>NC_135892.1:80910863-81506329 GCF_964194155.1 Cetorhinus maximus
GAACTGTATAGCTAGTGTTGTAGATAGGACTTTAATCCAATTAGTGGGCGCGGGGGAATGGTTCAATTGAAAGGAAGTTTAGAAAATCAAAAATAAATGAGAGAGCAGAGGTGGAGGATAGTGAAGGGGTGAATGGTAATCAAAGTGTGACAGGAAGGGACAGAAAATATAAGCAGAAGAGTGCAGCAGAAATTAGAACCAGAATGAGTAATAATGGTAAAAAGTCAAAGCTTAAGGTTCTTTATCTGAATGCACACAACATTTGTAACGAGATAGATGTGTTCATGGCACAAATAAAAATAAATGGGTATGACTTGATAGCTATTACAGAGACGTGGTTGCAGGGTGACCAAGACTGGGAACTCAATATTCAAGGGTATTCGATGTTCCAGAAAAAATAGACAAAAAGAAAAAGGAGGCGGGGTAGCTTTGTTAATAAAGGAAGGTATCAGTCTGGTGGTGAGTAATGATATAGGTGCAATAGATCATGATGGGGAATCAGTTTTGGTGGAAATAAGGAAAAGCAAGGGGAAGAAGTCACGGGTGGGAGTTGTCTATAGGCCCCCGAAGAGTTACCTCACTGTAGGACAAAGTATAAATTGGAAAATAATGGAGGCGTGTAAGAAGGGTGCTACAATTGTCATGGATGATTTTAATCTGCATATTGACTGGACAAATCAGATTGGCAGGAAGATGAATTTATAGAGCGCATCAGGGATTGTTTTTTAGAGCAATACATTGCAGAACCTAGCCAGAACAGGCTATTTTAGATCTAGTAATGTGTAATGAGGTAGGGTTAATAAGCAATCTCGTAGTTAAGGATCCTCTAGGGGTTAGCTATCACAACGTGGTAGAATTTCAAATTCAGTTTGAGGGTGACCAACTTGGATCTCAAACCAGTGTCCTCAATTTAAATAAGGGCAATTATAGAGGTATGAAGAAAGAATGTCTAACGCGGGCTGATAAAATAGACCAAGGGGAAGGTCAGTGGCAGACATTTAAGCAGATATCCCATAACACATGCGACTGGAGAATTGATAATGGGGAACAGGGAAATGGCAGATAATTTAAACCAATATTTGGCATCGGACTTCACGATGGAGGACACTATAAACATCCCAAAGATATCAGGTAAGCAAGGAGCTAATGGGAGGAAAGATCTTGTAACAGTATCTATCACGAGGGACAAAGTATTTGAAAAACTAATGGGACTAAAGGCAAACAAGTCGCTAAGACCTGATGGTCTGGATCCAAGGGTTTTAAAGAAAGCGGCTGCAGATATAGTGGAGGCATTGGTTGAAATATTCCAGAACTCACTGGATTCCAGGAGGGTTCCAGCGGATTGGAAAACTGCTAATGTGATGCCCCTGTTCAAGAAGGGAGGGAGACAAAAAGGAGGAAGCTATAGACCAGTCAGCCTAACATCTGTCATTGGGAAAATGCTACAATCCATTATTAAGTAAGAAATGGTAGGACATTTAGAAAAGCTTAACGCAATCAAACAGAGTCAACATGGTTTTGTGAAAGGGAAATCATGTTTGACAAATTTACTAGAGTTCCTTGAGGATATAACAAGCAGAGTTGATAAAGGGAAGCCGGTAGATGTAGTGTATTTGGATTTCCAGAAGGCATTCAATAAGGTGCTACATAAAAGATTATTGCACAAGATAAGAACTCAAGGTATTTGGGGTAATGTATTAGCATGGACTGAGAATTGGTTAACACATAGAAGAAAGAGAGTCGAGATTAATCGGTCTTTTTCAGGTTGGAAAGACGTAACTAGTGGAGTGTCACAAGGATCAGCCTTAGGGCCTCAATTATTTACTATCTATATTAATGACTTGTAGGAGGGGGCAGAGTATAATGTATCCAAATTTGCTGACAATACAAAAATAGGTGGGAAGGCATGTTGCGAAGAGGACATAAGGAATCTGCAAGGGGATATAGACAGTTTGAGTGGGTGGGCAAAAAACTTAGCAGATGGAGTTTAATGTAGGAAAGTGTGAGGTCATGCATTTTGGTAGGAAAAATCAAAAGGCAGACTATTATTTAAATGGAGAGAGACTCCAAAAAAGTGCAGCACAGAGGGATCTGAGTGTTATTGTGCATGAAACACAAAAGGTTAGCATGTAAGTGCAGCAAGTAATTAAGAAAGCAAATGGAGTTTTGACCTGTATTGCTAGGGAATTGGAACTTAAAAATAGGGAAGTCTTGTTACAGTTGTACAGGGTGTTGGTGAGGCCACACCTGTAGTACTGTGTACAGTTTTGGTCCCCGTATTTAAGAAACGATATATTGGCATTGGAGGCAGTTCAAAAGAGATTCACTAGGCTGATTCCTGGGATAAAGGGGTTGACTTATCAAGAGTAGCTAAACAGGTTAGGCCTTTATTCATTAGAGCTTAGAAGAATGAGGGATGATCTTATTGAAACGTACAAGATTCTGAGGGGCCTTGACAGGGTAGATGCTGAGAAGATGTTACCACTAGTGAGGGAATCTCGAACTAAGGGACATAGTTATAGAATAAGGGGGCACTCATTTAAAACTGAGATGCGAAGGAATTTCTTCTCTCAGAGGGTAGTGAATGTCTGGATGTCAGAGAGTTGTGGAGGCTAGATCATTGAAAGTATTTAAAGAGGAGATAGATTTTTTTAAAATATCGGCGAGTTGAGGGCTATGAGGAGCTGGCACGAAAGAGGAGTTGAGGCCTGGGGCAGATCAACCATGATCTTATTGAATGGTGGGGCAGGCTTAAGGGGCCGAAAGGGCTACTCCTGCTCCTATTTCTTATGTTCTTATGTTCTTATAATGATGGAACTGTATAAAATGCTGGTTCGGCCACAGCTAGAGTTTTGTGTACAGTTCTGGTCACCACATTACAGGAAGGACATAATTGTTCTGGAGAGAGTGCAGAGGGGATTTACAAGAATGTTGCCAGGGCTTGAAAATTGTAGCTATGAGGAGAGATTGGATAGGCTAGGGTTGTTTTCCTTAGAATAGAGGAGGCTTAGGGGTGACCTAATTGAGGTTTACAAAATTATGAGGGGGCTAGGTAGGGTAGACAGGAAAGACTTGTTTCCCCTAGCTGAGGGGTCAATTACTAGGGGGCATAGATTTAAGGTGGTCGTTAGAGGGATTAGAGGGGATATGAGGAAAAGCTTTTCCACCCAGAGGGTGGTGGGCTTCTGGAATTCACTGTCTAAGTTGGTAGTTGAGGCTGAAATGCTGAACTCATTTAAAAGGTACTTGGATCTGCATCTGAAATGCTGTAACCTGCAAGGCTACGGACCAGGTGCTAGAAAGTGGGATTAAAATGAGCTGCTAGTTTCTTTTCTCTCTTTTTGGCTAGCACAGACACGATGGGCTGAATGGCCTCTTTCTACACCGTAAATTTTCTATGGTTCTATATCTTAGAAACTCTTCACCTCTCAATGCCCAACTTCATGGAAACGTGAATCACGTGGGCCTTGTATCCAGGTAGAAATGCTGATTAGCTATCCTTGAGACCTCACCTCTCTTTAATCTTGGAAGTGAATGGACAGTCTAAAGCACAACTGTTTGCAACCTGACATTTTCAACACCGTCCTGAGACTTTGGAGACTAGCAGTCTAACCACTGTAAACACAAATGCTGCTACCATTATTTCCAAGTAATGAATACATTACATCTTCTTTCCAGCAAAACAACCGGGCCTCCCTTTAACCTTTAACAGCCCCCTCACCCAGGCCTGTTGTTAGGCAGACTTCAGAATAGGTCACATGACCCTCTTCATTTTAACCTAATTTAAAGACATGGCCCTGTAACATAATTATCTTACAAACCTTATAATTGTTTAAAAGCTGAAGCTGGATGGACATTTTAGAGTTTTGCTAAAGCATTATTTATCTAGGCTTTCACACAGAAAACTGAATGTGTGGGATGAAGTCCATTTGAGTGGATTGTCTTGGTTTGAGACTTAATGAGTTGAATGGCCTTTTTAGACTAGTCTCTGTTGTGATGATTAATTCACATTCAATGTTTCTTGAAGCATTGCACTTTTAGATATAAAAATTACAGTCAAAACTTGTTTTGGCTGATGGGTGCATATCGGAGTATCAACAGTACCAATAGTAAACCTGCTACTTCCTAATTTCCAGATGGTCCTCATGAGCATAAAAGTAGATATAATTAGGGAAGTGTCCACCTTTCACCTTCAAGTAACAGTGGACTAAAATGAAAGCATTATGGTTATTATATGCTTAACAGGACATTAAATTACATTCTTTGATGCCAATGTTGTAAATTTCTTAAATGATTTCTGGTAACCTATTTCAGTTTGGAGGAGGGAGAGGAGTTTCCCAGAAGGAATCAGAGACAAGTGTAATTATATTGGAGGTGTTCTGCTGTATCCAACTTTAATCCAAGGGACTGGACTATAACCAAGGCAAAGCCACCTAGGTACATAACAAGAGATCTACTTATGTAATTTATACTTCCTGAGTGATGCAGTATTGAATTACATCATTCCTTTCAGTCAGACATTCAAACAGCATGACAGGATGAGAGTGGCCACGACAGCGATTTCAGCCTTGAATTTCTATACTACTAGAAAATTCCTAGCCACCACTGCCAGTATATGCTCAATAAGTCAGTTCTCTGTGCACCAATGCATGAAGCTGGTGACAGAAAGATTACTTACCGGAGAAACTCTTTCTCTGGGAAAGGCAGCAGCACTGAGATTTAGTGACGGGCTTATCTGAAGTGCAGGGCATCATAGATTATTGATCTTAGAGTATTTCATGATATATTTTCAGTTAGAACAATGGGAAAAGCCATCACCTGAATCTATAACATTGATTTAAGTGGCTATATAAAAAAGTAAGCTTCAAAATTCATGCAAGCAGCAATTTTCTTACAGATTTCCAGCACTGAATTTTGCCCTTGACGGGCAGGCAGCCAATCGCCGCCGCCGAAATGGGCCCCACAGCCATTTTACGTGGGCGGACCAATTAAGGTCCGCCCAGCGTGATGCTCGACAGGAAGCGCTATGCGTTTCCTGTGCGGGGGGGGGGGGGGGGGGGGGCGTTTCTCCAACTGCGAGAGTGCGCGCATCTCCCTGAAGCTAAGTGGTGTCTCAGGGAGATCGCTGAAAGGCTGTGAAAGTTTAAAAATAGAAAAAATAAAAAAATCATTAACATGTCCCCCTCATGTGACAATGTCACATGAGATGAGACATGTTAACAAAGTCCACAAAAACTTTATTAAACATTTTTAAAGCCGAAATTAAACCTCATCCTGCCAGTGGATGAGGTTTGTTAAAAAAATCACTTACCCGCCTGCCCTTTGGGCCCGTGCGCCGAGCCGAAGTTCGCACGGGCTCCTCAAAATCGTCATCAATTGCCGACTTAAGGGCCTTGACAAGGCCTTTAATTAATGGCGGGCACTGACCTAAATATCGTGATGCCGCGCGCTGACATTGGGACGCTCACACGACGTCAGCGCGCGACATTTTAAGCGCTGACATGTGGGGTCCGCCACCCACACGTCAGCCAGAAAATTCAGCCCCCAGTATTTGCTTCCTTTTATCACCCCCTTCTATAAACTATATATCAACATTAAAAGTAAAGGAATTTTATCAATTAATGCGTAAGAGGTATTCAATCACAATCATCTAAGAATGCAACAGCATGTGCTGTTGACCTTGTAATGCTCACACACTTTCATTTTATTCCACGGTTAATTGAAGGAGAACAGATTGGACAGATAGCTCCTTCTCGATTATGAATGCCCTCTGAATGCTGACTGCTAACTCCCTGAAAGAATCACATAATAAGAGCTGAAAGATACTATAATTGAGACGTTGCCTATATTAGAATTTTTATGAACCATGTGATCAGCATATTAAAACAAATTCAGAATTGTGAATGAACCAGGGATATCCTGCAGCATAGCTGAGCAAGGTTTCCTGATTGCAGCCATGGATTTCATCTTACACAATTCCACCTTACAGGAAGAAGTTGCCATTGGAACAACAAAAGCTTGGAAACATTTAGTCCCTTTCACATAGGAAAACATCTCAAGGTGCTTCACAGGAGCAATTATCAGATAGAATTTAGCACTCAGCCACATACAGAGATATTAAGGAGCTTGGTCAAAGACGTAATTTTAAGGAGTGTGTTAAAGGAGGAGAGAGAGGTAAAGAGGCAATGAGGTTTATGGAGGAATTCCAGAGCTTAGTGCCCCGGCAGTAAGGCACCGAAGTTGGTGCAACTATAATCGGGGATGTGCAAGAAACCAAAATTGGAGACCGCTGAGATCTTGGATATTGTATGACTAGAGGAAGTTATAGAGATGGTGGGGCAAGACCATGGAAGGAATTTAAAGCAAGGCTGAGAATTTTAGAATCGAGATACTGCCGGACAAGGAACCAATGTCAATTAGCAAGCACAGGAGTGATGGATGAAAGGAACTTCATGCAAACTAGGATACAGACAGCACAGCTTTCGATGAGCTCGCCTTATGGATGGTACAAAGTGGGATGAAGTGGTCTAGCCACCATTATTGACACAAGATGACAATGAGGACAAGGCTAAAGAAATATATGATAGAGCCAAACCAGATTGATGTATCAGTGCCGCATGTTGGCACATTTAACCTAAGTGCTTAAGGCTCAATGTATAATTAGTCTTGTTCATCTGTGCTCAATGCAATGGCCCAATAAACAGTGTGTTCACCTTGATATAACACTTTTCATATCTGGAAAAAAGTATTATTCAGTGAAGGTGCAGGCATTAATGAGAAGCTAACACATGTGTATTTGTTCCCTTGTTCTTGCCTTGTTAGGGGAGGTGGTGACGTAGTGATATTGTCACTGGACTAGTAATCCAGAGACGAGGGTAGCGCTCAAATCTACCACAGCAGATGGTGAAAATTGAAGTCAATAAAAAGAAACCTGGAATTAAAAATGATGACCATGAAACCATTGTTGATTGTTGTAAAAACCCATCTGGTTCACTAATGTCTTTTAGGGAAGGAAACCTGCTGTTCTTACCTGGTCTGGTCTACATGTGACTCCAGACCCACAGCAATGTGGTTGACTGTTAAATGCCCTCTGGAATGGCCTAGCAAACCACTCAGTTCTTAAAAGGCAATCAGGGATGCCCCCATCCCATGAACAAATAAAAAAATATACATTCAACTGCAATGCCAGCACATCTGCAGAAATGTATTCCCTGAAGTAAAAGCATTTTGTTTCCCTACTGGCGAGCAGTATCTGTAACAGTAACATTTTTACAAGAATACTTTCCCTTGGTGCAATTTCATTACCTATTGACCCTAGCTCACTAGAAAGAGACCTGGGGGAACTTTCTAATAATTGACTGATGAGGCTGTAGGATTGACAATGTGGTGTGGGAAATGCTCAATGTATGAAAATGAGCCTGATAGACTAGAAAATTGTGGCAAATGTGCTTAATTTAATATTTTGTGTTAATACATGTTTTCTTGTGTTACAATTATTTATTTGTTGGGTTTATGCTGTAAACATCTCTCTTGAGCAAAGAAAAAGAAACTATTAATTTTTCATTTTGAAACCCTAAAATTTGCTTTTATGGTTCATTGCAACATAAATTCCTACAAACAAGTAACATTCCAATTAATTGTCCACATATCCATAATGAGATCACAATCAAGGATTAATGGGAACCCATGACAAAGTTTATTTGTCAGTAAGTTTATTGTTTTAGCTCCTAATCTGAAATTATTCAGCGGGTAACAGCACTGAATAAAAATATGTATGAGGGAAACAATGTGGATTTTCTTTGGATGTCACTTTTTTAATTCATTCATGGGATATGGGTATCGCTGGCTCGGCCAGCATTTATTTCCCATCCCTAATTGCCCTTGAGAAAGTGGTGGTGAGCTGCCTTCTTGAACCACTGTAGTCTTTGTGGTGTAGGTACACCCACAGTGCTGTAAGGGAGGGAGTTCCAGGATTTTGACCCAGCAAAAGTGAAGGAACGGTGATATATTTCCAAGTCAGAGTGGTGAGTGGCTTGGAAGGGAACTTTCAGGTGGTGGTGTTCCCATGTGTCTGTTGCCCCTGTCCTAGCAGTCGTGGATTTGGAAGGTGCTGTCTAAGGAGCCTTGGTGACATGCAATGTGAGAAGTTTCTAGATTTCAAACATGTGCCTGAAACACCAACGTATCTGATGGTGTCACCCATGTAGCAAATTTGTGCTGCACTACTTAGATCTTGAATGGGATTCATCAGCTAAGTCTTCTGTACTAATTCCCAACCTCTACTGAAAACGTAGAATGAGTGGAAAAGTGAAGAAATCAAATTATATAAAATAAGAAGACTTATCTGGACAGAGTGGTGGTGAAATATCAAAGGATCAGCATGCAGCGCTGTAATAATGATGGAAGGAACGTTTGATCCTCCAAGGTGTTTGGTTGCACTGGGGGAAAGAAAGTCAAGTGGAGATTTCTCCTAGTGCCAATAATGTGCATATCCTACAAGGTGCATGTGACCCAGGAGGACAAGGGAACAAATACACAAGTGTTAGCCTCTCACTAATGCCTGCACGTTCACTGGATGATATTTTTTTCCAGTTATGGAAAGTGTTATATCTCAAGAGATCATTCTGAGGGTTATTTCAAATCAGACAACAGCCATGAACTGCAACAGCAAAGTTTTTTTATTATTTCAACAAAACAAATTGTACAAGTGCCTGCCTTAGATGCTGCCTCCTAGATTTCAAACTTCCTGAGACTTGTTGTACACAAATTGAAAATGTCACCCTTGTTTTACTTCCATTTACATTGCTTTCACCACATTAGCAAAGTGAACCTTCAGTAAGCTGAAAATAGGTCCTCAGCTCATACTTTGCTAGAAGCTCAGGACACCTGTTATCATGTGTGAGAGATTTACATCAGTAGTAAATTTGCGAAGCAATGTTGCAAGAACAAATGTGTTTTTAATCTGGTCGGAACAAAATTCCTGTTAGGGCTTGTAGCAACTTCGAACACACGCTACCTCTGAATGCTTTACTTATTGTCAGTGAATGGAAAGCCCAGCAAACAATGCAAGAGTTGTTAATACTGTCACTCCTACATCATTTAAAATAAATAAGTTTGACAACCCTCTCCAATTGGAAATCTCCCAGAACTGAAGGTTGCTTCCAGGACACTGCTGCCTACAGCACAGGCGAAAAGTACTTGCATCTGTATACCTAAGTCTCTTGGCTGTCTCTATTTACAGGCCTTACTGTAGCTGCTGTTCAGGCTTTTGCCTTCCAGTTCTGTATCTTTCACGTCCAAATATTTGATTGCACTGGGGGAAAGAATGGTGAAGTTACTACGTCGTGGCAGACTTCAATCTCTGAGTTGCATACTCTGCACATATTGGGGAAGCTCAAGCTCATAGCTGTTTCTCAGGGACTAACATTTACCTCACCTGCCTGGCTGAAGCTAATGCATTCAGGCAGGGCACTCACTTCATGCTCCGTTCCATTGCCTTGAATGGGAAGTAAAATCAAGCGGGGTATAAAATGGGTATCTGATCAAATTCCATCCGTTTCCTGTCAGAGAGGTTAGGTAAAAATTACCCCAGTTCTTAAAATTGTGTGCGTTAGGAACACTTCATGAGGCACCAGTGGCAGAGTGCAAATATAATACATTTGTTCTGAGCTGTGGAAATATCTGCAGTTATTTTTTTTGTGCCAGCTATTAACTGCTTCCCAGGCATTAGACAAGCCCAGTGGTTCTCCATGCTCTGGGTTGGGAGACTAAACCAATGCTTTCTTTCTGCCCACTCCTCCTTTCATGCAATCGCTTAAGTACAATTATTTTTGCACTGAAGAAAAATGCAGTTCTGTTATTTGTCAGGTTTCATAATGCACCGATGAAGCAATTAGAAATAAAAACAGATGTGGGCCATTTCCACGAAATGGGCGAATTGCAGGACAATTACCTTCTATAGCCAACATATGGAGAATCCATCCCAAAAACTGTGGAGGAATGCCTCCCTGTTTGCAAGTAAATTTAAAAAAAAAGAAATTGGCAACTGTTGGATAATTTTATAAATGTCTGATTGAAAATAACACACAGATGGAAACCATCTGCAAAAGAAAAACGTGAATGAGGTGGAAGCCGCAGACGTCCTTGTATAAGTACAATCCTTGAAGAAAATAAAGCATGTAAAATAAAGCCCGTACTTGCTGGTGACTTTGACAACTTTAAGCCAATTGACCAAATACTTTGAAACATTTTAACTTGACATTACAGTAGCTTTATTGTCTTATCGGAACACTAAGGCAAAGATAATTGTGTATGTGTGTGCGTGTGCGCATGTATGCGTATGTGCATGTGCATGTGGCTCAGTGCATAACAGCACTGAGGCTGGGTAGGATGGAAGGTGAGATGGTCAAGTAATAGTGATTAGGTGATTTCAAAATGATGAGAATGCAGACAAAGAAGAGTACACTGATAGAATATTTGGAATTTAAGAGGAATATATAGAATTTATACTCGGTCTACTTAAACTGGCTAGCCATTATAATTCACTATTCTTTTTGTTCAAATACAGTATGTAGTTTAATACAAAGTTGACAAACAACTGCAATACCACTGCCAACCTGCTGGTTGTTCTACAGTACTTTCAACTGGCAGGAATTTAGGGCGGAATTTTCCCATCCTGCCCGCGGCAGGTTTCGAGGCAGGCAGGAGGGGAGAATCCAGTGGCAGGCAAAAATTTGGAAGTCTGCCAGCATAAAAACAACTTGCAATTCTCCCGATGGTGGGTTTATGGCGGGTCGGTTATCCCGCCGACTAGTGGCACAAACGCCATTTGCAATCATTAACATGTCATGAATACTCATTAAAACAGCTGCTCACCGGAATATTGTCACGCCTTCCAATCTTGCGTCACGCCAGTGGGAAATTACCTCGGCCTCAAACCCGTTTGAAAAGGAATGGCGTGCACAAGTCAGACTTCAGTTCGATGGTAACTTCGATGTGAGTGGAACATACATAGCCTACCTGCCGTAGCGCTGCGCCAGTTTTGTTGAGATGGACGCCACACTGCTGGGGTTGGTCTGCTCCTGCTTTATGCCTACATTGTCCCGAAGAACATCGCTGTGCTGTGGTACTCAAGCAGGCCTCCAGTTTCAGAAAAACTTCAACTGGGGGTGGACTGTGAGGCGAGGGTGGGGTTAATGAACACGAGGCGGGCAACAGGGAGGGAGGGGTGTGGAATGGCAGTCAGAGGGAAGGGCAAACATGAAGGGGACCTTTCTGGGGTTACCCTCTAACCTCTTGTTGTTGCAGGACTGAACAGGAGTCTGTTTAGAGAGAAAAGAGGAAGACCTCCTTGCGATGAAAGCCACTGAAAGCCAATGGCTTTATTAGCACTGTTAAAGGGCTACTCAGAACTCAGTTGCTTCACATCACAGTCGCTACATCTCAAGAGTAACACATAGGAATGTAGAATTTGTGAATGCAGGAAATAGTGAAGGAGGCACATCTGCATCATATATGACATTCCATCAATGAAGGCCTGTCACGTGTTCACCAGATTTCACACTCCTAATGAGCCAAAGGACGTCCACTCATTGGCCACGGGCAACTGATTGATCATTAATATACCACATCAGAGATTGGAGCACAGAGCTCGGTTGGGTCACCCATCTCAATTAAACTTTAGCATCCCACGCAGGGCTCAAGATGTTAGATATCTGCAAAGCCATCTTGGTCACCTTGATGTGTGTGCTAGTGTCTCAGGGACAAGGTGGCATCAGACCCCATGCAAGTAGGGCAGGAAAAACCATGGACCCTTACAGTTTCCAAACATGTCATCTTCTGAGCTTCACTTTCTTGCCCCTTGAATATTTAGTGTCTTCAATGTTTCCTTTCAGAGAGAAGGCAAAAGCAGATATAGATCCAGGGCACAATGCTACATTTGTCAGTGACCTAATGCAGTGGAGGAGGCAAAGGAGGGAGAGGCGATTCCGCGTGCAGCTCCTGCAGTAGGAACAGGCTTAAGCGGAGCCAGACCATGAACTGGGGGTTCAGGAGGGGAGACCCAGACAACAGGACCTGGGATACATGCACCTTGTAGGATATGCACATTATTGGCGCTAGGAGGAATTTCCACTTGATTTTCTTTCCCCCAGAGTCTCCTATTTACAAATGAGTGAGAGGCAATTCCATGCACATCTGCGCTTGTTCCGAGCTCTGGTACATCACATATGCCACGTTCTTCGTGAAGACATGATGCCACGTGGAGTTGGAGGGTATCCCCTGTCAGTGGCTTCAATTTCTTGGCCTCTGGTTCTTTCCAAGGATCAACGGGGAAATTGTGCGGCATCTCTCAGTTCGCAACACATCAATGCATAAAGGAGTTCACAGAAGCCCTTTACTGGAAGGCCCATTATTATGTCAGGTTTGCTCTGGATGAAGATAGTCAGGCTGCAAGATTCACTGGCTTTGCCACCATCTCAGGCTTCCCAAGAGTGCAGGTTGCAATAGACTGCACCCATGTGTATACAGGCTCCATGGCAGCAGGCCCTAATGTTTATAAACCACAAGGGTATTCATTCCATCAATGTACAACTGGTGTCTGATCACCAGAAGCACACACGTTACATTTTTGCACAGTACTTTGGGAGTTGCCATGACTCCTACATCCTGAGCCACACCAGGTGCCTGAGATTTTCAAGGGGCTATTATGTCTGCAGGGGTGGCTGCTTGGGAATAAGAGGTACCCAGTGAAATGCTGGCTGATGACACTGGTGCATTGCCCTCAGAGTCAGTCCGAGGAGAGGTACAACGCGGCTCACAGCTCCACATGCTCCCTTATAGAACAGACCATAGGGTTCCTGACGATGCGCTTCAGATGCTTGGACCGCTCAGGTGGCTCACTACAATACACTCCCAACAGGGTTTCCCGCATCATCACAGTGTGTAGCGCCCTTCACAATCTGACAAAGCAAAGAGGTGAACCACTGCCAGAGGATGAACTGGAGGAGGATGAGATCTCTTCAGAGGATGAGGATCGGGAGCCCAGCAACCTCAGGAGGCTGCAGAGGATCAGTATGAGTGTGATTAGCCATGGAGGAAGGAAGACATGGGAGACGTACCTGTGATACCTTAATTGCCGACAGGTTCCAGGAATAGTAAAGTTAAATGAGGGAATATGGCCACATCTCTCCGAGCCCTCAATGCCATTTTCTTTCAACTCAGGAGATGTCCACCCACTTGCAGCGAGAACGAGTCCTGCATTCACACTTGCACGTTCTGGCCTCATGAATCACCAGGCCATGATCTTTGCTTTGGTCAGTGGGGCCCTGTGAGTGAGCTCACTTTGGCAACTGAGAGTCCACTTGGAACAAGAGCGATGCGAGAGAAGACTTGAAGTCTTCGCCGCCATCTAATGATGCAGACACTGCTGCGACTGAGATGTGGACATGCCTAGGGATCTCCTCCTCCTGTGCTTGACTTTTCTTCTGCCACTACCACTGAGGAGACACAAATGCTGCTAGAATATCAATGCTGATGAGCTGCCCTCACTTAATGGTGTTCCTTGAGGAAGAAAAGTTAGAAAGGGTTATACCACACACTTCCAATAAAGATTTAAACACTTCTCCCTGACATCACACAAGGGTGCAGAGACTAGTTCAACTGAGGTTGACATCACAGGAATGTGAATCTCACAGTGGGACACTATCACTGAGTGGGAGGAAGGCTAAACTTCACAATGAGAGGATTCCAAAGTACAAAATCACAACACCTTCAGTTGCCCAAAAAATTAACAAAACCATCAAATGTATTCACAGAAGTGCAATTTCTTTACATGTATAGCACACCCATGACCCAAACTGACATCAATTTTTCTTAACTTTCCTAACTCTACTGCTACCCCTGGGTGCAGCCCCGACATCTGCAGCAGAGGTGGAGGCAGCCTGCTGACTGTTACGTCCTGCTGTCTGCGATGACCTTAGCAGATGTCCTCTGGTGGTCCAAGGCCTTGAGGGTCCTGGCCTAATATGGGTCACCTGCTCAGGGGCAGAAGGGCCCTCAACGGCCTGAGAAGCTGGAGTGGATGGGGTCGCAGGCAGAGGGGGCTGTGAGCAGTTGCACACCCTTGGAGTGTGCAACTCCCTAGCCCTCCCCAGAAGGGCCAGAGGATGGAATTTGAG
This sequence comes from Cetorhinus maximus, assembly GCF_964194155.1. Lineage (NCBI taxonomy): Eukaryota > Metazoa > Chordata > Chondrichthyes > Lamniformes > Cetorhinidae > Cetorhinus > Cetorhinus maximus. The sequence goes on from NC_135892.1 coordinate 80,925,041, forward strand.
CAACATGATAGATGGGAAAGAAAGGGATAGATGGGATAGAAAGCCTTGGTGAGAGAATGAGTGTTGATAAGTGTCTCCCGTTAATAGTTGTGTGAGATCCCTGAAGAGAGTAGCCATTTGAGTGCATGATGTTATGATGAGAGTTTGATATTGGAAGGAGTTGAGGGATAGCTTACCCTGGTGAAGCGGATGAAATCGTTCATCCTCTTCCTGCACTGGATGGCGTTTCGGGCGTGGTTGCCAACCGCGCTGACCTGTTCTGTGATAGCTTCCCAGGCCAGAGAGATGAGGCTGCTCTGCTTCCTGAAGCCATCCCTGGGATAGAGCACTTACCTGTGCGCCTGCACCCCTCTGATCAAGACCTTGGAGGGCCTGGTGCATGAAGCAGGGTGCTGCCTTCTTCTTGAGGCTCTTGGCCTTCTTCTTCTGGCAGCCAGACATTTCTGGTGGGCTGGAGAGAGTGAGATTGTGTGCTGGACTGGCCTTTAAATATGGCGCCCGCACCTTTGGAGCCGCCAGTTGACGGCGAATGGATGAGTCAGCTCCTGACCCGCCAGATGATTCGGACCGATACGCACCTTTGCATAATTAATGACTTCCCCAAGTGCGGGATCAGGCACAATTTCCTACCCAACCGGCCAGCGGGGTGGGTGCTGTCAAAACCACTCTCCACTGTGTCCAAACCTCTACACATCACTTTCGAGATGTCAGAGTCAAAACAGAGACTGACCTCAGAGCTCGGTGATGCCTCCCTTCAGATTCTCCTCCAGGCCATCAGGGAATGGTGGGATGAGCTCTACCCAATCAATGGCCACAGGAGACCCTCCCACCAGGTTGCCTGGGCAGAGATTGCAGATGAGGTTAGTAACTGTAGGGTCCACCACAGATCTGGGGTCTAGTGGAGCAAAAGGCATCAATAACCTCATTTGATCCACCCAGGTAAGTGACATGGTGACATTGGGATTGGTTCTCATGGGCATCTGGCTATGTATTTATGCGGGTGTATAGTTAGGCTAGGCAGCCAAACGCATGATCAGCCTCAGAACTGATGGCACTTCCAGGCATGTGGATGTTTGGCTCGAGTTAGCATTTGGATCAACCTACACATCAACGAGGCAGTATTAGTGATGGGGATGCTAAATCTCCACTTTCTCCTGCAGGACAAGCAGACCCATAACCATAACTTAAAGGAAAGGGTGAAGGTGGGCTGAGGGATTCCAGTCTCAAGGGTCTTACCTTTGCTGTGAAGAAGGCCTCCAGTTTGCAGGAGAACAGGGCAGTTGAGCCATTACTAACAGCAAGGCTGGATTGTCAAGGCATCGGAGTGAGAATGCATCAAACCTGGTGCTGCCGTATGGGTGCTCAAGAGCACATGAGGAGTTGTGCTGTGCTCAGAGATTCTGGGATCTGAACGTGTTTCTTTTAATTCTCCATTACATGTCCCCACAATCCAAGCCCCAGGCCTCAGCCACTCCAGGAGACGAAAGACTCCATCTCTGGTATACAAATCTCAGAACCACAGAATTGTTACGGTGCAGAAGGAGGCCATTCGGCCCATTGTGTTTGCACCAGCTCTCTGAATGAGCGTTATGACTCAGTACCATTCTCCTGCCTTTTCCCTGTACCCCTGCACATTGTTTCTATTTAAATAACCATCTAATGCCCTCTTGAATGCCTCGATTGAAACTACCTCCACCATACTTCCAGGCAGTGCTTTCCAGACCCAAACCACTCGTGTGAAAAAGTTTTTCCTCACATCACATTTGCTTCTTTTGCAAATCACTTTAAATCTGTCACCTCTTGTTCTTGACCCTTTTACGAGTGGGAACAACTTCTCCCTATCTATGCTGTCCAGGTCCCTCATGATTTTGAACATCTCTATCAAATCTCCTCTTAGCCTTCTTCTCTCCAAGGAGAACAGTCCCAACCTCTCCAATCTATCCTCATAGCTGAAGTTTCTCATCCTTGGAACCATCTTTGTAAATCTCTTCTGCACTGTCTCCAATGCGTTTACATTCTTCCTAAAGTGTCGTGTCCAGAACTGTACACAATATTCTAGCTGAGGCCTAACTAGTGCCCTATACAAGTTCAAATAGAGAGAGCAGTTCTTGCTCTTGTGCTGTATGCCCCTATTAATAAAACCTAAGATACTGTATGCTTTGTTAACTGCTCTCTCCTCCTGTCCTGCCACCTTCAATGGCTTATACACATACACACCCAGGTCCATCTGCTCCTGCACACCCTTATTTTATATTGTATCTCTGTGTTCTTCTACCAAAATGAATCACCTCACACTTCTCTGCATTCTCTGCCATCTAACTGCCCACTCCACCAACTTGTCTATGTCCTTTTGAAGTTCTGCACAGTCCTTCTCACAGCTTACAATGCTTCTAAGTTTTGTATCACCCGCAAACTTTGAAATTGTCCCCTGCATGCCAAAATCTAGATCATTAATATATTTCAGGAAAAGCAAGGGTCCCAATACCGACCCCAGGAAACTCCATTACAAACTTTCCTCCAGCCCAAAAAATATCCATTTACCATTACTCACTGTTTCCTATAACCCAGCTAATTTTGTATCCATGTTGCTACTGATTTTATTCCATGAGCTGTAAAGTTTCTCACAAGTCTGTTATGCGACACGGTATCAAATGTCTTTTGGGAGTCCATTTACACCACATCAACAACATTACCCTTATCAACACTCTCTGTTACCTCTCAAAAGAACTCAGCAAGTTAGTTAAACATGATTTTCCATTAAGAAAACCATGCTGGCTCTTCCCAATCAACCCACATTTTTCCACGTGACTACTAATTCTAACCCAAATAACTGTTGTGAGAAGCTTCCCCACAACCAAAGTTAAACTGACTGGTCTGTAATTGCTGGGCTTATCCTTACAACATTTTTTGAACAAGGGCATAATGTTTGCAATTCTCCAGTCCTCTGGTACCACCCCTGAGGAAGACTGAAAGATTATGGTCAGTGCCCCTGCAAATTTCCACTCTCACTTCCTTCAATACCCTTGGATGCATCTATCCGCTCCCGTGCCTTGTCAACTTTAAGTACTGACAGTTTATTCAACACTTCCTCCTTATCAATTTTGAACCCTTCTAATGACAGAGTTTCCTCCTTTGTCACCATGGCGTGGTTAGCATTTGCTTCCTTGGTAAAGACAGATGCAAAGTATACATTTAACACCTCAGTCATGCCCACTGCCTCCATGTGTAAATCACCTTTTTGGTCCCTAATCGGCTCTACTCCCCCTTTTACCACCTTTTTACTATTTTTGTGCCTATAGAAGACTTTGGGATTTCCCTTTATGTTGGCTGCTAGTCTTTTCTCACAATCATTCTTCACTTCTCTTATTTGCTTCTTCCCCTCTCCTCTGAACCTTCTGTATTCAGCTTGGTTTTCAATTGTATTTTCTACCTGGCACCTATCATAAGCACACTTATTCTTCTTTATCTTAATTTCTATCTCCTTTTTCATCCAGGGAGCTCTGGATTTGTTTGCCCTACCTTTCCCTTTTTAGGGAATATACTTTGATTGTGCCTAAGCCATTTTTCCTTTGAATGTAGCCCATTGTTCAGCTACAGTTTCTCCCACCAATCTTTGGTTCCATCTATCTGGCCCAGCTCCATTCTTGTCCCATTGAAGTTGGCTCTCTCCCAGTTAACTATTCTTACCCTGGATTGCCCTTTGTCCTTTTCTACTGTCATCCTAAACCTTATGACACAATGATCACTGTCTCCTCCATGTTGCCCCACTGACACTTGATCTATTTAGCCCACCTCATTTCCAAGAACCAGGTCTAGCAGTGCCTCCTTTCTTGTTGGACTGGACACATACTGTTGTAGAAAATTCTCCTGAACACAGTCTAGGAACTCTTGCCCCCAACCTCACTTCTGCCCTTTATACTACCACTGTCCCAGTCTATATTTGGGTAATTAAAGTCTCCCATTATAACTACGCTATAATGTTTGCACCTCTCTGTAATTTCCCTGTAGATTTGTTCCTCTACACCCTTCCCACTAGTTTGTGGCCTAAAGACTACACGAGCAATGTAATTGCACCTTTTTTATTCCTTAGCTCTAGCCAAATTGATTCTGTCCTTGAACCCTCTGGGACATCCTTTTTCTCCAGCACTGCAATGTCCTCCTTAACCAATGCTGCCACCCCTCCTCCTTTTCTTCCTGCTCTGTCTTTCCTGAACACCTTGTACCGAGGAATATTTAACACCCAGTCCTGCCCTTCCTTGAGCCAGGTCTCTGTTATTGCCACAACATCATAATTCCACATGGCAATCTGCGCCTGTAACTCACCAATTTTATTTACTACACTCCGTGCATTCACAGACATGCAGTATAACCCTGATTTAGACTTCATTAATTTCTCCCTTTCTCCGACTTTGCCTTACTATTCTCTATTCTAGTGCTATCTGTCTCTCCCAATATTTTGTGCACCTTGATATTCCTCTCTAATATTCTCTGCTAGCTCCCACAACTCCACTGACTTAGTTTAAAGGCCCCCCAACAGCACTAGCAAATTGCCCCACAAGGAAATCAGTCCCAGCCCTGTTCAGGTGCAACCCATCAGGCTTGTACAGGTGCCATCTCCCCCAGATCCAGTCCCAGTGTCCCAGGAATCTAAAGCCCTCCCTCCTGCACCATCTTTCCAGCCACACATTCATCTGCCTTATCCTTCTATTTCTGTACTCACATGCATGAAGCACAGTGGGTAATCCGGAGATTACTACTTTTGAGGTCCTGCTTATTAATTTTCTACTTTGCTCCCTAAACCACATCCCCCTTCCTACCTAAGAGATTGATACCAACATGGAACATGACCTCTGGCTGTTCACCCTCCCCCAAAAGAATGCCCTGCAGCCGCTTGGTGACATCCTTGACCCTGGCACCAGGGAGGCAACATACCATCCTGGAGTAACATCTATGGCTGCAGAAACACCTGTCTGTTCCCCTAACTAATGAATCCTCTATCACTATTGCTCTTCCTTTCTTCTTCCTCCTCTCCTGTACAGCCGAGCTGCTCATGGTGCCACAAACGTAGCTCTGACTGCACTCTCCTGAGGAACCAATGCCCTTACCAGTATCCAAAATGGAAAACTGATTGGTGAGTGGGACCCCAGGGGACTCCTGCACGATCTGCCTAGTCCCAGCTGCTCCTTTTCCCAATTTAGAGTAATTCCTATGTATACCACACCTCTTTCCCCCATGCACCGAATTCCCTTGTGAGCCTAATTCTCTATTCATTCGGTCTCCATCTCAATCCAGCGTAGTTTCCAGTACACGCAAATGCGCCACACTGCGAGCTCAACTGACAATCTTAAATTGGTTGTCAGGGTAACTTTTCACAGACAACTTTATATATACTAATATACAGGGCCCTGTTCTTTGCAGACAGAAAGAACATGTGCACACATTGCGCCAGTTTCAGCTAAACAAAATAAGTGACAGCCATTCATTCGCTGGTTCATTCCTCAGGGAAATGCCTTGACCAATCAGAGTCAAGCTGCCTGGTTTAAATGTCAAACAATGCTTGGCAGTTAACTGTTAGTCACCATCAACTGGTGCATTCTCCATGGCAATGTTTCTACCAATCAGAGCCCACTTGCCAACCAATCATCACTCTCTTCTCATAAAGTATAAATTGTTAACAAAAACAAAAATACCTAGAAAAACTCAGCAGGTCTGGCAGCATCAGTGAAAGGGAGCACAGTTAACGTTTCGAGTGTACATGACTCTTCAACAGAAGCGTCATGCGGACTCGAAACGTTAACTGTGCTCCCTTCCACAGATGCTGCCAGACCTGCTGAGTTTTTCCAGGTATTTTTGTTTTTGTTTTCGATTTCCAGCATCCGCAGTTTTTTGCTTTTATCTCAGTATAAATTGTTGTTCTTTTCACATTTGGTATTCTTGCGAATTGTCCTGATGAGTGCAAGAAGAAAGTTGGGTTTTATTCACACAACTGCTTGTCAGTGAGATTTTTTGCTCCTCTCATTGTCCACACCAAAAGCTCCACCCACTCCAAACTGACCTTCTACCACTTGGGTCTACATTCCTGGCAGCGAAAGTAAATTTTGGACATGGCCAGTAATAGTGTACGCATGACCCTCGAGTTGCAACCTGTGATCCTCCACCCTCTCAGAATCACAGAATGTTTACAGTGCAGAAGGAGGCCATTCGGCCCATTGAGTCTGAATTGGCTCTCTGAAAGTGCATTCTACCTGGTCCAACTCCCCTGCCTTAATACTGTAATCTTGCGCTCCCTCAGTACCTTTGGTTGCATCACATCTGGTCCTGGTACCCTGTCAATTTTAAGTAAAGATAGCCTTTCTAACACTTCCTTCTCAATTGTAAATTCTTCTAGTGTAACAGTTTCCCCTTCTCTCACCTCAGCCTGGGTAGCAACTTTTTCTTTTGTAAAGACAGGTGCAAAGTACTCATATAATACCTCTGCTATTTCCCCTGCCTCCATGTGAACATCCTCTTTTTTTTATCCCTAATCGGCCCTACTCTTTCTTTTATCATCCTTTTATTATTTATATGCTTATAGAAGTCCTGAGGATTCCCTTTTAAATTAGCTGCCAGTCTCTTTTCATGCTCTCTCCTTTCACTTCCCCTCTGGTCCTTTTTTATTCAGCCTGATTCTACATTGTATTTTCGACCTGACATCTGTCGTACATGCACTTCCTCCTTTTCCTCTTCACCTCTATCTCTCTCAACATTCAGGGCACTCTGGATTTATTTGTCCTACCTTTCCTCTTCAAGGGAATATACCTTGACATTGCTTGCAATACTTTTTCATTGAAGGTAGCAAACTTTTCAGCCACCGTCTTTTCTGCCAACATTTGATTCCAACTCACTCGACTCATTTGTATTCTCGTTCCATTCTCCCAGTTAATTCTCCCTGCCCTGTCCTTTTTGTAGCCAACCTAAACCTTATGATACAATGGTCACTGTCCCCTAAAGGGTTTCCCACTGATATTTGATCCATTTCGGCCAACTTACCCAGAATCAGGCCCAACATTGCCAGCCCTCTCATTGGACCAGAAACATACTGCTGCAGAAAATTACCTTGAACACATTCCAGGGACCCTCACCCCTCTTGTCCCTTTGCACTATTCCTATCCCAGCTATATTTGGATAATTGCAGTCCCCCATTATAATTACTCTATAATTCTAACACCTCTTTGTAATTTCTTTACAAATTTGTTTCTCTACTCTCCTTGTTATCTGCCACTTTGTCGCCATCACCCTTGATCCTCCTAACATCACTGTGTGCATTCCCTCTGTTCTCTCTGTAACCCTTGAACCTGTCACTCCTCTATCACCCTGGACCCTGTCATCGTGAAAGTGGACATGCCATTTCTCCCCTCTCAGCCTAATCCCAGCCCCACTAAGATTCCTCCTCTGATCTTAGACACTGCCTCCATCATCCTTAGAGTTTCCATTATATCCCCTGACCTGTCCTACAATACCTTTGACTATCCTTACCTCAGACTGGATCTGCCCCTTCTACCAATTCGAATTTTCCTTGCAATGGAATGTTTCCTCTGCCAGTCAGCACCCTGACTTTGTTGAATAGGACTCAACTTTGGACAGCACTGACCGCACCCTTTAGGCCCCTCATTCTGCTTATCTTCACTCACGGTACCCAACCCCCTGACCACACCCAAGATCCCAGGCCCTTCCCACTGCACACTTCCACAAACCGACCCCACCCACCGTCCTCCCTCAAAGCCCTCTTTCAGTCCTCCATACCCCTGCCTGAACCCCCACACCCACTGACCTCTGACCCGTCCTTGCTGGTCCCAGCCCTCTATCCAAGCTGCCATTCTCCTGCTCCCCTTCCTTGTGCTGCAGGATTCAACAGAGACAACTGCTCATCTCAGACATAACCTCTCAAAACTGATCAGTGCACACCCCCTTTAAACAAACATGAACTGAGTTCCACGGGGTTCCAGTGTGCCACTGACTTAATCTTGAAGGTAGGACTTAATTTCAAAAAGTTTCAAGACAATGCATGTTGATGGGATGCAAACATATTACAAGTAGGAACCCGCCGAGGGATGGCTTGAGCTTGACCCACACTACCACGTCACCGACTTAATTGTTCAGTCTGAACCCATTGTCATAATTCTGAAATTTCGACTCTCGTGTAATTAACTGACCCCACCTGCCATGTTTCCCACTCCCAGAGTCATTAAACTCAGCCCAATATGTTTTGTCAAAATGTTCAGGATGTGAAAAGCCCTGTAAAATGTATCTACTGGTAATTGTGAGAATTTGAATGAAATGCATTTTAAATACCCTGGCGGTTAGTGATCCCTTTCTTTTACACTGAACTATAAAGTTAATAGATGAGGTAGTTTTGACGTTTACCTATCTTTAAAGCTATTCAATTACTGTGGGGGTGAAGAAGGAGCTGGAACAAGGGCATACATGAGAATGAAGATCCTTCAAAGGAGGGTAGTAATTTGAATCTGAACAGTTTCTTGCTCAAGGTGCTAAAATCAGGCATGGCATTGACTGAGGCTCTAGTGTCCTTGGGTTTTAATCTGCAGCAGTTTACCTTGCCTGTGCTCATCATTTGGGGACTCGGATTGAGCCAGTCATAGTATAGGGTTTCACCTTCAGGATGGTGTCATACCTGCATTTACCCAATTATCCCACTTGCATAAATGTGAAAGGAAAATACTGCGGATGCTGGAAATCTGAAGCTCTGAATTCCTCAGAGCTCTGAAGAAGAGTCACAAGGACTTAAAACTTTAACTCTGTTTCTCTCTCCGTGGATGTTGCCGGACCTGCTGAGTTCTTCCAAACTTTTTCTGTTTTTGTCCCCCCACTTGCATGATTTCCAATGTGCCCAGGCAGCCACTGCAATAATGCCCGTGATCACTGTGGTTACATGGCCATCCAAATTTCCATTCTTGTCAGTGTAAACTGTTACAGATAATGTGATCATTATTCATTTGCCTTGCTTCTGTCAAATTGCATTATAACGATAACAAAGCTGTACTTCTCTTTGTCGAGTTACAATAAGAAAATGTTAATCCTGTCACCTTGTTAATATTCTTAAAGAGGAAAACTAGCAGAACCCTATAATCCACTTAAAGAGAGAACTAACTATGGGAGTTGCAATGAATTAGAATATAAATTACATATTAGCAGAACCAGATTGATGTTCAATGAATTTTATTATGAATTAATTTAATAGAGCTTAATGACTAATAATTTACTTAAAGTTTGCAACTTGTTACATTGCCTGAAGCATGCACTGAATTTTGGCATGCCCAGCTACATAATGATATTGAAATAAGGGTTACATATCTTTATAGGAGTTCTTTGAGCACTCCATAATAATGCAGCATAAAGTTGAAATGAAGAAAGTATATTCACAGAATGTTATGCACCCCCGTTTAATAGCACAACAACTTATCACATGACAAACTGAACTAAATTAACATTTTTAATTTCTGGCCAGTTTTTGACAATTAAGTTTTGGTGTTGTTTCAAAATTCACCCACTGCAGCAAAAAAACAGGCCTGGGATATTGTAACTCCTGGGCCTCGTTATAATCTGTCAGTGGACTTTACGCCTAATTTGCTAATTCAATGGGAAGCCCAGCCATTATTAGAGCAAAATTATTGATGAGCCAGCCAGAGGCTGGCAAACAAGGAGCCGTAAACAAAGCACAAAGACAGCAGCTGGTCACTGAGTGCAGCCAGTTACAGAATGTGAGCTTGGGAATTTGGTAAGGGAGGAGGTGCTGTTCACTAAAATAGCTGCCTTAACTTTGAGTTTAAAAGAGGGCAGGGAGCAAGGACTAGATTAAAAGAGAAAGGGGGCTCAGTCTGTGGATTGGCCACGTTCTGAGAAAAATTCAATGCATCAGAAGGAAACAGGTCAGTGATTGGTTGGTGAGTATTTTGCTCATTTATCTTTCAAAACTCAGGTAATTTAGTAATAATTGTAAGATTTTATTAGAAGTAGTAAGGTTTACTAGCAGTACTAAAACTTATTTGGAACAGTAGGGTCTAGGTTTCTAGTCTCCAGGTTTATAATAAATAGACTGTAATGTTAAGGTGTGGCAGGGCAGCTCGGCTACGCAAAATGCCCATCCTGTATGTCATGAAGAGATATTAATGTCTATAATGTTATTGGAAATTATTTTTTAAAATAGAGTGTAGTGGTGTCTGTGTCTATGTGTTTGACTGTGTGTGTCTTAATTGGATTAATGCTAACTAGTCTGGGTGCTTTGATGTATAGTAGTTTTGAAATGTTAATTAGATAAACGTAAGGAGGATAAAAGGTAAAGTGTACATTTGTTGAATAAAGTATTCAAGATTGGGAGTAAAATCTTGCACCTAGCTGGGAGACGCCAAGCAATGTGTTTTTATTACTAATAAAATTAGTCGGATGAAAATGTTATTGTTCGAAGATGTGAAGAAATGCCTAGTGACACCATGGAAAACTTACATTCAAAGGGAAAGCTAAGTATAAACAGGAAGGATTTGTGTGTGTGTAAGGCAGAGGCATTTAAGTTCTAACCAGCCTGTAAGCCTACAACTGTGTCTGCAAAGGAACCAAGTCACAAGAAACCTTATTTTGAATTCGTAAGGTCAAATGTGCTTTGCCTGTTGTCTGTCTAAAGTCTATGGGTTAATGTTGCCTTGGTGAAGATTTACCTGGGAGTGATTAATTTGGGGAATTGTTTAAAAGTTATTATGGTAGTACTTTATAGGCATGTGTTTGTGCTTAATTTGTTGTTAAATTAATAAATGTTTAATGTAGTTTTATATAAAAAAAAACATCTTGAGGCTTGGTGGTCTTATTCCTGAATTCAGAGATGCATCTCAAAAATACCAATTGAAAATATAGGTTATGACAGTTGTTCAAGTTTCCATCTGGTATTTAAACAACTCAGCTTTTACCAACTGCTGTGTCATAACACTGTAACATGTGGAAAGTCGTGGACTCTTCCTGTGGCCGAGATGACCACATGTGCAGAAATTGTCACCAGCTGTAGCAACTTAAGCTCCAGGTCATGGAACTTGAGTGATGGCTGGAGTCACTGTGGCACATCCACAAGGCTAGAACAATGCGGATAGCACATTTAGGATAGGATAGCGTGATTAGGATAACACAACACCCGAGGAGGGCAGCAAGGCAATCATCAGCAAAACAAGGACCACAGTGCCCCCCTGCCCTACCCTCCTGCCTGGCCTGCTCAGCAGTAGCGCTCTGGGGATCCCTTCCATTAGCCATGATTCACAGCCTTTGAAAGGCTGCAGCAACTTTGTAAAACAGGCCGCCGGGTCGCCATTGGACCCGGTGGTCATTGCAGTCCGGCTGCTGCCCGCCCACTCCTGCTGTCCTCAGGAGCTGCGATTCACGCAGCATGGCGGGAGGTGCTCGTACCCCAGGATGGGAGGAGGAGGACCCTCCCACATGACTGAACGTACCTGGGAGGAGCTGGTGGAGATTGTGAGCTCCTCCCCCTCCCCCTGACCCACCCCAGCTCTATTCCCGTCTCCTAGTTACTATCGGGCTTTCTATGTCAGTGTTTGCAAATGCCGTCAGCATAGATTTTTAACTTTCTCCTTTTGGAGGGATTACATTTACTGTGGCTCTCACAGAAAACATATACATTTGAGGACATAAAATAGACAGAGTCCTGGGAAGAAAGGATCAAATGCAATTTTGCGCTGCTCCACCTTGTAAGGTGAGTATGCTGGATGTGAGGCAGAGGTTGGAGAGGAATTTACTTCATCAGAAGAATCAGGGATAGGAAAAGGACATTTAATCAGCAAAGCTCATCCCTTCAATATGTTAACTCCCTTTCATGACATCTATTTGTATTTTGTATACAACTTCATTACACTCCCATGTAATAACATCAAAAATATGCTCTTATTTGACTAGGCCACTCATTTTGTAAACAGACCAATCAATTGCATCATTTACTGATTAAACAAGCAAAATTCCAGAATATTAACCTGATCTCACAGTTCACACAAACACCTGTTGACTATCCCAAAGCTAATTTATCAATAAATCTGGCAATGTAACAATGATCATCTATCTTTATAAACTTGATAATATCCTTTTTAAAGTGGTTAACAAAAATAGAATAGTTTGTTTTTCCTTGGAATCTGTCGGGCGGGCATGGGTGGGTAAGGACCCGATTGCCGCCCGCGATCAGGTCCATGCCGCCATTTCACGCGGTTGGGCCAATTAAGGCCCGCCCAGCGCGAATCACGGCTCCCGAGGACAGCAGGAGTGGGTGGGCAGTGGCCGGACTGCAATGACCACCAGGTGCAATGGTGACCTGCGGCCTGTTTTAAAAAGCTGCTGCAGCCTTTCAAAGGCTGAGAATCACGGTCAGTGGAAGGGCTCCCCAGAGCGCTGCTGGTGAGCAGGCCAGGCAGGAGGGTAGCGCACAGGGGCACTGTGCACCCCCCCACCCCACCCCCCACCGTTTTTCTGATGATTGCCTTGCTGCCCTCCTCAAGGAGGTGGCAGCATGGCGGGTGGTCCTCGTACCCCAGGGCCGGAGGAGGAGGCCCCCCACACGTGACCAAACGTACCTGGGAGGAGTTGGTCGAGATTGTGAGCTCCCACGAGGTGGTACGATGTATGTGGATCCGGTGTCACAAGCGTATCAACGACGTGTTGTGTTCGGGAAGGGTGAGTACCATGTTGGCATTGGTCACTTAACCCAGCAGGTAGGCTTTCTCCCCCCTGGTGCCCACCCAAGTAGGGTCTGCATTGAATCATTGACAGCATGTGTCCTTCGCTGGGTGGGCCAGCAGATATTGCCCATGCAAAGGTCACCCTGAGAGGGAGGTGACGAGATGGGTTCTGCCCCCGCAGCATGTGGTACACTGAGACCCACATGACTGTTTTGGGGGCAACCTGGAGGATCTGCACCTAGGCGCAGTGCTGGAACTCCAGGACATGTCAAAGTCAGGGTGATGACATGCTGGGAGGGGAGCTTCAAGTTAGCGTGGCACTGATCGATCTGCTGTCCTCTGCACTCCACGTGCTTGTGCCTCCTTGCTATGGAAGGTTAGACCATGTGGTGCCTAATGTGATGTAGGCAGGATTTGGCCAAGGGGGTGGGTGGGGGACAGGCCTGGCATCTTTGTGTGAGTGTTCAGCAGCAGCGGGGTGAGGAGGCACTGGAGCCCTGCAATGTCCCACTCTGGTTGGGGTGGGCCGTCCGTGAAGGGACTCCAGGTACAAGTAGCACTAATCAATGCTCTTCTCTCCTTTTCAGGAGAAGAATGCACATAATGCCGAGCGGGTGAGGATTGGCAGAGGGCCGGCCCAGTTGGCGATTCTCAGCTGCTTCGAGCAGGAGACCCTGGATTTGGAGAGGCGCCATGCGTCCGGGTCCACCGGTGTCGGTGAGGTTGGGGTGCCACAGGCAGGTATGTTTGACCAGCAGTGAGGTCAGCATTGTTCTCCCAACAGCCATGGCAGTGCTGACTGTTCAGTGATTGAAGTTTGCAACATGGCTTGACCATTACTTATGGAAGGATGAGCGCATAATGGTTCGGGTGACAGGGATGCACATTGACATTGTCTCCACATTAACTGATCCAATGTCCTTGTTCTTCCTTTCAGCACCAGCGGAGCAGGGCCGGGAGGAGGAGGCACAGGGGCCCCCTCTCACACCTGAGGGCCCTGAAGTCATGGACTCACCAGCGTCTCACCATCTCTGCCAGGCAGGCACCAGCGCAGATACTAGTACCTCGGTGGGAATTAGATCATCCTGGGGCACAGTGGTGCGGGTACTTCACAGTCGTGGGAGAAGCTGACAGAGACAGAGAGTGCCCATGGCACCAGCAGTCGGAGGACTGCAGGGGACCAGGCACATGCTCAGTCAGTGGCTGTCGATGTGCCTCTGGAGTTGTCCGCGACGCAGCAAATGCAGGAAATGTGGCAGGGTGTGTGGGAGCATCTGGTGGAGATACATGAGGCAATGCGTGGCTTGGTGTCCATGGTGGAGGAGTCTACGTGGACCATCGCCGATGCAATGAGCCTCATGGCCGAGTGCCATGCACCCTCCATGTAGAGAGTGGCAACTCTCATGGCAAGGCTCCTCCAAGAGACCAATCAGGGCTTCATGGGGATGCGCTCAGACCTGCAAGCCCTCATATCGGCGTTGACCTCAGCTGGTCAGTGCCAGTGTGGGAGATGGTCTGGGCACCAAGTTTTCCAGCTCGGTGCCCATCTATCCACAGTGAGCAGGGAGGTCCGAAGCGACATCACATCAGCGCATCATCTGCCTGTTGTCTCTGCGGGCTCCTCTCAGGGCACTCCGGATGAGGTGGCAGCTCCTCCACCCCTCTGCCAGTGACCATTGCATCCGGTGAGGCTGTGACGACTGGGGAGATGCCAGCTGTGGAACTGGCGGCTCCCTCCCAAGTGGGGCCAACACAGACTCCACTGGCCAGAGGATGGTCACCAAGGTCATCAAGGCCAACAGGACAGCAGAGTGGGCAGGCTATCTCAAATGCCACTCCCAGCGAGGGGACAGCACCAAGACGTAACACTCAAAAACATAAACATAAGGCACCTTAGGCATACCACAGGTTTATCACTGGTGCTATTGTGTTGGCCCGCAATGAGATCTTTATGAGTTGGTGTGATTTTTAACACTATTGTCATTTTGTTTTCTTAAGTTCCTTTGGTTGTAATATTAAATTCAGACATGTCACCATGGCTGAGGGTGCCTCTTTTCTTCTGCAGGTGGATGGTTACCTATAATATTATGAGTGATTTGTGGGACATTCAGCTTTATAAACAAGGCCCTTAGTTAATGTTCCTATCCAGGCAGATTTAGCACTCAGGTATCGAGTATGGAGCCTGCAGCCCAGGCTTGTCCTGGAGGTCCATATGTGATGTGCTAGCTGAAGGTTTGTTGGATTAAAGCCTCCCAGGTGTCCCTGCCTCCCTGGAGTGTCCCCGGGTCAGCGTCTACCCCCTCAGCATTTCCCTGTGCATGCTCATCCTCGGACTCACTACTGGACTCATCATGTGCAGCTGCAGCCACTGTGTCTACATCTTCTTCATTCACAGCGTCCCCGCTTCCCAGAGCAAGATTGTGGAAAGCGCAGCATGCAACCACTATCAGCGACACACGGGGCAGAATTTTATGAGCCAGCGAGCGGAGGCGGGACCCGCTCACCGACGTGTAAAATGATGCGTGGTGACGTCGGGGGGAACTCCTGATGTCACCGCACCGGATTTAAATTTTCAGGAAGGCAGGAGCGCAGCAAAATCAGCTGCGCGCCCGCCGACCTGTCAATGGCCGATTGAGGCCATTGACAGGGTCAATTAAGTAATTAAAGGAGCCCCGGTGGGAACTAGAAAAAACATGAAACCTCATCCATGGGCGGAATGAGGTTTCACGTAGGCTTTAAAAAATTTTAATAAAGATTTTGTAAAAATTATGGACATGTCCCAACTCATGTGACATTTTCACATGAGGGGACATGTAAGGGAAATTTTATTTTTCTATTTTTGTCTTTTTTACATGTACTGCCGATCTCCCTGAGGCAGCACTTAGCCTCAGGGAGATGAGTGTGCTCTTTCGTGTGCATGCGCGAAAAAGCGTACCCTCGATTTTGGAATTCACCCCCCTCCTCCCCGGCCGGAACAGGGAGCGCATAGCGCTTCTGTGCAGACGTCACGCTGGGCGGGCCTTAATTGGACCGCCCACGTAAAATGGAGGCACACCTCTGACCGGGGGCGCCAATCGGAAGCGCGCCTGTACGCGCCTGCCCATCAACTTCCACCCCGACGGGGGGAAAATTCAGCCCATGATCTGGGGGGTACTGGAGTGCGCCCCCTGATCAGTCCAGGCATCGGAAGCGCATCTTGAGAAGAGCAATGGCTCTCTCCACCACAGCCCTTGTGGAGGTGTGGCTCCTATTGTACCACTGCTCAGCTTTTGTTCTTGGATGGCAGAGAGGCGTCATGATCCACCTTCGGAGGGGATAACCCTTTTCACCCAGCAGCCATCCATCCAGCCGGGCTGGAGCACTGAAGAGCCCCGGCACCTGGGAGTGTCTGAGGATGTAGGCGTCGTGGGAACTGCCTGGGTACCTTGCACAGACTTGTAGAATCAGCATCCTGCGAGCACACACTATCTGCACGTTCATGGAGTGGAAGCGCTTCCTGTTGACAAAGGCACCGGGCTCACCTGCTGGCACCTTGATGGCCACATGTGTGCAGTCTATTGCACCCTGGATGTGGGGGAAGCCAGCAATGGCCGCGAAGCCTCTGGCTCGATGTGTCTGGCTTGCCTGGTCCCAATGGTAGTGGATGAAGGTCAATGCACGCCTGAACAGAGCGTCCATAACCTGCTTGACACAAGTGTGGACAGCTGATTGGGAGACACCGCAAAGATCACCCACCAACTCCTGGAAGGAGCCAGAGGCATAGAAGTTGAGGGCAGCTGTGACCTTTGGAGCCACTGGCATGGGGTGTCCACCCACACAGTTAGGGGAGATCTCAGGCCCAATCATCTGACAGATAAAGTTTACTGTCTCCCTTGAGAGATGGAGCCTCCTTTGGCACTGCACCTCAGACATACTGAGGTTGCTGCTTCGCTGCCTGTATACCCTGGCAGCAGGATAGTGGCGTCTTCTGCGGCCCCTTCCACCTTGGACAACCTTTTGGCCCTGCGCCCCTTGTGCCTGCGCCTGTCCTCCCAAAGGTGGCTCCCCTGGAGGCTGAATGTGCACTCCTGGCTTCCTCCCCCTCCCTTCCTCCTCAGAGGAGGTGCCTCCAGTGGAGAGTTCAGCTCCCATTCCCAGGCTAAGGGAAGGCTTCCAGAAACCTGCAGGCCCAAAAAAGATACCTCACTGCAGTGTGCTGACCTGAAGGTTGTGACTCCAGACCAAGCAGCTGGTGTGCGTTTTGAAGTATTGCTTATCACACAGGCAAGTATCAGTAACTTTGAAAAATCAATATTTAACAGAGCACACTTGCGACCTCACTGAGCCCTCTTATCCTGCCTGTGGAAGAAATTTATACAAATGTGTCATACCCTCCTGCTGAAGATCTCACGGGTGCTGAAAAATCACCGTCAATTGGCGCCACAAGGGCCTTACACGGCCCGTTAATTAATGGTGGGTGCACATCGGGTATCATTGCTCGTCTGCCCAACGAAATAACACGATGGCGCACAGTGACATTGGGTCGCTCGCCCGATGTCACCGCGTGTCACTTTACACGTTGGCGTGCGGGGGCGGGCCCTGCACACCAACAGAAAAATTCTGCACATATACACGGCATTCTGTTGGTCAGTAAATCATGAACATTACAGCACAGAAGAAGAAGGCCTGTGCTTGTCGTGTTCTTATAATGATGTAAGTCCTTGAGCTTATTTTCTGTAAGACACAAGGCACCAATCACTCATAAGGGATTGGGTTAACACATTGTGGATTCATTTATTAAGGTTAGACACATGAGAACAGTCTTACATTATTGTAAAGCTTGGAGCATGAGGAGCTGTTTTGTCTGCTCTGCTGCTTAAAGTAAAAGTGAATCAAAAATTGGAACGCACAGCATAGACACCATTTCCCTTCTAGTGATGTTCACAAAGACATGCTCACATCCTTAAAAGTATACTACACCACCCCCTTTCTTTTTAAAGATATTTCTTCCAAAGAAGTATAACTATTTACAATACATGTTCATGTTTAGTTACCATAACATAATTGCGTAGAACTGATGTATTTATGAGTCTCCAAAGCGTCAAGGTAATCTGTTTGTACACCCAGACTTTGTGATGGTAACCTTTTCTGGAGATATCTTTTGCTTCTCACAGTGATCTGTGGGGCTGTCATTCTTGGATTTTGATCCTGGTTGCATTTTAGATCTTGTCCTAGATGCGATAGGACTGTACGGTAGTTGAGGAGATGGAAAGGTTCTGATTTGGCCTCGATTACGCCTCACTGTTGTGCCTTTGCATGTAATGACTTCATAGGACCTTGGTTCTGAACAAATTCTTGTCCCCTTGGCTGGTTGCCACATTCCTTCAGCGGGATCCTGGACACAAACTTATTGCCCTGACTGTAAATTTGGCAGTTCTGTACCTGCAATTTTATTGTGCATGTTGGTCATCTTCTCATGTAGTTTTAAAAGTTAATCTCTAGTTTCTGAGAGAGTAGAATGGATAAGAGTAGATACATTGGTATGCACTGATCTGCCAAACACGAGAGCTCTGCCAGCGAAGAATAGTTGCATTGAAAGGTGTCTCTCTCAGGTGTAACAGTTCAATGTGTAGATCTTGCTTGGTTTGTCTACATTAGGGATTTCACCATGCGACTTAATCATTCAGCTGGGCTGCTAGGTCTAGGGTAATGAGGAAGAGAAGTAGTGTGATCAATATTCTCACACACCTCATGAAATGGTTTATCAATAAATTCTGGGCCATTATCCAAAATGATCTCTCTAGGCACACCAGATAAACTGAAAATAGCACTTAGAGTGTGTGTGACAGTTTTGCTTGACATATTGTGCAATTGTCAAATAATGGAGTACTTAGAAAAGTAGTTGATGATGATGACGTTAGTGCCATGGGGACGAAAGATGCCTGAAGTGATTTTTGATCATGGATGGGTAGAAACTTCATGTCGAATCAGTGATTCATTGACATGACCCATACTTCTTGACTTCAATGTCATTGTTCATACCTGGCCAGCTGACTGTCTCACTTGCAAGTCTTCTCATCCTATCTATGCCCATGTGTGAGTGATGAAGTTTTGAAGAATATCAGGTTGCAAACATTCTGGTATGATGACCTCCCTGCCTTGTGACATCTGGCTGATTCCATAGAGCGTTACCAACGTGAGATCTCAACAGGCCAGTACACCTGCAATTGCTGGGCCATTTCCATGATGTAGAATATCTGTGGTACCAAACAGGTTTGATTGTACTTGCACTCCAGCACCATGGATCCTGCACATGGAATTAATGTATCATTGTACACTGGAAGTTTCACTGTAGTAGGTTTTGCCATGGCCTTCCATGTCTGTGGATCTCGTTTAGAATTTGCAGACAATTGCAGCTGTGTCTATCTTGGCCAATAGCAAATAGTTACCAACTTTCTTAGGTCATATGATTAGAATCTTGGCAAACACTTCTGGTGGTGTGATGGCATCTACGTGTTGATAGTCTGAAACATGTGCTCATTGCTCTTCATCTCATTGACAAACCAGAAAAAGATGATAATGTGCTCAGTCACCTCATGTGTATGTTTCTGTTGGGATACTGGATGGCCATTCTTGTTACTTGAAGGTACCACTTGCGTATGTCTGTATGGATCAGTGCATGGCTGTTTTGTAGCTCCTTCAGCATTTGCTCGAGTACACTGCCGCTGTCAATGGCCCTTTCTGTCACATGCCTTACAGAACTGATGAAATGCTGGGCATTTTGTTGGTGCATGTAAGAGTCCACATCTGCCCCATGTGTTGCCAGGTATGGGTGTTCTAGTAAGTGTGTCAACAGTCAGGGTTGTACATAGGATTTGTAAGCTTTGTCGACCGGCAATGGTCTCTTCGTACTTACGTCCATCCTTGAGTAGCTCTCCTATATGTTAGAAGATATTATATGTTTGTATAAGAAGTTATATACATTAGATACGTATCTGCTAGATATGTATCTAATGTAGACCTAATGTAGATCTTTCTGGAACGCTTCCATGGGAGTGGATGTGATCACCAACTCAATTATTCTGACTACTAGCTCTGCATCTGAAAAATGACAATACGTAGCCTTTTCTCTGCATCTGCTGATGAAGTGGTCTATGGATTCCTTAGGCTACTAGTGATATAACATGAACTGTAGGCGATGAATATGGAACTTTACCCTAGCCTGAATTTTTTGCTCATTGGGCACGTGCAATCGGCAGGCCTGCCAGCGGACTGGAACCAACCCCCGACCCCCGACCCCCGACCCCCGACCGCGATTTCACTGGCTGGTCAATTAACGGGCAGCCAGCATGAAACGCAGACTGAGAAAGGCTCAGCACTGCTGGGAAGAGGGCAGACGCTGACACCCCTGATTCTAAATCGGTCTTCCAATGTAGCCTATATCTTTTGGGGATCCTTTGGCTCTTCGTCTGTTAACCCTGACTTGTTCAGCCTATGTAGGCCTGCTTTGCCTATTGCCAGGTGAATCTTTATGGCTTGCTTGCCTGGTTCAGACACACCTGAATCAAGAAACCATAGCTCTGTATGTTGTTTAAATATCTTGAATTCGGTTGGTATGTCAGCTGCATCCCAATTCAAACTGGGGAATTTTGTAGACATTCTGACTATATCCCTTTGACCTTCCTTCTGCTGCAGTACCTGGGGTGAGTGTCACTGTAACCATTTCATGTGCTTTTCTGAAGTTCCACCAATGAAGATGTGTTGTAGTGGGGATATACCATGGAGTAATGGCATCACTGCTTTTTATTTTATTTATTTTTCAGCAACTCCCGATACCAACCGTTATAATCGCAGCCTTCTCTGGCCCGATTTTTATGACTTTTTTTGTTTTTGACTCTCCCTCGCTTGCTCTCAATCCGTCCCACACCCTGGTCACTTTCTTTCCCCGACTGAGCTAACCTGCTGCAGGACATCTCAACGCGCTGTCCCACTCACAGAACTGACAGGCTAATGTGCTGCAATCTCACCACGAGGGATCTGTTTGTTTATCGGCTCTTTATCTGAGCACTGTTAAATTCTACATTGCCAAAGCTTTTCTTTACAGTCACCATGCTGTGTTTTCAACACTCTCTGATGCTGCAACTTCGTTGCGTTCTGACCAGAACGCCAAGGGTCTTCTTGTGCCATGTAGCACAAACTATCGTTGTTCATCATGTCTCCGTACCTGTACTTATTCTTTTTTTTTTCATCCTTACCATCGTGTTGTGGCTTTGCTTAATGATGTTTACTATCTGCCATCATTGTCATTTACAAGGAACCACAGCTGCATACTATATTGTGTTCTTATAATGATATAAGCCCTTGAGTCTATTTGCTGTATAAAGCACAAGGCTCCAAACACTCATAAGGGATTGGGTAAACACATTGTGGGTTAATTTATTAAGGTTAGGCACATGAGAACAGTCTTATGTTGTTGTAAAGCTTGGAGCACTAGGAGCTGTGTTTCTGCTCTGCTGCTTAAAGTAAACATAAAGTAAAACTGGGTCACACAATACATACATAATTTCCTTTCTAGTAATGTATAAAGAGACATGCTCACATCCTTAAAAGTATACCACAGTGCTGACCTGTGATTATTCTTTTTATTGGAGTCTTCTTGTCCTATAATGATTATCCAAGTTAAATAACATCTTTGCATTCACATTATCCATGGTTTTCATTATTTCTCATCTCAACCTCATGGTGATGGACTCCTTCCCAACTCTTCTTTGGCTGTAAGATTAGCCTTGATTTTTGTCTGCGGCCTTTATTTTGGTGCATAGTGGATGATATCAATTTGTAAGTCTGAGGCCTGCAATCATTAATTTTTGCAATTTTTTTTGCATTTTGTTCCTGCTTTGTTCTTTGTTATGACACAGCTGATGGTAAAGGCTGAGTTGTTTAAATCCCAGAGGGAAACTTGAAACAACTGTCGTAACCCATTTTTGCACTTTGTATGTTTCGAGATGCAGGCTTTGAATTCAGCAGTAATAAGACCACTGAGTCTCAAGAGGTTTTTTCTAAAGCTAAATCAAACATTTATTAATACAAGGAAGATAGTAAACACATACATATGTCTACAAAATTACTATAATAACTACAAAAATCCCCTAATTAATCTGACTTTCCTTTACACCCCTGTTAAGGCAACAGTAAATCTTATAGATTTAACAGACCTCTGGCAAAGCACAACCTGGACAGCCACATTCAAAATGAGTTTGTTTTAGCATGGGTCCTTGCAGGCAGACTTGAGGCTTAACAGGCAGGAGGCTTTTCACACTTTCTGGATCTTAAAATGCCTCTGCCTAACACACAATCTCCTTTCTCATTTATATATATCTTTCTCTTTGAATGTAAATTTTCCATTGTGTTACTAGGTTTTTAACTTTACCTCTTCTAACAATAACATCCTTTGATTCCACCAATTTTAAATGGTAAGCTGAAAAAAATAAACACATTGCTTGGCATCTTCTAGCTAGGTGCAAGATTTCACCCATTCTTTTGAATGGTTTATTTAAATTTGCAAACTGCCCCCTTGACACCTATGTTTCTAAACTTCCCCATGTTTATCTAATTACCATTTCAAACCTACTTCTTTCTGTACATCAAAGCCTCTTGACAGCTGTCTTTAATCCAATTAAGACACACATACACACACACAGACACAGCCATCACTAAACTCTATTTAAAAAAATAATTTCCAGTAACATTATAGACATGAATCTCCTCATGACATTCTTGATTTTAAGAGAACCTGCATTAGCCTATATTGAATTTTTAAAAGTTAATTTTTAGACCTTGATTTAAAACTAAGTTTGATTGAGTCAAATAATTAATCAATGATGTAATCAATAGTAATCAGTCGTGATATTATAAACTGTATACCTGTTATTTTTCCCAAGGACTCCTTTGCTTGTTTTCATGCTGGTCAAAGCAGGCCATGTTTGCAGCTATTGTTTGTCTAAACCACTGTTTTCTCTCTTCTTGCCAGATTTGCGAAAATAAAAGTTGTTACTGTTTAAGTTCTTGCTGCGTTTGATGACCCTTGAACTATAAGTCAGGACAATGGATAACCTTGCACATGGAGTGGTCAACAACGGTGTAGAATTAGGAGTTGGAGTTGGACAGTATAACTTCATTGCTGGCAGATGGGAGACACCATCAGAAAGAAGCGTAAACAGCCTGAGTACTACAATACTCGGAGTGCCTGTGAGAAGAACCTGATAAGGACTCATGGTTGCCAGACTCTTATTTTGGGAAATTCTGGATGGCGGCCTTGGAAGACTGGAATGGAGCCTGAAATTGAGCTTAAAGGGGCACAGTATTCATCATTCGTTGCTGCAGTCTGAGTGGATTAGTCAACTACTGAAGACTATGGAGGAAGGGATGTCGACAGCGTGACTGACTGGAGAGTTCACCCCCACGCAAGGTTATTCAGAGACTTGGTGATGTATATACCAAGGGGAACTATACCATTTTAGGGAACTGCCTTGAACAGATCAATTTGGGATTACCATTTCTGTTACAATAAAGTTGTCTTCCTTTCTTTCTTTTAACCATAGAAAAGTTATGGTGTAGAAAGAGGCCATTCAGCCCATCATGTCTGTGCCGGCCGTAAAATGAAGCTAGAGCTCGTTTTAATCCCACTTTCCAACACCTGCTCCGTCGCCTTGCAGGTTACAGCATTTCAGATGCAGATCCAGGTACCTTTTAAATGTGTTGAGCGTTTCAGTCTCAACCACCAGTTTCAGCAGTGAATTCCAGATGTCCTCCACCCTCTGGATGAAAAGGTTTTTCCTCATGTCCCCTCTAATCCTTCGACCAATCACCTTAAATCTATGCCCCATGGTAATTGATCCCTCAGATAGGGATACAGGTCTTTCCTGCGCACACTATCAGGGCCCTCATAATTTTGTACACCTCAATTAGATCACGTCTCAGCCTCATCTGTTCTAAGGAAAACAACTCTAGCCTATCCAATCTTTTATCATAGCTACAATTTTCAGGCCCTGCCAACATTCTTGTGAATCTCCACTGCACTCTCTCCAAAGCAATTTTATCCTTCCTGTAATGTGGTGACCAGAACTGTACACAACGTTCCAGCTATGGCCCAACCAGAATTTTATACAGTTCCAGCATTACATCCTTGCTTTTGTATTCAATACCTCATACAATAAAGGAAAGCATTCCATATGCTTTCTTTACCATCTTATCCACCTGTCCTACGACCTTCAGGGACCTATGAATATGCACTCCAAGGTCTCTCACTTCCTCAGCCCCTTTCAATATCCTCCTGTTTATTGAGTTTTCCCTTGCTTTGCTTGCCTCCCCAAATGCGTTAACTTACACTTCTCTTGCTTGAATGCCATTTGCCATTCTGGAGACAACAGCTATCCTCTTCAGTATCATCCACGTGGCTACTTTTTGTGTCATCTGCAAATTTCCCAATCATGCCTCTCACACAAGTCCAAATCATTAATATATGCAGCAAACAGCAAGGGCGCCAACACTGAGCCCTGTGGAACAGCACTGGAAACCACTTTCCACTCGCAAAAATATCCATCGACAATTACCCTTTGTTTTCTGTCACTGAGCCAATTTTGTATCCAACTCTCCACCTTCCCTTGAATCCCATGGGATCTCACTTTTCTGACCAGTCTGCCATGTGGGACCTTGTGAAATGCCTTACTAAATCCCATGTAGACGACATCCACTACACTACCCTCATCGATCCTCCTTGTTATTTCCTCAAAAATTCTATTTAGCAAGACACGATCTTCCCCTAACAAACCATGCTAACTATCCCTGATCAATCATAACTTTCTAAGTGACAGTTAATCCTATCTTTCAGAACTGATTCCAATAATTTTCCCACCACCAAAGTCAGGCTGACTGGTCTATAATTTTCTGGCCTATCCCTCATATCCTTTTTGAATATTGGTACAACGTTCACAGACCTCCAATCCTCTGGTACCTTGCCTATGACTGGATTGGAAAATTATCCTCAGAGCATCCATTGTTTCCTCCCTGGCTTCCTTTAACAACCTGGGATACAATCCATCCGCCCTGGTGATTTATCCACCTTCAAGGATTCCAGTCCCTCCAGTACTTCCTCTCTCATTATGCTTATTGTATCTAATATTTTGCACTCTTCCTCTTTAACTAGAATGATTGCATCATCCCTCTCCTTAGTGAAGACAGAGACAAAGTACTCATTGAGAACCCTGCCCACATCTTCTGCATCAACCTACAAGTTACCATGTACATCTGTGATAGGCCTGATCTTTTCCTTAGTTATTCTCTTGCTCTTAATGTACTGGTAAAACACCTTTGGGTTTTATTTGATTTTACCTGCCAATATTTTTTCGTATCCTGTCTTTGATTTTCTAATTTCCTTTTTCACTTCACCCCTGTACTTTCTATACTCCTCTACAATATTAAGCTTATGGTTGCTGTCATAAACTCTCTTTTTCTGCTTTATCCTATTCTGTATGCTTCTGGATAACGAGGGGGTTCTAGACTTTGCAGTACCACCCTTTTTTATGTGGGGTCATGTCTACACTGCCCGTACAACCTTGCTTTTAAATATCTCCCACCGATTTGACACTATTTTCACTCGCCAATTGGTTTTCCGTTTTGGATACTGGTGAGGACGTTGTTTCCTCAGAGGAGTGCTGTCAGAGCCAGGTCTGTGGCACCACAGGTGTATGGGGTTACTTCCAGTGCAAATGAGTATAGAAATAGGAGAATAGAGCGGATGCTCTCAGGATCATTTACCAATCCTCTTTAGGTACAGATGAGGTACCAGAGGATTGGAAGTCTGTGAACGTTGTACCAATATTTAAAAAGGGTGCAAGGAATCGGCCAGAAGATTATAGGCCAATCAGTCTAACTTCGGTGGTGGGCAAATTAGTTGTATCCAGTCCATTTTTGTCAGTTCACCTCTTAGCTTTGTAAAATTTGTCTTCCCCCAATTAAAAAATTTTACTCCTGTTTTATCTTCGTCCTTTTCCATAATGTTGCTAAATCTAACTGTATTATGGTCACCAGCTCCAAAATAGGCCCCCCCCACCACTGCTACTTCATCTAGTTGCCTAGCTTCATTTCCTGAGACTAAATATAGAAATGCACCCCCTTTCATTGGGCTTGTTACATGCTGGCTGAAGAAGTTCTCTTGAATGCAGTTCAAGAATTTTGTGCCCTCTGCATCCTGAGATTACTGCTTTACGGGTCCTGCTTTTCAATCTCCTTCCTAACTCCCTGAAATCTGTTTCCAGGATCTCACCCCCTTTCCTACATAAGTCATTGGTACCAATGTGGACCATGACCTCTGGCTGATCATCCTCCCCCAGAAAAATGTCCTGCAGCTGCTCCATGACATCCTTGACCCTGGTACCAGGGAGGCAACATACCATCCTGGAGTCACGTCTATGACCACAGAAACTCCTTTCTGTTCCCCTAACTAATGAATCCCCTATCAGCACTGCTCTTCCCCTCTTCTCTCTTCCGTTCTGTACAGTAAAGTTGCCTGTGGTGCCACAAACCTGGCTCTGACTGCACTCCACCAAGGAAACAACGACCTCACCAGTATCCAAAACGGAAAACTGGTTGGCGAGGGAAGCCCTAGGGGACCCCTGCACTACCTGCCTAATTCTCTTGGACTGCCTGGCAGTCACCCATTCCTGTGCTGCCTCCAGGCTCCTAAGCTGCAGTGTGACCATCTGTCTGAACATGCTATCCACATAGCTCTCAGCCTCGCAGATTCAGTGCAGTGACTCCAGCCACCACTCAAGCTCAAGGTTCTGCAGCTGGTTACACTTCCTGCACATGGTCATCTAGGACACTGGTAACATCCATGACTTCCCACATATTACAGGAAACGCATTCCACACTACTGAGCTTGCTGCCATTGCTTCAATTTACTTCCCTTATGTTAACTCTATTTTACTTTGGTTTACTTTTACTACTTTATTTTACTTGGCCTTGACTTAACTTTCCTTCCCTATTGTTTGTCTTTCTTACTGAAATCTAAGTAGCTCCTTCTTTTAAAAAGAATGTGATTTTCTAATTTTCAGCTACTTGAAGAGCCTCCCTAATAGCAATTTGTTTCTCACCAACTGATGAACATGCGTTTCTCTTGTGAGATCACTCTTGGGTGTTTTCAAAACTCTGCTCTCGTGCAGCTTTTCAACTCCTGGGCCAGGATTTCCCGGTCGGCAAGCGGGGGGTGCGCGCGGGGCCCGCTCGCCGACGTGTAAAATGATGCAGGATGATGTCAGGCAGAACTCCCAACGTCACCCCACCTCATTTCAATTTTCAGATGGGCGGGGGCTCAGCAGAATCAGTTGTGCGCCCGCTGACCTGTCAATGGCCAATTGAGGCCATTAACAAAGTAATTAAAGTACTTAATTGGCCTGCCCGTCCAACGTTAAGGTTGGCGGGCAGGCCAGGAGCCCTGGCAGGCATTAGAAAAAGCATGAAACCTCATCCATGGTGGGGTGAGGTTTCATGTAGGTTTTTAAATTTTTAACAAAAGTGTTAATGAAAGCGATGGACATGTCCCAACTCATGTGACAGTGTCACATGAGGGGACATGTCAGGGGAATCTTTTTTTCTATTGTTAACATTTTTAAATTTGGCACCAATCTCCCTGAGGCAGCACTCAGCTTCAGGGAGATGAGATGAATGTGAAAGAGCGCAGTCTCAGTTTAGGGATTCCCCCCACCCCGCCCCCACAGGGAGCGCATAGCACTTCCTTGCGGACGGCACGCTGGAAGGGCCTTAATTGGCCCGCCCACATAAAATGGTGGCACGCCCTCAATCTCGGAGGCACGCCTCCACCTGCCCGCACCTAAACTTCCCCCCTAATGGGAGGAAAATTCTGCCCCTGGTCTCCTGCATCTGAGAAATATAGAGAAAGAAAAAGAATAGAGCACTTCCCTCCCCTCCTCACCGAACTCCCATCTCACCAAACTCACAGGAATTCCACTCTGTAGCAGTGCGCTCCACCAAATAAATATATTAAGTGTTTCATTTTCTTTCTTTCTTTTTAATAAAGTTATCTTTCTCTCCTTTTTATCATTAATGATTTTTTAATAATTGTTTAATAAAAATTGTTTTCACGCATTATTCGATATTGAGCCACTCATTCTGGTTACATCCAGTGTAAGATTCTGACCTTAGTGAGACTCTGCAAGGAACTCTCACACCCTACAAATTTAGTATGATGATTGGAGCACTCACCCTTTCTCAACTTCCAGAATCAGTGCAATTTGAAACAGTATAAGGAAGCTCCTGGCACAAGTAATACTTGTCAATTGAAGTTCACCAATCAGCTTAGGAAATAATGTGCTGGAGTTTAGAGGGACACAGCTATTTCTGGTTGCAAGGATAAATGACCAATATTTTCAACTGTGTTAACAGATAATTGTGCTAGTGCCAGTGTGCGCTGTCCTATGGATGAGACAATGGAGAATTTGCAATCGCACCAGAGGAGGAAGATCTACTTTTGCTACTTACATTGTGTAGCAGGGTATTAGAACAAAAATGACTGCCAATGCTACTATAATATTTTTAATGATCCCACCATGTCTGCTGAGGTAGGAGATCCCACCAGACTTACTGTTCACCAGACTTGTTCCGGGGATGGCGGGATGGTCTTATGAAGAGAGATTGAGCAAACTGGACCTGTATTCTCTGGAGTTTCAAAGAATGAGAGTTGATGTCAGTGAAACCTACAAAATACTCAAATGAATAGACAGGGTAGATGCAGGCAAGATGTTTCTCCTGGTGGGGGAATTTAGAACCAGAGGACACAATTTCAAAATAAGGGGGAAGCCACTTAGGACAGAGATGAGGAGAAATTTCTTTACTCAGAGGGTTGTGAATCTTTGGAATCCTCTACTCCAGAGGGGGCTGTGGAAGCTCAGTCATTGAGTATGTTTAAGGTACAGATTGATAGATTTCTGATTAACAATAATGTAAAGGATTATGGGGATAGTGTGGGAAAAAGGCACTGAAGTGTTCGATCAGCCATGATCGTATTGAATGGTGGAGCAGGCTCAACAGGTTGAATGGTCTTCTCCTGTCCCTATGTTCCCAACATTATTTTATAATGTAAGTTTTGAGTATGCATGGCATGTACAGTTACTTGAGCCCTACTTAGTTTTGTCGTAATTTGAATGCCTCCCATCACTGCTCTTTATAAAGCATATACTTATTACAGTAGCTTGCTTACACACCATTGAATTCTGTTCCCTGGACAAATCTTTTCAGCTATGGTCCCTGCGTGAAGTATTTTTTCTATACTAACATCCACAGTGTGCTCCACACAGGTTGAAATATCACTGTTTGTGCTCTGGCAATTTCAGATTCTCCTCTCCCCTGTTTGAGGAGAAGACTGTGCATTACAAGACATTGAGAAGCTATGTTTAGAAGTGAGCTGAACATTAATTACATTTAATCTTTTTTCTTTGTAGTGGCTACACTTCAAGGGTAATTCATTAATTCAACTGTGAAGTCATTTAAGGTGTCTTGAGGATGTAATGGCTGTGGTCACCCCAGGGGGCAATGTTTCAAAGTGGATTTCTCCACAGCACAATGTCATGTTCTTCAGATCACTTGGCAGATCGGGGGTCTTGTGTTTTGATTAAAGTATTGATCTGTGCCAACTCGGATAGAACTGATTCCCTTTCACTGTGTTATGCATAGTGCACAAGGGTAAGGCTCCATTTAGAACTGTTACCTCATAAATATTTTTGAATATGGTGTTTTGTGATAGGCATGATAAATATATGTATACAGAGTGCGCAATTTTGTCATCTTTGGTATAAAATCAAAAGCCAAATGATGTGTTTCTGGTGATTAATAGATATCTATACTTCCTCTATCTTTTATAAAACTAAATTTCATGTATCATAAATAATTGAAACACAATCCCTAATCCTTTTTTTCATAATACATGTCCATGAGTGAAATATTTTTAAAATCTGAGATATCATTCATTATTAATATATTGACAAATGAGATCATAAAGAAATGAACTACCACAGTGGTGAGAAGTCCTGGAATTCTTAAAGTGCAATCATTTTCCAATGGTTTTGTTAATGGAAATTGGGTGATGAGTGGATTTGAACACTGGCTTTTTACCACTAGGATTCTTTGATCAAATGCAATCCTAGTCAATAAGATGAAAGGTTCAAATTTGATTAAATCTTCATTTTTATTTTGATTTGCAATATTTAATGCCTGTGATAATTGATACTAACACTCAAACAATGGCAAATAAATTCAGGCTTTTAGGGTCTTGCATGAAGTAAGTTTGAGGAGATGAACCAAATTAATAATGGGCAAAAAACTCCAGCACTAAATAGCAAATAATGCAGTACTGACTGGAGTTTAAGCAATAGGCCCAGAACGTCCGAACTCCAGATACCCCAAGATACCCCAAGCAGGACCCCTCGGAAGTCCTGATGCACTGACAATGTGGGAATTGCCCGGGAAGTTTGGACAACCGATGGGCAATTCCCCTGTGTCCCAAACCCGCCAAAGAAGTCTCCAACACTGAGTTAGAGTCAGAGACTTTAGAGGGTTCCGACTTAGTAGCCTGGATAGTTACCCAGTAAATATTAGATAGAAAAAGAACAGTTCTTATTCCTGGGTAACTATACATAATCACTCACACTGATAACCCTAATAGCCCCAACCCTCAAACTGCCCCTCCGATCCCTTGATTACCCCCCAACCCTCCAAATCCCCTGACACTCCAACACTCCCCCCACCCTCTGACTTCCCCAACCCTCTGACTCCCCCCAGCTCTCCAATTCGACCCTAACCCTCTGACACCCCCAATCCTCTGACTGCCCCACCCACTCTCCCACTCCCCCCATGGCCTGACCTCATCACTCTGCCACCCTACCCAGCTGGCATCCTACCCATCCTACCACCCTAGCAATTTACCCCTTTCACACTCATTCGCTAAGACACTGAAAAGCTATTTAAATGTCTCAAAGCTTTTCATGTTAGTGAATGAAGACTTATCATAATATGGCATAAATAGGGGTTGTGGCTTGGCTTCCCCGATGATCCTGCAATACAAGGAAAAACTCAAAGAACAGGCACACGTTGTAATTCTGAAGGGGCCTGGCACCGGGCCAGGAATGCAGAGCTCTGGTGGGAGCATAGCGGCAATTCCGATGGTGTTTGCCGCTCCTTGGAAGTTTTGGTCTATAGTCTCAGTTTCGGCAGTAATGGGGATTACTAGTGTGTGAAATAGATGCATTGTAATTGGATAGTTGGTATGTTCTTCCAAGATTGGGGTTAAATCATATTACTTAGCCAGCGTTCATGGGCTTTGAGGTCAAAAAATCCATGGCTCTACTGGCATTATCTTAAAGTGTAT
The DNA here is from genome assembly GCF_964194155.1 of Cetorhinus maximus. NCBI lineage: Eukaryota > Metazoa > Chordata > Chondrichthyes > Lamniformes > Cetorhinidae > Cetorhinus > Cetorhinus maximus. The sequence continues at coordinate 80,956,175 of NC_135892.1, forward strand.
CTGGTGGGAAACAGTAGAAGAACTGGAAACTAAACTGTAAACGGGATACACCAAATCCTGGTCTTCCCCGTCAGTCCCCACTGGGTCTTGATTGGGTTGGAGGTTCTGACCACCTCAAAAAGGACACAGAGAGGGGGATAACCATAGGAGAGGATTCCCAGACTGGGAGTGCCCTTGTCCCCAGTATGGCGGAACAAGAGTAGACTGGTACACCAAATGAGAAGAGATATGCCAGTCTGCAGGCCAGCACATGTTGGGCACACGAGGGATTCTGCACTTGGATTCCCCAGAGATTGAAAAGTTTTTAAACAGCACTTTCCATTTAAACAGCATTTGTTGAAGTGACGCTATGTAGGGCTACAGTGTTAAGTTAGACACATTTAACCACTGAATCACAAGGGAGCTTAAAATGTTATTAGAAATGAGCAAATTTAATTGCAGATTAAGCTAATCATTTCACAAGGAATGGATGTAATCAAGCTTATAAAGACAGTAGAGAGGGAGGTCATTTTATGAGGCTGCACTGCAGTGAGGAAACTTGCAATCTATAATGGATTTTGGAAATATAGACGTCATTTATGGTCTAAACGTGTGGGAAGCACAATTTTCTAAGTTGCTTTACAAGGCTTCCCTCCCACCCTGGCACTGTGATGTTGAAAAATCATCCAAAACAGATTTGCCTAAGGACAGTAAAAAAAACCTTTGATGCCTGGCCTTATCAGTGCATTGGTTTGTTAGTGAATGGTGTGTATGATTTCAGCAGCTTTTGGCTTGCAGCAACTGCTAAATAGGTTTTAATTTTAATTAGGTTCTCATCTTTTCTTTCCCAGCCCTTTATTTAATTTCTCTAAGATAAGTGCCAAATCGCTATTACTTAATTAAACTACATTTGCATTCAATGTCACAGTATTATGGAGTCAGAGGACACATTTACTAGGCCCTTGGAGACAGGTTTGGAGTTGGGGGACAAGCAAATTTAGAATAAAATGTGACTGGTCAGTTTGCCAACAAGTTCCCCTGTCAGGCCACTTTTTCCAGGGCCGGGCCGGGTCCGATGCCGGCAGCCCACACATCTGGGGAGGGAAGCGAAGGAAGGCAGATTAGGAATCAATATTTGGCAATATTTCCCAACACAAGACAATTTTGCCAGTGTCATTTGGGCCCCACACTGTTTCAGCATCCCAGCAACTCAGGGGAGGTGTCTGCACAGCAGGAGGTCAGAGCTGCATGAGATTTCAAAGCTTTTTAATGTTTAGTGTCAGGAAATGGTAAGGCTGGTGCGTTCCATCAGAGGTAGCGTGAGGAAGAGTAGGTTCTCATCTGATATGACCAGACACCAGAAGTGGTGCTTCCACTAGAATTTGGTTGAAGGCGTGATCCTGGCCTCTCAGCATCTCACTTGTCCATTCCTCCTGCCCCAAGACAAAAGCATTGCTGTTGCTTCAGGGGTATCTGGCAGTCACTTTTTGTAGTGGCTGGAGACCATTTTCACATTGATGGAATGGAATTCTTTGCAATTCACATATGCCATGGGATAGTTGTTAGGTGTCCTGCTGACTACATGATTGCCATCAATGAGGCCCTGCACATTTGGAAACCCCATCAACTGGTTGAGTACTGCACTCTCTAGACTTGTTCCTTCCATTCTCCAAGCAGCGACTTGCTCCATGAAGCTGACTGATCTGACAAATTTTACCAGTGTTAGCTTGAAATGAGCCAGTAGAAAAGTTCAAGGCGGCAGTGATTTTCACAGAAACAGGCATGAGAAGGGGTGGATTGGGATGGGGGATGGGGACTCTCAACATAAGGCTTTTTTGCACATCTGCTGGAGTAGCAATTGCCATAAAACCCATGTAAACAGAAGCAATCTGCTGCAATCATGAAAATTAGAATGCAGCCTTTAGGATTCAGTTGTGCTTAAAGACTGCAGCAGTAGACTGGGGCCACAGCGGTAAAGTGAAAAAAATATTGCTTGGTCCAGTCAGTTGACAATCAGCTGGCTTGATTGCATGTCACACTGTGCTGGTGTCATTTTAGAAGAATGTTAACAACGGGACAACCTTGCAATGGCAACCAAATAAGGGACAAGAGCATGGCACAGAGGCAAAGAAACAGATGCTGTTACTTCAGGGCACGATCTGCAAAATACTCCTTGATGAAAGAGAGGAGAGAGGGAGAAATGGATTTTGTGGCAACAAAGCTACCAAAAAGTTTACCTGTGCTAAGTGAAGACAGCCGACACTGGCACTGAATGCTCAGACTCCGACCTCTAGGACTGCACACAAGTATATCAAAAAGTTCAATTACCTGATCAGGGTATGAAAGGCAACACACCAAGCACCCTCTCTTCTTCCTCGGACACCATGGCATCTCTGTTGCCCTTTCTTTTGGAGAGGTGTAAATAAAGTGGGTCCATAATGGCTGCCTGCTGTTGGGCAAGCGTTAGTCTTAGTGCAATATACAACACCAACATATGGGAATCAGAAAATTTGTACTTGCGAATGTGGCTTATCTCTGTGAACGACACTTTCTGATTAAAACTGGCATAAAGGTCAGTATAACACAGTTTTTTTTTTTAACCACATGGTGGGGCCACTTACATGGCTGCTAATCATGCTACTTGGTGTGAACCGAAGAATCTTATTGGGAGGCAAATCTCCTTTATTTGCATAACCCATGCAAATGATTTATTTTCTTTTACTGTTATTCTTATAGCCTCCAACAGAGGAAGCTATTACATTAAAAAATGCTCCTTTTTTTGTTATAAATTATCTCTTTCATCACAACATGAAAATCCCATTTCAAAAAATGTTTACAAGTGAATCCATTGTCTCGCCAGTAACAACCAATTATATGAGTAATATTATGAGGACATTTTGTTTTGAAATGTGACATTTTTTTAAATTCAACCTAACTGTGTTCACAGCAGCAAAAATAATTGGCTCTAAGGATGACAATGGACAACTTCCAAGTGTTAATTTTACTCTAATTACAGCAGTGGCCTTTGGCCCAGCCTTAGCCACCACCCACTAAGGCCTAGTAACCCTGGATGTGCAGGCCTCTTTGATTTCAATTGAGGCTCAGGACTGAACTCACTGGAGCAAGTCAAATACAAACATGTGCATTTATATAATGGTGTGAATTTCCTCAAGGATTCTTCAGCTTGGCCATCAAAGCTTGATCAGAAGAGCCACGGTTTCCATCAAGGGAGCTTGAGTCAACAGGCAGCATTTAACGGAGGCAATGAGGGTCTCTTCTTCTGGCTAGAAAACTGGCGAGAGCCCCGTGTCACCTCTTTTGGGAAAGCCCACTGAATGAAGTGACAATCGGGCATTTAACTGGGCAGCAGCAGGCCTTTCCCAGGATCAGGGACCCAAGGGGTGGAAGTCCCACTTGCTGGGACCTGTTGGCCAATGAAAGACTGGCAGCTCTTCATTGCCCGGCAGTGCCACTGGGGAGGCAGTGACTGCTGCCTGTACTACATCCGTATCAGGCCTGGGATCGCCGTTAGACCCTGGCAGAAGTGAATAATGGGAGGAGGGGGGGTCATGGGTTGGGGTTTGCAGGGGAGGGGAAAAGGGGTGGCAGCAACGACAAAGAGGGTGACTTTGAGTAGCCACCTTCATTCCTGATGCCGGGTCCCTCGATTAGACACTGAGCACCTTTGAACGAGGGACCCTCCCCCGGATGCTCGCAAGCAACCCCGACAGGGTTTGCTTTTCAGGCTTCCCGCTTGACAAGTCCCCTGAATACCAGCCGTGGCAGGATGAGGCCTCAGTTGGTCGCAGCGCGGGAAGGCTGTCCATAGGCACTCCCGTCACAGGCTTAAGCAGGGCAGTGGTGAAAAGGGAGCAGGGCTGTCACCTGCCACACTCCTGCTTGACTAAATGCACCCCATTACCAAACTCACCACAGGGCATTAAATTCCACCCAACAAGTCAGGGGGCAGAATTTGATTCATGAGGCACGGGTCCCACTGGTGGACCCGAAAGTTAGCGGGATTCCTGAGCGTTTCGGAATTAGAACTGCTGCTCCGCTGATTCCTCTCGCTTTTGTAGCTGTTCCCCCAGCTTCTATACCTCAATTTTGACTCTGCTCATGTCTTTAGCTGCTACTGCTTTATTCAACTTTCTGTCCCTCAGCTTCTTTCCTGGATCTGCTCGCACTTTGTGATGTGGATGACTATTTGTGCACCACATCAACCAGCCACTGACTCTGACTTTGACACTTTTTTTCAGTAATTGGCTGCCATCTCTTTGAAGGGAATCATGCTTCTTCTTAGCCATTTTATAGCCCTGCTTTACTTTTCCTTCTTGTCATCTTTCCAGCCACACAACCTTTCACAACCTTCTTCTACAGCACCTTTGCTTCCCTCTCCCTACTTAACACTAGTACCCAGCTTACCTTCTCTAATGCAACTGAAATAGGCTTGGAGCGCACAAGGCATCTCTCTCAGTATTTTCCACCATACTCATTGCACCATCTGTTATTATTGAGAGCTCATCCAGAGCTGCAACTGCGAATGTCTCCTCCATTTCTGGTGAAGATCCGCCCAAGTTGCTTCTTGAGGGTTAATTTCTCTAACCTCCTGTCTATACTCCTTACCTCTTTCACCAATGACCACCAACCACCACCTTGCTCCAGGTTGTTAATTCACTCATCAACTGAGACCTTTCAATGATGAATCGATTGACATTCTGGCAATGACAGGAACCTGATTTATGGGTGGTGACTTCTGCCCCCTCATCAAAGCCTTCCATCTTGTTACAAATTCCATCACTTACCCCAACAAAACCATCAAAATAATGATATATCTATTAGCTCCATGACCCATCCTGGCCTGTCCCTCTACATCTCTGGCACTTTCTTCTTTAAACACCTTGTTTTTGTTCATCCCTATCACCATTGTTTAAAAGCCTTGTCATTCATGCCTTCCCCCAAGTTCCACACACCAAGCTTTCCTTCCTTACACTCTGCACCAAGTAACCTCTCATTTGGAGTGATTTCAAATCTATACCTAAAATCTCCTAGTCCCCTCTCCACCAACTTTTTTGTCCTTCTGTCCTCAATCAATCTTACCCTTCACATCAACTATCTCAACCACACCAATAATCACCACCTCACATCACCGTCTCTCCATTTCTGAGATCTTCATCACCAATAAAGCTAACACAGATCATTTCTCATCTCCATTATCACCTGTGTACACCTGCCTTCCTCTCCCTCCAACCCTGGAAAATATTCTCCCTCAGTTTCCTCACAAAATACATTCAAAGTCCCTGTCCTCTACCTGTCACAACATCTCTCATTGTTGTTCATCCATTCAGCTATACCCTCACCTCTGTCTTTGATGACCTCTTTTCCATCAAATCCTGTCTTCCCACTCTGTTGTTCTGCTGCTAGAACTCACATTTTCACTTCCTTAGGTGCAAGGTCCAGGAGTGTGTCAGGTAGACAACTTGTCTACTAATTTATTCCCAGAGAATGTAGACAATATCAAGCATTATCCCTCTCTCTCACACACACACTCATTCACATTCTCTCTCTTCTCAGCTAAATCCTCTTCTTCCTCCTCTGAGTGGTAAAGGGCAGCCTATCGTTCCTTTTCACCATGATGAACCATCTCCTCAAGGCCTCGCAAAATAATGTATTAATTGCATATTACACTTTAAAAGTGGGTAGTTTACATTGTGATTAATGCCTGAGTAGTTTTAACACATGCAGACTAGGTAATTTGCTTAATTTCTTTAATGTAATTATACAATAATGGTAATTGCAAAATATGTTTTAAAACTGTGTATCCTATCCCACTGTTTCTTACAAATTTGTATCCTTTCTTCTCAGACGCTGAAGGTACTGCTTCTAGATGAGTCAGTATTTGTATGTCAGCCTGAGTAGTGTATTATTGCCAAGCTGTTTACGGAAGAGACTCATAGAATGGTCACAGCCCAGATGGAGGCCATTTGGCCCATTCTGTCCATGCTGGCTCTCTGCAAGAGCAACTCGGCTTGTCCCACTCTTCCCTTAATGTTGGGCCATACGTTTCTGGCCTCACCCAACATCCACATGCTCACATAATCTCCACAAGGGTTACTGAAAGCAATCAGAAACAGGAACACTGGTTCATTTTGTTCTCAAGTCAAGGGCGCTGAAATGGCAAAGAGCCTGTGACTGCCAACCTGCCTGTAATCGACTGGCTCATCGCAATTCACGGTATAAACCTGCTCAGTAATTGTGAGGAGGCAGATTATAAATACCCCACCTTTTTTAAACTTGGAGGGAGAGTGTGAGACTTTAGACAATTGTGTACTGTGCCACGAATGTGTAACTATGATATTACAGATTTTAAGGACAACTGTTTTAAAGGCACATTTCTGTTTTCAAACATTGAGTTTAAAAGTCTTGTTCAAAATGGAAATAGGAACAGACAAGCTGGCACCTTTCTGTGTTAGTTCAAACCTTGTCACTCTTATCTCCAGAACTGGCTACAAAGGGTCATTAAAATGCAAAACACTCTTCCAGGAATGTCCACTGAATCTTCTAAAAAGTGCTAAAAACTCTTTTACTTCTGACGGTACAGGACATAGGGAGGGACCTCAAAGGACCTCAGCATAATTAACTTCTTTGCCTGATGAAACACTGATTCCTTGAAAATTAACATAGCAGTCATTTTCGTGTTTATTGAACTATATATAGGAGGCTGTAAGAAGCCATCTTGAGAGACGGGGCAAACTCCCAGGGAAGCTCTGAGAGACATCATCAGAGGGGTTTCTCTCTACCACTGGGAGTCAAAGAGGAAAGTTATCCAAAAATCGTCAGTTGTTCTGCTGAGAATCTAGGCAATCTTCAAGTGTTATAACTGCAGAATTAGTGAGGAACAAGAAACCTTCTCTCTCTCCCAGAACCTGCTTGACTTGCTGAGTCTACCTGAAAAGGCAAAGACTGACTAGTTGACTGCAGAAGCCATTGCAGTTGCTAAATCGAATATCATGTTTCAACCCCTTCACTTCAGAAAGAAGGAACTCAAGCAATGGATCCGCAACAATATCTCACAGAGACTGCTTTGAAATCTCACCTTTAAGTAACTTTCTTTCTTTATCAGCATTTTAATCTTTGTATCCATATTTCAGTTAATAGCATTAACACTTTTAATAAACTAATTTTATATGTCTAAAAGTAAAGCTTGTCTGCTGGGTTATTTTTAAATTGAACCACTCATAAATTAAAAGGGGGATACACACACACACACACAAATTCTTAGCTCACGGACCACTTTGAGAAACCACCCCTTACATCGTCATGACAACTGCAAGGCATCATAAAAATTACTTTTCAGCAATTCTTAAAATTAATTATCATATATATCCGTGTAAAAGTTGATCTTATGTAACAGTTAACCCATGATTTTTGGCTCAAAATTTTGTAATTTTTCATATACCTCACGTAAAACTCAACTTCAGCTTTTCAGGGGTCAAAGCTCACTGGCTGCCCCACTCTCCTCTCTTCCCCACTGCCCCCACCAACCCCCCGCCAACCCACCCGGGGCCCCTTCACACATTCACCGCAAAGAGGTGGCATTTAGGAGATGCTGAAAGTGCTGGTGTCGATCTGCTTGTTCTCCAGGAGCTGCTTCGACTGACATTCCACTAACATTACCATTGCGGACAGCCCAAATCACAGCTTTCCCCGAGCAGACACAACCATGACTGAACACTCTGCTGATCTCAACCCGCCACACCGGGGCTTGGAACCAAACAGCCCAATCTACCCGGCTGTGGCAGACAGGACCCCATCAGGGTACGCCCATCTGTGTCATAGCAATAGGCAGCATAGCTGGCTGATAAGTGAACTCACCTAGGTCACCAATCCATGTCCAGAATGTTGTATGGGCCCAAATCAAACATGTATGTAAACCCCTCAAAAATATCATTTGTGTAAAAGTTTGACCCTTAACATTTCTTAAGCGTGGTCTCAAAAATTTGACTTTATAACGCATATATACGGTATTACATTTAAACATATATTTTACATATTTACCACAGTGTGTAGGTGAAATTTATTTTCATCATTGACTTCAAAAACAAATTGAGCACAGAGTAAAACAAGCTGCCAATTCACTATGGGCCTTACTCACAAACTAATGAAGATCAATTCCACTCCCAATAAATTCAGCTTAAGAGCTTGTTACACATGCAAAGTAACCTGGTATAATTTTACTTCAAGGTGGTATGCAAGTGACAATATTGCATATCTGCTGCAGAATGTAATATGAAACAAAATAGAAAATGTATTTTAAAGGGATGTTATCACAGAGATTGTTTTATAAGACTTCTTTTAATGAATGAACAGTATTTTACTGCATTATAGTGAGCGTTAGGTCAATGCAAGGAAAAGAAAATGGCCTTGCTTTTCATGGAGGGCCAGGCTGGGGAGTAGGGCGGGGTCTCTGCAGGGGAGCCTGGGAGTGGGGTCCCAGGAATGTGAGATTGATAACGCCTCTTGATCTGAACACCAGAGTGTTGTTTGAATAAAATTCTCCAGCGTCCCATTGGAGACCTGGCCGGATTGACTATATGGCCGTCAGGTGGATTTGGTCATCCAGCAGTAGGAAGCTGCGGCGAGGGCCTCACGTGAGTGGTACCTGGTAGCCAGTATGGGGTGGACCTGTGGAAGTATCAGAAGGCTGGGAGGATGTTGGCGAGATTTAGAGGGTGGGCGGGGGGAAGGCTCATGCCAGGGTTTGAGAGGGATTGGCTCGGAGGAAGGCTGTGGGCAGGGATCATGAGGAGGAGAAGCCTCTGGCAGAATGTTGGAGGTGGGAAAGGACCTTCCAATGATCAGATGGGTATGAGTAGCCCAGCACAAACCATAGCATCATCGAATGGTCACAGCAATGAGAAAGGCCTCCCAGCTCATCGTCTCTATATCGAGTCACTGCAACAACAACTCAGCTTGTCCTGCTCTCCCGCCTTTCCTCCAGGCTCTGTAAAGCTTTTCTCTTCAGATAATTATCCAATTCCTTTTGAAAGCCAGGATTGAATCTTCCTTGACCATACTCTCAGGCAATGCATTTCAAACCCTAACCTGCTTACAAAGTTCTTCCTCATGTTGTCTCTGGCGCTTTTGCTAATCACTCTGAATCAGTGTCCTCTGGTCCTTGGCCCTTCCATGAATAAGAACAGTTTGCTCCTATCTACTCTGTTCAGATCTCTCACCATTTTGAACACCTCTATCAAATCTCCTCAACCTTCTCTTCTCTAGGGAACACAGTCCCAGCTTCTCCTATCCATTCACATAACCAAAGTCTCTCAACCCTGGATCTATCCATGTAAATCTTTTCTATACACCCTCCAGTGTCTTCACATCCTTCCTAAAGTGTGGTGCCCAGAATTGGACACAATATCCCAAAATATTTAGCCATCTCTTCTGGCCCAGGATCCAGATGCTGACAGATGTTACCACTCAAGCATCTGGTTGAATTTGCATATCAGGTATTGATGACATCATCAGGTCTAAGCAGCATATTTAACATTGGACCCCACCCATTTCCTTCCTGTGGGTATTCTGTTCAGCTGCTCAAAAGAGGTCAATATGGGGCAACGTGGGGTTTCAGTGACATCAAAGGGGGTAAGTAACTGGCACTATTTTATCTTTCTCCACTGTTTTCCACCAGGTGGGAGCAGTTAAAATTAGGACTAATATAACTAATTACCGTGTCAACCTGTTCCTGCCCCACGGAACTCATTTCTTGCTATCTTGACTCCATTCCCTCTCCCCTTGTCCAGTCCCTTCCCACCTACATCCGTGATTCCTCTGACACCCCACATCATATCAACAATTTCCAGTTCCCTGGCCCCAACCGCCTCCTCTTCACCATGGACGTCCAATCCCTCTACACCTCCATCCCCCACCGGGATGGTCTGATGGCTCTCCGCTTCTTCCTCGAACAGAGGCCCGAACAATCCCCATCCACCACTACTCTCCTCCATCTGGCTGAACTTGTCCTCACACTGAACAATTTCTCCTTAAACTCCTCTCACTTCCTCCAAATAAAAGGTGCGGCTATGGGTACCCGCATAGGCCCCAGTTATGCCTGTCTCTTTATGGGGTATGTGGAACATTCCTTGTTCCAGTCCTACTCCGGCCCCCTCCCACAACTCTTTCTCCGGTTCATCGATGACTGCTTCGGTGCTGCTTCATGCTCTCGTCTGGACCTGGAAAAATTTATTAATTTTGCTTCCAATTTCCACCCCTCCATCATTTTCACAGGGTCCATCTCTGACACTTCCCTTCCCTTCCTTGACCTCTCTGTCTCAATTTCTGGTGATAGACTGTCCACCAATATCCATTACAAGCCTACCGACTCCCACAGCTACCTCGACTACAGCTCCTCACACCCCGCTTCCTGTAAGGACTCCATCCCATTCTCTCAGTTCCTTCGCCTCCGTTGCATCGGTTCTGATGATGCCACTTTCAAAAACAGTTCCTCTGACATGTCCTCCTTCTTCCTTAACCGAGGTTTTCCACTCACGGTGGTTGACAGGGCCATTAACCGTGTCTGGCCCATCTCCCGTGCATCCACCCTCACACCTTCCTCTCCCTCCCAGAAACATGATAGGGTCCCCCTTGTCCTCACTTATCACCCCACCAGCCTCTGCATTCAAAGGATTATCCTCCGCCATTTCCGCCAACTCCAGCATGATGCCACCACCAAACACATCTTCCCTTCACCGCACCCCAGCGGCATTCCACAGGGATTGTTCCCTCCGGGACACCCTGGTCCACTCCTCCATCAACCCCTACACCTCAACCCCCTCCCACGGCACCTTCCCATGCAACCGCAGGAGGTGCAACACCTGCCCTTTACTTCCCCTCTCCTCACCATCCAAGGGCCCAAACACTCCTTTCAAGTGAAGCAGCATTTCACTTCCACTTCCCTCAATTTAGTCTACTGCATTCGTTGCTCCCAATGTGGTTTCCTCTACATTGGAGAGACCAAACGCAGACTAGGTGACTGCTTTGCAGAACACCTTTGGTCTGTCCGCAAGCATTACCCAGACCTCCCTGTCGCTTGCCATTTCAACACTCCACCCTGCTCTCATGCCCACATGTCCGTCCTTGGCTTGCTGCATTGTTCCAGTGAAGCTCAACACAAACTGGAGGAACAGCACCTCATCTTCCGACTAGGCACTTTACAGCCTTCTGAACTAAACATTGAGTTCAACAATTTTAGATCATGAACTCTCTCCTCCATCCCCAACCCCTTTCCGATTCCCCCCCCCCTTTTTTTCCAATAATTTATATAGATATTTCTTTTCCCACCTACTTCCATTATTTTTAAATGTATTTCCATCCATTGTTTTATCCCTACATTTTAGCCTTCTTTGATTCCTTCACCCCACCCCACCCCCACTAGGGCTATCTGTACCTTGCTCGTCCTGCTTTCTACCCTTAATTAGCACATTCCTCAGATAATATCACCACCTTCAACACCTCTTTGACCTTTTGTCTGTGACATCTTTTGGTTATCTCCACCTATCACTGGCCCTCTATCCAGCTCTACTTGTCCCACCCCCCCTTAAACTGTCTTATATTTCACCTCTATTCTATTTTTACTTAGTTCTGTTGAAGGGTCATTCGGACTCGAAACATGAACTGTGCTCCTCTCCACAGATGCTGCCAGACCTGCTGAGTTTTTCCAGGTATTTTTGTTTTTGTTTTATAACTAACTACCCCCCCTGCCTCCCCCCACAATGGTCCAGCTTGATTATTCAGTGAGAAGGGCCCACATATGGTCCTTGAACTGTAATGATTGCAGCCAAGGTGCACCAATAGGGGATTGTAATCTACTTGTGCATTCTTGGAGAGAGAGCAAAATGAGCCACTACTGATTACTGCTCAGCCACATCTGCTAACAGTGCTTGTTTATAGATGTTGGGTGAGGATTGGATTGTACTTGACATCGGTAACCTATACTATACCTGTAAATCTGCTTGTGGCAGTTTAATGCCGACCTGAAGAATTACCCAGCCTGAGCAAAGAAATTTTGCAGCTGTAGCAGGCAATGTTAGCCTCCTTCCACTGGAAAGTTATTTCAACTTTGGAGCAGCAGGACTTATTCCAAACTGTGGTGAGTGGGAGGGTTCTTAGCTGTACTGGACAACACCCCACTGTTATAATGGTCCATTCGAACAGATTGAATGACAACCCATTTTGATTTTTTGTTCAAATCTTTTCCTCTCTTTTATGTCCAATTCATTTCAGTCCTTTGTGTATTGAACTTATCTCTGCTTTGAGTGCACAATTTTCACAAATGGTCTCTATTTATGTCCACTCTGCATTAGATGTCAATATATCTGGAGTTTCAAAGATAAACATGGGGCAGGAGTTTGAGGTTGGTGGGCGGGCACGGTCAGCGGGGCTGAGAGTGGCTGGGAAATGGCCCACTGCCCACGATTGGCCCACAACCGCGATTTCACGCTGGTGGACCAATTAAGGCCCGCCCGGCGTAAAACATGGCTCATCACTGGCTGGGAAGGGACGGGTGGGGACCTGTTGGCCGCCGGGTCCAATGGTGACCCAACAGCCAGTTTCAAAACGGCACAGGCAGCCCCTGGAAGGCTGCCACCAAAGAATGTCTTCTCTGGGTCTTCAACGTTCAAGTTATGGAGTCGCTTGTGGCTGGGCACGGCAGGCGCGAGGGCAGGTCAGGTGGGCACTCGGCCCCCCCCTGATTTTCAGATAAGTGCCTCGCGGTCCTCCTGGAGGAGGTGGCTGCCAGGAGGGACACCCTTGTCGCCAAAGATGGGAGGAGGAGGCCACCGCACCTCACAAAGAGAGCATGGGAGGAGGTTGCAGCGCTGGTTAGCGGCCATGATATGGTGCGGCTCACATGGGTGCAGTGCCCGAAGAGGTTCAATGACCTGCTGCACTCAGGAAAGGTGAGTACAGAGTACAGAAGTGTTAAGGTATGGCCGTCCCTCCTTGGACCTCAGGGAGGCAAGAGTCTGGGTGCTAACTGTCTATGACGCTGGAGCTGGCCAGGGGGTGAGCCCTGGACTGAGTGCCTTGTGCCTTGCTTGACATGCAGGCAGAAGCAGAGAGTGCCTAGGGTGCCCAGGGTGCTGGCAGTCGGAGGACTGCTGGGGACCAGGATGATGCTGAGACAAAGGCAGATGATGAGCCTCTGGTGTCATCCATTAGATGGCAGATGCTGGATGTCCAGCGTGATGTGCGGGAGGATATCTGGCCGAGATCCATGAGGGTCTGTGTGCCATGGTCTCCACTGTAGAGGAGTCCATGTGGAGTGTGAGCGCTTCATTCACCCTCATGGCCGAGCGCACTCCAGGCAGCTCCAGGAACAGAATGAGGGGTTCCTGGGGATGCACTCAGACCTGCAAGCCCTCACACAGGGAATGGCCTCAGGTGGTTAGTGCCTGTGTGGGAGATGGATGGGACCCAGTATCCCAACTTGGTGCCTGTCCATCAATGGTGAGCAGGGAGGTCCACAGCGACCTCACATTGGCGCACAAGCTGCTTGCCATCTCTGTGGGTTCCTCTCAGGGCGCTCCGGATGATGGCAGCAGCTCCACCACCCCTCTGCCAGAGACCGTGGCATCTGATGAGGCTGCGATGACTGGGGAGATGTCAGCCGTGGCACTGGCCGCTCCCTCCTAGGTGGGGCCAGTATGGGCTCCACTGGCCAGAGGACAACCGCCAAGGTCATCAAGACCAACAAGACAGCAGAGTCAGCAGGCTGTCTCCAATGCTGCTGCCAGCGAGGGGTGGGGGCACCAAGACATAGCACTCAGAAACGTAAGTGAAAGGCACCATGAGCACAAGAGGAACAGTTCATGGGTGGTTTTCTGTTCATTTATGTTTGGTTTATATGTCTGCTGATGTGGACTTCAACACCAGTAATGGTAATGTCATTATGCATTCAATGTGACAATAACATTAAATTTGCTTTGGTTCTGATGGCCTGAGTATGCTTCACCTTTTTTCTTTCTGGTGCAGGGTATACCAATATATAATGCATCCAGCATGTGGACCATCTAATCACGTCCAGTGAGTAGCTCAATACATTATTGCACAGGCACTGAGTGGACTTTGGGTGCAAATGAAAGGGTCATTTCAGACATCCGGGATGGAGGCATGCGTTTGAAGCTGATCTATGGCAGCCTAGCTGAAGGAGCGTTGGATCAAGGTGTCCCTGGTGTCCCTTCCTCCCTGGGGGTTACGAAGGACTGGCTCCACGCCCTCAGCATTCTCCTCACCGTGTTCCTCTTCTGACTACCCATTGGATTCATCCTCTGTGGCCTGTGGAGCTGCCTCAAGATCCTCTTCCTCCAGTGGGTCTCCCCTTACCAGTGCCAGATATTGGAGAGCGCAGCATGCAGCCACTATCAGTGATACCCGCTCTGGGGGATATTGGAGTGCGCCCCCTGAATGGTCCAGGCATCAGAAGCACATCTTGAGAAGACCTATGGTCCTCTCTATCACCACCCTTGTGGAGGCATGACTCCTATTGTAACACTGCTCTGCCTGTTTTCTTGGGAGGCGGAGAGGCTTCATGAGCCACCTCTTCAATGGATAGCCCTTGTCACCCAGCAGCCATCAATCCAGCTGGGCTGGAGCACTGAAGATCCTCGGCACCCGCAAGTGTCTCAGGATGTACACGTCATGGGAGCTGCCAGGGTACCTTGCACAGACTTGCAGAATATGCATCCTGTGATCACACACTATCTGCACGCTCATGGAGTGGAATCCCTTTCTGTTGACAAAGGCACCGGGCTCACCTGCTGGCGCCTTGATGGCCACATGTGTGCAGTCAATGGCGCCTTGGAAGTGTGGGAAGCCAGCAATCGCTGTGAAGCCTCTGGCTCGCTCTGCCTGGCTGACCTTGTCTGAAAGGTAAAGAGTAAAGGTCAGTACCCGCCTGAACAGAGCTTCTGTCACCAGCTGGACACAACTGTGGACAGCTGATTGGGAGACTCCACACAGATTCCCCACTGAACCCTGAAAGGAGCCGGAGGCATAGAAGTTGAGGGCCACTGTGACCTTCAGAGCCACTGGCATGGGGTGTCCACCCACACAGTCAGAGCTGATCTCAGGCCCGATCATCTGACAAATGGAAGTCACTGTCTCCCTTGAGAGGTGGAGCCTCCTTCGACATTGTACCTCAGACATATTGAGGTCACTGCATTGCCACCTGTAAACCCTGGCAGCAGGATAGTGGTGTCTTCTGCGGCCCCTTCCGACTTAGACTTCCTGCTGGCCCTGCGCCCCGTGTGCCTGTGCCTCTCCTCCCACAGGTCCTTCCCTTGGAAGCTGCATAGGGACACCTGGCCTCCTTTCCCTTCTGCCCCTCTCTTCCTCCTCAGAGGAGGTGCCTCCAGAGAAGACCACAATCCCAATTACCAGGGTAAGGGAAGGCTGTCTGATACCTGAAAGGGTCCACACAGTCTGAATCCTCCAGGGACCTTGCAAATACCAATAAGTCCTGAAATGAAGCCTGGAAATGCTAAGAATGTAGCCCTGAACAAAGATGAAGCTGCCAAGTACCAATAAGCAACCAGCAGCAAACTATCTCCAAAACCCCTCACTACTCACACTGGCAATGCTGCTAACCCTTTTTATCCCGCCCGTGGATGAGGCTTTTGAAATTGCCGGCTGCCCGCCTGCCCATTTTGCCGGTGTGACGAGTGCAAAATTGCACAGGCAACGTAAAATACAGCTTAATTACCTTTTTAATGGCCTTAACTGGTCTCATAATTGAAGGCGGGTGTGGCTCTGACTCTGGCTCACGCCCGCCGAGCAAAATATGGCGTGAATGCGCGATGATGTCGGGACGCTCACCTGGAGTCATCGTGCGCTATTTTACACTTGAGCATGTCGGGTGCGTGCCCGCACGCTGAGTGAAAAATTCTGGCCATGACTTCAATTTCTTTTTATTGATTGTGCAAAGTTTGCCTGCACTGGGTCAAATGTATATTACAGGAGATATTTCTTTGTGTTAATAGAGAAATCCATTGTTTGAAATCAGCAAATTCAGCCATGGGGATTAAAATAAAAACAGAAATCTGTTTCTGTCAGACATGGTCATTAGAACAGTGCTTAATGACCATTAATATTCATCATGAGAGATTGACAACTCCATTATCGGTAAAGGTTAAGAAGCTATCTCAATTACATATCTTAATGGAACGGTGCTCAAAAAAATCCTTCCATTCCTCATTAATTCAGAGCAAATTATACAAAGGTTGAACTAATATTTTTGTTCTGAGCATTTCTGTTGGTGGAAAAGTTGAGCCAAAAATGAAGCTGAGTAATTTTAAAAAGCTGTTAAACATTTTTAAAAATCAGACAATTGCCAAATCCACTTGTATACAAATCTTTATTTTTAAATTCATTCACAGGATGTAGGTGTCGCTGGCTAGGCTAGCATTTATTGCCCATCCCTAGTTGCCCTTGAGAAGATGGTGATGAGCTGCCTCCTTGAACTGCTGCAGTCCATGTTGTGTTGGTACACCCACAGTGCTGTTAGGAAGGAAATTCCAGGATTTTGACCCAGCGACAGTGAAGGAACGGTGATATATTTCCAAGTCAGGAGGATGAGTGGCTTGGAAGGGAACTTGCGTGGTGGTGTTCTCATGTGTTTGCTAATCCTGTCCTTATAGATGGTAGTGGTCGTGAGTTTGGAAGTTGCTGCCTAAGGACCCTTGGTGAGGTCCTGCAGAGTATCTTGTAGATGATACACACTGCTGCCACTGTTCACCGGTGGTGGAGAGAGTGAATGTTTATGGATGATGTGGCAATCAAGCAGGCTGCTTGGTCCTTGATGGTATCAAGCTTCTTGAGAGTTGTTGGAGCTGCACTCATCCAGGCAAGTAGATGGTGTACATGCTTTGAGGAGTCAGGAGGTGCGTTACTCGCCACAGGATTCCCAGCCTCTGACCTGGTCTTGTAGCCGAAGCATTTATATGGCTAGTCCAGTTCACTTTCTGGCCAATGGTAAAACCCAGGATGTTGATAGTGGGGGATTCAGTAATGATGATGCCATTGAATGTCAAGGGGCAATAGTTAGATTCTCTCTTGTTGGAGATGGTCATTATCTGGAACTTGTATGGTATGAATGTTACTTGCCACTTGTTAGCTCAAGCCTGGATATTGTCCTGGTCTTGCTGCATTTGGACATGGACTTGTTTAGTATCTGAGGAGTCATGAATGGTGCTGAAAATTGTGCAGTCATTAGCAAACATCCTTACTTCTTATGATGGAAGGAAGGTCATTGATGAAGCAGCTGAAGATGGTTGGGCCCATGACACTACCTTGAAGAACTCTTGCAGTGATGTCCTGGGTGCTGAGATGACTGACCTCCAACAACCACAACCACTTTCCTTTGTGCTAGGTATGAGTCCAACCAGTGGAGGGTTTTCCCCCTGATCCCCAGTGACTGCAGTTTTGCTAGTGCTCCTTGATGCCACACTCAGTCAAATACTGCCTCGATGTCTAAGGGCAATGATTCTCACCTCACCTCTGGAGTTCAGCTCTTTTGTCCGTGTTTGAACCAAGGCTGTAATGAGGTCAGGAGTTGAATGGCCCTGGCGGAACCCAAACTGAGCAGATCATTGCTAAGGAAATGCTGATTGATAGCATGTTGATGACCCCTTCCATCACTTTGCTAATGGTCAAGAGTAGACTGATAGGGCAGTAATTAGCTGGGTTGGATTTGTGCTACTTTTGTGTACAGGACATGCCTGGGCAATTCTCCACAATCTGATATCTTTACCACAGTCTTAATTTATTCCTCACTTAGCTATTGAAAGTGGTTCTTCTGCCAGTCTTTGTACATAAGGTTGAGTTAATTCTAAGTAGGTTTTATAGCTCTCATCAACTTTTCATGTTACATGGGTCCACTACAGTTGCTTTATACAAGTGAGAAATTTCACTTGAGCCTGATATATACTAGTCAAGATGAAATAATACAGATTGCAATATTTCATTGATATTCTTTATTTGATTACCATTTGGGGGTCAGAGTCTAATTTCTCAGCAATTTAGGCTGAAAACCTTGCCTGTGGTTATTCACATTTCTCCAGTGATTAATTAAGTTGAGTGATGTCTGTGATAATGCAAATTAGACATGGAAGTAACAATCTTAATGGACCAACTGGCAATTTCAGACATACTTTCTTATGTCTGTATGTGCTGCATTAAATAGAAAATCTCAGCCAAAACCTCTCAGAAAATTAAGCTATTCAGCCAAGGATACATATTGAAGCAACATCTGAGATCAAGTGGTACGGTGGGTTAGTGCACTATCTCTTCACCCCTGGGACCTGGGTTTGAATGCAGCAGCATGCTCATGACACAAAAATCTTGTTGCACTGCAGGCTGTAAGGGATGTGGGTGAACTGGATTGGGGCACACCTAGTCCCTCTTAAGGCTGAGACAATGTCTGAGAATTGCCAATATTTCACGTAAATTGGCAATTAGTAATTTCTCTATGCGAGACAAGGTCAAAAGGTTGGCTGGTGTGGGAGCTATAAAGAATCACACAGGTGTAGCTGGTGAAGGCTGGGCTGAGTTTGGAGTTAAGACATCCTTCGGACAGAATGCAAAGAGCTTTGATTTCTATCTCATCTGTGTTATATTTGACCCAAAAATGCTTGTTGCTGCTTAAAATAGGAATAATGACTTACGCCCCCAGCAGAAAAACTCTAATCTTTGATGAGCACCAAAACGTTTTCACTTAAAATAAAGGTAACATTATTGTGTGGAATTATCAATAGTCCTATGTATTGGATTAAGAGTATGATGAATTATATAACTTGTATGTCAATCAAAGCATTCCATCCATGGTATTCTACATATTACACTGAAAATATAGAAATAAATAATAGAATTGCAAAGTTCAACCTCTTGAAATACAGCTGCAAACATTTTTAACTAATTCTAGGTATACAACAAACAGTTTTGGATTACAAACAAATTATCATTGCTTGCCGGTAGTTGATAATAAAATTTGAAATAAATATTTGACTGAGTGCTCAGGGTAGAGCATTATGATCAACTAGCGTGAAGAACAATTGGCCACTCAATGACTGTTAGGGACCTGAGATTAGATGTTGAGTACTACAACTGGATAGTACACTTAACACGTGTTGAGAATGTTATGGTATTGACTGGTTGCAATGCAATGGTTGTACTTGTGGGCAACATCCAAAATGATGTTGTACCAAAATGAACTTACACAAAAGATTTGCAACAAAGATGCTTAAATTGTAGCTGCTAAAGAAAAACATTGTTCCCAGAGCAGCAGAAAGCATTGTAAACTGTAATCTCTCTTGTCTGGAATGCTTGGACCAAGTCATTTCTGGATCTTGGAATTTTCTGGATTATAGAATGACATAGAATGCCTAACCATAAGTGTGTGGAGAGGAAAACAAGGTGGATATGAATATTTACCTGAAATGTAAAACAGTGATAAAACATTATAAAGAAGTAATAAATACTGTTTTACTTATCCAAATACTGTATCTTCCATGTTTCTGCTCCCAGAAAAACTATACTAAAACAATTGAGTAGCGAGTTCATGATTTGCTTGAGTCTGCTCAAAAAACTTCCAGATAATTGGTATTTATGAACAATAGACTTCTAGACTGGTGAGGTTATAGTGTATAAGATCATGCATGTAAGAACCATTGTTATTTACTATCCATCACCCATGACATTGTCCTCAGAGCAACATGTGGAGCCCTGAGAGCAGGCTTGGTGCAGACCAGGAGCAAGTAACAGGTAAAAACCCACCTATTTCTATTATTTGTATTTCCATCCATTGTTTTATCTCTACCTTTTAGCCTATTTCGATCCCTTCCCCCCACCCCACCCCCACTAGGGCTATCTGTACCTTGCTCGTCTTGCTTTCTACCCTTAATGTCATCTATTAGCACATTTCTTAACTAATATCACCACTGTCAACACCTCTTTGTCCCTTTGTCTATGACATCTTTTGGCAATCTCCACCTATCACTGGCCCTCTATCCAGCTCTACTTGTCTCACCCCCCCACTGCCCCCTTAAACCAGCTTATATTTCACCTCTCTTCTATTTTACCTTAGTTCTGTTGAAGAGTCATACGGACTCGAAACGTTAACTGTGTTCCTCTCCGCAGATGCTGTCAGACCTGCTGAGTTTTTCCAGGTATTTTTATTTTTGTTTTTGTTTTGAACAGGTAAATGCTGATGCTTGTCAGACAGCAAGAAGAACTGAGCAACTGCGGATGAACGAGGGAGAAAGGAAGGATAAGGTTTTCTCCGTGGGCTCCTGAGCACTGCTGTCAGACTGAAATGTGGGTCAGAAGTGTGAGAAATAGTCCCTCGATGTGATTTTCCACCATGTGGCCAGAGGGCGGGCTTGTCATCCAATTAAAGATGGCGGGCAGGCTCTTAAAGCTGGAGCTGAAACATACAAGTTTCTGAAGGGACAGGATGGAATTGAGCTGCTGTAGCATCCAGGCATGCAGGGAGGGCCTCCAGAAAGCTAAAATGGCACCTGCCATCTGTGGGAACCTGGAAGCCAACTGGAAAATTCCAGTCAGCCTTCTTTAATTGGCCTTAATGAGCAGGGTTAGCTATCCACTCCATGCAGGCAGGCAACCCTGCCAGACTCCCATCCCATTTATGCAAAAATATTCGAGCAGCAGCTCGAGAGTGAAATGATGCGCGTTGACATCGGCCGAGCGTGCTGACGTCAACGCGCAGTCGCGTGATAGTTTGATCGGTGGGTGTGCGCCAAAACTGGCCGTGCGGGCGGGAAAAAGGAAGGATAAGATTTTCTCCGTGGGCTCCTGAGCACCCCACGGGTGGGATGAGGTTTCCAAAAGCAAATAAAAATAAAATAAAAACTTTACATTTTTCAGTCTGACAGGGTCACATGAGGGTACATGTTTCATTACATTTTCATTTTTTGAGCTATTTTTTTCATATCTCTTCATCTCCCTGAAGCAGCTCTGTGCCTCAGGGAGATTATGCTGTGCTCACTCGCGTGCATGCGTGAAGTTCACGCTCGGCCCTCCTGCCCTCCTCTACCCCCCCTACCCCTGCACAGGTAGCGCTCAGCGCTGCTGCTCGCATTTCATGCTGGGCGGTCCTTAATTTGCCCACCAGCGTGAAATCGCGGCCCGGTGCCGATCGCAGGCGGTGGTCGGCTTTTCGACTGCCCCCGCCTGCCCCCTTCGAGCACCCCCGCCAAGGGCAAAATTCTGCCTTAGGGGTGGGACGGATCTTGAAAACAGGTATGACCACCGCGCCAGTATTTTAATTACCAACCCCTTCCACCCAGCCTCTACTCCCAACCCAGGCAGAGCCTAAAAATTAAGCCCTCAGATAGGGAAGGGATAGAGTGCAAAATTAAATGGTATCAAGCATGAAAATGGAGTGGTGAGCAAGGGAGTAGAGTACAGGTGGGCACAAGATCTGAGAACAATAAAACCCTGCTCTGTGCTCTTCTTTGATTGAATCATACTAACCAAGTGACTGATTACATCAAGTGGTTATCTGACCAATTAGCTCCTGCGGGAGGTATTCAATAATCATACAAACTTTATAGTCATATTATTATAATCATGCACTTACTGCAATTATACATGCTTACAGGTAATAAATTGTTAATAGTGTAGATTGCAATTGTAGTAAGTTAGAATATGAGGATTTTACAACAATAAGGAATTGAAAGTATGTTATACTGCCATGTAGGAACAATGGATAATGTTGTAATGAAAAAAACATACATTTATATAGTGCATTTACATCATCAGGCATCCTGAATGGCTTTACGAACAATGAAGTGCTTCTAAAGTGTATTCAGTTTACTGTCTCATCCAAAAAGATGGTGCCTCCAGCAATGTAGAACACCCTTAGTACCGCACTCAAGTGTCAGCCTTGATTATGTGCTCTCGTCTCTGGAGTAAGGTCACTCATACTCCCTTTCATCGCTAGGTTTGATTCTCAGCCAATGCTGACTTAGCTTAGTTCAGCTGGAGCAGCAATATGGGGTAACACAATTTGCTTTAGCACCTCTGTGTTAGGAAAGGGAAAACTGCCCAGTTTCTAGCTCCTAAATTATATCCAATAATATTTTCTTGTCTTTTTATTGAATCATTCCTGGGATGCCGCTGTCGTCGGCAAGGCCAGCATTTATTGTCCATACCTAATTGCCCTTGAGAAGGTGGTGGTGAGCTGCCTTCTTGAACTGCTGCAGTCTGTGTGGTGTAGGCACACCCACAGTGCTGTTAGAGAGGGAGTTCCAGGATTTTGATCCAGCAACAGTGAAGGAACAGCGATATATTTCCAAGTCAGGATGGTGTGTGGCTTGGAGGGGATCTTGTAGGTGGTGGTGTTCCCATGTGTCTGCTGCCCTTATCCTTCTAGGTGGTAGAGGTCACGGGTTTGGAAGGTGCTGTTGAAGGAGCCTTGGTGAGTTGCTGCAGTGCATTTTATAGATGGGGAACACACTGCTGCCACTGTGTGTCGATGGTGGCGGAAGTGAATGTACAGGGTGGTGAATGTGGTGCTAATCAAGCAGGTTGGTTTGTCCTGCATGGTGTCGAGCTCCTTGAGTGTTGTTGGAGCTGCACTCAGCCAGGCAAGTGGAGAGTATTCCAATACACTTTGACTTGTGCATTGTAGATGGTGGGCAGACTTTGGGGAGTCAGGAAGTGAGTTACCTGCCACAATATTCCCAGCCTCTGACCTGCCCTCATAGCCACAGTATTTATATGGCTGGTCCAATTCAGCTTCTGGTCAATGGTAGCTCTCAGAATGTTGACAGTGGGGAATTCAGCGACGGTAATGCTGTTGAATGTCAAGGTTAGATTCTCTCTTGTTAGAGATGGTCCTTGCCTGGCATTTGTGTGATGCGAATGTTATTTACCCTTTATCAGCCCAAGTCTGAATGTTGACCAGGTCTAATTTTTAAAAAATCAGCTAGTACTAAATCCATCAGCATAACTTTCAAACTACCACTTGCTAGTGCATTATGCAGATTTGAACACAGGTTAAAAAAAAAACAGCCATTACAAACATCCACAATGTCTTGTATTACAAATCGCTGGAGGGTTTCCTACTGTGAAGGTCCCTGTTTGTACAGAGTTGGAAATATATACTTTTCACATAGAGCAGACCTGAGAACCAAACATTGTCCAATTACTGCAGCTTGGTGTAAACTAGCAACAAAGCAGGATTTCAATGAATTGCCTGAGGTTCACCCTGTCCATAAGTGGAAACTTGAAAATCAAGTAAATGCTTCCAATTCCAGCCTGGATTAGAATCCTATGAAGATCAATATTTCCTCCCCACAAAATAACAACCTATTAGGATCAACTTCAACTCAAAATATAAAGGATAAACTCATTCTACTGGTGCCGCAGACTTACACTGAGGCCCCGGGGACAGACACTCATCGAAACCAGTGAGGATGCTCCCTCCCCCACCCCCACTCCGGGAAATCGATATAAATCAGCAGCACCGGCAGAACCAGTTTCTCCCCCCAAATCCCATTAAAATCAGACTCTCAACTTGAAAATCAGACTCTTTCCCCCAATCCAAACGAAAAATCTCACCAGGATCAACTTCCATCCTGAGGTCACACCTGCAGTAACTCAGAGGCCCAGCTCCAAAAGGCTGATATGCTGTGAGCCACAGGCAGTGAGCAGGAAGGGGAAAGGGAGGGTGGTGGGGGCGGGCGGGGGGAAGTGTCCAAGAATCAGCACTGATTCTCCAGCACCACCTGCAGCTTAGCACCCAGCTTCACACTGTGGGGATTGCAGGGGGCAGAGGAACCCCCATCACCTCCTCCCACCACCACACACACAATATTCCAGCAATCTTAATGATGTGTTGTGCTCCAGAACTTGCTATGCCCCCTTCGCTAAGTTGTTCCAGTACAGCTCCAACACTGCCATCTACCGGGCCACGTGGAAAATTGCCCATAAAATACCCATAATGCCCTATACACAAAAAGCAGGACAAATTCAACCTGGCTAAATATCGCATCACCAGTTTACTCTCGATCATCAGTAAAGTGATGGATGGGGTCATCACGAGTGCTATCAAGCAGCACTTGCTTAGCACTAACCTGCTCACTGGTGCCCAGTTCGGGTTGTGCCATGGTCACTCAGCTCATGATCTCATTACAGCTTTGGTCCAAACATGGACAAAGGAGCTGAACTCCAGAGGTGAGGTGAGAATGACTGTCATTGTAGTCAAGGCTGCATTTGACTGAGTGTGGCATCAAGGAGCCCTAGCAAAACTGAAGTCAATAGGAATCAGGGGGAAAACCCTCTGTTGGTTGAGGTCATACCTAGTACAAAGTGAGATGTTTGTGGTTGTTGGAGGTCAATCATCTCAGTTCCAGGACATCACTACAGGAGTTCTTCAGGATAGTGTCCTAGGCCCAATCATCTTCAGCTGCTTCATCAGTGACCTTCCTTCCAACATAAGGTTAGAAGTAGGGATGTTTGCTGATGATTGCACAATGTTAAGCACCATTCATGACTCCTCAGATACTGAAGCAATCCATGTCCAAATGCAGCAAGACCTGGACAATATCTAGGGTTGGGTTGACAAGTGGCAAGTAACATTCATGCCGCACAAATGCCAGGCAATGACCATCTTCAACAAAAGACAATCCAACCATTACCCCTTGACATTCAATGGCATTACCGTCATTGAATCCCCTACTATTAACATCATGGGGTATTACTATTGACCAGAAAGTGAACTGTCCTAGCCATCTAAAACTGTGGCTACAAGATGAGGTCAGAGGCTAGGAATCCTGTAGTGAGTAATACATCTCCTGACTCCCCAAAGCCTGACATCATCTACAAGGCACAAGTCAGGAGTGTGAGGAATACTCTCCACTTGCCTGGATGAGTGCAGCTCCAACAACACTCAAGAAACTTGACACCATCCAGGACAAAGCAGCGATTGGCACTCCATCACAAAATTTCATTCCCTCCGCCACCGACACACAGTGGCAGCAGTGTGTACCATCTATAAGATGCATTGCAGGAACTCACCAAGTCTCCTTAGACAGCACCTTCAAAACTCATGACCACTACCATCTAGAAGGACAAGGGCAGCCAATACATGGGAACACCACTACTTGCAAGTTCCTCTCCAGCCACACACCATCCTGACTTGGAAATATAATGCCGTTCCTTCACTGTTGCTGGGTCAAAATCCTGGAACTCCCTCCCTAGCAGCACTGTGGGTGTACCTACACCACATGGACTGCAGCAGTTCAAGAAGGCAGCTAACCACCACCTTCTCAAGGCAATTGTTATGGGCATAAATGCTGGCCCAGCCAGCGACGCCCACTTCCAATGAATGATTTAAAAAAATGTCTGCCACCATTCACAACTGGATGTGGCAGGGATGCAGAGATTAGATCTGATCTGTTGGTTGAGGGATCACTTAGCTCTGTCTATCACAGCTTCTGCTGTTTAGCATGCAGGTAAGTCCTGTGTTGTAGCTTCACTGCGTTGCCACCTCATTTTAGGCATGCCTGGTGCTGCTCCTGGTATGCCGTCCTGCAATCTTCATTGAACCAAGGCTGAATCCCTGACTTGATGATAATTGTAGAGTCTGGAGTATGACAAGTGATGAAGTTCCAGATTCTGGTTGAATACAATTCTGCTGCTACTGGTGGCCCACAGCACCTCATGAATGCCTAGGTTTGAGTCGCTAGATCTATCAAAATCTATCCAATTTAGCACGGTGGTTGCACCACAAAACACAATGGAGGGTCTCCTCAATGTGAAGATGGCACTTCACCTCCACAAGGACTGTGTGGTGTTCACTCCCACCAATACTATCCTGGACAGGTAGATTGGTGATGACGCAGTCATGTAGGTTTTTCCCTCTTGTTGGTTCCCTCAACACCTGCGCAGACCTAATCTAGCAGCCATGTCCTTTAGGACTCGGCCAGCTCAACCAGTAGTGCTGCTACTGAGACACTCTTGGTGATGGATATTGAAGACCCCACCCAGACTACATTGTGTGCCCTTTCCACCCACAGTGCTTCCTCCAATTGGTGTTCAACATGGAGAAGTACTGACTCTTTAGCTGAGGAGGTGGGGTAGGGGCAGTAGGTGGTAATCAGCAGGCGGTTTCCTTGCCCGTGTTTGACGTGATGCCATGAGACTTCATGGGGTCAGGAGTCAATGTTAAGGACTCCCAGAGCAACTCCCTCCCAACTGTATACCACTGTGCTGCCACCTCTGGTGGGTCTATCCTGTTAGTGGGACAGGACACACTCAGGGATGGTGATGGTGGTGTCTGGGACATTGTATGATTTGGTGAGTATGGCTACATCAGGCAGTTGCTTGACTAGTCTATGGGACAGCTCTCCCAATTTTGGCAAAAGCCCCCAGATGTTAGTCAGGAGGTCTTTACAGGGTTGACACTGCTGGGTTTGCCATTGGTGCTTCCGGTACCTAGGCCAATGCTGGTGGTCCATCCGGTTTAATTCCTTTTCAACATTTTTGTAATGGTTTGATACAACTGAGTGGCTTGCTAGGCCATTTCAGTGGGAATTTAAGAGTCAATCACATTATTGCAGGCCTGGAGTCAGTTGTACGCTGTTTTGATATACCGTTAAGGGATATCAGCATGCCGTCACTTGAAGGGAAGTGTGACACGTGATCCAGTTTAGCTTCACTTTGGCCTGTGAGCAGAACACAGCAAACACAGTTCTGCTGCTGATGTGTTCAAGCTTTCTATCCATGTATATTTGTTCTCATGTGCCTAGTTTAAATAAATGAATCCACAATGTGTTTGAGTGATTGGTGCCTTTATATCATTATAAAAACAGAATATAGGCCAACCCAGGAAAGGATGACAGATTACCTTCTCTAAAGGACATTAGTGAACCCAATGGGTTTTTAAACAATGATTAACAATGTTAATTAACAATCACTTTTACTGAGACCAGATTTGAACTCATGTCTCCAGAGCAATAGCTTGAGCCATTACCACCACACTACCACCTCCCCAAATGCTGTTGGAAGAGTGTCTATGTTACGTGAGGACAGGTTTAAACTTGCTTGTGATGCTTCCCCTCAAATTCTCAATGTTTATCCTACATATGAAGAATGCCCACCTGGCAAGGTAACGGAGTGATATCCAGGACATTCCATCAAAGAATAACAAAGGAATACAAGAGACGTGTGGAATATTCGTGTGTTATGAGTATGCACAGTACACAATTACATCATTAAACACCTGAACTAGCCATCTTGATGTCTGTCACTATTTGCAAGTGATTCCTAATATGTAAAATATTTTTTGCAATGAGATGGAGTCAAAGCACAAAAATATTAGCAGCAAATGCCAATAGGGACTTTAATGAAGATCAACTGGCTCCCAGTGACTTACTTGCTCGGGTGTGGAAAAGCTCCTGATTGCATTGTGCTGAATCTCACTGTTCATTGCATTGTGTGACCACTCAGCCAAATTGGCTGCTGCAGGGTCCTAGTGTTCATCTGATTCAAATTTCAACTAGATGGGCTTTGGGTGAGTTTGTTCTACCTCAGCTGACTTAAACTCAGTATCACTGTTACGGACAGCCGGTGAAGGTACTGTACATTTGAAATGGGACAATATGGCTGCTCCCATGGGATACATCAAAAGGCTAGGAATATGAGAGAGCACAAGAAACATTCAGTTCATACATTGAAAGAATGAACTTGTTGTTCGAAGTTAATAATATTTTAGAACTGATAGGTGAAAGTCTCAAAGGTCTAGACTGAAAATAAGGCAATTCTTGAACCCACAAAAGCAATTTTGCTAATGAAGATTGGCCCAAAAGTGTATGGCATGCTAATAAATCTTCTTATTCCCAACAAGGCAAAAGATGTTTGATTCAGGACTCAATATTGAGAGTCATAAGGGGGGAGTTCACAATCCTGAATGAATTCAGAGTGCCTAAACAGGAGCTAGGGCCGTACTGCATTTATGCCACTTGCAATTACTCAAATGACAGAGACTTTTGTACAAAGTTGTTGGTAAATCAACATTGACAAGTGCACCAATACAGCTACAGATTGCTCCATTATAGGTAGAGAGACATGTACAAGAGCAACTCCCGTGAAGTACCTCTAACTGGGAGCACAATTTAATTGAAAACCTACTCAGGTGAGGTGTTAGAAACATGTGGACAAATGAAGTGTAATGTTCAGTATAAGGGTAAGTCCCTCAGGTTGCCCATTGTTGTAGTGAGATATGTCAACAAACCAACGTTAACGGGTAAAGATTGGGTTTGTGTGCTCAAGTTAGGTTGAACGCATATTTTTCAGGTTGAGATAACCAAGAAGCTTGATCAGCTATTGAATAGCTATGGCAACATTTTTGAGGACAGTTTGGAAGGCATAATCAGTGTGGAAGTGTTCATCTGAATCAGGCCCAATGCAAGACCAGCATATTGAACAATAAGACCATAAGACATAGGAGCAGAAGTAAGCCATTTGGCCCATCGCGTCTGGTCCGCCATTCAATGAGATCATGGCTAATCTGATAATCCTCAATTGCACATTCCTGTCTTTTCCCCATAACCCTTGATTCCCTTACTGATTAAAAATCTGTCTATCTCAGCCTTGAATATACTTAACAACCCAGCCTCTACAGCCTTCTGTGGTAAAGAATTCCACAGATTGACTGCCCTCTGAGATAAGGAATTCCTCCTCATCTCTGTCTTAAGTGGGTGACCCCTTACTCTGAGATTATGCCCCCTGGTCCTAGACTCTCCCACATGGGAAACAACCTCTCAGCATCTACCCTGTCAAGCCCCCTAAGAATCTTATATGTTTCAATAAGGTTGCTTCTCATTCTTCTAAACTCCAATGAGTACAGGCCCAACCTACCCAACCTCTCCTCATAAGAAAATCCCTCCATACCCAGGATCAACCTAGTGAAGCTTCTCTGGACTGCCTCCAATGCCAGTATATCTTTCCTTAGATAAGGGGACCAAAACTGTTCACCGTATTCTAGGTGTGGTCTAACTAGTGCCTTGTATAGTTATAGCAAGCTTCCCCATTTTTATACTGCATTCCCTTTGAAATAAAGGCCTACATTCCATTTGCCTTCCCTATTACCTGCTGAACTTGTATGTTAGCTTGTTGGGATTCATGTACGAGGACTCCCAAATCCCTCTGTGCTGTAGCTTTCTGCAGTCTTTCTCCATTTAAATAATATTCAGCTCCTCTATTCTTCCTGCCAAAATGCATAACCTCACTTTTTCCCACATTATATTCCATCTGCCAAGTTTTTGCCCATGCACTTAACCTGCCTATATCCCTCTGTAGACTCTTTGTGTCATCCTCAACACTTGGCTTCCCATCTATTTTTGTGTCATCCACAAACTTGGCAATAGTACATTCACTTCCCTCAGTTATTAATATATAATGTAAATAATTGTGGTCCCAGCACTGATCCCTGTGGCGCTCCACTAGTTACAGGTTGCCATCCTGAAAATGCCCCCCTTATCCCAACCCTCTGTCTTCTTTTGGTTAGGCAATTCACTATCCTTGCTAATATATTACCCCCAACACCAATGGCTTTTATCTTATTAAATAACCTTATGTGCAGTACCTTATCAAACGCCTTTTGGAATTCAAATAATGAACATCTACTGGTTCCCCTTTATTTAACCTGCTTGTTACCTCCTCAAAGAATTCTAATAAATTTGTCAGGCATGATTTCCCCTTCATGAAGCCATGCTGACTCTGCTTGGTTATATTATGTATTTCTAAATGGTCTGCTATTACATCCTTTATAATAAACTTTAACATTTTCCCAGTGACAGGTGTTAAGCTAACTGGCTTATAGTTACCTGTTTTTTGTCTCCCTCCCATTTTGAATAAGAGCATTAAATTGGCAGTTTTCCAATTTTCTGGGACTTATCCAGAATCTAAGGATTCTTGGAAGATTGCTATCAGTGCATTCATTAATTGTGCAGCTACTTCCTTTAATAGCCTAGGATGCAACCCATCAGGTCCCGAGGACTTATCAACATTTAGCCCCATTAGTTTCCCTTGTACTTTTTCTCTGGCGATAGTTATTGTATTTATTTCCTCACACCGCCCCCCCTTTTGCCCTTTGATTATTTAGTATTTTTGGAATGCTATTAGCACCTTCTACCGTGAAGACTGATGCAAAGTATTTATTCAACTCTACCATTTCCTGATTCCCATTATTATTTCCCCAGCTTCATTCTCTAAGGGGCTTATGTTCACTTTGCCCTCTCTCTTCCTTTTTATATATTTAAAGAAGCTCTTACTGTCCGCTTTTATATTACTTGCTCGTTGACCCTCAAAGTTTATTTTTTTCCTCTTTATTATTTTCTTAGTCATCTTTTGTTGGTTTTTAAAACTTTCTCAATCCTCTGACTTACCACTAATCTTTGTCACATTATATGTTTTTCTTTCAATTTGATACTATCCTTAACTTCCTTGGTTAACCATGTTTGGTTTATCCCCTTCCTAGAATCCTTCTTCCTCACTGGGATATATATTTATTGTGAGCTATGAACTCTTTTCTTAAACATCTGCCATTGTTCATCAATTGTCTTTTCTACTAAACTCCTTTCCCAGTCCACTCCAGCCAACTCTGCCCTTGTTCCTTTGTAATTGCCCTTATTTAAGTTTAGCACAGTTGCTTTCAGCCCAAGTTTCTCACTCTCAAACTGAATGCTAAATTCAACCAAGTTATGGTCACTCTTTTCTATGGGATCTTTTACTCTGAGATCATTTATTGAACCTGCCTCATTACACATTACCAGATCCAAAATAGCCTGACCCCAGGTTGGATCCACAACATATTGTTCTCGGAAACTGTCCCGAATACACTCTATGAGTTCTTGCTCATGACTACCTCTGCCAATTTGATTTTCTCAATGTACATGAAAGTCACCCAGGATTAATGTACTGCCTCTTTTTCCATGCCCTCATTATCTCCTGATTTATTCGCTGTCCTACAGTATAGCTACTGTTAGGGGACTTATAGACTACTCTCACCAGCGTCTTCTTCCCCTTGTTATTTCTTACTTCCACCCATATGGATTCTTCTTCCGATCCAAGATAATTTCTTGCTATCATAAGGCTAGACCAGTTCCTTATAATCTCAAAACTGAGGTTGAAGAGGAACTAAAGAAGCAAGAGAAAAATAGTGTGCTAGTGAAAACTGACTACAATGATTGGGTAACCCCAATCATAGTAGTGCCCAAGTCAGAAAAAACTATGAAACTAACTGGGGACTACAAAGTCATAATTAATGGTGGATGGTGAGCAGTATACATTACCAACCTCCCAAGATTTGTATGCAGAATTGACGGGATCCAAGGTATTTACTAATTTGGATTTGTCTCAAGATTATGCACAACTTAATGTGGATGGAGAACCAACAGTATCTCACAATAATGACACATGTGGGGTTATACTCCTACATGAATTTACCCTAGGTGTGAATCCTACTCCAAAAGTCTTCCAAGCGACAATGGATAAGATTTTGCAAAGATTGCTACATTGCTTGTGCAATCAGGGTGATGGTTGATCAAAAATTTGCAGACGACACAAAGATGGGTAGGAAAGTATGTTGTGAAGAGGGCTCAAGGAGGTTACAGTTGGATATAGATAGATTGAGTGAGTGGGCAAAGATCTGGTAAATGGAGTTTAATTTGGGAAAATGTGAAGTTGTTCACTTTGGCAGGAAGAACAAAAAGACAGAGTATTACTTAAATGGAGAACGGCTGCATAATTCTGAGCTGCAAAGGGGTCTAGGTGTTCTAGTACATAAGTCACAAAAAGTTAGTATGCAGGTACAGCAAGTAATTAAGAAGGCTAATGGAATGCTTTCCTTTATTACGAGAGGGATCGAACATAAAAGTAAGGATGCTATGCTTCAGTTATAAAGGGCAACAGTGAGACCGCACCTCAAATACTGTGTGCAGTTTTGGTCTCCTTATTTAAGGAAGGATGTAAATGCATAGGAGGCGGTTCAAAGGAGGTTTACTAGGTTGATACCTGGAATGGGTGGATTGTCTTATGAGGAAAGGTTGGACAGACTGGGCTTGTTTCCACTGGAGTTTAGAAGAGTGAAGGGTGATTTGATTGAAGTATACAAGATCCTGAACGGCCTCGATGTCGAAAGGATGTTTCCTCTTGTGGGTGAGTTCAGAACTAGGGGGCACTGTTTTAAAATTAGGGGCCACCCTTTTAGGACAGAGATGAGGAGAATTTTTTTCTCTGAGGGTTGTGCGACTTTGAAATTCTCTGCCTCAGAAGGTGGTGGAGGCGGGGTCATTGAATATTTTTAAGGCAGAGGTAGATAGATTCTTGTTAGGCAAGGGAACCAAAGGTTGTCGGGGTTAGGTGGGAACGTGGAAATCGAAACACAAGAAGATCAACCATGATCTTATTGAATGGCGGAGCAGGCTCGAGAGGCCGAATGGTCTACTCCTTTTCCGATTTCTTATATTTTTATGTTCTGAACTGCAACAGAGGAAGAGAATCTTCAAGTGTTGGATGCAGTGTTACAAAGGCTCAATAATCACAATGTGAAAATTAAAAGGAACAAGTGTGCTTTTGCGTAATCTGAGGTACTTCGGCCTGAAAATAAATTTTAAAAGGCTATGGCTGGTGAAAGAGAAGATAGAGGCTATAATCAATGCTCTAAAGCCAACAGATATGTCTGAGCTTAGATCTTTTCTAGGCTAGGTCCAGTATTACTTATGATCTCCGCCTGAGCTTGCAACTGTGTTAGCCCTATTAAATGAGTTGTTGAAGAAGGGTGTGAAATGGGAATGGTCCAAAGTACAAGATGCTTATGGTGGATGCAAGAGAAGCTTGATCAGTGATGCACTACTCATTCATTATGATACAAATCATGACCTGAAGCTAACATGTGATCCTTCAAACAATGAAATTGGGGCCATTATCAGTCATGTCATGGCTGATGGTTAAGAGAAGCCCGTACCATGAGCATCACACACTCCTACCAGAGGTGAATGTATCTTTGTGTAGATAGAAGAGGAAGTGCTGGAATCATTTTCAGAATCAAAAAGATTAATCAGTTTTTGTTGGGTAGAAACTTCATGCTAGCAACAGATTATAAACTCATAACTGTTAATTATATATTAATGATATTATCAAGGTTAAGGATACACAGGTAAAAGGGCATTGATTGATTAAGTACCTTGAGCACATATAGAGAAAGACTATGGGGATACTGGCTAGTGGTCAGGGAGGAGGCAGGCACATGTAATGTTACATTCTGTAATTAAATCTGTAATTAATATTAAATAAAAAGATTGGTGTCTGGTTTCCTACTTCACCATCTGGCTTCAGAATGAATTAACACAAATAGCTATTCTGGTGATGGCAGCATCAAGAATGTAGCAGTGGGCTGTACTTCTCTCACAGGATGACTGCAACATCAAGTATCAGAGTTCAAAAGAGAATGCTATCACTGATGCACAATTGCTTTTGCTACATGAGGACTCAGGGGTAGGCTGTGAAGGTGCAATATGCGTAGTACTTGATGGATTTCCCATTACAGCAACTGAAATGGCAGCTGGAATTCAGAAAGAGTCAGTGTTGATAAGAGTCTAAGAACAGATATTGAATGATTGGACAGAGTTTGACCAGTGTACAGACAAGGAACTGAAACTGTTGCACAATCATCGTAATGTATTGTCATGTGAACAGGGTTGCATTAAATGCAGTCACAGAGTATGTAGTTCTTTAAGAGATAGAACTTTGGCAGAACTGTATAGGAACATATAGAATTAGTCAGTATGAAATCCATAGCAAGAGTATTTGTCTGTTGGCTTGGTCTATACAGTGACATAGAATCAAAGGTAAGGAATTGTTCCATCTGCAGAATTGTAGAACTAAGCTGCCCAAAGCTCCTTTGCAATCATAGTCATGGTTGATTCACCCTTTTCATAGAGTTCATTAGGCCTTTTGTCAAAAGGAAAACAAAAGGTTGCAACTGCAATTGAAACGAGAGAGGGAAGAAAACAAATAACTTGCAAACTAATTATGAAAAGGTTATTAACCAAGAACGTACACTGAAAACACATGCTGTTAATAAGTCTGCTCAGATTATGAATTGCAAAGAAATAAAAGCAGATTGAAAGAAAACAAACCCAGCAGTTTTCTGGGGAAAAAAAGAAACAGGGGGCTGAATTTTTCATCGGCACGCGCCCGATGAGAGCGGGAGTAAAATAGTGTACAATGACGTTGAGTGAGCGTCCCGACGTCTCGTGAACTCGCGCGATATTTCGCTCGGTGGGTGCACGTGGCTCCGCTGCATGAGCGGCGCCCGCCATTAATTAACAAACCATTTAAGGCCCTTAACAGTCCAATTGTCTGTGAATTTTCCTTGCCTGTGCGATTTCCAGCTTATCACATGGGCAAAACGGGCAGGTGGCCAACTGACATTTTCACAAACCTCGTCCAAGGGTGGGATAAAAAGGGTCAGCAGCATTGCCAATGTGAATAGTGTGGAGTTTTGGAGATAGTTTGCAGCTGGTTGCTTATTTGTATTTGGCAGCTTCATCCCTGTTCGGGTCTTCATTCTTAGCATTTTCAGGCCTCATTCCAGGACAGGCCATGGCATTGGAGAGAGCCTGCTGACTCTGCTGTCTTGTTGGCCTTGATGACCTTGGTGACCGTCCTCTGGCCAGCGGAGCCTGTGCTGGCACCGCCTGGGAAGGAGTGGCCAGTGCCACAGCTGGCATCTCCCCAGTCACCACAGCCTCATCAGATGCCACAGTCACTGGCGGACAGGTGGAGGAGCTGCTGTCATCATCCAGAGCGCCATGAGAGGAGCCCGCAGAGACGACAGGCAGCTTGTGAACCAACGTGAGGTCGCTGTGGACCTCCCTGCTCACCACTGATGGACGGGCACCTAGCTGGGATACTGGGTGCCTCATCCATCTCCTGCACTGGCACTAACCACCTGAGGTGTGAGGACTTTCAGGTCCGAGTGCACCCCTGGAAACCCTCATCCTGACCATGGAGCTGCCTATCCATGAGAGTCGCCACTCTCTCAATGGAGGAGGCAGTAGGCTTGCCCATGACGGTCAACACGGTGCTCCCACTCTGCATGGACTCCTCCATCATGGAGACCATGGCACACAGACTCTAATGGATCTCCGCTAGATCCTCCCGCGCGTCTCGCTGGACATCCCACATCTGGTGCCTAATGGACTGCTCCAGAGGCTCAACATCAGCCTTCAATTGAGCATTACCCTGGTTCCCAGCAGTCCTCCGATTGCCAGCACCCTGGTCATTCTCTGACTCTGCCTGCACCTCAAGCGAGTGTGAAGTGCCCTCACCAATGTGCACCGAGATACTAGCTGCCGAGGTACTGGTATCTGCGCTGCTGCCTGCTTCAGACAGCGGGTGTGACGCAGGTGACAGTGATGCCCAGTGGTCGTCTGGTGTCAGGGGTGGACCTTCGAGGTCTACGGATGGGATGCCTGCTGGCGAACCTAAAAGGAGAAGAAGGACATGTCATTAGTTAAAGTAAGCACACTGTCGCGTGCCAGGTACCCTGGTAAGACAATGGAGATCTGCATCACAGTGCCATTGCCTTCCAATGATCAATGGGGACTCCAGGTTCTAGGCTCACATCAATGAAGAGACTAGAATGGTTGCACAAGCTGAAACTCTCACCTCTGTGCACTGCATTCTTACCTTCGTCTGGCACCCCTGCCTCCCCATGCCCGGTTGCGCAGGGAGTGTGCCGGTTCTCCAGCTCCAGAGCATCTTGCTCGAACTGGGAGAGCAGCAGCAGGTTGGGTGGGCCTCCGCCTGTGCCCTCTCAACTTGGTTATGGCTTGCCTTCTCCTGAAAGGGCAGCAGAGCATTGATTAGTCCGCTCTCTATCTGCAGCGTCATTGCAGCCTGGCCAACCCCAGCTGAGGAACACCTCGCAGGGCACATCTGAGTCATGGCCCTCAAGCTGCAAGGCACTCAGTCCAAGCAGCCAGGGCTCACCCCCTTGGCCACCTCTGGTGAGGTTGACAGTTGGCACTCAGACTCTAGCACTCCTGAGGTCCACAGGTGGACAGCCACATCTTAACACTTCTGCACACTGACCCATGCCAACATGGTATTCAACCTCCCTGAGTGCAGCAGGTCATTGAGGTGCTTCCAGCACTTTACCCAGGAGCACCGCACCATGTCATGGCTGCTCATCAGGGCTGCCACCTCCTCCAATGCCCTCTTGATGAGGTGCGGTGCCTCCTCCTCCCATCTCTGGGGGCAAGGGTGTCCCTCCTGGCAGCCACTTCCTCCAAGAGGATGGCGAGACACTCATCGGAAAAGTGGGGGGCCAAGTTCCCACCCAACCTGCCTTCCCGCCTGGCGTTTGCTGCCACACTCGAGTCGATCTTCACAACGACAGCCAGACATCCTTCCCTGACAGCCTTTCTGGGGCTGCCTGGCCCTATTTTAAACCGGCCATTGGACCCGGCAGCTGACAGGCCCCCGCCCCCACTCGGCCTTTCCTGGCCAGTGACGAGCTGCGTTTCACGCTGGGTGGGCCAGTGTGAAGTTGTGGTTGGGGCCCGATCATGGGTAACGGTTAGTTTTGAGGCCTGTTTGCCGCGCCTGCCTGATAAGGGCAAAGTCCTGCCCAGGACCTTGTGTGTGTACTGAACCAAAGCCAAATAGTCCAAATCTGACTCTACACCAAAACCTGCAAGGAGATAAGGAAGGCCTCATAAACCAGCTACTAAACTTGATTTGTAGATGTAATCATTAAACAGTGTGCATATTTGCAGAGTTTTGTTTATTTACATTTGAAGTTGTATAGTTAGTGAAACAGACAATAGCTTACCTTAAACGAAAAATTTTTTTGAAAGGGGAAAGCAGTGTAAAGTATTCACGTTATGAGGATGCACAGTGCACAATTAAGTCATTAAACACATCTTGATGTTTGACTGTCTTTGCAGGTGCCTCTCAATATGTTAAAAAGTGTAAATTGCTGCAATGTACTTACTCTGATATTGGGCCATCTAGTCTTACAATATGCAAGTACCATACATATTAACTGACGGAGTAGACTCGATGGGCTGAATGGCCTAATTTCTGCTCCTATGTCTTATGGTCTTATGGACACTTGTAGAGCCACATCCAGAAAGTAGCATCAGAAGAAATGAAGAGAAGACAGGCATGAAAGAACATTGGCAGAAAGAGAATAATAAAAATCACACACTCACACATGTTCTAAGTGATTAGAGCACAGTGCAATATTTCTGACAGCAGATCTGGTGATGTGAATGTATCTCTCAAAATTTATGTAGCAATGTTATTTTTAAGCATGGATGGATTGTTCACCCAGGGGGTTTCAATTTTAAATGGAAATATTTCATAACAGAATGTGCTTTATGCCTTAACATTTTTTTAACACTTGTTTCCCTTTCACCTCTGTGAATGTTATTCGGGAATAAGCAATCTTGCTGAAAAAAAATACTCAAGTCCTGTACTACCAAACGAATAAGCAATCTGTATTGTAAATTGAAGCCTACTCCATCACAACACGCAAAAATATTAATCCCAGAACCAGGGAACTAATAATACTGAATGATCTAATGCTTTGTTTACCATTTCTTGCAGTAATACAGATTACAATTTGGTGGAGGATGATTTACTGCCTCATTCTCAGTGACAGAATGGCCATTGGGGAGCCCAGAGTGACTGCACAAGTCAGGAAGTAAGGCCTTTTCATATCAGAGTCCTTTGATGTATATAGGACCCTGATTACCACTCCTGGACTCGGGTGACAGAAGCTAGAAGATTCATTTAGCTTTGCCAGGCTATAGGAGTGCTATTCCATGCTCCACAAAACCAAACTGGGCTGCAACCACACTGAGCCCATCCCATCCTAGGACCTAGCTTTCTCTGCACCCAGGCTCTGGATGAGCAGCTCAATATTGCGCTGGCTTGAAGCCAGGGGCCTGCCCTTGAGGTTTTGTTATCTTCTTGCAGGATCAGCCCAAAAGTAAAGAGGCCTGACCCTCAGAATGGATAGGGCCTCCCACTGGCACTATCAAGCAGTCAGTTGCCATGCTGCACTAGCCTATTGCCTGAAAATCCCCCTGAGGGAATTCTACCTCCATATAACTATTTAAAAACTACCATGTCGACCAGGTGCTTAAAAGGTGCAAAATATATTAGAATTATAGGAATAAAGTTGTTGTGTTAGCTAATATTAGTAGAGAAAATAGATGTGAATATAAAGAGTTTCCACTGTTTAATGATCAAGTCTATGTTTTCACTCAAATTAGCAGAATTTGGAATTTTAGGCCTTATATTCCATTGTCATGTACAGCATAGCTATGTTTAGAACATACTGATATCTGGCCTTGCACATACAATATCTGGTTTTGTAACAATGCTCAGGTTCAAACAGAAGCCTTTGTCATTTGATTTAGTTTACAGATCTGTTGCAACCCCTTTCATAATCTCTAAGACTTTAAGCTCTATCAGACCATGGCTTAGGCAATAAATAATGGAATAGATCTATGAATATTAGCAGACAGGCATGGGCAAGACAAAACAGCTGTCTGCATCATTTTTACAGCATTTGCACCTTTTTCCCTAGGATACCAAATGACAAGCGATGGAATACTAACCAAATATAATATTACTAAAATCAGATTTGCATTCATAACATAAGCTATGTAAGGGGTTTTATTAGGTCCAGAATGTCCATCCTCTATTTCAATAACCTCCAAAGAACTGGTAACTTGAGTGTATGCTCTACCACACCTTTTGAAGTTCAAACATCAGCCAAGGAAGTCGAAAATATATCCCTCAAAATCAGAAAAGAAGTTAATCAAATATATACTTAAAGACACAGTGGATGGGGTTTATTTTAACTTCAACTGTCTGGCACAACCAGGCGATAGTGAATCAGCAGCCAGTTTTACACCTTGCACCGCTAAATTTGGCAAGGTGTACATCGGGCTACTGACTCATTATCGCCCATTTTTCACTCAATGATTTTAGTTAGAATCACCTCTGCTGTCTGCAGTCCGTATCTAATAGGTAATGGAGACAAATCCATTTGTTACCTCATTGCAAGTTCCTTTAGCCTTAATGGACCATTTGCAGAATAATGTAAGCTGTTGTGCCATCCATGAGCCTGCCATCCAATTAAGAATGGCAGGCATACCCCTGAGGCTGTCGACCCAATTACAGGGCCACCAGGAGAAATGATTGCTGCTGAGGAATGCAGGAGAGCTCGGGCCTACAGTAAGTGATTAAAACAAAATTACAGTCCTGAGTGCCAGAGGGGAAACCCCTCTGGTGAGGCCGTTGGTGCTGTGGGTGCTCCCTTCCCTGCCCACAGCTCTTTCTTTGGCCCATGAAGCCTTGCTGTCCACCACCATCCCCACCACCATCCCCACCACCAGCCCCCAGACAGCAGCAGGGAGTCTGCCTCTATTTAACTGCTGCCTCCCATGCCAACATCAACGTGAAATGGTCTCTATTTGGGCCTTCAATTATGAAAATTGTCATTTGGCGCAGGAAGCCTCTCACATCAGGTCCCACCATCAGTAAAATGTCCTAATGGTGGGACCGCATTGGAAAGAATATCCAATCTGGCTCCCTACAATTTTACTGGCCCCTGCACCTCCCATCCTGCCTCCTGGGGTTGGAGGGGGGTGGAGGTGGTAGTTAACGTCCTGCCAGAGTTAATATTTCAAGTTGATGACCTTACATCAGAACTGGGGCTAGCGGAGGGCCCAGGTGAAGGGAGAATCCTGGAGACAGATGAAAGGATCCACTGTGAGGGTGTGGGGGGTGGGAAAGAGGGTGGAATCCTGGTCAAAGGAGAGGGCATAGAGATGAAGGCGACAGAAGAAGAGCTCAGCACTGTGCCACGTCAATATTCATTGAGGTGGGAGCATAAAGGGATTAAGCTAAGGCCTTTATTAAAGGCAGATCGTTCAGTAACAGGGAGGGGAAGGTCAGCAGATATTGTGAATACATGAGGTGAGTTTAGAAAAAGTGATAGCATCAGAGTGAAGTGAAAGGGAAGAAAGATCTTGAGGAGCCTTGGTACCCATGAGTTGTTGGAGCTTGCCATCATTCGCACCCAAACGGAAGAAAATAATTTTTTTGTTGAAGTATCAGATGAGATAAAGGATGAAATGAAACTGTGGAGCTGGACAGCTTTGAGGTAGAATGAGTTGGTGCTGCTGAAGAGAAAGGTCGAGAGTGTGCGTGAGGCAGTGCATGGCATTGACTGTGGATCTCAAGATGTGGTGAGAGCTGACGTTCGAGAAATGCTGTCTGTCTCAGAGATTCTGTAATCATGAATGGATATGAAACATGATGGGTGCAATTTTACTTGGAATCCATATGGAATAAGTCAGAGCCAGAGACAGTGGCTGAGCAAGGAGATGTGTTGTGAAAGCAAGTTTTGTTAGATACTTGATCAATCACTAGAAGGGAAATCGAAAACATTGAAGGTGAACAAGGTAAAAGAGCCAAATGGGAATCCTGTCAGATACAAGAGCAGAACTTCATCAAGGTGGGCATTCCAGGGAGAGAAGTGACTGTGAAGTAAACAATTATCCAAAAGAAAATACTTATCGGGAAGGCTGGGGCATATTGGTACTTCACTGGACTAATAATCCAGAGACCCAGGGTAATGCCCTGGGGGTCAGGGTTCGAATTCCACTATGGCAGATGGTGAAATTTGAATTCAATAAAAATTTGGAACTAAAAGGCTAATGATGACCATGAAACCATTGTCGATCGTTGTAAAAATCCATCTGGTTCACTAATGTCCTTTAGGGAAGGAAATCTGCTGTCCTTACCCAGTATGATCTACATATGACTCCAGACCCACAGCAATGTGGTCGACTCTTAAATGTCCTCTGAAATGGCCTAGCAAGCCACTCAGTTGTATCAAACTGCAACGAAGTCTAAAAGGAATGAAACTGGATGGACCACTCGGCTTTGACCTAGGCACCGGAAATGACAATGGCAAACTCCCTGTCAAACCTGCACAGCCTTCCTTACTAACATCTGGGGGGGCTAGTGCAAAAATTGGGAGAGCTGTCTCACAGACTAGTCAAGCAGCAGCCTGACATAGTCATACTCACGGAATTATATGTTATGAACAATGTCCCCGACACCACTATCACCATCCCTGGGTATGCCCTGTCCAACTGCAGGACAGGCCCAACAGAGGTGGCTGCACACTGGTATACAGTTGGGAAGGAGTTGCTCTGGGAGTCCTCAACACCAACTCATACCCCATGAAGCCTCATGGTATCAGGTCAAACATGGGCAAGGAAACATCCTGCTGATTTCCACGTACCACCACCCTCCCTACTTCAGCTGATGAATCAGTGCTCCTTGCTGTTAAACATCACTTGAGGAAGCACTGAGGGTGGCAAGGGCACAGAATGTACTCTGGATGGAGGACTTCAATGCCCATCACCAAGAGTGGCTTGGTGCACGACCACAGACAGAGCTGACCGAGTGCTAAAAGGCATAGCTGCTAGACTGAGTCTGCAGCAGGCGGTGAGGGAACTAACAAGAGGAAAAGAAACATACTTGACCAGATCCTCAGCAATCTACCTGTCGCAGATGCATCTGTCCATGACAGCATTGGTCAGAATGACCACCACACAGTCCTTGTGGAGACGAAGTCCCGTCTACACGTTGAGGCTACCCTCCATCGTGTTGTGTTGCACTTCCACCGAGCTAAATTGAATAGATTTCGAACAGATCTAGCAACTCGAGACTGGGAAACCATGAGGTGCTGTGAGTCATCAGCAGCAGCGGAATTGTACTCGAACACAATCTGTAACCTTATGGCCTAACATATCCTCCACTCTACCATTACCACAAAGCTGGGTGGTCAATGCTGGTTCAATGAAGAGTGCAGGAGGGCATGCCAGGAGCAGCACCAGGCATACCTAAAAATGAATTATCAACCTTGTGAAGCTACAACACAGGACTATTTGCATGCCAAACAGCACAAGCAGCAAGTGATAGACAGAGCTAAGCAATTCCAATACCAACGGATGAGATCTAAGCTCTGCAGTCCTACCACATCCAGTTGTGAATGGTGATGGATGATTAAACAACTCACTGGGGAGTTGGGGAGACCTGCACATCAGTGCAAAAGATAAGGCTAAAGCATTTGCAACAATTTTCAGCCAGAAGTGCCAACTTCTGATGATCCATCTTGGCCTCAGGTCCCCAGCATCACAGGTTCCAGTGATAAAAACAAAAAAACTGCGGATGCTGGAAATCCAAAACAAAACAGAAACAGAAATACCTGGAAAAACTCAGCAGGTCTAGCAGCATCGGCGGAGAAGAATACAGTTGACGTTTCGAGTCCTCATGACCCTTCAACAGAACTAAGTAAAAATAGGATAGTGGTGAAATATAAGCTGGTTTAAGGTGGGGGGGGGGGGGGGCAGAGAGGGGGTGGGGTGGGGGTGGGGGTGGGGGGGTTGTTGGGACAAGCAAGCGGTGATAAGAGGAGATAACCAAAAGATGTCACAGACAAAAGGACAAAGAGGTGTTTAAGGTGGTGATATTATCTAAAAGAATGTGCTAATTAAGAGTGGATAGCAGGACAAGCAAGGTACAGATATCTCTAGTGGGGGTGGGGATGGGGTGAAATAAGACTAAAAGGGCATAAAAGGTGTAGATAAGTGATGGGTGGAATACATTTAAAAATAATGGAAATAGGTGGGAAAAGAAAAATCTATATAAATTATTGGAAAAAACAAAAAGGAGGGGAAAGAAACGGAAAGGGGGTGGGGATGGAGGAAGGAGTTCAAGATCTAAAATTGTTGAACTCCATATTCAGTCCGGAAGGCTGTAAAGTGCCTAGTCAGAAGATGAGGTGCTGCTCCTCCAGTTTGCGTTGAGCTTCACTGGAACAATGCAGCAAGCCAAGGACAGACATGTGGGCAAGAGAGCCGGCTGGACTGTTAAAATGGCAAGCGACAGGGAGGTCTGGGTGATGCTTGCGGACAGACCGAAGGTGTTCTGCAAAGCGGTCACCCAGTCTGCGTTTGGTCACTCCAATGTAGAGGAAACCGCATTGGGAGCAACAAATGCAGTAGCCTAAGTTGAGGGAAGTGCAAGTGAAATGCTGCTTCACTTGAAAGGAGTGTTTGGGCCCTTGGACGGTGAGGAGAGAGGAAGTGAAGGGGCAGGTGTTGCATATCTGGCGTTCGCATGGGGAGGTGCCGTAGGAGGGGGTTGAGGAGTAGGGGGTGATGGAGGAGTGGACCAGGGTGTCACGGAGGGAACGATCCCTACGGAATGCCGCCGGGGGGTGAAGGGAAGATGTGTTTGGTGGTAGCATCATGCTGGAGTTGGCGGAAATGGCGGAGGATGATCCTTTGAATGCGGAGGCTGGTCTTATCACTGAAATTCCATCCCTCATGTTTCGAACTCACCCAGGATTACAGGTATCTCCGGGACATACAACGTTCCTCGGATTGCTGTTCCCGTCGCATTCTGAGATCCACATTCAGTGCCATGCGCCGCCATATGAACACACTCGACCTCTCCCTCCAGCAGCACCGCCGTACCCTTTTTCAAAGCTGCGCGTGCCCCCAGTTTCATTTTATTCTTCGTCTCATCCGACGCCTCAACAAGAAACTTTTTCTCTTTCTCTCAAGTGCTAAGGAACGCAAGCTCCAACAACTCATCGACACCAACACCCATCTGGGACCCTCCACCCCTGCTTGTCCCGCCATCCCCACCCCATCTTCCAATCCCAGCGCCGGCCGGGTATTCACTATACCCCCTGACCTTCCCCTCTCCGATGCTGAACGTTCAGTGCTCAGCAAAGGACTTAGTTTCATACCCTTGCGCCCTCATCTCAATGAATTTCGGGCTCGGCACGATGCTGAACTCTTCTCCTGCCGCCTTCGTCTCCGTGCTCACTTCTTTGGGCAGGAGTCCTCTCACCGTTCAACAGATCCTTTTACCCGCCTCCAATATTCTCCCTCCACCTGGACCCCTCCCTCTGGATTCTTACCTTCTCTTGATCTTTTCATTGAGAACTGTAGGTGTGACATTAGTCGTCTCAATTTCTCTGCTCCTCTCACCCATTCTAACCTGTCTCTCTCTGAACTTACTGCACTCCGTTCTCTCAGGTCCAACACTAACATTGTCATCAAACCCGCTGACAAGGGTGGTGCTGTTGTTGTCTGGCGCACTGACCTCTACCTCGCAGAGGCTGAGTGTCAACTCGCAGACACTTCCTCCTACCTCTCCCTGGACCATGACCCCACCACTGAACATCAAGCCATTGTTTCCAGGACTGTTACTGACTTCATCTCCTCTGGAGATCTTACTTCCACAGCTTCCAACCTGATAGTCTCCCAACCTCGGACGGCCTGCTTCTACCTCCTACCCAAAATCCACAAACAGGACTGACCCGGCAGACCGATCGTGTCAGCCTGTTCCTGCCCCACGGAACTCATTTCTCGCTATCTTGACTCCCTTCTCTCTCCCCTTGTCCAGTCCCTTCCCACCTACATCCGTGATTCCTCTGACATCTTACGTCACACCAAGAATTTCCAGTTCCCTGGCCCCAACCGCCTCCTCTTCACCATGGACGTCCAATCCCTCTACACCTCCATCCCCCATGGAATGGG
Organism: Cetorhinus maximus; assembly: GCF_964194155.1. NCBI lineage: Eukaryota > Metazoa > Chordata > Chondrichthyes > Lamniformes > Cetorhinidae > Cetorhinus > Cetorhinus maximus. The sequence goes on from NC_135892.1 coordinate 81,000,898, forward strand.
GTGGTCTGAGGGCTCTCTGCTTCTTCCTCGAACAGAGGCCCGAACAATCCCCATCCACCACTACTCTCCTCCATCTGGCTGAACTTGTTCTCACACTGAACAATTTCTCCTTTAACTCCTCTCACTTCCTCCAAATAAAAGGTGTGGCTATGGGTACCCGCATGGGCCCCAGCTATGCCTCTTTTTATGGGGTATGTGGAACATTCCTTGTTCCAGTCCTACTCCGGCCCCCTCCCACAGCTCTTTCTCCGGTACATCGATGATTACTTCGGTGCTGCTTCATGCTCTCATCGGGGCCTGGAAAAATTTATTAATTTTGCTTCCAATTTCCACCCTTCCGTCATTTTCACGTGGTCCATCTCTGACACTTCCCGTCCCTTCCTTGACCTCTCTGTCTCAATTTCTGGTGATAGACTGTCCACCAATATCCATTACAAGCCTACCGACTCCCACAGCTACCTCGACTATAGCTCCTCACACCCCGCTTCCTGTAAGGACTCCATCCTATTCACTCAGTTCCTTCGCCTCCGTCGCATCTGTTCTGATGATGCTACTGTCAAAAACAGTTCCCTGACATGTCCTCCTTCTTCTTTAACTGAGGTTTTCCACCCACGGTAGTTGACAGGGCCCTCAACCGTGTCCAGCCCATCTCCTGCGCATCTGCCCTCATGCCTTCTCCTCCCTCCCAGAAACGTGATAGGGTCCCCCTTGTCCTCACTTATCACCCCACCAGCCTCCGCATTCAAAGGATCATCATCCGCCATTTCTGCCAACTCCAGCATGATGCTACCACCAAACACATCTTCCCTTCACCCCCCCTGGTGGCATTCCGTAGGGATCGTTCCCTCCGTAGGGATCGTTCCCTCCATGACACCCTGGTCCACTCCTCCATCACCCTCTACTCCTCAACCCCCTGCTACGGCACCTCCCCATGCGAACGCCAGATATGCAACACCTGCCCCTTCACTTCCTCTCTCCTCACCGTCCAAGGGCCCAAACACTCCTTTCAAGTGAAGCAGCATTTCACTTGCACTTCCCTCAACTTAGGCTACTGCATTTGTTGCTCCCAATGCGGTTTCCTCTACATTGGAGAGACCAAACGCAGACTGGGTGACCGCTTTGCAGAACACCTTCGGTCTGTCCGCAAGCATCACCCAGACCTCCCTGTCGCTTGCCATTTTAACAGTCCAGCCGGCTCTCTTGCCCACATGTCTGTCTTTGGCTTGCTGCATTGTTCCAGTGAAGCTCAACGCAAACTGGAGGAACTGCACCTCATCTTCCAACTAGGCACTTTACAGCCTTCCGGGCTGAATATTGAGTTCAACAATTTTAGATCTTGAACTCCCTCCTCCATCCCCACCTCCTTTCCGTTTCTTCCCCCTCCCTTTTTGTTTTTTCCAATAATTTATATAGATTTTTCTTTTCCCACCTATTTCCATTATTTTTAAACGTATTCCACCCATCATTTATCTATACCTTTTATGCCCTTTTAGTCATATTTCACCCCATCCCCACCCCCACTAGAGCTATCTGTACCTTGCTTGTCCTGCTCTGTCATGAGGACTCGAAACGTCAACTGTGCTCTTCTCCGCCGATGCTGCCAGACCTGCTGAGTTTTTCCAGGTATTTCTGTTTCTGTTTTGTCACAGGTTCCAGTCTTCAGCCAATTCGATTCATTCCACGTGATATCTAGAAACGGCTGAAGGCACTGGATACTGAAAAAGCTATGGGCGCTGACAATATTCCGGCAATAGTAATGAAGACTTGTGCTCCAGAACTTAACATGCCCCTAGCCAAGCTGTTCCGGTACAGTTACAACACTGGCATCTACCTGGCAATGTGGAAAATTGCCCACGTATGTCCTGTACACAGAAAGCAGGACAAGTCCAACCCAGCCAATTACCGCCCCATCATCTACTCTCGATCAGTAAAGTGATGGTAGGGGTCATCATCAGTGCTGTCAAGCATCACTTGCTTAGTAAGAACCTGCTCACTGATGCTCAGTTTGGGTTCCGCCACGGCCACTCAGCTTCTGACCTCATTACAGCCTTGGTCCAAACATGGACGAAAGAGCTGAACTCCAGAAGTGAGGTGAGAGTGACTACCCTTAACATCAAGGCCGCAATTATTGACCAAGTGTGGCATCAAGGAGCCCTAGTAAAACTGCAGTCAACGGGAATCAGGGGAAAACCCTTTGCTGGTTGGAGTCATACCCTAGGTTGTGGTTGTTGGAGGTCAATCATCCCAATCCATGGACATCACTGCAGGAGTTCCTCAGGGTAGTGTCCTAGGCCCAACCATCTTCAGCTGCTTCATCAATGATCTTCTTTCCATCATAAGGTCAGAAATGGGGATGTTCGCTGATGATTGCACAATGTTCAGCACTATTCATGACTCCTCAGATACTGAAGCAGTCCATGTCCAAATGCAGAAAGACCTGGACAATATCCAGGCTTGCACTGACAATTGGCAAGCACCATTTGCACCACACAAGTGTCAGGCAATGACTATCCCCAACAAGAGAGAATCTAACCATTACTGCTTGACATTCAATGGCATTACCAACACTGAATCCCCCACCATCAACATCCTGGGGGTTACCATTGACCAGAAATTGAACTGGACTAGCCATGTAATCACTGTGACTAAAAGAGCAGGTCAGAGGCTATGAATCCTGCAGTGAATAAATCACCTCCTGCCTCCCCAAAGCCTGTCCGCCATCTAAAGGCTCAAGTCAGGGGTGTGATGGAATACTCTCCATTTGCCTGGAGGAGTACAGCTTCCACAACACTCAAGAGGCTTGACACCATCCAGGTCAAAGCAGCCCACTAGATTGGCACCACGTCCAGAAACATTCACTCCCTCCACCACCGATGAACCGTGGCAGCAGTGTGTACCATCTGCAAGATGCGCTGCAGGAATTCACCAAGGCTCCTTAGACAGCACCTTCCAAACTCACGCCCACTACCATCTAGAAGGACAAGGGCAGCAGACACATGGGAACATCACCACCTGCAAGTTCACCTCCAAGCCACACACCATCTTGATTCGGAAATATATCACCGTTCCCTCGCTGTCGCTGGGTCAAAATCCTGGAACTCTCTCCATAACAGCACTGTGGGTGTACCTACACCACAGGACAGCAGCTGTTCAAGAAGGCAGCTCACCACCATCCTCTCAAAGGTAATTAGGGATGGGCAATAAATACTGGCCTAGCTAGCGATGCTCACATCCCATGAATGAGTTAAAAAAGATGCTTCAAATCTGAAAGTAAAACAGAAAATGCTGCAGATACTCAGCAGGCCTGGCAATATTTGGAAGGAGAGAAACTGAGTGAATGTTTGAGGTCGATGATCTTTCACCAGAACTGCTCCAAGGTAGGCAAAGGCCAATAGAGGGCCCAACAGGGCAAGTAGGAAATGTAAGATGGACCAGGCGATGATAGAATGAAACTTGGAAAGGAGGAAAGGCTGGAGAAGATGTGAAAGTGAGAGGGGTGTGTCAGAAGCTGTGGTCTGAGAGGGATGCTGAATAGGGAGCTGGTGATGGAGAATCTGAGCTGAAAGATGGTCTGACAGGTGTTTCCCAAGAGGAAACTTCAGTTTAAATTAGAGAATTAATCTGATGATACTCAGGGCTACAAGTTTGGATCCAGACCAGCACTACTTAGTGCTAGGAGGCCTGCAAGGTAAGTATTAAAATTAAGACATAGAATACTTAGCAGATCTGGCAGCATCCATGGAGAGAGAAACAGAGTTAACATTTCAGGTAGGTGGCTGTTTGTTTGACCTGGGAGTATTTAGAAATGTAACAGTTTTAAAACCAGGCAAGGAAAGTGGAGAGGAGAGGAAAGAACAAACTATACAACTTTATAAACCTTCCGGAGTAAACAATACATTCAACAATTTCAGATCATACCATTTGCTCCTTTTATTTTGAACGGCATATATTGGTGGTAGTCTTCCTGTTGAAATCTCCTCTAGAGAGAGAAACTTCCTTTGTTACTTACTTCTCCCATCACCATTTCTTTTTGCCATTGTTTACACCTCTCCTGACCTTCTTAGGTCAACAATGCACTTTCAGCACTGAATTCATGTGTATGGCACCACACGCCTACTGCTGACCTCCTCTGCTACCTCCAGCTGCACCTTCTTAGTCTCCTCTGCTATCCTCTTCCTCCAATTGGTGAAGCACAGTATCAGCTTCTGGCTCCTGACAATCATCAGCAGCACATCCAGGTAGGTGTAAATGCAATGTGGTAGAGCCATCTGGGCTCTATTTAGACAGTTGCTACTCTTTTCTTCCAAATTCTATATGTCAAAGTGAATGTTTGAAGTGTCTCTTTAAACACTGGAGTTGAGATCCACATTACACACATGGCTGCTGATTAGTGCTGCAAAATCTATTTTCATAATTCATAGATTTTAGAATATAATTTTTAATTTTAGGAATTAAAGTGTTAAATGTAAAATAAATGGCAACATCTGATTGAGAAACCGATAAACAACCCTGTTGTGAATGCAAATCAAACAAGCTTGGAGTTAATTACAGTTATAAGGTAACCTATGTTTACCTGACAAGGTCAGAGGTAGACTTATGAAAGCAATAGACAATAGAGGCTCTTTTAGCCTAATGGAGCCAGAAAGTCCACCTTTACTTCAACAAGATTTAAGTTGTTTATGCAGTTCCCAGGCGAAAAGAAGTTCAACACTGGTGTAAACAAGAGAGTTCCTTAACAGGGCCAGAAATTCCAGGAGAGGGAGGCCATAAAACTCCATTAGAAGTATAAATTATTCATATGGATTTCAGGGTCAAAGATTTGTGTTATAGGTGAAAATAATTAGTTTGCATTTCTGTTTGGAACATCCCAAGTATGCCATATTGTCATGGAGATTGGCTGTGGGAGGTAGAAGGTTCTTTTGTTTTATTTATCTGGGTGTTTCTCACAGAGGCCAGTTACAATTGGTCTGGTGTAGGCTGCAGCTCACTGAGTCAGGAGAGTAAATGGAGATAGAAGTTAGTCAGTCCTGCACCTTAATCAGAGAAAATATTAACTTTATCTTTCAGTGCACAAAATGCAGGTGGGATCTCAAGCTAAGTTTGGAATTTGTGAGGGAGAAAGAAGCTGGAAGATTGGCCTAACTTGAAGCTAGGGGAAGAAATCTTTAATGATCCTTACAGTGAAAGGCAGTTAACCTTGTGGCAGAAATCAGTCAGCTTGGAACAGGCAGAGAGTAAACGTCTGCCTGGAGTTGGGAGTGAGCTTTGAGACCAGCAGCAGTTGTACAAGAATATGGGGGAGGATAGATGGCCATTAAGAGCCAGGAGTGTTCCTGGTGCTTAAATCCCTAAGAAAAAAGGCAAGGAATCCCATGCTTAAACTGAGGAGTCCACAGTTTAGAGGTCTTAAAGGAAAGTTGAAGGGTTGCTTAGCCAATTACTAATGGAAGGATAACCATGAATCTTGCACCTTGGAGAAAAGCAGGGACATGTTAATAATTAAGTTTTAAAATTTTTATTTTATTTTTATTTGCTTTTAGAAACCTCATCCCACCCGTGGATGAAGTTTCCTAAAAAAGTGCAAAGGCCAGTTGGACTTTGCGCCTGCCCGCCAACCATAAAGTTGGGCGGGCAGTGTAAAATGTAAGTTAATTAAGACTTTAATGGCTTGAACAGGATTTTAATTGTCAGCGGGCGCGTTGCCGATTCCTAAGCGGGCCCGCTGAACCAAATATCACACGACTGCGCATTGACGTCGGGACACTCGCCTGACGTCAACGTGGGTCATTTTACGCTCGAGCGGGTCAGGCATGTGCCCGCCCGCTGAGGTAAAAGTTTTTGCCTATGGAATCTTGTGGTGTAATCTCTTTCAGTTGATCACTGGGTATTCGAATTTCTCTTTAAAAGTTAACAGTCTCTACCAGGATTGTAACAAGAAGAAACCTGGAAGTAAATCATAATGAGATGCTTGAGTTAAAAAAAACAAACACTGACAGATGCGCTGCACTAATTCTGGGTTTTCCGCATGCTCTCGGATCGCGCCAGAGCCGCCTTCCCCCAAAACCAACTCCCAACATATCGCAAAATTAAAACAGGAGCCTATGAGTCCAGATGCTTCTCACTTTACAAGGGTTATGAAAAACAAAGTCTGATTTTAGAGGGAACTGCTTTCACGGAACTCGCTTCTAGTGAGTTTTTAAATCCAGACACTATTTCGGAGCAATCCTACATTCAGTTTCAGTTTTCATCAGACCTGCCGTAGGGGACTTGAAATCCAAATATGAGCTGCTTGACTGGCATTGGAACTGGGTTCGTCAATGGGATGCTTCAATTTAGTTAGCACAATCCCATCTTCAGCCCTGGATGTTAGTTAGGAGTTGTCAGCAATTAAAACATTCAGCATGTGGCTAGCAACCTTCCTTTAGTCTCAGCCGAGTGATTCTTTACACTTTCCCAAGTCTGGCATTCTAGCAGATCTCCAATAGCCGCAGTGAGCGAATTGACAAGTAGGGGAAATCCGCACCAGTTTATGCTAATGAAAAGGGGAAGTGCATTGAAAATGCTTCACCACTTCACAGTAAGGCGTACCCTTAATGATTTTATTTGATGGTTCCATTTGAAACAAGAAGCCAGATCCTTGCTTGTCCTCGAAGAAATATTTGGTCATGTAGATTTCCAAAAATCCTCAACCTCTGATTTTAAGAAAATGTGTTGAGAATGTTTGAAAAATTTCAATGTTGCATTTTACCTTCACTTTTCCCAAATCTTCTCTTTAGAAATAATTGAGCACCTTTGCTAGCTTAATCTGTGAATTCACACTGGAATCATTTTTAACTTTACCTGTGCAGTAGATACTGGACAGTTAAAAGTGAACAGGCTACTCACCAGCTTGGAGCTCAGTTCTTTCCCACAGTCTCTGATATTTGCCTACAGGGTTATGCCCACCTAAAGCAGATAAGTGCCTCCTGAATTTATGTGAATCAAGGTCATATTACATCAATAGGCCATTTTAACTGGTACTTGAGTGGGACAATGAGCTCAAAGGTCAGCAACACTCTATAAAGAAGCCCTCCAGGTAAGTATAAAAAAATCCTTTGTAGATTACAGGATGAGCAAGGGTCATACAGGAAAGATTTACACTTGTACCAAGCTCAATTATTCACTCATGTTAGAAAGACTGCCTTAGTCACACAGGGCTAAAGGGGTCTGATGTGATCTGATCTTCTAGGGTGTCTTGCTGGATTGAAGAAGCTGCAATTTATGTGAAGGTGGCGGAGACTGTGTTATGGGTATGTTAACAAAAAGAGATGAGCACAGGCAAGGACACTGTATTAAAAAATTATGCTTTAATTCAGATATTTGACCTCATGCTTCTGAAACAGGTAAGGTTGCGTCACAAGAAATCTCCATGTCCAGCCTTTTTGCAAGACAATGTTGGGCAGGGCACAGAAAACTAAACCCAAATAGCAAACAGTAAGTCCTCACTTAAAGTTGTGGTTGCATTCCTGAAAATCGCACCTTCAAGTGAGACGACTTTAAGTGAATCATAGGAACATGTAGGAATCAATGTTAAAGCCAGAGTTAGGTTCCTTCGGGCATTTCTCACCTGGAAAAACAAATGTACAAGTTGAATTATTGTACCATCCATTTGCAACACTGTGCATTCCTAGCTGAAATAAATTGCTAAATAAATTACATCACTAAATATAAAAGAAATAGAGGGGATGGCCAAATGGGTAGATAAGTGGAAGATGAAACTTAACCCTGAAAAGAGTGAGGTGATACACTTTGGAAGGAGTAATTTGACCAGGAAGTATTCAATGAACAGCATGACACTAGGAAGTTCTGAGGAACAAAGGGACCTTAGCGTGTGTGTCCATAGATCTCTGAAGGCGGAGGGGCATGTTAATGGGGTGGTGAAAATGGCATATGGGACACTTGCCTTTATCAATCGAGGCATGGATTACAAAAGTAGGGAGGTCATTTTGGAGTTGCATAGAACCTTGGTGAGGCCACAGCTGGAGTACTGTGTGCAGTTCTGGTCGCCACATTATGGGAAGGATGTGATTGCACTGGAGGGGGAGCAGAAGAGATTCACCAGGATGTTGCCTGGGATGAAATATTTAAGTTATGAAGAGAGGTTGGATAAACTTGGGTTGTTTTCGTTGGAGCAGAGAAGACTGAGGGGTGACCTGATCGAGGTGTACAAGATTATGAGGGGCATGGAAAAGGGTGGAAAGGGAGCAGCTGTTCCCCTTAGTTGAAGGGTCAGTCACAAGGGGACACAAGTTCAAGGTGAGGGGCAGGAGGCTTAGGGGCGATGTGAGGAAAACTTTTTTACCTAGAGGGTGGTGACAGTCTGGAATGCGCTGCCTGGGTGGGTGGTGGAGGCGGGTGCCTCACATTCTTTAAAAAGTACCTGGATGAGCACTTGGCATGTCATAACATTCAAGGCTATGGGCCAAGTGCTGGTAAATGGGATTAGGTAGGTAGGTCAGGTGTTTCTCATGCGTCAGTGTAGACTCAATGGGCCGAAGGGCCTCTTCCTCACTGTGTGATTCTGTGATTCTGTGAAATACAATATACAATACAATGTAAATTATTTTTAAAAATTACATTCACCTCAATTACAGTACTTTTGGATTGACCAAGCTTCATTTGGTGGCAGATGTTGGTCAGTGCAAGTAGCAGCTGAAGTCCCAGGACTGCCTGCACTGACTAACTTCTGCCACTAGATAGAGTCCTATACTTCAGTGCAAATTCAGAATGGAAGCCAGGAGCCAGCAGAGGATTGGCTGAAGAACAAATCCCAAGGACTAAGGTAAACTCAGAGGCTGGAAGGCAAGGATGGGAGTCAGCAAGGCCAGCAATTGGCAAGGGTGGGAGAGGCAAAGGTGGCAGTCAGCAATGGTGGGAGAGACAAGGGCAGGATTTGACAACACCGGGAGGTAATGTTGGCAGTGGGAGTAAGAAGGACTTGAGGGCGAGGGCAAAAGCACTGTGGGAAAGGTCATGTGAGCAGGCAGGCCACAAAAGAGGGAGCCTGTGGCAAGAAATGTTCAAGTGGAACTGGCAATGTTAAATGGATATTTTGCCACTATTTTATTGACAATGTTAAAGTGAAACAACGGGCAGAATCCCCCCAGATTTGCACTAAGCATGGTAGCAGGTGGGTAAAAGAACATTTTACCCACCGGCTGCAATGGTGGCTTTTCACGCCATATCATCCCAATCCTGCCTCATTAATCATGCATTCCCAGGAAACACGCCATTTCAAAGGCGGGCAGGCACTCATTTGCCCACCACACAATCACCTGAGTGCTGCCTTATGCCGATTCCCATATTTAAAATGCAGCCACACACAAACGTGTCAGTGTTTCCAGCCCAGGACTCCTGCACAGAAGACATGGTCCCTAAAGGCAAGAAGACTGCAGCCCCACTGTGGAGACCCGCCGTGGTGCCCTCTATCCCTGCCTGGCTGCAGGAGGTCCAGCAATCTCACCACTACGGCTTAGTAGGCGACGGCAGTGGTGATCAGTGCCAATGCTGCACAGAAGAGGTTGGCCATCCAATGCAGAATGAGGATGAATGATCTCATCCATGCCACCGGGATAAGGTATTATGACACAGGTGATGGTAAAGGCTGAGTTGTTCAAATCTCAAAGGGAAACTTGAAACAACTGTCATGACCCATTTTTGCAATTTGTATGTTTCGAGATGCAGGCTTTGAATTCAGTAGTAATAAGGCCACCAAGCCGCAAGAGGTTTTTTTATAAAACTAAATTAAACATTTATTAATACAAGAAAGATAGTAAACACATACATATGTCTACTAAATTACTACTATAATAACTGCAAAAATTCCCTCACACAAAAACAGAAAATGCTGGAAAAGCTCAGCAGGTCTAGCAGCATCTGTGGAGAAAGAAACAGTGATAATGTTTCGAGTCCGCATGACCCTTCTTCAGAGCTGAAGAGAAGTGGAAACGTGATGAAATTTATAGTGTTTAAGGGGGGTGGACAAATGGAGCTGGATAGCACCCCCCCCCCACTTAAACAGTACAAACGTTATCACATTTCCACTTCTCTTCAGCTCTGAAGAAGGGTCATACAGACTTGAAACATTAACTTTGTTTCTCTCTCCACAGATGCTGCTAGACCTGCTGAGTTTTTCCAGCATTTTTTGTTTTTGTTTCAGATTTCCAGCACCCGCAGTATTTTGCTTTTATACAAAAATCCCCTAATTGATCTCACTCTCAATTACACCCTCGGTAAGGCAACACTAAAACTCATAGATTTAACAGACCTCTGGCAAACACATTCTGGACAGTCGCATTCAAAATGAGTTTCTTTCAGCTCTGGGTCCTTGCAGACAGATTTGAGGCTTCTCACACTTGGATCTTAAAATGCCTCTACCTTACACAGAACCTTCTTTCTCCTTTATACATATCTTTCTCTTTGAATGTAAATTTTCCATTGTATCACTAGGCTTTTAACTTTACCTCTTCTAAAAATAACATCCTTTCATCCCACCAATTTTATTAATAAGCCGAGGAAAGATAACCACATTGCATGGTGTCTTCTAGCTAGGTGTTAGATTTCACCCACAATCTTGAATGGTTTCTTTAACAAATGCAAATTTACAACTTCTACCCACCTAACGTTTATCTAATTAACATCTCAAAACTACTATACATCAAAGCACCCAGACTAGTTGTCTTTAATCCAATTAAGACACACACAGACACAAACATAGACACAGACCTCACTAAAACTATATTTTAAAATAATTTCCAATAACATTATTATATCTTCTTGGCATAAGGCCATCATCTCTTCACTTGAAAATCAACACTTAAGCCCATCACACATTCATTGGCATCTCACTCACTGCCAGCTCAAGGGACATAACCACTCACTCTCTCACACACACCCTCACATCTCCAACTGGCCTCATCTCCTCTCAAGACTGCCTTCGTAGCCATTGCCATCTTAAGGCCACTTGCATAGATCAACTTGTGCCCCCACACACACCCTGGGATACCCCTTTCCCCAGTATAGCCCTTGACCTGCTGCCTTTTCCCTTGACTGAGGCCACTTCCCTCCCTTCCCCAAGCAAGTCCAAGCCTTTGAAAAGCCACCCCATCCTTATGACTGGTCTGGTGAGTAGAGACCTGCCCATGAGCCCCCCTAAAAGTGATGTGGTGCTGTCTGTGAAGCCTGGTGCTGATGTCCACACTAGGGATGGGCAATCAATGCTGGACTAGCCAGCGATGCCCACATCCCATGAATGAATTAAAAAGAAACTACATAATCCTTTATAAAAACAAACATTTCATTCAAGAACTTAATACCTTATAATAGGAAATAGCAAGCACTGATTTTTTTTAACACACACACAGTTTTACAAAGATTTAAAGGGCAGGAGTTTTAAATGCCTTAACAGCTTGACAATTCCTTTTCAGAGTTTCTTCTGACACTTCTGACAGTTGCTTTTGACACTTTGACAATCCCTTTTGACAGCTTTCTTGACAGTTCCAATGAGTTTATGCACTTTTTACACACATTCATTTCCACATTTAACAATCTCAAAGGGCACCTTACCTATCCCAAAGCTGTCCTGGACTAAATCCAAAGGGGTACCCCACCTCTCCAAAAGACTCTGCAAAATTTAGAGCTGTTCCTATCGGTCTAACCTGTATACTTTGTGTTTCCCACTCCTGGCTAATGAAAATCAGACATGACGAGGCAGCTGCTGTTTTATATGGGCAGCTGCCTCCGCGAAATGTGCATTTGCAAATCCCAACCCGCCTCCATTCCTGCCCCCATGAAAATGATAGTGCCGTGTTCGGGGGCAGCACTTCTGGATTTCAGCCTCCTCCACCATTTTCCCAATGATGGGGAGGCTCTCCGTCATTGCGAAAACCCAGGCCTGAGTGAATGGCACCCTTTTCTACTAACAAGGCTGAGAGGATTAGCATGTAAAAACTTGCAATGTCCTCTATTGCAACCTACACTTTGAGGAATGCAGCAACATGATAAAACTGAATGGCCTCACTGTGCTACTGTTTTTGTGGCCATACAGACTGGATGGATTCCCAGCTCGCCCAAGAAGAGTGTTCGCTGCATGGTGAATCCATGCCCAGGTGGCAACCTGGGTGACACTGCACAGATCTATTGTGGCTGCTTGAAATGAGGTGGTGTGCTAAAACTAGTCTTCACTTTCACTGCAGCAGGCAGAGCTAGCTAGGCAAATCATATTGGCTGCAGGTCTTCAGGCATAGGTAACACACCTCTGCGTTTGCCTCTTTGCTGAAGCACACTTTGTTCATGCAGAGCTGCTTGCTGAGATTTTCACACAATCTGCATAGCCTGAAAATGCTTTGCAGAACAAAGTGATATAGAACCATAGAACGCTACAGCACAGAAAAACAGGCCATTCGGCCCTTCTAGTCTGTGCCGAAATATTATTCCGCTAATCCCATTGACCTGCACCTAGTCCATAACCCTCCAGACCTCTCCCATCCATGTATCTATCTAATTTATTCTTAAAACTTAAGAGTGAGCCCGCATTTACCACGTCAGATGGTAGCTCATTCCACACTCTCACCACTCTCTGAGTGAAGAAGTTCCCCCTAATGTTCCCCCTAAACCTTTCCCCTTTCACCCTAAAGCCATGTCCTCTCATGTTTATTTCTCCTAATATAAGTGGAAAGAGCCTACTCGCATTTACTCTGTCTATACCCCTCACAATTTTGTAAACTTCTATCAAATCTCCCCTCATTCTTCTACGCTCCAAGGAATAAAGTCCTAACCTGTTTAATCTTTCCCTGAAACTCAACTCCTTAACACCCGGCAACATCCTAGTAAATCTTCTCTGCACTCTCTCAATCTTACTGATACCCTTCCTGTAGTTAGGCGACCAGAACTGCACACAATACTCCAAAGTTGGCCTCACCAATGTCTTATACAACCTCACCATAACATCCCAACTCCTATACTCAATACTTTGATTTATGAAGGCCAGTATGCCAAAAGCTTTCTTTACAACCTTGTCTACCAGTGACGCCACTTTCAGGGAATTATGTATCTTACAAGTGCACATTTATAGTATGCTCTCACTCTTCTTTCGTCCAACCTACCCTGCTCCTTCTCCTCCTTCACTAACATTGCAAAGAAGGAAATGACCTCTTGGACCTGTAACTGAGGGTGTTGGTAAAAACATTCTCGCGCTCTCACAGATTATTAGGCTGCCAATGGCAAGAACAGCTCCATTGAAGGCAAAAAAAAATCTTTATCATTCTTTAATAATTCTAGCAATTATTCCTCAAAGTATTTTCAAGCTATTGACTTCAAATAAAAACTCTCCTGCCAGTGTCAGGTGGTGCTGACATTGGCATATTTCTTTTAACTCTGCCAGTATCTGCTCCTAGTGCAATGGGAGCATAAGTGTTGCATTTTCATTCCTCATTAGCATTTATGTTAACGATTTTCCAACAGTATCAGCTCACGTACTTCAAGAAAATGCCAGAAATGACAGCACTGCCATTTTGGGCCGAAGCCCAGCAGAAACAGGTCCTGCCCCAGAATGCCCTCCAAAAATGTCAGCATGCACAATTTATGCCCTTAGATTGTCACAACGCAAGGGCAAAATTTGGTCACATTTTGTCGGCGTCATGGTCCACACAAAATCAGAATTGTTACCCATGTTATTTTTGTGTCAGAATTTGAAAACTGACATTAATGCGCCCAAAGCACACTAGTTTCCGTTCATATGACGCCACACAGTAAAAGTGCTAAATTGTTAGGATGTCATCCGCTCCCAAGTTAATGCTTTTTTTGAATCCCTTTTAATAAAAAATTCTATTAATAAGTTAATCAATCTGCACGTAAAACATTTTTTTTTAAATTTCAAAGCTCTTTTGTGCTAGCTGGGATGTGAGTGTAATCTGAGGACTTCATCTCACGCTACAATAGCTCCAGATGATTCATTGTTGTTCCAGAATAATTACCAAGATAATCATAGTTATTCCTTAATTAAGCATAGCACCATTTAAAGTTGCACAGTGGGAGTCATTGGATTTCAGGCTTGGAGAATGTACAGAGGAAACCCCATCACACCACACAGATTGACCAGAAGAAGCATAGCACCTGTCACCAGGTTAGGAGAGTAGAATCTTTGTGGATTTAATAAACTGCTTGAAAGTGGCTGAACACAAATGTTAGCTCTGGTATGTTAATCATTCTATGATATATGATTCTTTTTTTTTTGTAATTTAAATCAGGAATCCAGTGTATTGGAAATTTTGATTACCCAGTTCACAGTGTGGTGGTAATCGAACAGATAAATCTCGCTTCTTAATGGAACCGGCCAGATTAACCACCTGAAATGATTTTACTACTGTTAAAGCTCTGACGGTCTTTACAATGGAAGAAGATGCTAGACAGGCCAAGGTGAGAGAGCAGGTAATGCAGACACCAGCAGGGTTTAAAATTGATAAGGAGGAGGCATTTCTGTACTTAAAGTTGTTCAGGACCGGATGAGATGCATCCAAGGATACAGCAAGAAGTGAGTGTGGAAATTGCGGAGGCACTGGCCATAACTTTTCGGCCTTCCTTAGACTCAGGGACTGGAGAGTTGCAAACATTACACCCTTGTTCAAAAAAGGGTATAAAGATAAGCTCAGTAACTCTAGGCCAGCCAGCTTAACTTCAGTGATAGGGAAACTTCTAGAAACAATAATTCGGGACAAAGTTAATAGTCACATCAGCGCAAACCATCGGTGGACCGTAGCACATCATTTCAGGTGGTAGTGCACAGTGGTGAGGGGACAACACACTCACATGAGGAGCTGGCGGAGGCAGAGAGTGCCCAGGGCGCTGGCAGTCGAAGTATTGCTGAATCTGAGGCAGATGATGAACCTCTGGAGTTGCCCATCAGGCAGCAGATGCTGGATGTCCAGCAGGATATGCGTGAAGATCTGGCGGAGATCCTTGAGGGTCTGTCTTGGAGGAGTCCATGTAGAGCGTGAGCACTGCATTGACCTGAGCTCCGAGCGCAGAACCTCCTCCATAGAGAGAGTGGTGACTCTCATGGGGGGGCAGCTCCAGGAACAGAAACAGGGGTTTCTGGGGTTGCACTCAGGTCTGCAAGCCCACACAAGGGCTGTAACCTCAGGAGGTCACTGCCAGTGTGAGAGATATCTGAGGCACCGAGTCATCCTTCTAGTTGCCCTCCATCAACGGTGAGCAGGGAGGTTCAAACCAACCTCACACTGGCAGACGAGCTGCATGTCACATCTGCGGACTCCTCTCAGGGCTCTCCAGACAAAGGGAGCAGCTCCGGCACCCCTCTGCCAGTGCCTGTCACATCTGATGAAGCCGCGATGACTGAGGAGTGCCCAGTCTTGGCATTGGACGTTCCCTCCCGGGCGCTGCCTGCACAGGCTCCACTGGCCAGAGGACATCCGCCAAAGTCATCGGGGCTGACAGCACATCACAGTCAGCAGGCTGCCTCTAATACCAGTGCCAGCAAGTGGCGGGGGTGGGGTGGGGGGACACCAAGACGCAGCACTTGCAAGCAAATGTTTAAGGCAGTGTAAACACAAGAGGGGTTGTCATGGGTGATATAACTTCAGTTAATATGCGTCCTCTGTCTAAATTGTGTTAACAGGACCACCATATAAAGATTTCATCGTGTGTCATGGCCTGAATGTGCTTCATGTTTTTCATAGGTGCTGGACATGGGAGTGGCTTGTGACAGAGAGAAGGGCTGCTGACTTTATTTCAGAGGTCGTTACTTGACTTAAGGATTACAAGATGGCCTCATCAGGAACGTTCAGTAAAGAGGCATCGCCCTTGCCCTCATTTTCAAGCCTTGCCTCGGATGCCTAGCTGAAAGAATGGAGAATCAAGGCCTCCCTGGTCTCCCTGCTTCCCACAAGGTTCCTCACTTCTGCAGCCACGTCCTCCCCCTGGGCATCCTCCAGCTCCTCATCAGACCCATCACTTGAGTTGTCCTCTATGGCCTATGGAGCTGCCTTTCTGTCTTCATCTTCCATTGGGTCTCCCCAGGCAAAGCCAGATTGTACAGAGCGTGGCAGGCGACAGTAAGTGAGACACTCTCCGGAGGATATTGAAGAGCTCTGCCTGATTGGTCCAGGCAGTGGAACTTCATCTTGAGCAGCCCAATGGTCCTCTCAGTTGCCGCCCTTGTAGAGCCTTGACTTCGATTATACCTCTCCTCCGCTTCTGTTCTTAGATGTCTGAGTGGCGTCATGAGCCACCTTTTCACGATTTCTACCTTTTTGCTAAATTTTTGTCTTAATCTGTCTTTACAATGTCGCATAATGTGTCCATTATGATGGCAGAAGAAACACTTAATTCCTTTAAATTGTTGTTTGTTTGCAGGCTGTCTGGTTCCATTTCTGTTATTATTATTGTAGGTTTTCTCTGTTAAACCATTGCTTTTTACTGGTCTGTTAATAGTGGGTGTTTCGTGCCTTCTGTGGAGCCCTGTGCTTTCATACCATTTCTAACCGGTGCTTCCCTCCGGACGTGGAGGACAGCACAATTTTGTTTTGATTGTTCTTGGTTGCTTCTGGATCCCTGACTGTGCTTTCCATTGCGAGCACCAACTCCAGCATCTTGCTGAAGTCTAAATTTGTTTCTGACAACAACCTTTTTTGAATGGCATCTTCATTAATCCCACATACTAATCGATCTCTTACGATGTCGTTAATCGACGTGCTGAACTCACAATGCTCTGTCGGCTGTCTTAAGGCTGCTACCTAGCAAGCAACTATTTCTCCAGGGGTGTGACACCTCGAATTAAATTTAAAACGCTGCATTGTTACCAAGGGTTTCGGCTGAAAGTGGCTTTTCACAAGATTTAACAACTCATCAAAGCTCTTGGAATCTGGGGCGTTGGGTGCCATTAGACTACGAATTAGGCTGTATGTTTTACTGCCACATGTCAATAAGAGGATGGTTCGCCTCTTCTCCTCCCCCGGAATATCATTGGCCAAAAAGGAGAACGCAAGGCATTCAACGTAATGTGACCAGTCATCAATGGTCTGATCAAATGGCTTGATACGGCCAAACTGTGGCATACTGAAAGGCGATAACTTTGACAACTATGATGAAGGCTGTACTTACAATCACCTTGCAAGTTACGCCTGATTTACTTCTGTTTAATTTCCACGGCTTCCTTTGGTGCTGTCGACTGGTCGTGTTCTTCCTCGTCGCCAGTTGTTACCTTCTTTCTACCGGGTCGCTTTGCTCAGTGAACACAGTTGCACGCCTGTCTATTGGTGAGTGAGTTGGTAATCAAGGCGATGCCAATGAAGAGACCATTGTAAGATGAAGCACATGCTATTTATTAACATAGTAATGGAGCACTAACACGTGTGCTTCTCAAAACACAACGCTATACTGAAACTACTGATCAACCATGTAGCCCACGCTACACAGAAATTGGGTAATACAATCACATTGTCAATCTGCTCACATTCTCTTAAAGGTATATTGCACCTCAGATTACCATAGACTTCCAAAAGGCGTTTGATACAGTGCCGCACAAGGGACTTGTGAGCAAAGTTATAGATCATGGAATAAAAGAGACAGTAGCAACATGGATACAGAATTGGTTGAGTGATAGGAAACAGAGTGTAGTCGTTAATGGATATTTTTCAGGCTGGAGGAAGGTTTGTAGTGAAGTTCTTCAGGGGTCAGCGTTGGGACTCTTGCTTTCCTGATATATATATATATATATATATACACACTATATGAATATATATTTATATATATATATTCATGCCCTAGAGCTTGGAGTACAGGGCACAATTTCAAAATATGTGGATGATACGAATCTTAGATTCATTATTAATTGTGAGAAGAATAGTATAGAACTACAAAAAAACGAAGAGAAGTTGGTGGTTAGAGCAGACAGGTGTAGGATAAGTTCAATGCAGAGAAATGTTAAGTGATTAATTTTGGTAGGAAGAATATTAAGAGACAATACAAAATAGAGGGTACAATTCTAAAGGGGTTGCAGGGACAGAGAGACCTGAGGATATATGTGCAAAAGTCATTGAATGTGGCAGGACTGGTTGAGAGAGTGGTTAATAAAGTATACAGTATCTTATTTATAGGAGCGTAGAGTACAAGAGCATGGAGGTTATGTTGAACTTGTATAAGGCACTAGTTCAACCTTAGCTACGTCCAGTTCTGAGAACCACACTTTAGGAAGGATCTGAAGGCATTGGAAAGAGTGCAGAAAAGATTCATGAGAATGGTTCCAGGGATGAGGAATTTCAGTCATGAAGATTGGAGAATTTAGGACTGTTTCCTTGAAGAAAAGGTGGCTGAGAAGAGATTTTAGAGAGATATTCAAAATCATGAGGGGTCTGGGCAGAGTAGATAGGGAGAAACTGTTCCCACACATGAAAGAATCAAGAACATGAGGGCACAGATTTGAAGTAATTGGTAAAAGAAGCAACAGCGACATGAAGAAAAATATTTTCACACAGCGATTGGTTAAGGTCTGGAATGCATTGCCTGAGAGTGTGATGAAGGCAGGTTCAATTGAAGCATTCTAAAGAGAACTAGACTGTTATCTCAAAATGAAGAAGGTGAAAGTTTACAGAGAGAAGGCAGGAGAAAGGCATTAAGTAAATTGCTCACTCGGAGATTGCACTCGCATGGTGCAGACATGATGGGCTGAATGGCCTGCTTCTGTGCTATAACATTTGGGATTCTGTGAACTCAGACTACACAATGGTGGTTCAACAACATGGAAAATTTTAGCTCTTGTTACTCAGGTTATTCTGGTTGGGCTGCGTGTGAGCTCTGGTGGAGTCTCATTGCTCTTGGTTTTTGTATTTCACTCCCTTGGGTCCTCTCATCTCTGCTTGTATATTTTTGTTTGAGTAATTCTTTAGAGTGAAACAGTGGAATAGTCTGATTTGACTCTCCCATCCTCTTTCATTGCATTATCTTTTAACTTAGTTCAAATGTAGATAAGATGGTTTCTCAGGCAGACAGCTTCCCACTGAGCTCCTCTGCTTTGCTCTCTATCCAGACTAGTGCACAGTGCTGACACTGACGCCCTCTGCACCTCTGCTTGTTCTGCTGGATTAACCTCTATTGGCTCATAGTCAACTGCCCATCTTTTCCTCATTGTTCCTTTGTGAGCAAGTCTTTCCACTTTGAAGGTGTAATATGTGTTGCTCTTCTTTTTCTGGAGATGCCCACAGTGCTCTTAATTCATGTGACATTTCTTAGGACGTCGCTGATTAATAAATTCAACTCCTAGTACGCTGTGCAGGAATCCATCACCTACTGCTTTTTTATTAGCATTGTTTCATGAACCATAAGTTTGAGGTATTGATCAAGAATATGTGTTCTGAAAAGAATATGATACTAAATGTTATATATAATGTTTTTATTTTAGCATTCGAGACTTATTAATATCTAATTGACCATTCAGCAGTATGTAATTGCTGGCCAATATACAGCACTGCTTTTTATTAATGCTTTAAAATAGCCAATATATGACAACTCCAAAATTCCCCTCCGATCCTGCCCACTTGGTGCCATCCGTCACTGGCCTCCGCTGAAGTTTGCGGGGACAGTAGGAAGGCACCTTCTTTGCATGGCAACGGCATGCACAATTGCTACTTGTCACACTTCTTCGGTGCCCACCTATGCCATGTTCCGGTAAAGTGGGATCACTGCATGCCTGAGGGGACAAGATTGCAGAGTCTTCCCTCCAGCCCACAGTTCAGCTACTGATTTGATGGGCCCCCCAAGCGAGGGGGGCAGATGGAAGAAGTCATTCTTTTAAAAAGAAAATGTCCTTTGCATGAGTCCAGGCTGTATATCAAAAAAGAGTTGTGTCCGTATGTGCTCTTAAGGAGACTGGTAGGCCTCACCTTTGGCCACCAGCGATATGCCAGGCCGCCATCCAGGGCCCGGGGCAATGAATCCTGCCTATCCACCCTTTGATGATCCCACTGGTCTGCTAACGTTACGGCAGGAGATCAGGAAAAACCCATGGAATTTTGGAGTCAAATTTATAATGGTGGATGCAAGAAATGCATCTGTTAAAAATGTTTCTGGTGTTGGGGTATACCCTTGACAAATATGCATTACTCACACGAGTGAACAAGATTTTCTTATTGTTTACTGTTAAAGAACAAGATCATTCCTTCCAGATAACGGGTGGATGGAGAAATAAATAGATAACTAGATGGGCGGATGAATAGATAGTAAAGGCAGAAGGATAAAAAGTGGTTCCATCCCTTTAACACTTCTGAAGATGGAGGTCAATTATTATTTTGACACAGCTCTGCTGTTCTAATTTCTACTAATTATTTGTTCAGCACAACTATTTAAATAACTACTCAAAGACACAAATAAAAACAGAAAATTCTGGAAAGACTCAGCAGGTCTGGCAGCATCTGTGGAGAGAGAAACAGAGTTAACATTCCGAGTCTGTATGACTCTTCTTCAGAGCCGAGTTTTTCCAGCATTTTCTGTTTTTATTTCAGATTTCCAGCATTTTGCTTTTATTTTATTCAAAGACACAAGCCTTTAACAAGTCTGGTGGGTGAGAGAGGGTTAAAATATCAAAATCGAGCAACCTGACCCCAATACTGGCCGTTGTAATATGTACGGGAACCCTTCAAGCCCTGGACAGAGCTAAAAACAGGCAAAAGCCTACTTGATATTCAAAGGTTCTGGCTGACTGTCTAGAAGAGACCCATATAAGCTTTAGAACGTTACCTGGTTTCCAGTTCCTTGTGGATCAGGAGGAGCAGGGTTCTGAAGACTCACAGAAGCTTCAGCCTCTGCAGCTCCAACCGCTTCCCAATCGCTGTCATCAGTGAGCATCCACCTCCCAATCTCAGCCATCAGCGAGGCTGTTCCTCCTGAGTGTGGCCTGAATCCTTTCTCACTCCTACCCTTCACTGATTGAGATCTGAGGTGCTCCTGGTCAACCCCGCCATGGAGTGAGGATGACTGTCCCCAGCACAGCCTCTACTACATATTTGCTCACCAGTCAGGCCAGTTGTCGGACAGGTGTCTGCACAGGATTATTTAAAAGGGCTTGCTGGGCTCTTCACTGGCTACCAGGCTCCCCCGCACACTTCCTGCCTCTCTGTTAACATCAGCACCACAGTCATTTTCCTTAGATGTTTGTGCAAAGGGATTTTCCACTTACTGCATAGCAATAACCATGCTAAAGTAACAAAACGTAATTATAATTCTATGGCCACATGCACTTGGCAGGCTTCCAGCACTTATAAACTTGTACTTTTAACTGCATATTCAAAGAATTACAAATCTAAATGGAACTGAAATTTAGCCACGTCAAATAACAAAAACAGAATTGTAAAAGAAATCACAGTGATGCACAAGCAAAATACTGCAGATTCTGGAAATCTGAAATAAAACCAGAACCTGATGAAGGGCCATTGGCCTGATACATTTATTCTGGGCAGAATTTATATTCAACAGAATTCTTCTTTAATCAGTGCCCTCTGCCCAACTACCCCCAACCCAAGCAGTGTGGCCAACCAGAGATGATTGGAGACCCAAGTGCTATAGCTTCAGAAATGACGACAATTCCTGCCCTGGTAAATAACCTGTTTGTCACTTACATCTTGCTCAATAGGTGCAAAATTAGGATAAGTAGCTGGGCCAGTGCTATGGATGCTGGAGGCCCCTCCGGGTGGTGCGTGCAATGCCTTTGGCCACCTTACCAATTTGGACCACACAGGCCATTCAACATATTCGCTTGTCAATCACCAAAGAACATTCGTAAATCTGCAAGAGGGGCCCACTACTCAGGCTATTTAAAGGGCCTGGCACCCAATTTGCAGGGAAGATGATTCAGACTAACTTATACCATTGCAAACTTATACTATTGGCAACAGTATGGAACATTTTTGGGGGTGCCCTGGTGAGTTGCTGGGTTGGTCAGCGAGTGTTGCTGCACCCTCACAGGGAAGGCAGAGGATTTGGTGACCTGTCCACATAAAGGCTGTAACAGATATGGGGCAGCAGTGACAATGCCTCTCTGCAGCATGACCGGGAGATGGAGCAGAAGCTACATAGAGGGGTAACTTTGTGCAATGCGCTCTGTCAAGTTGGAGACAGGCTTTTCCATGCTCCTTGGCATTGACACGAGGCTGCCTGGCAGGCCAGCCAATGCACACAACATGTCATTGTGCATCCTCATCAGTGTCCTCCTGTAGGCCGACCATTAAAGTCTTCAGCTGAGTCCCCTGCAGAAAAACTTGCCTGTGATCTCGACCTATGGGAAGCTGGCCCATGAGCTGGCCTTTCCTCCAGCATGTTCCATGTGATGTGTGAAAATGGCTACTGCCCAATATTTACATAGAATGACATCAGAGGCCACATAAGTTTGGTAAGCCATGGTGTACAAATGTATTTATCCAAACATCCTACTTTTCATAAAAATATAGAAAACTTTGCACGCACTCTAGTGTTAGATACTTAACGTTCATAAATAACATTAGCACAGGGTTTAAATTGGGTCTTCAAGGCCTCCAAAAATTTCACAAGACTGGCTTTTCTGCTCCTCAGTGAGGGAGCAATACAGCTTGTAGCACTCCTTCCCCATCACTGATAACAGAATTCCTACTCTTATTTGTTCCGGTTTCTTGTTCAACACTGTGGCTATGTTATAATTCTGCTATTGAGACTGGAAGAATTTTCAATTCAGTCTCAAATCTCCCTTCATCTCCCTATAGGAAAAGGTACTGGAATATTTAAAGCCATAATGACACACCCAGCTGTTGGTGTCCTGTACAAAGCTGCAGACTGATGTTTTAATTATTCTCTGCCATTTTTCACAGCTGCTAGCTCTCTTACAGCTATCAAAATCCACTCAACCCCACACACCATATTCCATGTGGTGTGTAAAAATGGCTACTGCCCAAAACCTTCATTTACACATAATGACATCAGAGGTCAAATGAGTCTGGTAGGTTGAGTTATCCAAATACACTTCTGCCTGGTGGCTCACCACGTCGATCACAACTCTATACCAGCTTCTAAAGTTCACACAGTGCCAGGGTCTGAGCTGGTGACTCCGAGTATCACATCAAGTGATGAGGCCTTTTCATCAGTGTTGTGATATTACTCCCTCTCTCTCTTCCTCCTGGGTGTGCTGCGGCTGAGCAGGTGGCAGGTCTTGGGTATCTCGGAAATCAGAAAGGGGAAGACTGGGGTGAGGGAAGTAGGGCATGTGGAAAGCAAGGGATCCATAGTCACACCAACAGCAGCTTGTCCATCCTGCCAGATAGCAGGATGAGTATGTGCTTGGAGATGAGAAGGGGCATAAGGACGGGACATACACCCTCAGCGTTCTCAGTGAAGCTGGATGCTCCAGGCTGCGTCACCGTGGACTACATGATTCAGAGATCCGTCTCATCCATAGGGCTCAGAAGATGCAGAAATCCCTCACTGGTTCAATGGAACGGATGCGATTAGATCACATACTGCAAGCCCTGTGTCTGAAAATGGGCCATAATGAATTTTTAGCGCAGTAGTTTTCATAACATTGAAATATTCACTCATGGCAAGATTGGGTATATGCAATCTACAGTGAGATTTCTGTTACATTCACAATCAGATGAAAAGTTTCATAAAATGTTATATAGCCTTCAGCTTTGAAGTGATGCATTGAAAAATTACTTGACCATATAACAGATGTGCCCTAAGCAGTTTCACAAGCATTAGGGAAGCATTAGAGAAGGAAAACCTTGGCAGCGAGGTGAATATTACTAGATAAGGCTGCTGCATTTTGGAGTTTTTACATTAGATATTCTCCCTGGGTTTGGCACCTCTGGCCACTTACATTTGTTTGCCTGACTTCTCATCTCCGACAAATCAGTGCATGTCTTTTCCGGCACAAAAAGGTAAATAAACTGAGACCTAAAGATCAAAAAAGAACAGTTGTCTCAGTCCTCTGCCTTATTCCACTGCATTTGGTATGGCCATTCTATATCCTTGACCTAGATAGCTGGAAGAATATTGGCCCAAACATTCCCATCTTATGCCTCCAAATGGGAAAGCCAGTTGGAGTGTACCTGAAGTGCGGTTCAGGACTAACCTATATTGGCTGGATTAGGTCATTGCATACCTTCAGCACAACCCGTGCACATGGCCACCTCTTGTCTTGGGCCTGCTTTCAGAATTGGGGCAGAACTTCACTACAAGAGTTTGTCACAACATCAGTCCTGACAACCGGCGTTCAGGTCATCCATCCACTGACCGAAGCCAAAAGACCACCAAGTTCGAAGATCCATTAGGAACCTGCAAAAAAAAAGTATTGCCACTTATTCAATTTTGACCTCTGTGACCTTGTTACTGTCAATCACTTCAGTGCACCTCACTTTTATGGCTGCGCCCACTTAGGGGCAACTGTCCTGACCCTCAACCCTGGGTATCCCAAGGCAATGTAGAAGGCAGAGACCTGGCATCACCAGTCCCTATCTCTTACTACCTTATGACCAGCATCTGGGCTTCCCATGATACAAGGGAAAAGAATACCAGGGCCACACATTTATCAGATCATAGCTCCGGCCACAGACAGTGAAACAGAAAAAAGGTCAAACAATAGTAGTCTTTGCAAATAACATACAGCGATTACCAACTTTTACTAATCTCTTTGAAATGTCAGAATGACTGGTGCACCTCTTGTCCTAACCCTGAACACAACACAGTGGGGACATGGATACTCATTACCATGATGGGTTTAGACTGAGCAATGAGCTGGGAAACCAAATATATGGGAGATTTTTAATTGCTCACCTTCACTTTCTTACCCATGAAATAAGTGATAGCAATTCGAAGTTCACTGGGGATTTTGTGAGCCTAACTGCTCATCTGAAACAACATTCAGGCAGCCCTACAATGCGTACCCAACACTTGTGCCCGTTGCTTTGATCAGATCCTGCAATTGGTAAATATTCACGGGCCTTATCTTCTGAGCTCCAGGGCAGTGTAATGGGGGGTACCTCAAAGATGTGCTAGGGAACCCCCATCACTCTGGAAGTTCCCAGGTAATGTTTGCGTGGCAATTGCCCGGGAAATGCAAACTCATGCCCTGCACTGGGAACCATTCGAAAATGTGATCTGAATCGCAACCTTCAGATGGTTCTGACTGTCATTGATATAGGAAAGGTTAGAAGAGTTAAAACCACTTCTAGCTTCAGGGTAACTGTTGTACAGACTCACACCAACCTCCCCACAGGACTCACTTAAAACCCCCGAATCCCCAGGGGATTCCCCGCACTCCCTCAACCACATCCCCAGTCTCCCCCAACACCCCCTCAACTACCCCCACCACGGGAGTCTCCCACGCCCCGA
The DNA here is from genome assembly GCF_964194155.1 of Cetorhinus maximus. Taxonomy (NCBI): domain Eukaryota; kingdom Metazoa; phylum Chordata; class Chondrichthyes; order Lamniformes; family Cetorhinidae; genus Cetorhinus; species Cetorhinus maximus. The sequence goes on from NC_135892.1 coordinate 81,026,302, forward strand.
CTACACCCCCCCAATGGTACAACTCCCACAATGGGTCTCCTTCCCCATAGGACTTCCCCCCTCAAACCCCCATGGGACTACTCCCACACACCACCGCCAACCCCCCTCCCCCGCGACTATCCCTCCCCCCGCCCCGCAGGACTCCCCCCGACTCCGGCTACTCCCCAGGCCCAACCTGACCCTCCCCCTTGACTGTCTGACTGCCCCCCGCCCCGACTGTCCGAACCCCACACTGCCGCTGACTACCCAACCCTTCCACCTCCAACTGTCTGACCCCGCCCAGCCCCCCACCCAAGTGCCTAAACCTCTCTCGTCCCCACCAGAGTACCCGACAAACCCCCCAACCCACTGAGTGCCGAACCCCCCAACCCCCACAAATTCTAACTACTTACCTGACAAACCTACCTTCCCTCCGGCTTGAAAGCAGCTGAACCTTTAAACTTACCTGATTTACGGAAGCTGGTGCCGTAATAAAAGGAGTGTGGCCTCCTTGTGTCCAACCCTGAAGCCCTCGACAAAAGCCGCTGCCCTGCACAGCTCTCGCCCAACCTGAGTCAGAAGGTCAGTCAAGAAATGACCGGAAAGTAAAAAAGTGGGAGCAGATTGGCAAACCAGCTCTGATTACCACTCCGTGGAAGCTCAGGCCCATTCCTTTGATCCATAGGAAGAAGCCACAGATGAATATAAATGTGTTTTACATACCAGCTAATCGAGCTTAAGTTTAACCCTGTGCATACTGTGACCAGCAACAAAGAATCCAATAAACAATCCATCAAGACAAGAATGTTTTATTCTTGTCACATCATATTGCTCTCAGTAAAGTATTAGTATTTGCCACCTTCAATTTGGCCCGGGGGTGGGGGAGGTGGGGGCGTACCCCGGAGGTACCCCAGAAGATCCAGCGGGGACACCCCTGGAACTCCCCGTGCAAGGACTGTATGGCAATTGTCTGGGAAGTTTAAGATTCCACCACACCAGGAACCATCCGATACTCTGATTTAAATCGAAGTCTTTGGATGGTTCCCATTCTCTTAGCAGAATAGTTAGCCAGGAAAAGTTAGAAGGATTAAAACCACTTCTAACTCCTGGGCAACTATAGTACTGACCTCACCCCCCGATCCCCCCACTGGACCCCACGACTACCCTCCTAAACCCCCAACTATCCATCTGACTATCCCACACGCCCCCAACTACCTCCCACCCTCAATATCCCACAACCCTCTTGCTTATCACTCCCCCCACACCCCCAACTACCCTACACAACCCCCAACTACCCTACACAACTACCAGCCCCCACCCTCTACTATCCTCCCGACCATCCGGCTAGCCCCAAACTACCCCGCACCCCTGACTACCACCCACCTCTCAATTACCCAACTACCACCCTACCACCACCCATCTCCTGACTACCCCTCACCTCCTGACTGCTCCCCCATCTTTCCCAATTACACCCCACCTCCCGACTAACCCCACGCCCCTTACTACCTCTCTCCAGGCCATCCTATATCCCCACCCGCTGACAAACCCCCGCCCCAGCGTACCCCCTTAACCCATCCCACAACCCCTTCCCCGCACCCCCAGCCTGACCCATCCTACCTACTTACCTTATACATTTACCTTTGTTCTGACTTCTCAAAGTGACATTTAAGCACAGGGACTTTTAAACCTATCGCTTCAGTGCAGCTAGTGTCGTAAAGAGGGATGTGGCTTCACTTGCCCGGACACTGCTCTCCTGCACTGGAAGGACTTGGGAACAAAGCAAGCTGCACATTTCTCAACAGCCAGGTCAGAAGTCCGGGTGAGAAATGACCTAGGTAAATAAAAAGGGGCGGAGTGGCAATCTGATTGTGATTATCATTCTTTGGAAGTTCTAGCCCTACATCTCTGATACATTTCAACTGGAATGAAACGATTCATAAAATATTGTAGTCTACAGCACAGAAGTGATGTATACATGATTTACTTGCCCATATAACAAACATGGACAAAGTAATTTTACAGGCATTAGAGGCACATTGGAGCAGAAAGAAACAGGCAACTTAATGAATATTACTAAGTCCATAGTTTCAACTCCATTCTAATTCTTCTCTCAGAAAACACAACATCAATGCTGACACTGTCATTAAAACTGTGGCCCAGAACTTCCGTTCCCCAGGGGATCGAACCCTGGAGGAACCCCAGAAGATGCAGGGAGGGTACTCCCTTGGAAGTCCCCAGGCAAGGATTACACGGCAATTGTCTGAGAAGTTTAAACTTCCGATGGGCAATTACCCTGCACCGGGAACCATCTGATACTCCGAGTTAAATCAGGGACTTTGGATGGTTCTGAGTCTCTTAGCAGAATAGTTACCAGGAAAAGTTAGCAGGATTAAAACCACTTAAAACCCTAGGTAACCATGGTACTGACACCGCCACCACCCCTCCCCCCACCCACAAATCCGGCACCCCACCAGACCCCCTAACACCACCCCAAGCTAGAGCTGTAAAAGGCGGATGTGGCTTCATTTCCCCTGATATTGCTGCGCTGCACTGAAAAGGCTACTGAGCAGGTACACCACACATCTCTCACCAGGGCCAGGTCAGAAGTCTGAGCGAGAGATGTGCAGCTCCCGACCTGGGTAAATAAACAGGAGAGGAGGTGCCAATCTGATGGAAATTGCCACTCCTTAGAGGTTCTGGGCCGACGTTGTTAAAAAGTAGGAGGAAATGCTTTTCAAGGTGCAAATAGTATAACAAGGTGATAAGGTGAGGTATCCTCTCAGTTGTAGAATTGGCATCAACACCTTCAAGTGCAAAAAGATGCCAAAAATCAAACCACTGTGATTATATTTTTGTTAAAATCGTAAAAGGTTAAAAATAATTTTTTACCAACATTTCCATTGCCTCTCCTCTCCTTAACGTCTTCTAACTCTGGTTAAGATTTGTACAAACGCCAATGGGGTCAATTTTTATTTACCTAATTTAAGCTCTGACATTAAATTGAAAGTGGACTTATTAAGGATGAAAGTTATTAAACCAATAAGACCTTTCCGGAGTAAGAAGCAGACTCGAGGGGCTGAATGACCTACTCCTGTTCCTATGTAGGCAGACTGAGAAATGAGTTCTATCATGGATTAATGACTAAACTTCCCAGGCTCTTCAGTAATGTATTGGCACAGCACATTTCTCTTGTAAAACTGATTTTCTAACACTTATTTATGGCAGATAGGCAATAGTCTGCATGAATTGCAAATGACAAAATAATACAAAAAGTAATTCATGATACTAATATAGATGGGAGCAAATGAATGTTGATAGGTTCCAATTGTAGTGGATTCTGTTTACAGCTTAAGGGCTTTGAATTTTTCTAACTCCAAGCTGAGACAGGCTGATATTATGCTAAAGGCCTCTCAGCAGTATAACTGCCTGCCAGCATTTATGACCTAATTTTTGTTATCCACCTCTGTTGGCAGTTTGAAGGGAAGGGCCGCTCAACTTCCGGCCGAATGCATAACACCTGATTGCTGAGACAAATGAACTAATTGTTTATTGTTTAGAGCCACTGAGAGGGGGAAAAAAATCCATCAGCTCATCAGTCACTTTGCATGCAACTAGCTTTTCCTAAACTTGCTTTAAAAACCCAACAAGAAAGTGAAACTTAAAATATTTTGAATGAGTTTCCCTCATATCATTGTTCAGTGACTTCTACTTATGTTTCTGCTCTTCCTTATGTCCTGTGATCATTTTCACTGAGACGCTCACCAATTTTTCATTATCTTTCACCTGTTGACCATCAAAATCCAAGGGCCTGGATATTTCCCGCGTCGGCAGGAGTGGGCGAGAAGCCACCCCCGATTGGGTGCGCACCGCCATTTTACACGGGCGGGCCAATAAAGGCCCATCCAGCGTAATGCGCATCTCTGGCATCAGTGTGAACAGGTGGGGGGGGGGCAGGAGCTCAATGTCCGTTGGGTCCAATGGCGACCTGGCGGCCTATACAAAAACGGCGCAGGCAGCTGTGTGAAGGCTGCCATTGGCTTTGCAGTGCCGTAGGGATGCAGAATGTCATTGCAGAACAGGGCAGGCGGGAGGGCTGGTCGGTGGGGCAGTCCGCTCCAAGGTTTTCTGTCGAGGGTCTCGCTGCCCTCCTGGGGGAGGTGGCAGCACACCGGGATATCCTTGTCCCAAGGGATGGGAAGAGGAGGCCCTCTCCCACCTCACCAAAATTGCCTGGGAGGAGGTGGCATCCAGGGTCAGCTCCCATGATGTGGTGAGGCGCACATGGGTGCAGTGCCGCAAGCGCTTCAATGACCTCCTGTGATCAGGAAGGGGGAGTACCGTGTTGGCATGGGTCACTTAGCACAGCAGGTAGGAGCGCCCCCAGCCCCACCCCAGGACCTCAGAGTTCTTAGAGTGTGAGTGGCAAATGTCAATGAGGCAGCATTTGGGCAAGAGGGTGAGCCCTGGCTGCTTGGACTGAGTGTCTCGCGGTTCTAGGGTCAAAATCGGCTGAGCCCTGCGAGGTTTTCCTCAGCTGGAGTTGGCCAGGCTGCAATGGCAATGCAGGTACAGGGCAGACCAATCAATGCTCCTCTCTCCTTTCAGGAGAAGATAGCCCACAATAACGCTGAGAGGCTGCAGACTGGTGGAGGATCGCTCCACCTTCTAATCTTGACCAGATACGAGCAGGAGGCACTGGAGCTGGAGAGGCGCCATGCGCCCAGGTCATCCGGCCGCGGTGAGGTTGGGATGTCACAGAGAGGTAAGAGTGCAATGCACTGAGGTCAGAATGTCTGTAAGAGCAACTATTCCAAATATTAATTTGAGCCTCCAACATGGAATCCCCATTGATAATGGAAAGACGAGGGCATCCTTATCTGGGTGCCAGGCATGCACAGTAACAGTGTAACTACTTCAACTAATCATATGTCCTTGTTCTTCCTTTCAGGCATTAGCGAGCCCACTCACCCCTCTTATCCCGCCCGTGGATGAGGTTTTGGACAATGTGGCCTGCCCGTCTGCCCGTTGCGCCTGTGCGACGCCCTGAAAATCGCGGGGGCTGCGCAAAATCTAATTTAGTTGGTGCCTCACAGGCCTTAACTGGCCTGTTAATTAATGGCGGGCGCGCCTCCATCTTTATAGCGTGCCCGCCTTCCGAAATATCGCGATGGTGCGTGGTGACGTCGCGAGACACGCCCGGCCTCATCGCGCGTCATTTTACGTGCCGGTGTGTCGGGCCCGCCCCCGCCCCACCCCACACACCGACTGTAAAATTCTGGCCAAGATTGGTGTTTCCCAATCCACCTTCTTGGCCTACTCCATCGTTGATCTTCTTACCTATGCTTTAAAGTTTGATGGTGTCCTGAATATTGGGTTTCTTAAAAAACAGTTACTCCCTTATAATCAACAATTGATCATCACTTCATCACAGCGATTATGTCTCATTGATTCTTTAGTGTGGATATTTTCATACAATGATGCGTTGACTATCAGGATCCACCGGGAGACCTGCAAATAGAAAATAGGCCCAAAATTAATTAAAATGTCTCCTATGAGTGCAGAAAGTATTATTAAAATAATAGCTAACCTGGAATGACATCAATACTGTAATACATGATCAAATTACATTTCTAAACTGTTTCTGTGGTTAATGATGTCATTCAAATGACTTGATGAGTTTACTTCTTTTGGTATCCATTATTTTTAGTTGTAGACAGTTACAACCCTAACATGTTACATTTCTGTAATTTCAAGCAAGAATGTGATGCTGACACAATAATTCAGGAGGCCGTAAGCCGATTTTAGCCCCATATATCTTTTTTTATGGACTGGCATTCCATCCCCCAAATCTAACTCTCACCGATTGTCTTCTTGCCTTAGATATTTTCATGGAGGTCCTGAAGCATCCGTCTCTAAGCTAGAAGCTCCAGGTTCAAGTCCTAACTCAGGACTTGATAACCAAGCAAGATGTGCTCATAATGTGGCCAAACAGGTTGTGTATCCACCTGCAGATCCTTCCAATACTTGCCAATGGCAGATGGTGTGATGGAAAGAAAGTTGGAGCCTCTACCATCACTATCCACAGCTCCAGACTACACCATGCAGGTGAAAGTGCATGTTGCCAGGGGAACTCGGACTCCCTGGGAGAACTGCAACACACCACCATTTAAAAATATCCTTTCATCTCTACAATTCTACAGCACCTTGATTAGAAGAATACAAAGAAAAGCAAAGAAACCCCACACCGCAGAAGCGAACGGATAATTATGCAGTGAAACAGGAACACTGTGCTCACTGTAGGCCTGGACTCCACTTTAGACGTGGTGTTAAAATACGATTGCTGTTATTTTACACAGAAAGAAGAAGTTTTAAATAGGATCGTTCTTCAAAAAATATTTGCTCTGAATTTCCTCAGAATTTCTTCCGTTTTGCTGCTGTAACTACATGGGAGAAAATTTGTTTACACAAAGATTTTCACCGCACTTCTGATTATTGCAACTAAAGTAAGTCCAAGGAAATTCAGAGAAAATATCTTTTTTTTAAAAAAAATACTAACTGCCCTGAGTTTCCACCATTGCCTGTTTATTTTTCTGAACCTGTTTTAGGGTAACAGTGAATGACTGTGCAGATTTTGTGTTGCACCAGGGCTTTTGAGTTAATAAGCATTCAGATCTCACTTAATGCTTTATGTCTCCTATTCCTGCATATTACCTACTAAATCATTCACTACAACCTTAATCTACACAACTCCCACACAGTTAAATCATATTAATCTTTCAAAACAAATAATGTAATAAACATTGTTTTACATTCCACTGATTTTTTTTTTGAGTTCCTATCTGACATCACCCATCTCTGTCCATTTGTGTACACAGGCTTTTATGTGCATCATGAACCAGATGGTGGAGCATGCTGACTAGGACAGGAAAGGAAGCCATGTCTCATGAATACTATTCTACATCTACGAGGAAACTCAAAAGTGAGCAAAAGGGTCTGTTGATGAATATTGTATTGAATAACATTCTAGTGACTATTAAGCAGAAATTAGCATATTTTCCATTCACTATCTATAAGATAACAAGGAAATGATAAGACATTAAACAAATATTTTGGATCTGTCTTCACAGTAGAAGACACAAAACAAATCATCAGAAATAGTTAGGAATTGAGTCTAATGAGAATGAGGAACTTAAAGTCATTAATATTAGTAAAGAAAAAGCACCGGGACTGAAAGCCAACAAATTCCTGGACCCAATGCCCTATTATCTCAGGGTTCCAAAAGAGGTGGTTGCAGAGATAGCTAATGCATTAGTTACGATCTTTTAAATCCCCTAGGGTCTGGATTGGCCCCAGTGGTTTGGAAGGCAGCAAATGTGACATCCCTCTTCAAGAAAGGAGGGGGAGGGAGAGGGAAAATGGAACTATAGGCCTGGAGGCTGACATCAGTGGTTGGGAAAACACTAAAATCCATTATTAAGGAAGTACTGACAGGGCACTTTGAAAATCATAATACGATTAGCCAGCATCAACATGGTTTTATGAAAGGAAAATCACGTTTGACTAATCCATGCAGGGCCGATGAAGCGGAATCATGGGCTATAATATACTTGGATTTTCAAAGGACATTGGATAAGGTGCCACACAAGGTAAAGACTCCTGGGGGAGTTGGGGTAAGATATTAGCATCGTTAGAGAATTGGTTAAAGGACAGAAAACAGAATAGAAATAAATGCATTATTTTCAGACTGGGAGGCTGTTACCCGTGGGATGCCACAAGGATCAATGCAAAGGCCTCTGCTATTTACATGAATGACTTAGGTAAAGAGACTGAGTGTGATGTATCCAAGATTGTTGATGGTACAAAGCTAGATGGGAGAATGTCCTGTCAGGACCCCAAAATTGAGATCCTTTCCGAGCTCTGACCCTGCTGCTGGCGGGAGTTCAGCACGTGTCAGCATTTTGTAGGAGGTGACCAATTAGTGGGTCGCCTCCCGCAATATTCATCTAATTATGGGTGGTGGACATAAACAGGCTGTGGGAGATAGACATTGTGGGCCCCATTTAGAAGGAACCCATTAGCCTTCAGAGTGCCAGCCTGAGAGAAAAGGCTTTCAGAGCATTCAAATGCCAGCCTGTCATGATTGACCAGCCCCATGGCTCAGTGTGGCCTTCCTAGAGGTCGTGCTGGATGCAATGAGAGCCAGTTAGAACATGTTATTTCCAGAGAGTGGCAGCAGGAGGCCTGCCAGGCAAAAAAAAAAGGAAGGAAGCATGCCTATCACCAGAGAGTTCAGCGACTGCAATGTAGTTAGCAGGACTTGGATCCAGTCCAGGAAGTGTTTCAATGACCTTCTCAGGTCTGGAAAGATAAATAATGTGGTGATATGAGGTACATGTATTTTTAAGAGTAAATATCTTAAACTGCTGTCAATCATTAAAACTGCACCAGGATGTTATGTGTTAGTCCCATGACTTGTAGTCAGTTTACAAGCAGCATTCAGTAGAGTTCAGATGTACTACATATAGTCTCCTGGTGAACATTATTTGTATATAGTGTTATCTTCACATAAAGAACCCACATTATTGTTTTACCGATCCTTGTTGCATGACTGGTACATTTACATTGAATGGGAGGACATAACTAGTAACTTGCAAAGCAAAGCTGTCGGTCAGGAGGGTTTTAAAGGGTAAAGAACTTGATCCCTGAACTGTAAGAATATATAATAGCTAAACCTCAAAACCACACACAGAGATTAACTGTACAGACACTAAAGGGTTAACTGTAACTCACAGTGGGGTGAGCTAATTGAAACTCTGGCTCATCAAGAGACTAAGAGAGCCATTATCATGGACAATGGCACAGGGCAACTGCCATGACACAGCACAATTAGTTCCTGCCAGGAATGAAAGGAACGAATGTTCAGTCAACCTTGGAGCCAGGTATTCCTGACCATGGGGAGGGGATCACATTGTTTTCTGTTGTGTAAACAGCAGAAGAATTGACTATGTTCGTACAGTCCTGTCTAGACCAGGGCTTGGAATAAACCAAAATAAAAAGGTGCTAATTACCGAACAACTCAGTGGAATGATAACAGGATTTGTGCCTGTGATAATGGAATATGAATCATCATAAAAGAAGACAACATCGGAGAGCAGACACTGCAGTCAGGAAAAGAAGGACGGTGACCAGTCATTTCCAGATCCAGGCCTACAATCAACACCTGTAACAACCAGTTGTGTGGGTGATTGTAAGTTTCAGCCCAATTGTAGAGGGGTTTGTGTTGTGAGGTATTTTGTAAATTTCAGTCAATCTTGTATGGGGGTTTGTACAATGAGGCATTGTTGTTAATTCTGGTTTGTACTGGGGAGAATTTTGTGAGTTTGATAAACAAACGAATTTGAGGTTAAGCCAAACCCATGCATTTTGTTCTTGTAATTCCTAGAGTCCAAGAACTGTTATAAGGAGGGACATGAATGGAATCTCTTACAGGGGACAGTAAACCTCAGAACAGGAGTGCCTCAAGGCAGTCAGTGTATAGAAACACTGAGGAGATGTGTGCCCAGTGCCAACCCTCACCTGACGGGAGGAATTGAAGCTATGTGGATTTGAGACGATGGTAATGTAGACCTTGATCTCTGCAATGTCAGGATCATCACATCTGACTGTGGATCCTGATGGTCAAATGTGGGGGGGGTTAACTGTGGCTGAACTCTTCATCCTCACACTGAAGGAGAAAAGATCACACAATGCCCACAAGAGAGGTTGTTAGGGGGTAAAGTGGCCAACCTGGCAAATATTAATGTCCATGGAGGAGGAGGCCCTTCAGCTTGGCAGGGTGGCAGCAGGGTAGGCAGTCAACGATGGTGAGATTGGAGTGTGCCAGAGAGAGGATGGCACGTGTCAGCAGGTGCAGGAGGCGGAGGCAGAGATGCTGAGTCTCTGAGGCCAGATACAAAGTGAGTGCTTGTGGAGCAGCAAAGAGAGATGTGAGATGATCTGTCAGAGTTTCCTGAGGCAGTGCTGCCTCTTGTACAGAAAATTGAGCAGCCTCTTCATGACATGGGCACATGACATTGTCTCAGGCATATATGAGCAAATGAGCTCCTCCACTGAAAACGTGCCCACCCTCAAGATGAGTCACACGCAGCAGTACGCTGAGTGATTACAAAAGCAGTGAACAGGCATGAATAGAACGTATGATGTATTCTGTAGCATTGACTGTGATTCCAGTGATGTCAAATGGATGCATGCATGCCCAATTAGGTGCTCTCCTGTTCCTGGTAAATGTGGATGTACAGCTGGAAAAACAGCGGCCCCTCCTCAGGCCAGAAAGGATAGTGCTGAGAAGAGGAGTGAGGCCAAGAAGCCTGTGTGTTTTACCTGCCGCAGGGCAGGACACCTCCATGCTGATTGCTGGAGGTTACAGAAAAAACCCATGGGATGAGTTGGGGCACACAAGCCCCATGCAGAAAATGGGAGTCAGACAGAGACCATATCAGACCAGGCTATGGATCTGACTGTGGCAGCAAATTCCTGTAGACACACTACTGTGAGTGTGGGTGAGTTTAAAAAAATCCCTGAGAGTGGCAAGGATTTCGTACCAGAAGGAAGAGTGGCCACACTTCCCCAGAGCAAGGTGAGTAAGCCTATGGCGATACTGAGGGATACAGGCACCAGCCAAACTCGACTGCTGGGAAAAAGCATGACTTTTCAACCAGAGAGTGCAGTAATTGCCAAGGTGTTGGTAAAGGGTATTGAAAGAGGGCACATGCCCATCTCCTTATACTGGGTGCATCTGAAGTGCAACCTTGTGTCAGGACCAGTGACCATGGGAGTCACCCCCAGTTTGCCTGTGGCTGGGTCAACCTGCTCCTCAGCAATGACCTCGCAAGATCAAAAGTGATAGCATCCCCAGTGACCCCAGAGGAACCGACTGAGGTCAGGGAGACAGAACAGATGCAGGAGGAAGTGTCTGGTGTTTTCCCTGATGGTATGATAACCCGGTTTATGGCCAGGCAAGCTCTGTCAGTGGAGGCTGAAGTGGCACTGCAGACAGATGACCCTACTGCCTGGTTGTCTGAGACCTTTTTTGGGAATCTAGGGGGCCCTAGGAGGTAAGTAGACCTTCCTTGCTGTGGTTCAGCAAGCCGACCTATTGTTAAAAAATCAGTTCAGGCTGCCTATACTGAAGCTGAGGCAGCGATAATGCCTGAAAGTTACTACATTAAAAATGAAGTGTTGATGAGGAAGTGGAGACCCTCTCACAGACCTGCAAATGAGGAGTGGACAGTGATCCGCCAGGTAGTGGTGCCGCTGAGGTACCATGGGGAAATATTAAGGCTAGCAAATGAAATCCCAATGTCTGGGCATGTTGGTATATGAGAAACCCAAGCTCTCATCAGCTTGCAATTTTACTGGCCACACCATCAACATCCACCTTAAACATCCTGGGGGTTACCATTGACCAGAAACTGAACTGGACTAGCCATATAAATACTGTAGCTACAAGAGTAGGTCAGAGGCTAGGAATCCTGCACTGAGTAACTCACCTCCTGACTCCCCAAAGCCTGTTCACCATTTACAAGGCACAAGTCAGGAGTGTGATGGAATATTCTCCACTTACCCGGATGAGTGCAGTTCCATGTCAAATTGGCAGCCCATCCACAAATATTCACTCCATCCACCACCGACGCACAGTAACAGCAGTGTGTAGCATCTAAAAGATGCACTGCACCAAGGCTCCTTAGACAGCACCTTTCAAACCCATGACTGCAACCATCTAGAAGGACAAAAGCAGCAGACACATGGGAACACCGCCACCTCGAAGTTCCCCTCCAGGCCACTCACCATCCTGACTTGGAAGTATATCTCTGTCCCTTCACTGTCGCTGGGTCTAAGTCCTGGAACTCCCTCCCAAACAGCACTGTGGGTGTACCATGTGGAGATTGGACTGCAGCGGTTCAAGAAGGCAGCTCACCTTCTCAAGTGCACCTACTCAAGGGCAATTAGGGATGGGCAATAAATGCAGGCCTAGCCAGCGATGCCCACATTCCATGAATTAATTTGAAAAAAGCCTCCACAAGAATGTAGTAAGGTTTTGCAGACCCTGCCACACCTGCCAGGTTGTGGGAAAACTGCAGTGAAACCTGTGCCTATGATTCACGTGCTGGCTTTTGGGGAACCATTCAGCAAGGTACTAGTGGACTGTGTGGGGCTGCTGCCCAAAACAAAAGGGGGTTACCAGTATATCCTTACCATCATGGATCTGGCTACCCACTTCCCAGAGGCTGTTCCCCTAACAACCATATCTGCCAAAGTGGTGGTGGGGTAATTGACCCAATTCTTTACCCGGCATGGGCTGCTCACCGAGATCCAGTCAGGATCAGGGCTCAAATTTCATGTCCCGAATATTCCAGGGAGTCGTGGGTAACATGGGTGCGACCCAGCTGAAGTCCTCAGTGTATCACCCACAATTGCAAGGGGCGCTAGAACGGTACCACCAGACCCTAAAAACAATGATCAGAGCATACTGCCATGGGTACCCATGTGCCTGGGATAAAGGACTAGGTTTTCTTCTGTTCACTACCAGAGGCTCACCCTTTGAGTCCACTGGTTTTACTCCATTTGAATTTGTTTAAGAACACCAAGTGAGAGGTCCTTTGAAACTAATCAAGGAGCGATTTTTAAAACAGAAGGAGGAAGTCGCCATGTTAGACTACGTAACCGTGTTCCATGACCAACTCGCAGCAGCCTGTGATGCGAGAACACTTAAAATCTCCCAAATGGCTATAAAAGAACAGGCAGACAAACATGCCAGGCTCCAAACCTTTCAGCCAGGAGACTACATGCTAGTGCTCCTACCAATGCTGGGTAAACCCCTAAAAGGCCGATTCAGTGGCTTGGGGAGTTAAACTATCTAACTGACAGCCCAGGCCACAGGAAAAAGCAAAGGTTGTGTCATGTCAACATGATAAAACAATATCACAGTCGAGAAAGGGAGAAGCAGGTAACATTCTGTCCAATAACAACAGACCTGGAGGACGAGAGGAACAGTGAGAATGAATTGGAGGGTGACATAGGTGAGACCCACAATGAATCTGCTACTGTCTGGCTAGCAAACACAGAAATTCTAGCGAAATTGGACACCATATTCACCCATCTAAATGCAGAACAGCGAGGAGACCTGACAAGGCTGCTCACTGCATTTAAAAGCATCTGTAGAGACAAGCCAGGCTGCACCACTTTAGCTCTACATGATGTGGATGTGGGAGAGGCCCCTCCCATAAGACAACACCCTTACTCTCTAGGTCCAGAAAAGCTGGCCCAGATTCAGGAGAAGATTAATAACATGCTAGAGCACCAACTAATAGATCCTAGCAGCAGCAGCTGGAGCTCCCCAGTTGTGCTCGTGCCCAAGCCGGGCCGCTCCACAAGGTTCTTCATTGACCCAAAGTTTAATGCAGTGACCGGAGCCAACTCCTACCCGATCCCCCACCTGGAAGACTGCAAAAATAGATTTACTCAAGTGATACTGGCAGGTTCCCTTGACCTCCCACGCGAAGGAAATCTCCACCTTCGTAACTCCGGATGGGTTATATACCATTGTCGAGTCACGCCATTTGGACTCAGAAATGCCCTAGCCACCTTTCAAAGGCTGAAGAACCAGGTAGTGGTGGGCTTTTCCAATTGGGTAGGGTACCTAGACGACCTCCTAATATACAGTGACACCTGGGAAGTTCATTTGGAGCAACCGGAAGCCCTCTTCCAGAAATTGCAGGCAGCTGACCTAGTGATCAATCTCGCAAAGAGTGAGTTCGCTGAGGCTCAGGGGACCTACCCAGGACACGTGGTCAGTAAAGGAGAAGTATTTCCCAGAGCTGCAAAGGTACAAGCAGGAGCACAGTTTCCCATTCCCACAACAAAACGGGAAATCATGAGATTTTTAGGGGTGTGTGTGTTCTACCGCAAGTTCATCCCAGACTTCAGTATGGTAGCTATCCTGCTGACAGATCTACTACGGAGAAAAGCAAAAGTAGTATGGACCAAGAAATGTCAGACAGCTTTCAAGAAGCTGAAAGCCACTTTAATGAACAAACCAATACTGACAGCCCCAGACTTTAACCAAACATTTAAAGTAGCCATCGATGGTAGTGACCTCAGGGTAGGGGCTGTCCTCCTCCAGGAAGACGAATCAGGAATAGAGCCCCGTTGGGTACTTTTCCAAAAAGCTGAACACAGCAGAAAGGAAAAACATAGGTTTATTACTGGTTCTCAAATACTTTGAGATATATGTCTGAAATGGATAGCGAGACAACAGTCTACACCGACCACAACACTTTGACCTTTGTGGAGAAATTCAAAACTCAGAATGCAAGGTTATCACCTGGTCGTAACAAGTTCCTAAACATCACTGACCAGTAATTACTACAGATTGCATCGCAGTGCAGGATGCCAGCATTTGGTGGCCTGGTCCAAAGTTCCAGGCTAATGCTCTGGTGTCATAGGTTCAAATCCCACCAAGACAGCTGGTGGAAATTAAATTCAATTAATAAATTTGGAATTGAAAGCTAGTCCCGGCCATGAAACTGGCATCGATTGTCATAAAGATCCATCTGGAAGGAAATCTGCCATCCTTACCCGGTCTGGCCTACATGTGATCCAGATCCATGGGACAGAGATTCACCCTTAACTGTCCCCTAAAATGTTCAGTTCAAGGGCTATTAGCGTTGGGCAACAAATGCTGGCTTTTTCAGTGACATCCACATCCCATGAAAGAAAAATATATATAATTAACAATGCAGATGGTAGCCTAATCTTTCTACTGCACACACCACTAAATTTCTATTAGTATTCATCAATGTCATAGAAGTGAAACCATTGAATTTATTCTTGCCAAAAGAACTCTAACATTAACAATAATGTTACAAGAGAAATTAATGACAATCTTTTTGTTAACTGCAAATTCAATTGCAAATTAGGTTATCTGTTGTGGTAAAATCATACTTTGTTACCCTGTTAGTCTGTACAATTCTCCAAAAAAAAAATCTGACAACATCTTGATAAAAATAAAACTGAAACTGCTGATAGTTGCAGGTTAAAATGTTACATTAATCTAGTAAAACATGTCATGTAGTCTGACCACACGCTGCTTGGTACTCAGAACTCTTTGGTGCTCATCAGGACTGAGAAGTTACCTCACCTTAAAAAGTATTGTATTGTCCTGTATAGTATTTAGCAACATGTAAAGGGCTGATCTTAACTGCCTGGCTGGAGGAAGCTGACTGCAGTGGATGGCAATGCCTTGTGGGAATATGCTTTGGAAGACTACTTGAAAGTGACAACTGACTGGTGAGAGAGGATGCAGGTTGGTAGCAAGGAGGCCACTTAGTGGCATCAGAAGAAGACTACCAACAACATGGCAAGTCCAGAATGTGGGCAGGGGCTCTATGACGATCCTGGGTCTTGGGTTCAGATGGTGATGGGCAGGCCTGGGCAGCAGCAGCCTGGGTTGTCCTTGAGCAGACCAAATGACCTCTCCTGCTCCTCCAGGCCCCACTAAGGTAAATTTGCTTTACTTATTTTAGAGAGTATCATTGGCGTCCCAACAGGTTCACATGGCTGGCTGACCAACCTGGGCACTGTCAACGGGGGTGGATTAAAACTCCGTTAAGGTCCCATGTACATCAATGAACCATGATTAGCATTTTTTAAACACAATTCTGCCTATTTAACCTGTATTTCATGCACCTATTTCTATTGTCATATTTAGAGCTAATCTACATATAGACTGGGAAAATCAGGTGGGCAAAATGAGCGTAGATGAGGAGTTCATAGAGTGTTTTCGGTATAGTTTCTTGGAATAGCAGATTCTGTAGCCAACCAGAGAGCAGGCTACACTAGGCCTGGTACACGCACCAAGTTAGGATTAATTGATAACCTCAGAGGGAAGGCACCCTTAGGTGGCAGTGATCATAATATGATTGAATTTTACTTTCAGTTTGAAGGAGAGAAAAGTAGGTCCAAGACTAGTATTTTAAACTTAAATAAGGGCAATTATGAGAGCCTGAAAGCAGAGCTAGCTAAAATGAACTGGCAAGAGGTTAAGGGATAGATCAACTTGGCTGACTTTCAAAGGGATATTTCAGAATACACAGAATAGATTTACACAGATACATTCCAATGAGAAAGAGAACTTCCCAGGGGAGGACCCACCATCTGTGGTTAATTAAACAAGTTAAAGACAGTATTATACCTAAAGAAAAGGCATATAATTTCATAAAGTTGGGTGGCAAGACAAAAGATTGGACAGAATATAAAGAACAGCATAGAATGATCAAAAGATTAATAAGGAACATGAGAGAATGCTGCTTGGACAGAGAAAGATACCTAGAAATATAATGACAGGGTTTCCATAGTTATTTAAATAAGGAGATTTTAAAAAGTGAGCATTGGTCCCATAGAAAGTGAGTCTGGGGAATTAATAATGAAAAGTAAGGAGAAGGCAGATGAGTTGAACATGTATTTTGCATCGGTCTTTACCATAGAGGCTACAAGTAACATTCCAGAAATAGCTGTAAATCAGAAAGTGGAAGAGAGGGAGGAACTCAGAAAAATTGCGATCACCAGTTAAGTGGTATTGAGCAAATTGTTGGAGCAGTGGGCTGACAAATCCCTGGCTCCTGATAGACCTCATTCTAGGGTCTTGAAAGAAGTGACTAGTGAGATAGCTGACGCGTTAGTTTTAATTTTTCAAAACTTCCTAGATTTGGGGAAGATTCCATTAGTTTGGAAAATAGCAAATGTAACTCCTTTATTCAAAATGGGAGGGGGACAGAAAGCAGGAAACTACAGGCCAGTTAGCTTGACATCTGTCTTAGGGAAATTATGAGAAACTATTATTAAAGATGTTATAGCAGGGCACTTGGAAAAAAAATTCAAGACAATCAGGCAGAGTCAACATGGTTTGGGGAAAGGGAAATCATGGGCAGAACCTTCCGTCGGCCTGCGGGGGTGGGCCCAATGTGTAAAATGACGCACGATGACATTGGGCATGTATCCCAGCGTCATCGCGTGACGTTGCGATATTTCGTTCGACGGGTGCGTGCCGGAGTCGGCTGCACACCCGCCGAAATGTCAACAGCCTATTAAGGCCATTAAGAAATTAATTAAAGCAGTTAAAAACACTGCCCAGCCAACATTAAACCTTGTAGTTTAGTGTATTTGCTGTCTACGTAGTAATGTTTAGTTGAATATAATTTTAGCTTGTTTGTTACAGTAAAATTCTTAAAATGTGAAATCTTGTGCTACTCCTTTGCATTGGTCACTGGGAAATTGATAGCTCTTTTTAAAAGCTGTTGGTTTCTCCAGGGAGTGTAACAATATGAACTATCATTTTCGACATTAGACTATCAGAAAGCATACAGATGGCCAATATTGCTATGAAGTCACCTATTCTTGTTCCAGGTAAATCACTAGCAATGATACAGAAGCTCCATTATTATGAAACCACTTGGTTACACCTAAAAGAAATTGTCTGGATAGCCCGCAGAGGTCTAACAGCTGCAAGATGCATCCTCCATTAGATTTTGGATGGCATGAACATCAATGTCCCCGTAAATAAAGCCACAGACTACAATTACTTCCTCAACACCTGCCCTAATGATTGGGAAACTACTCAAAATTCATCTGGCTTTCATAATGGCAAGTAATCGCCACTCATGCAAATCAATGTGTATTCCCTATAAGTAAAAATCCATGACTAGATGCTTTTATTTTGTTTTTAAAAAGTGAATTGGAGAGGGATTGTCAACATCTTTGGAAAGTTTCTTTGGGTTAGGATCACATTAACTGGCAATGGGACATGGGACTGGCAGAATACTTGAGTAAGTGGAGTACCTGATCGTGAAATTAATTGCAAATGTTAGTGGATTATGCTCACAACCATGATGGTTGGGGAGGTCTCAACTGATCTGAAAATTTAAATGATCCTATTTCTCCATGAATTCCCAAACTTGGACCATTGAGAGTTCAGGATAGTTAACTCATTTCCAAAATGTCAACACTCTGCACAAAGCCACTCATATTATATTTCTGATTGATCCACACATTAGCTGGATTTTGTGCAGGAGGCAGAAGTCTCACTGGCAGAGCTGAAATTGGGAGGCAATCCCACTTCAGCTGGTGGCAGGACCCAGGGAGGCATATTGCTGGCAGTGGCCAGGGGGCCGGCAGCTCAGCAGCCTCAGCACTGTCACCACTATGGTGCTGAGGCTGCACCTGCAAGGAGAGCATGCCTCCATGACCAGGTGCCCTCAAAGAAGGGTAAGTGGGGTTGGGAGGAGCCAGGGTCAAGCAGGAAGGCCGCAGCAATTGGGTGGTGGCAATGCCGTTGCCGTGGAGGAGACCACTGCCACCAGGGGAACCCACTGTTGGCCATGGAGTGCCCAGAAAGGAAGCTCCAGCCCCTGATGGGGCCCACTGGAAGGCCACCGGGTTCGGCTGGGTGAAAAATATCTGCGGAGACAAAATGTGGCCTTTAATTGGCCACTCAAGTGGCTCAATTGAGGTCCCAGCTGGTGACCAATCTGCCAACTTCCCGCGTGCTGGAAAATGACAAAACGGACATTGAAGCAGGAAGCACCATGATGCCTTCTTGTGCCAGTTTGCCAGCCTTTCTGCCTCACAGCCCAGCGCTAAAATTCTAGTAAATTTACAATCATTATCTTAGTGAGACAGCAACTGTAGTAGGCTCTGGTCTCCAGCTAATCACTTTCATTACCCTCACGAACCTTAGGTTTAAACGGAGTTAAACAGTCCTGTTGATGTCCCCTCACAGTTGTGGAATCCACCATGAATTGCCCTTAAAAAGAATTATCAAATTAAACTTTATTTTTTCTCACGTTTTGCTTGGGTTTGCTCTTGTTTTTGATGGATGTGCGTTCTCAGACAGCACTAAACATAGATGTTTAATTCATTTGCACTTTTTCCTGAAATTCCATCTCTCAATACTCACATCATATCTTGTCTCCAAGGTGCACATTAGAATGTCAGGTTAAAATGATCTTGTAAATGCAAGTTTCCAAATTCCTTTCAAGGTTGAGTTTACATTATCCTCATAAAATACTAATTATAAGCCTAGACAGTAAATTATTCCCCTGCAAAACAATGATAAAACTGATCATAGATATTCCAATGATAAAAATCTTTGCAAGTCAGAGGGAAAATTCCCATTGTTGCTGACATGACATTGAAGCTGCAAAGCTCAAATTCTTTTGTGTCACAAGATGACATCTTTCTCCACAGGTTGTTCACTTTTCAAAGATTTCAGTTGTCCATGAACAGTATGTCTCAACACATACGTCCATGGAAACATAAGTCTTAACTTTTGAAGTACTTTTGAAGAACATTGCAAATTGAATTGAATTTCATCTTGCAGCGCACAATTATTTTGGTTGCCATGGAAGAAGAATGACAATAGCGTCAGCCAACAAAGCTTTTATTTGTGTATATTTTAATTTTAAATCCCGAGATACAAATGCTTTCATCAATAAACAAATAACATATTTATATAAACTCACATATATGCAATTAAAGTTCTGACTCACTACTTGGGTGCTTTCAAAGATGTGCTTTTAAATTAAACTACAGATTATTCCCACCTGGATCTTGTGAAATAAAGAGACGACAAAAGGAAGAACTTGCCTTTGTAAAAAAAAACTGCCATACTCCCAAGTGCTTCATATTTTTGTGAAGGGATGGCACAATTGTTTTGTAAACAACAACAGCAGCCAATTTGTGCACAGCAAGGTTCCACAACCAGCAAATGAGTTAACTGGCCAATTAATCTGTTGCAGTGGTGTTGGTTGAGGAATCAATATTGAACAGTAACAAGAGGGAACAATTCTCTGCTGTTCTCTTACTAGCACCATGGGATTGTTTTTTACATCCAACCTTAATAGACATGACTTCAAATTAACATCTTATCCAAAACACAGTACCTCCAACAGTGCAGCACTCTCTCAGTATTTCATTAGAGAGTCAGCCTGGAGTAGAACATGAACCTACAATGAGGTGAATATTCCACCAGCTGAGCCAAACTGACAACTGAACAGAGACAGCAATTTTCTTCTTGGGTGACAGCCAAGTTGAAATTTTTAAAAAATGAAGGCTCCAATTCCATCAGCTTCAATGTTGATTTACAATTGCTTGAACTTAGTTTGAATTTTGGTTTGAATTGGTTGTTTCTTTAAAAAAAATAATTTTTGATCTTTTGTAGTGAGATTTATCCCACAATTAGGCTCTTTACCGTCATGATTGGTGGAGACTGGCTAAAAAGATACTTTAATATGGAACAGGATTTCATAAGGCAAAAGCACAGAGGGCAGAATTTTCCATTTGTCATTCGGGCGGGCGATTGCCGCTGGCGAAACGGGCCGCGCCGCCATTTTTCGCAGGTGGACCAATTAAGTCCCGCCCCGCGGATTAGCGACTCCTGTGGAGAACGGGAAAATAGTCGCGGGGGTGGGCGGCCTCAGACTGCCGGTTCCAATGGGGAGCTGGCAGCCTGCTTGAGGCAGTGCACCATGGCCACTCGGGGAGAGAGGGAGGGAGGTCCGAGTGCAGAGCAGCATGAGCAGGAGGAGGCAGGCAGGCTGCAGCAGAGGCCAGCGGGGGGCCAATGTGCCCCCCGATTTTCTGATGCATGCCTTGCTGTCCTCCTCCAAGAGGTGTCTATCCGTCGGCACCTGCTGTATCCAGAGGATAGGGGGAGGAGGGCCCCCCATGTCACCAGCCAGGCGTGGGAGGAGGTGGGTGACGCTGTCAGTGCCCATGATGATGTGCGGTACACTGGCACACAGTGCAGGAAAAGATTCAATGATTTGCTGCGCTCTGGAAGGGTAAGTACCATGTCTGTCTTGGCCATTTGACCCAGAAGGCAGCCTTAGCCTTTGACACCCCCCACCCCCACCCCCCCCAGCCCCCCCACCACCATGTCTTGCTGTCATTACTGCATAGGGCATCTGGCGCACGCTGGGTGGGCAAATGTGTACTGACCTTGCTTACACCAGCCTAAGTGCAGCCCCTTGTACCTTGGACAATCTCTTGGCCTTGCGCCCCTTATGCCTGCGCCTGGCTTCCCAAAGGTGGCTCCCCTGGAGGCTGATTGTCCTGACCTGGCCTCCTCCTTATTCTATCCCTCCCTTCCTCCTCAGGGGAGCTGCCTCCAGTGGAGAGGTCAGAACCCATACCCCCAGGCTAAATGGAGGCCTCCGGAAAGCTGCAGGCCCGAGAAAGATTACTGTCTGCAGACTGGTTTCAAAGTACACAAGAAGCTCTTGGAAATCGATGAGAACTACTAACAATCACACAGGCAACTTTTAAACACTTTCAGCAATTAAAACTTCGTATAAAACATGAACAACACCTCTGAGTCCATATATCCCGACATTGCATTAGTTTTCTTAAAAAATCTCCTACCCGCCTGCCCGTTGGGCCCGTGCTCCGACCCGAAGTTCACACAGGCCCCTCAAAATCCAGGACAACTGGCAAGTTAAAGGCCTTAACGAGGCCTTCAATTAATGGCGGGCAAACGCCCTGCTGCTGAGCATGCCCGCCGACCGAAATATCGTGATGCCGCGCGCTGACGTCGGCAGGTTCGCACGACATTTTAAGCGCTGACGCCAGAATATTTAGTTTAAAATTAATAGGGTCCCCTTGACAATATACATTGTGGGAAATATGGAGGCGTATCCATTTTGTCCACTGTGGGAAGGATTCTCACAAATCCTCCTGGACTGCCTCCCACCCATCAGCGAAGACATCCCTCCAGAGACCCAGTGTGGTTTCTGACTATCCAGGAGAACTACAGGTTTGATCTTTGTCACTCAACAATTCCAAAAAAAGTGTCTAGAACAAGGCAAAGAACCCCATTTGGCCTTTATTGATCCATCAAAGGCCTTTGACTCAATCAACAGCGAAGCCCTTTGGAGAGTCTTCCACAGACTTAGGTGACAGTGCATAACAGTGCGACAGCAATCATCCTTTCCAATGGATTGGAGATCGAGCCCTTTCGTCTCCAGACAGGCTTCAAACAATGCTGAGAAAATTGTGCCAACCCTTCACTCTCTCCTCAGCCTGGTCATGGAACTCATATGTGACCAACTTTTTCAAAGAGTCCAGATTGAGTTTTGACTCAATGGGAAGCTTTTCAACCTCAATATGTTGAAAGTTGAGACACTGACAAGACCAAAATCCTCCACCAACCCTCCCCAGGACAAGCACTTATACGTCCAGCTATTGTTATTGACGGGAGACTTTAGAAGTTGTTGAATGCTTCCCATATCTCAGCAGCTACCTTTCTCAAAAGGTCACCATCGAAGAGGAGGTCCAGCACAGACGCAGCGGTACCTTCCAAAAATTGAGCAAAGAGATCTTCGACAACAGAGATCTACAAAACGGGACAAAGGCTTTTGTCTACAACATTGATGTGATCACCATTTTCTATAGAGCAGTGAGACTTGGGTCACCTACCAAAGGCTCTTATGGTGCTGGAGAATTTCCACCAGTTGTGCCTCTGCAGGATACTCAAAAGTCAAGCGGGAAGACAGGCGAAGAAAATCCAGCATCCTCACCGAAGACAAGCCCTCTAGCTTTGCAGCCATGATCATGTGAAATCAGCTCCGCTAGGATGGACACGCCATATGCATGCCAAATAATCGGCTTCCTAAGCAGATCATCTTTTCAGATCTCAAGGATGATAGAGAAGATGTTTTAAGGACACCCTGAAAGCTTAATTGAAAATGGACAAATTGACTTTGATGCGTGGGAGGGACTTGCCACAAATTGTACCATGTGGCAGCACCCCATCCATCAACCCACAAAACAGCCAGAAGCTGAACGCACAAACTCTGCTGCAGAGAAGTGTCAAAAGTGGAAGGTGAGAGAGCCTTCCTCAAGGCAACTCTTGCCCTCTCTGCCCAAAGACCTGTGGCTCCAGGGTTGGCCTGCTGAGCTGCCTGAGGATACATAAATCATGAAGCCTGACAGACACAATCCTCTTTTCAGGGAACTGATGATGCCAAAGACTCACAATGAGTCAAAAGCTATTCTGTTTTATGTGATGACTAATGGGTAATAATCCAGCGAACTTCAGTTCAAAACCCACCATGGCGTATTGAATATTCAAAAATTTTTTAAATCTCAAAATAAAATGATGGGATCAATAAAAGTGAACATAAATCAGTTGGATTGTTGTAAAAGCCTAGATTCACTAATACAATCTACAATTTAAATCTACAACTAATACCTTGTCAGTCTTTCCACCCCACCCCCACTAGAGCTGTACCTTGAGTGTCCTGCCATCCATTCTTAATTAGCACATTTTCTTAGATAATATCACCACCTTCAACACCTCTTTGATCCTTTTGTCTGTGACATCTTTTGATTATCTGCTCCTATCACTGCTTGCTTGTCCCTACAACCACCCCCCCCCTCAACTTCTCTCCCTGCCCCCCACCTTAAACCAGCTTATATTTCACCCCTCTCCTAACTATACTTCAGTTCTGTTGAAGGGTCATGAGGACTCAAAACGTCAACTCTTTTCTTCTCCGCCGATGCTGCCAGACTTGCTGAGTTTTTCCAGGTAATTCTGTTTTTGTTTTGGATTTCCAGCATCCGGAGTAGTTTTTTGTTTTAGATTCACTAATGTCCTTCAGGGAGGGAAAGCAGTCTTTCCACCTGGCCTGGCCTGGTATGTGATTCCAGTCTCAGTCTAGCATATGATTCAATTACTGCTACCAGTGATTCAAAAAGCAAGCCTACCACCATCTTCTCATTGCAACTGGGGATGCGGAAGATGTGTCAATTTTGCCAGCGCTGAATCTTTTCAAAGAAGGGGTAAAGTAACTAGTAGTGCTGCAATACATTAACATTAACAATCTCTAGTGGTTAGCAACATTGGAAAAATAATTGGATGACTTGAGAGTTTTGAGCTGAATTTTCGGGGCCCACTTCTGTTCCCACTCCCATTGACTTCAAGTGGGCAGGATACCTGTCTCCATACCAGTTAAGGGCTTAGCTACTCGAAAATCTTAACATTAGTTAATTTCCCACCAGAGGCAGCTTTCTGACATGAAAACAAGCCCAACACCTGTTTTCTGCCTCTGTGGCAAAACCCATTGAATCATAGGGCTACAGTGCCATTATGGCACCAAAGGAGGTCATTTGGCCCATCAAGTCTATGCTGGCTCTAAGCAGAACCATCCAGCCGGGTCAATTCCCTGCTCTCTCCTCTTAGCCCTATAAGTTTATTTCTCTCAAGTGCCGATCCACTTCCACTGATATCTATCTCTGGAAAAATAATAAATGTTCCACTGTATTAAACAAGCAGCCTTCTTATATTTACAATGTCATTAGCACTTTGCAATCAAAGCACTTTGCCCCCTTATAACTAGCAATTCAAGTGGAGCTGTAATTTTTTTTAATTTGCTGCTGAGTTGTGTGCAACACCAACAAGGCAGTATTTATTGCCCATTCAGAGTGTGGAACTGGAGTCACATGTAGCTGGATCCATTATTCTTGACAATAACCGAGCAGTCATTTATCAAGTGCCAGCTCACAAAATACCAGATTTATTGAATTCAATTTCATAACTTGCTACATTGGGATTTGAACTCAAGACCTCTGAGTTACTAGCCAGCACCATTGCTGCTTGACTAGCATGCCCTACAACATATGTTACAAAATAGATCCAGACCAGTCCTTCATCCACACATCATCATTTAGCATTGGGGAAAAACAGACCAACTGTCAACATTATAACAGATGAAATATTGAGTCCCATGAATGAAGACAGAGTTATTAATCAGTCAAGGGTGAGGTTAGGCAAAATTCTGAAAAAGAAATTCAGCTTGAGCATTTTCCAATGGTTTGCCACCTGAACGCTCAGCTTGTTTGACTTAGCTATTAGTTACTATACATTAACAAAGGCCAAAACCTTTTTGTTTTATTCTCATGGTGGAATAAATGCCAGTAAAAGCGGCTTGAATGATGCTTGTACATGACAGACCTGCCCAATATTACACATGGACTGTTGACAGGTTCCAGGAAATTATTGTCTTTTGGACTCTGAACCCAGTATTAATATCACACTCATAAACTATTCAATTATTAGGAATATTTTATCTCTGTAATATAAACCCTTAACGACAAAAATAAATACTTCAAAATAATTTTCATCAGAACAAGAAGGGGCTGCCAGTGAATAAGTACACTTCCACAACACTTATGAATGAAGAGCATGTTGACAAGTTAATTTACTTGCTGCATCCTAAGAATGTATCTGGGACTTAAGTTATCTTTCCTATAGGACATATTTCTGAATGTCAGATGTTATTGCACCAACTAAGTGTAGGAAAGAAAACAATACTCTTGGTGTTAAAGTTTGTTTCAATGGTGTGATCACCATGTTCCATTTTCTCTGAGGGATTCAACTTGGTGTTAAATGTCTTGCAATAGTAGACTAAAAGCTCAAATTAATGAGGGACTATGTCAACTGTAATAAAGCTTGATGACATTTGTGCTGCAAGTCCCAATAGACCAGCCTTTATTAACATATACCGATGAAAGTCTGCCGCTATGAAGGTCAAAGTCTGAATAATTTCATAGAAATATATTTTCCAAGGATCGGTATGACAAAAAGGTAATGCAGACAAGGAGGAGGACATCCCACGTTAGTCCATCATAACTTCATCAGAGATGCAGCAGAAATCTTATTTATGTGCATAAACAGAAGCCAGAATTTTCCATCTGCATTGGCGCCGTGTGTCATGGTGGGTGCGAGTGGACAATATGGACGGAAGGCCAAAAAGCGTTTTCATGCTGTCCTGAAACCAGTTTTCGTTCATCCGCTCCATCCATCAATGGCGGACCCGCCTTTCCCACCGCTGCATATCAGGAGCATCATTTTAATACATTGCATCTAATTATACGCCCTGCTCACTGGAATCATCCCCCATGTCAAATTTACCACCCATGTTGGCAGGGAAACACATCGACCCAAGACACGTCTGGAAAAGTGTGACGTGCAGAAGTTGGGACTTATCGTTAGGGCCTTGCTCACATCATGGACCAAGGAACTGAAGAGACTGGAGCCCTCCAGCTACCAGACCCTGGAAGAACACATGCATCACACTCTGCGTGGATTCTGATGGACATGGCACCAGCACAATGCAGCTCACGGAAGGTGGAAGGTCACAATTGATGTCTGTGGTCCGCCTCTGGACATCAGTGTCTTGGCCATGGTTTGCCTCAGATGATCGTCGAGAGGGTGGAAAAGGAAGTCTAGGACTGACTGGGAGAGGAAGGTGTACGGGGGGGCTGGGGGTGAGTGAGGTTGGGAGGGGGGAATGATGGTGTCAAGGGGTGAGGTTTGATGGGGGGAGGGAGTGCAGGGAAAGAGGGTATAATGGAGGAGAATGCGGCAACTGAGAAGGTAGGTGTAAGGGGGGGAGGAAGGAGTAATTGGGGGCGATATCCAGGTGAATGTGCAAGGGAGGGGCCTATGGAGTCGATGACTGCTTCTTGGGGAGCGAAATAGGGTGGCCATGGTAGGAATGGTGAGAATGAGAGAAGGCAGAGTGAGGTGGTAGGGTAGGAGGGTAAGGGTCTGATGGTATTGGTAGAAGGGTCTGCGAGGGTGGTTGGTGTGGACTTGGAGGCAGACACGGATCTTGGGGGTGGGAAGGATAAGGTTGGGATGGTTAATGTGGATGGGGGTGGGATTTTTGGGAAGGCAGGAAAAGTGCACATTCACCTGGACACCACTGAAATAAAAGCGTTATGGCTGGTAGATAATTGTGGGGAGATGGAAGGTGATCCCAGCGGGGCCGGGGGGGTCAGCAGTGATGGGGGAAAGGACATGGGTGACTGAGAGAGGGGAAAGGATGGGGGAGCTGAAGAAGAATGTTAAATGCACCATAATTGCAAATCTGAAAGTGAAAAGAGACACTTGGTGTGCGGGAACAGGTGCTGCATGGGAGTGTGATCAGTAAGTGGGCGGAAATGCAGGTCAGCTCAGATGGACAACTAAGGAGGTTGGGGAGCTCAATGTAGATGGGGATGGGACTTTCGGGAAGGTAGGGAGTGTGCACGAGCACCTGGACATTCCCGGAGGAAAAGAGTTCTGACTGGTAGGTGACGGTGGAGAGGTGGAATGCGATGCCAAATCAGGATGGTGTGTGGCTTGGAGGGGAACTTGCAGGTGGTGGTGTTCCCATGCATCTGCCCTTGTCCTTCCAGGTGGTAGAGGCCGTGGGTTTGAAGCATCCTGTCTAAGGAGCCTTAGTGAGTTCCTGCAGTGCGTCTTGTAGATGGTACACACTGCTGCTACCGTGCGTCCATGGTGAACAGAATGAATGTTTGTGGATGCGGTGTCAATCAAGCGGGCTGCTTTGTACTGGATGGTGTCAAGCTTCTTGAGTATTGTTGGAGCTGCACTCATCCAGGCAAATGGAGAGTATTCCTCATATTCCTGACTTGTGCCTTTTACAGAATTACTCCTCGCTCAGCTTCCCCGTTAGACTGAAGGTACTTCAGTGAACCTATGACATGCCGCATATGACACTGCAAATGATTGGAAACACTCGTTGGTGAATTGCCAGGGATGACAATGTTCGGAATGTCATGTGTAGAGAACACCTTCTTCAAGTAGGTGATAATGGCTTTGGAGGTGAGGCCATGTAGCTTTTTCACCTCTAGCCAGTGGGAGTAATAATATATTACTATGAGAAATATTTTTCCTTTACATTCAAACAAGTCTATGACGAGGTGCTCCCAAGGTGTGGATTTGAAAGGAGGGCAGAAGTGGCTCTTTTTGCTTCTGTCTGTGAAAGGCACAAATGACGCAGTTGAAGACCATGTCTTTGATACAGTGTGAGATACCTGGCCACCATATGGACTCTTGTGCCCTGGTCAAACACTTGGTAATACCAAGATATTCTTGGTGATTCTTCTGGAGGACTTCAATCTTTCATCGTATACCAGGAAGTCATTTACAACACCAGTGAGATGACATTGTTCAAAGTATTGCTTCAAGACAAGAGTGCTTGGAATTTACTGTGGGCATCCATCCAGGCAGTATGTGTGAATCTGAATGCAATCTCATCTTGTCTCCATGCCTCAAGAAATTGTTGCAACTCCTGGTCTGTTGCCGGCAAGTACTGAGTGATCAGGATTGTGAAGCCTTTGAGTTCTTCCTGTACTGGGTACAGACTGCCAGCCGTAATCTGAAATTTACCCTAGGACATAATCAGAGAATTTCACACACACCCACATCGCTGCGAGGGCTTCTTTTTCTATAACAGTGTAGCACTGTTCAGTCTCAGTTAATGAGCTGGATGCATAGTGAGGGGTGATTTGATTGAAGTATACAAGATCCTGAATGGCCTTGACAAGGTGGACATTGAAAGGATGTTTCCTCTTGTGGATGAGTCCAGAACTAGGGGCTAATGATTTAAAATTAGTGGTCACCCTTTTAGGACAGAAATGAGGAGAAATATTTTCTCTCAGAGGGTTGTGTGACTTTGGAACTCTCTGCCTCAGGTCATGGAGGTGGAGTCATTGAATATTTTTAAGGCAGAAGTAGATAGATTCTTGTTGGGCAAGGGAATCGAAGGTTATAGATGGGCATGTGGCAATCGAAACACAAGGAGATCAGCCATGATCTTGTTCTGTGGCAGAGCAGGCTCGATGGGCGAATGGTCTACTCCTGTTCCTATTTCTTATATTCTTATAGTAAACATGTTTCCTTTTGCCATCACTTTGGACCTGAAGTAGCACTGCTGCCAGGCCTCTTGCAGGTGTATCAGCTGTGACAATCGTGGGAAGTTCAGGATCGTAGTGGGCTAGGGCCCCTGAGGATGTTTGCATCATTTTGATTTGTTTAAATGATTGTTGCTGATGCTCAGTTCAGTGCCAAGCCTGGTCCTGTCGTAAAAGCTGCCTGAGGGGCTCTTTTATCTGGGCTAAGAGAGGCAAGAACTTACTTAATTGGTTGACCATGCCCATTTACTTCAATGTCGGCACTCCAATACTGGCATTTATTTTCCCTTTAAATTCTCCTAGAAAGGTGATTTCCTGGCTGTAAAGGTCTTGAGTTTCTTGAATGGAGGTTCCTTTAACAGATTTCTCTTTCTGTCTTTTTCTGTGGAATGGCAGACCACTTTAAAAAGGCCCGTCTTGCCACACCCATGGCGCCGCGCAATTCAGGCAGGGCACTCTTCCCGCCTGTGGCCTTCTCCCCATCACAGCGGTGACATTGGAAAATTGTGGTTGGCGCCTTTTCAGGGTCTTTCCCTGTTGCTGCCTTGCTCTCCATTCGGTTTTACACACCACAAACTGAACAACTTCATTGGGCTGCTCCTGTGGGATTTTCCTCACATTTCTTACAATGACCTTATTGTGCACCACTCTTCGGCCTGTCTGGCCAATCTTACAGCTTTACTTAAAGCTAAATCTTCCCAAGATTGTAAAAAGCCAAAGAGGTTTTCACCTAAAACACCAACAACTATTCTATCTCTGATCAGGTCATCTTTTAATGCTCCATATTCACAGTTGTCAACGAGGCAGCACAACTCATTGATGAATGAGTCAATCCCTTCACCCTGTTTGTGATAGTATTGATTAAATTTTTCCCTCTCTATTACAATATTTTTACGGAGACTGAAGTATGAATCAAAAATTCTGATGAGATTCTAGAAGGGGGCTGTTTCTTCACTTACCCCACTGTCTGGCTAGCATGTCATCCGCGATGCTCCCAGTATCACACAACTAAGTGCTGACTTGGTCTTTGTTATCTTTACTCGCAAGACCTGAAGTGTCGCAGTACAGGGTAAAACACCATCAGTAATTTTGCCATTGCTCAGCCTGCCTGAGGCCCTCTACATTTTGAAATGATTCTGGTAGGTATCAAGCAGTAGCCATTTCTCATCCTGGTGGAGGTTCCTGTTTCCTGCATTGATTGCCCTGCTAGTTGCTGGGCTGTCCTTGTATTTCTTCATCTCTGGTTGGTTGGTGGGTTGACCTCAAAGTCCTTCACCCGCTGCTCCGCATTTTTGCTTGGTTTCTCTTGAGGTCTTTGCCTCTCTTTTTGACTGGTTCTCTGTGGATGTAGTCACTGCCACCACCATTTGTTATTGTGGGCTTATCTCAGGATTCATTGGCTTCTAACTCTAGAAAAGATCATGCTGGAGGCAATTGTATTTCATTCAAAATATATTCATTTACATCACTAACTATTTACAAGGTTATAGAACATCTGTACTTAGTTACAGATAATATCTGAGGGGCTTTTCACTCACCTTCTCTCAGTGAATGACATCATTATGACATAGCTCCTCACACACATGCTCAGTAGCTGTCATTCGAGTTAAGCCTTTACTCTACAAATGGTAACTCCAGGATGTTGATTATTATGTTCCTTATATCGGGTCGCTTTGCTCAGTGAACATGGTTGCACGCCTAACTACTAATGAGTGAGATTGTAACCTAAACGATGTAGACGAAGAGACCGTTGTAAAATGAAGCACATGCTGTTTATTCACAGAAGCAAAGAAGCACTAACACATGTGTGCTTCTTAAACCAAAACCCATTCTAAACAATGTAGCCCGCGCTACACAGCAATTGGGTAATATAATCACGTGGTCAACCTGCTCACATTCTCTCAAAGGTGTATTGTACTTCAGATGACCACATCCCTCCTCCTTTACTCGAAGGTGCAAATTACAATCTTCATAATATATTAACTATTTACATAAATAAACTATTTACAGATTCAGTCTCTCTGGAGGCTTCTTGAAACATGTCGAACGTCGTAGTTCTATTACTTTGGATGGTTTATCTGAGGCCTCCCTCTCAGGAGTCATCTGTCCACAAGGAACCTGTAAGTAAGTTTGTTTCTTTGACCATCTCAGGCTCAATGGATCCTACAGGTGCTTCCAAACAAGGGGAGTTCCTTCCACACGTGGTGTAGACTCCAACAGGAATGCTTTCACCCTCTTTCAGGCCCAATCGCATGCCCCTCCCCTCCAAGTTCAACAGTATGAAGGTCAGCTGTCAGAAAGGTTCTCAAAATCAGGATGTTGGGCAAGGCTAAATTCAACACAGTGTGATCAGCTTCCTGTTGTGTAAAAAAAAATTGGGAGGGTGGGCCCTTGTCTTGTCAGTAATTTTGCTTTTTCTTTCTATGTGTTTTCTTTTGGTGGGTTTTCTTCTTTGCAATTTTGACCTCAGCCTTCTTTTCAATTTCCCTATTGGCCAGACTAGGCTCAGGTACAAGCTCAGCTTGAATGAACTCAGTGGTTGAGTCTTCCAGCATTTCCTCAACTGTCAGCTCTTTTGAAAACTCAGGGGTCTCTACTTTTAAAGTTTCTTGGCTTTCACGTAGCTGATTCTTCAGCTCTTCCATTTCCTTTTTACATGTATTAGTTGTTTCCTGGAGAATTAGGCATTGTTGTGTTTTCTCAGCTAATTTATTCTTCATCTCGGCCAAGGATATGCTGAATTCTTTCTGTTCTTCCTCATATCTTTTTGGTGGTATAAATTGAGATCTGAGGGAATCTTGCAATATGCGAAAGTCCTTCAGGTTTTCTTTTTCTTTTTGGAGGTTACTGACTTCAACTCCAACTCTGTCCTGAAGCATCAGCTCTACGAGTTCCTTTCGTTGAGTCTTTACATGCTCCTTTTCCCAAACGGCAACATTTCCTGCTTCTGATTGAGATCTCAATAATCTCTCAAGATTAATCTCTCTTAACCTGTTTCTTCCAAGGAGACTCGGTCCTCTGCCTGCTATCACTATTAGGGGTAGATTAACGACAGATTTCCAAACTGTACTGGAACATTGCATATACCTCTTATTCGTATGTCTTCATCGTTATATGTCCTTAATTTAGCATCTGAATTTTCCAGATTTAATGGGTGGACTCCTCCATTGAAACATTTGAACGTATACTCCCCTATAATCGTAGTGGATGCCCCTGTATCCGCCTCCATTCGGATGGGTTTCTTGTTGACTTTCACTATCACGTAGATGAGCTCTGTTTTACCCATTTTCAAGTTGTGTAGCGAGTAAGTATCTGACTTTGTTTCTTCTGGTTCTTCTATTATGAGAATTTCATGACTTCTACCTTTTTGCTTAAAGGTTCGTCTTAATCTGTCTTTACAATGTCGCATAATGTGTCCATTACAAAGGCAGAAGAAACATCCAATTCTTTTAAATTGTTGTTCGCTTGCAGGCTGTCTGGTTCCATTTCTGCCATTATTATTGTGGGTTTTCTCTGTTAAACCGTTGCTTTTTGCTCGTCTATTAGAGGTGGCTGTTTCCAGCCTTTCCATGGAGCCCTGCGCTTTCACGCCATTTCTAGCCAGTGCCTCACTCCCGATGTGAAGAATGGCGCCATTTTCTGCTCCCCTGATTGCTTCTGAATCCCTGACTGCGCTCTCCATTGCGAGCATCTTGCTGAAGTCTAAATTTGTTTCAGGCAACAACCTTTTTTGAGCAACATCTTCATTATTCCCATATGCTAATCAGTCTCTTAACATGTTGTCAATCGACGTTCCGAATTCACAGTGCTCTGTCAATTGTTTCAAGGCTGCTACAATAGCAAGCAACTATCACCCCAGGGGCACGACACCTTGAATTAAATTTAAAACGCTGCATTGTTACCGAGGGTTTCGGCTGAAAGTGGCTTTTCACAAGACTTACCAACTCAGCAAAGTTCTTGGGATCTGGGGCGTTGGGTGCCATTAGACTATGAATTAGGCCGTATTTTTTACTACCACACGTCGATAAGAGGATCGCTCGCCTCTTCTTCTTCCCCCGATATGTCAGTGGCCAAAAAGAAGAACGCAAGGAGTTCAATGTACTGTGACCAGTCGATCGGTGGTGTGATCAAACGGTTCAATACAGCTGAATTGTGATAGGCTGGAGGGAGATAAATCCAACGACTACGATGAAGGCTGTACTTAATTCAGTTTCATTTCAGCGGCTTTCCTTGGTGCCGTTGACCGGTCATGTTTTTCCTCGTCAACAGTTGTTATGTTCCTTATATCAGGTCATTTTGCTCAGTGAACACGGTTGCACACCTAACTACATGTGAGTGAGTTTGTAATCTAAATGATGTAGATAAGAGACCGTCGTAAAATGAAGCACATGCTGTTTATTCACATAAGCAAAGAAGCAATAACACGTGTGTGCTTCTCAAACCAAAACCCATTCTAAACTACTGATCAACACTGTAGCCCATGCTACCCAGCAATTGGGTAATACAATCACGTGGTCAGCCTGCTCACATTCTCTTAAAGGTGCATTGCAGCTCAGATTACCACATAGATCTCAGGAGCCCATGCTGCACTGGAAATAGTGGCATTACAGATGAGAGCAAGTGGGCGCAAGTCCCATCCCACTGCTACCTGTTGAGAAGAAATCCAGCCCTTGGAGTATTATTATTACATACGTGCAATGATTAGCCAGGTCACTTCATTACTCCTAATCAAATCTCATTCTGAATTATCAGTTTAGCAATTCCCATGAGTTTGCTCACAGCTTTTGTAACCTCACTAAATAGCGTTGCCAACTGTTAGCAGTTGGTAAAGGCTGTTATTTAAAATCCCAGAGGGAAACTTTAAACAACTGCCATAACCTATATTTTCAATTGGAATGTTTGAGATACAGCTCTAAATTCAGGAATAAGACCACCAGTTCTCGAGAGGTTTTTATAGCAAACTAAATGGGCAGAATATTGTCGTCGGCGTGCGGGGGTGGGCTTGACACGCCGATGCACAATGATGCGCGATGATGTTGGGCATGCCTCCCGAAGTCATCATGCGTCATTTCCATACTTCGCTCGGCGGGCATGCGCAAGAGGTGGCTGCGTGCCCGCCAGACTGTCAACGGCCTATTAAGGCCATTAAAAAAGCAATTAAAGTCATTTACAACACTGCCCGTCCAACCTTAAGGTTGGCGGGCGGGCGAAGAGCCCAAGCGGCCTTCACATTTTTCAGGAAACCTCATCCACGGGCAGGATAAGGTTTCCTGAAGCTTGTATGAAATAAGTAAATAAATTTTCGTGACTTCACAAACATGTCCCAGCTCATGTGGCACTGCCACATGAGGGGACATGTTTAAATAATTTTTAACTTTATTATTTGAAAACTTTTATTATGTACTTTAATCTTCCTGAGGCAGCTCCATGCCTCAGGGAGATTGCTGCGCTCTTTCGCGTGCATGCGCAAAAGAATGCAGGCCCCGACTGTCATCCCTCCCCCCGCCCGCACAGGTCGCGCTTAGTGTTACAGAACGCGTATTATGCTGGGCATGCCTTAATTGGCCCGCTCGCGTAAAATGGCGGCATGCAACCGATTGCGGGTGGCGAGTGGCTCTGCGCCCACCTCTGCCCGCTGCCGTCCAGCCTGCCCGACATTCAGCCCAATGAGACATTTACTAATTTACAAACAATGAAACATATACACATGGCTACAAATTACTACTCCTTAACAAATCATTACTATCAAAACTATCATTACTCCTTAACAAATTCCCTAATTAATCTCTGCTAAAGCAACAATAACCAACAGCCTTAACCAGACACCAGGCAAAGCATTTTCACCTTACAAATTCAAAATGAGATTCCTTTCAAATTTGTTCCTTTGCAGACAGTTGTAGTCTTACATCTGCTTTGATGCTATATGCCTCTACCTTCCACGCACAAACTCCTCTCAGGTTATACCCAGCATTTCTCTTCAAATGTAAATTTTCATTGTATCATCTGGCCCTTTGACCTCTACCTCTTCTAACAATAAAACCCCTTTCATAGTACCAAATTAGTAATATAAACATATTACTTGGTGTCTCCTAGCTAGGTGCAAGATTTCACACCCACTCTTGAACTCTCTATTCAGCAAAATGCACATGTACCTCTACCTCTTTTTACATCTCAAAACTACTTGACATCAAAGCACCCAGTCTAGCTGGCTTTAATCCAATTAACACACACACAGACACCCCCACAGACTAAACCTCTATTTAAAAAAAAATAATTCCAATAACATTATATATATTAATAGCTTCATGGCACCAACCCTCTCGGAAGACCGGGAGTCTACCAGAATCGGTATCAATCGCCTGGTGGACAACAGAAGCAAGCGGGGAGGTTTTAAAACAATATTTTAAGCAAATCAGTTACATAATTCGCACTTCTGAGCCACAACTGAACCAACCAGTCATTCATAGCAATTGCCAAGAAGGTGAAGAAACTACAACTCTCATGAGGCATTGCCATGCGGTGACATCACATCCGATGCAGCGTTGCACAATCAAATTCAAATCTTAAACTGAAAAGAAGGCCAGGAGGGCTCTGATTGGCTTGGATTTTGGATGGCTGCAATGGGATTGGTGGGGTTTGAATTTCATTGAGGGATCGGGCACGAGCAGTGAGCATTAGCCCGAGTGAGATGTCGCACGGGCAGGAGATTGGATCACTTTACCTCAGATTTTTTTTTAAAAACAGAGATAGAGAAAGGAAAAATATATTTTTATTTTCTCCTCAGCTTTAGCAGCTTTTAACATTTCCGTTTGACAGCAAGGCGTCAATCTTGGGAGTGAGTAAAGTTTTTCTTTCCTCCGAACTTTAATCATTATTCAACCTTGCTGAAAATTTGTCCCACTTGCCTAATTAAAGTTGGTGTGTTTTCCTGTCTTGTGCTCACTTAGAACCTGCTCACGCCATGCTGCCGGCTTTCTGTGATGTCACTTTCACCAAAATCTCCTGGAATACGTTCAGCCAGAGTTGACAACCCTGTCAGCAATAAAGCAGATATCTGTTTGACCTCATGGAGTTGTTTTCATTCATTCACGGGATGTGGGCATCGCTGGCTAGGTCAGCATTTATTGCCCATTCCTAATTGCCTATGAGAAGGTGGTGGTGATCTGCCTTCTTGAACCGCTGCAGTCCATGTGGTACACCCACAGTGCTGTTTGGGAGAGAGTTCCAGGATTTTGACCCAGCGACAATGAAGAACAGTGATATACTTCCAAGTCAGGGTGATGAGTGGCTTGGAGGGGAACTCCCAGGTGGTGGCGTTCCCATGTGTCCGCTGCCCTTGTCCTTCTATGTGGTAGTGGTTGTGGGTTTGGTAGGTGCTGTCTAAGGAGCCTTGTGAATTCCTGCAGTGTATCTTATAGATGGTACACACTGCTGCTGCGCGTCAGTGGTGCAGGGAGTGAATGTTTATGGATGGGGTGCCAATTAAGCGAGCTGCTTTGTCCTAGACGGTGTCAAGCTTCTTGAGTGTTGTTGGAGCTGCACTCATCCAGGCAAGTGGAAAATATTCCATCACGCTCCTGACTTGTTCCTTGTAGATGGTGGACAGGCACTGGGGAGTCAGGAGGTGAGTTACTCGCCACAGGATTCCTAGCCTCTTGTAGCCATAGTATTTATATGGCTAGTCCAGTTCAGTTTTTGGTCAATGGTAACCACCAGGATGTTGACAGTTGTACATTTTAAAAGAATTTTTAAACGAATGATATTCTAAACAGGTGCGAGATGATGGGGATTGGAAAGTATTTCATCTACATTGTATGCAGTGATGGCATCAATCATTTTTAGGTCAGGTAGAGCACTGTCAGATGGATGTTCAGCAAAGCTCACTCTGTGCTGCTCTGCCTCTGTCCCTTAACTCCAATCTCAGAAAAAAGCTTCTACTGCTCTGGTTTGTCCACTATGTATGCAATGCAGCCTGTGTAAATTCCTGTGGATTATGAGTTTATTGTTGCAATTCTGAGACCCACAAGGAATAGTTAAAACTGTTTCAAATTCGTTTCATGTAAGATCTTTCACAGCTGACAAAGAGAAGAGATTTCCATCATGTCAGCCTATCTGATTTGAACCCAAATCTTAGAGCTAAAATGATTGTGTTCTATCCCAGTGCACCACACAATCTCCATGAAGTTATAAATTTAAAAACCACAATTTGATTTTGCTGAACCATACCGCAAATATATTAGAATATGAAATACATTTTCATGAGTGGTTATTGAAGCAGAATCAATCATGCATTTATGAAAGATTTACACAAACCATTGAGAAGAAAATACATCAGAGAGTAGAGGGGAAAAAAGTAGGGAAATAGAATTAGGGTAGGTAGCCACAATATTGGGCTAGCATCAGCGAGGGGTATGATGTCCTGAACTGCCCCTAGTTCTGAGATTTCTTTTGTCTTAAGACTGAATATTTTCTTCTTTAACAAAATTATTCTCAAAGCATTTTATTTAAAGAATTCCTCACAATGCATTTGTTATCCACTTGAAATCATTTTCAGGTCAGTCAAAAGTGAAGATGTTTTTATGTTTTTATTAATGGTCAATTATCTCACTGGGGAACTACATTTCAGAGACTAACGATGAGAGAAAGATTTACTCCTCACCTCAGTCTTAAATGGGAGACCCCCTTATTATTAAACTGTGTCCCCTAGTTCTGAAACTCGCCCACAAGGGGAAATATCCTCTCAGTATCCACCCTATCAAGTCCCCTCAGGATCTTATATGTTTTATTCTTCTAAACTCCAGTGGATACAGGCCCAACCTGTTCAACTTTTCCTCATAAGACAACTTCTTCATTCCAGGAATCAGTCAAGTGAACCTTCTCTGAACTGCTTCTAATGCAATTATATCCTTTCATACATAAGGAGACCAAAACTGTAAACTACTCCAGATGTTGTCTCACTTAGGCCCTGTGCAGCTGTAGCAACACTCACCTACTTTTATACTCAACTCCTCTTGCAATAAGCATCAAGGTCAGGATTTTACTGCCCTGCTGCAACATGTCTCCCCATCCCCCCCTCCCCCCCTCCAACCGGCAGATGCGGCGAGCCATTTAAATCTCCATTCAATTCGGCGGGACCGTAATATCCCATCAGGTGGGAGGGGCCGTAAAATCCTGGCCCAACATTCCATTTTCTTTCCTAATCGCTTACTGTACCTGTATACTAACATCTTGTGAGTCATGTGCCAGGACATCCAGATCCCTCTGCACCATAGAGTTCTGCCGTCTCTCTCCATTTAACTAATATACTGCTTTTTTATTCTTCCTGCCAAAGTGAGGAGGAATTTCTTCTCTCAGAGGGTCGTTTATCTTTGAAATTCTCTTCGCAGAGAGCAGTGGAGGCTGGGTCATTGGATATATTCAAGGCTGAGTTAGACTTTTGATTGACAAGGGAGTCAAGGGTTATGGGGACAGGCAGGTAACTGGAGTTAAGGCCACAATCAGATCAGCCATGATCTTATTGAACGGCAGAGTAGGCTCGACGGGTGGAATGGTCCTCTCCTGCCCCTATTTCGTATGATGTTATGATCTTATACCTCTCCAGTTCTCTACCTTACTTTCCTCATTTCATACAGTCCTCAAAACCTACATTTTCGATCAAGCTTTTGGTATTCTAATATCACCTTGCCGTTCAGTATCATACTTTGTTTTATAATGCTCCTGTGAAGCACCTGGGAATGTTTTATTAAGTTAAAGGTGTTATTAAATTGTTGTTGGCCTGAAGGTGATGGAAAACATCAAATTCACACCGCTCGCTGTGAGATGCACAATTCCAGCAATATCTGGGGCAGTAAGATTTTCTGAAACCATCTTTGTCGACATCCCTAGAAATTATGAGGCAGCTATTCCTGTCCCTGCACCTGGCTTTATTGGATCTTCTGAGCATAGTGCATAGGGGAAAAATTAGGTTGGGGAGGTAGGTATGGTGTGTTGAGGGGGAGGCCACACTATTCTCCCCTAAGTGTTGAGCTCAGGTGATTGATGCTATTCAACCAATCAGCATGACAGAAAAATTGGCTCCAACGTAATGTCTAGAAATCAACACAATTTACACTCTCTCTCTCTTTCTCATATATCTGCACACTTGGTAATGAATAAATTACATGCATAGACAACAACAAAAATGATTTAAAAGCCAAATTAATTATCTTGGCATTAAGATTGGAAGCCTCTTCCATTCTCAGAAAATATCTGACTCACTAGTTAATTTAGCAGCTGAATGTTTCACCAGTAAAGAGAATGTAATTTTTTTGATTGCAAGGGATGTAGCTTTTTTCATCTTATCTGTTGATAGTCTGGAGAGTACAGTACTACTGAAGCACTGGCCCACCTTATAATGCACCTCCAATTTTAGCATGTTATGTTACTTTGTTGAGCCAAAGTAAATGCACATTTCTTTTACAATAATGCTTATTTTATAGTTCTCAAAAAGCCTTATGGAGGCTCTATTCTACTTAGACGGTAATATGCATACTACAGCTGTATCTATTTAAAAATAATTTCAGTCCGCAGAATATTTAAACGAATTAAATAATTGATCAGCTGTTCTTACATGAGCCTAATTGCGAATGGCAATACTAAACTGGTTTTAGCATAACTGTGTTGCCTTTAAATTGTTGCTACAAGTATTTTGAAATAAAAATAAAGGTACACAGGGGACAACTTCAACTTCTGCTATGAGATAGTTTTGATAATTAAAGTGCCACTATTTTGCTTGAGTGGAATATTATCATCATTCAGTCGCCTCAAAAATGCTTAACTGTCTCACAGCACTGCAGTCTTCAAATGTTTA
Source organism: Cetorhinus maximus (assembly GCF_964194155.1). Classification (NCBI taxonomy): domain Eukaryota; kingdom Metazoa; phylum Chordata; class Chondrichthyes; order Lamniformes; family Cetorhinidae; genus Cetorhinus; species Cetorhinus maximus. The sequence continues at coordinate 81,065,948 of NC_135892.1, forward strand.
ATCACCCAGCTGTAACATTGCACTAGGCCTCAAGATATCATCGCTGGATATTGCAACATTAATTCTAGGTGATTTTCTTGGCAATGCCAATAGTTATATTAGATTTTTCTTACATTCCTGTTAAACTATGTTTTATTTTTGGAAGTAGAGGTTTATCAATGCCATCTCAATAAATAATGGGGATGGTTTTAAATTTTGCCAGAAATGGGCATGAGGTTGGCAAAGCAGCTATGCCATCTGCTTAAAGCCATTGTCAGGAGACCCTTGCCACTTTTGGGATCAAACTTCATTTAGATGCTGTCAGCTTTGCTCCAAGTCACTGATTGGGGGGGTGGAGGGGGTGGAATGGGGGGTGGGGGCTATCAACCAGATTCCACACTGAGCTGAGAGGTAGGCCTTGGGCGTCAGTGGAGAGGATCCTGAAAGGCGGGGCCTCGCACAGGTTAGCAACAGTTTGGAGTTTTTTTCTGAGCCCAGAGGGAGCACTCCAGCTTTAAAAATACCTTGTGCAGTTTTGGGATTGACTTCCAGGGGTGCCTTTAAGGACCATAGGTTAGGCTGCTCAATACCTAGTACACATGGGTGGAATGAACAGCATTGCACACTGCTCTACAATCCGGTACCTGGATTTGCATATTTAAATGATCATCCACTAGAATTGGGGGGTGGGGGGTGCTGCTCACCTGTTCACCAGCTTGTCTGAACATTGCATCAAACAGGGCTTGGGCTGGCTGATCCTTCCTTCCCAATCTTCAAATGATGGCCACCTATTTTCTCGGATGACAAACAGGTATGTGGTAGTTGAAAATGGTCTCCAACGCATGGTTTAATGGGAGACATGTTGAATTTAACATGATGCTTTTCTCAGAAGAGACTAATGCAATGGTTCTTCAGTCGGGAGCCAACACTCCTGGAATGACCGGGAGTCTACCAAAATCGGCATCAATCTCCTGGTGGCCAAAGGAAGCAATCCGGGAAATTTTAAAACAATATTTTAAGCAAATCAGTCACATAACTTGTAATGCTGAGACATAGTTGTACCAACCAGTCATCAGTAGCAACCACCAAAAAGGGAAAGAAACTACAGCTTCCACCATGAGGCATTGCCATGCAGTGACATCACGTCCAGTGCAGCGCTGCCCAATCAAATTCAAAGCTTAAACTGATACAAAAAAGCCAGGAGGACTCCGATTGGCTTAGATCTTGGCGGGTTACAATGGGATTGGTGAGGTTTGAATATCTTTGAGGGATTGGGTGAGAGCAGTGAGCATTAGTCTGAGTGCGATTGATACGAGCGGGAGATTGGATCGCTTCACCTCAGATCTTTTCATTAAAAACCACAGAGCGTGGAATTGTCCCAGGTTCGCACTAAGCGGGTGGGGAGAACTTTTTATCCATTGGCTGCAATGGCGGCTTTTCATGCCGTATCATCCTAACCCCCCTTCATTAATCATGCATTCCCGGGAAACATGCCGTTTTGCTGGTGGGCAGCCTCCAATTCACCCGCCATGCTGTCACTGGTGGTCAGCAGTGGTCAGTGCCAACACCGTGTAAAAGAGGACAGCCACCCAGTGCCAGAAGAGGACGAATGGTCTCATCTGTTCCGCCAGGGTAAGTCACTCTTCTCATCACTCTCAACTCACACACCAACAAACCCATCAAACATCCACAGGGATCTCACACCTCAAGGGACAACACAACTAACTCTCACACACACCTTCACATCTCCATCAGGCTCATATCCTCTTGCGCTCGCATCCTTATCCTGTCCATGGCTGCACTAACCGCACAAACATTCCACACAGTGCCATGTGTCCTGCTCACACTCTCTCCATCAGTTTTCCTACAGGAGAAGCTGGCTGACAAGAGCAGGGAGAGGTCCCAGACCCAGGGGTGGATTGGCCGACATTAGACCCCTCACTCACTTTGGGGAGTGTGCCATCGGGCTGACTGGTGAAGATGTGGACCGTGCCTGAGGCAACATTGAGGTCAGCGGCGAACATCCATGTGAGGATCCTGCACCACATCATCCCTCTCTCAACGCAACTGTGAGTGCTCTCTGCCAAGCACTAATTATCTCTACTTTGGTTCACAGGGAGCTCTGCCAAGTGACCGACACCCTCAGCCAGCCAGTCCCTCAGCTCCAACCAGGTCCTCACCTCCAGCCAAAAGGACACCTCCTCCATTGGAGAGCTGGAAATTAGCAGCCTGGAAGACCCGTCACAGCGCTTACCCACACCCTGCAGCAGCACAGAGACACACACCTCGGTGAGGCCTAGATCTAGAGCGGGCTCAGGTTCACAATCTAATGATCACCGTATGGTCAAGTGTCCGCAGCAGGAGGAGGCAGGTTCAGCCGAGCTCCCCGGCACTCGGAGAACTGCTGGGGATCAGGCATCTGTGAGGTCTGAGTCGGATAACAAGCCTCTGGATTCAACCTTCCAACTCATCATGGAGAGTCAACAGAAGGTGGGGGAACATCACGCAGAGCTGTTGGAAGCCTTCAACAGAGTGTCAAGCAAGTCGGAGTGTGTCCGCCTGCTCTCTGATTAAGCGGTGCCCACATATGCACACATGGAGGTCTCCATGGGAAGGATCATGGATGCCATGGAGACCCTGGTGTAGCAGAATGTGGAGATACGCGCAGACCTGCACTTCAACACGGTAGCCATAGGTGACTTCCTGTAGTGGCAACATGAGAAGGAATTGGGGCACCTCAACATCCCTCCAGGTGCTCCTTTCCCTCAAGAAGCCAGGTCGGGGCCCTCGGGCACCCGAAGGGAGAAGGAGCAGCAGCTGCACACCCCTGGGCCATCCACTCAGGAATCTCAGAGGCTGTCCTCTCCCTCTGAGCCCCCTTTGCCTGTGACGCCCTCAACCTCACCCTCTGTCACCACAGAGGGAGAAGCTAGCCCACAGGAGGACAGCCAAAGCAAGCCTGGCCCCAAGGCCTCAGCTCTCCGCAGGATCCATGTCAAAGTCATCAGAGGCAACAGGGCCAACCGATGCATAGGCTGTCTCCACCCCTGCTGCAGATTCAGAACAGCACTGAGAAATGTTAGGCCTAGAGAAGATAAGATATTCTGATCACAATTGGTTGTACCGGTGAACACATTTTGTCACTTCCAATCTGAAAATATATTCTCTTTCACTGAATAATGTGTAATGGTGTCTTTCAGCTTCATTGACAGACTTTGTGAATCCTCCCACTGCATCCCTCGCTCCCTCCACCAGCAGTTCAGCTGCATGCAGCCGGCCCGATGTGAATCTGGAGGGTGTCTGAAGTGTGTGTCTGGCAGGGCCTTTTGGAGCCTCATGCAAGCACTCTCCCACGCACGCAGATCCTACCTCTATCACACTCATCTCAATAATCTGAGCATTTTCAATGCTGGGGTTCACTTTCAGTTGTCCATCTGAGCCGACTTGCATCTCCGCCCACCCACTGATTACAGACCCATGCAGCACCTGTTCCCACCCACCACAAGTCTCCTTTCGCTTTCGGTTTTAGAAGCATGGTGCATGCAGCATTTATCTTTAGCTTCCCCATTCTTTCCCCTCTCCCAGTCACCCATGTCCTTTCCCCCATCACCTTTCACCTCCCCACCATCACCTACCAGCCAGAACCCTTTTCTTTCAGGGATATCCAGGTGAATATGCGCACTCCCTACCTTCCTGAAAATCCCACCCCATCCACATTTACCTCCCCGACCTCCTCCTTCCCACCCCCAGGGTCCATGTCTGCTTCTGAGTCCCCACCAACCACCCTCACTGTCCCTTCTATTGATACCATCGCACCCTCACCCTCCCATCCCACTGGCTCAATCTGCGCTGTCTCATTCTCACTATTCCCTCCAACCATGTCTACCCTCATTTCTCTCCCCAGCAGGCAGTCATCGACTCCACAAACCCCTCCCTTGCATGTTCACCTGGACATCCCCCCCCTTACTCCTTTCTCCCCCTAGACTCCTTTCTCTCCATGGACCCCTTCCTCCCCCTGGACTCCTTCCCCTCTTTGGACCCCCACCTCCCTCTGGACTACTTCTTCCAGCCAGACTCCCTCCTCCCTCCCCACCGGACACCTTCCCCCTTCCTTACTCCTTCCTCTCCATGGATTTCTTCCTCCCACTGAGGTCCTGCCCTCCTTGGGACTCCTTCCTCCCACCAAAGTCCTTTGCCCCTCCAAACTCCTTCCCCTCCACTGAACTCCTTCCCTTATACCTTCCTCCCCAGTTGCCGTATTCTCTTATTACATCCTCTTCCCCTGTACTCCACCCCCCCTTCCATCCTCACCCCTCTGGCACCTTTGCCCCCCCTCCTCCCAACCTCACCCCATGACACCTTTGTTCCCCCTTCCCAACCTCAATCCCTGTTACCTTAATTTGCCCCCTCCCAACCTCACCCCCTGCTGACATCTTTGGCCACCCCCCCACCCCCACCAACACCTTCGTTCTCCCCCTCCCAACCTCACCCACCTGACACACTTTCTTCCCAAGTCAAACCTCAACCTTCCTCACCACCCCCCTCAACGATTACCTGTGTCAGCCCGTGGCCAAGACATGAAGCTTCGAAGCAGACCCTCAACCCTTCCATCTTGCGCGAGCTGCTTCATGGCGGAGCCATATACATGAGAATCCACCGAGCATGCAACGCACAGTCCTCCAGGGTCCCATTGCTGTTGGGCTCCAGCATCTTCTGCTCCTTGGATGTCCGTGATGAGAGCAAGGCCCGGTAAGTCCCGACTTCTGCGCATCACACTTGTCAAGACGTCTTGGGCACTGGCGTGTTTTCCCGCAGACGTGGGTGGTAAATTTGGATGAAAGGATGATTCTGGTGAGCTGGGCTTATAATGATATGCAGATATGTTAAAATGAAGTTCCCGACATGTGTTGGCAGGAAATGCAGCCCGCCATTGGCAGGCGGAGCAGGCTGCAAACTGGTTTCATGATGTTGTGAAACCGATTTTTGACCTTCCCGCCATGTTGTCTGCTCATACCCGCCATGACTCTCGACGCCTGTGGGCACAGAAAATTCTGCCCAGAGATAGCGAGGGAATAAAGAACAAAGAAAAGTACAGCACAGGAACAGGCCCTTTGGCCCTCCAAGCCTGTGCCGATCATATTGCCCGTCAACTAAAACATTTTGCACTTCCGGGGTCCATATCCCTCTATTCCCATCCTATTCATGTATTTGTCAAGCTGCCTCTTAAACACCACTATCGTACCTGCTTCCACCACCTCCTCTGGCAGCGAATTCCAGACACTCACTACCCTCTGCGTAAAAACTTGCCCCGCACATCTCCTCTATAGTTTTCTCCTCTCACCTTAAATCTATGTCCCCTAGTAATTGATTCTTTCACCTTGGGAAAAAGCTTCTGACTATCTACTCTGTCCATGCCACTCATAATTTTGTAAACTTCTATCAAGTCGCCACTCAATCTCCGTCGCTCTAGTGAGAACAATCCGAGTTTCTCCAACCTCTCCTCATAATTAATAACCTCCAGACCAGAGAGCATCCTGGTAAACCTCCTCTGCACCCTCTCCAACGTCTCTATATCCTTCTGGTAATGTGGTGACCAGAATTGCACGCAATATTCCAAGTGTGGCCTAACCAAGGTTCTATACGGCTGCAGCATGACTTCCCAGCTTTTATACTCAATACCCCTGCCAATGAAGGCAAGCATGCCATATGCCTTCCTGACTACCTTATCCACCTACATTGCCACTTTCAGTGACCTGTGGACCTGTACACCCAGATCCCTCTGCCTGTCAATGCACTTAAGGGTTCTGCCATTTACAGTATAATTCCTGCCTGTATTAGACCTTCCAAAATGCATTACCTCGCATTTGTCCGGATTAAACTCCATTTGCCATTTCTCCGCCCAAGTCTCCAACCGATCTATATCCCGTTGTATCCTTTGACAATCCTCTTCACTGTCTGCAACTCCTCCAACCTTAGTGTTGTCTGCAAACTTACTAATTAGCCCAGTTACATTTTCCTCCAAATCATTTATGTATACTACAAACAGCAAAGGTCCCAGCACTGACCCTGCGGAACTCCACTAGTCACAGCTCTCCATTCAGAAAAGCACCCTTCCACTGCTACCCTCTGTTTTCTATGACCAAGCCAATTCTTTATCTATCTTGCCAGCTCACCTCTGATCCCATGCGACTTTACCTTCTGTACCAGTCTGCCATGAGGGACCTTGTCAAAGGCCTTACTGAAATCCATATATATATATATATAACATCCACTGCCCTTCCATCGTCGATCATCTTTGTCACTTCCTCGAAAAACTCGATCAAGTTAGTGAGACACGACCTCCCCTTCACAAAACCATGCTGCCTCTCACTAATACACCCATTTGCTTCCAAATGGTAGTAAATCCTGTCACGAAGAATCTTCTCCAATAAGTCCTTCTCTTTGGTGAATACTGATGAGAAGTGTTCATTTAGTATCTCTCCCATTTCTTCTGGCTCCACACACAGATTCCCACCTCTGTCCCTGAGTGGGCCTACCCTTTCCCTGGCTACCCTCTTGCTTTTTACATATGTATAAAAGGCCTTGGGATTTTCCTTAATCCTGGTTGCCAGTGATTTTTCATGACCCCTTTTTGACCTCCTGAATCCTTGCTTAAGTTTCTTCCTACTTTCTTTATATTCTCCACGGGCTTCATCTGTTCCCAGCCTTCTAGCCCTTACGAATGCTTCCCTTTTCTTTTTGACTAATCTCACAATATCCTTCGTTATCCAAGGTTCCTGAAACTTGCCATGCTTATCCTCCATCCTAGCAGGAACATGCCGGTCCTGAATTCTTATCAACTGACGTTTGAAAGCCCCCCACATGTCAGTTGTTGATTTGCCCTCAAACATCCACCTCCAGTCTAGATTCCTCAGTTCCTGCCTAATATTGTTATAATTATCCTTCCCCCAATTAAGCACCTTAACCCGAGGACTCCTGTTATCCTTATCCACCAGTACCTTGAAACTTACTGAATTATGGTCACTTTTCCCAAAATGCTCCCCTACTGAAACTTCGACCACCTGGCCGGGTTCATTCCCTAATACCAGGTCCAGTATTGCCCCTTCCCTAGTTGGACTATCTACATATTGTCTCAGGAAGCCCTCAAGGATGCACCTTACAAATTCTGCACCATCCAAACCCCTAGCGCGAAGTGATTCCCAGTCAATATAGGGAAAGTTAAAATCACCCACCACAACAACCCTATTGCTTTTACATCTTTCCAAAATCTGCCTACATAACTGTTCCTCAATCTCCCGCCGGCAATTGGGAGGCCTATAGTAAACCCCCAACTTTGTGACTGCACCCTTCCTATTCCGGAGCTCTACCCATATTGCCTCGCTGCATGAGCCCACCGAGGTGTCCTCCTGTCGTACAGCTGTGATATTCCCCTTAACCAGCAGTGCAACTCCCCCACCTCTTCTACATCCCTCTCTATCCTGCCTGAAACATCTAAATCCTGGAACGTTTATCTGCCAATCCTGTCCATCCTTCAACCAAGTCTCTGTAATAGCAATAACATCATAGTCCCAAGTACTAATCCAAGCCCTAAGCTCATCTGCCTTCCCTGTTATGCTTCTCTCATTGAAACAAATGCATTTCAGGCCCCCCAGTCCCACTGTGTTCAGTAATTTCTCCCTGCCTGCCCTTCTTCTTAGTCCTACTGGCCATATTCACTGGTTCCCAGTCATTTATTTCACCTGCTGACCTATTGCTCTGGTTCCCACCCCCCCTGCCATACTAGTTAAAATCCTCCCAAGTGACACTAGCAAACCTCGCAGCCAGGATATTGGTGCCCCTCCAGTTTAGATGCAACCTGTCCTTCTTGCACAGGTCCCACCTGCCCCGGAAGAGATCCCACTGATCCAGATATTGGAAACCCTCCCTCCTACACCATCTGTTCAGCCACGTGTTCAGCTGCACTATCTTCCTATTTCTAACCTCACTGGCACGTGGCACAGGGAGTAATCCTGAGATTACAACCCTATAGTTCCTGTTTTTTAACTTTCTGCCTAACTCCCTGAATTCCCACTGCAGGACCTTGTCACTCTTCCTGCCTATGTTGTTAGTACCAATGTGTACCATGACCTCTGGCTGTTCTCCCTCCCCCTTCAGAATGTCCCGTACCCGATCAGAGACATCCTGGGCCCTGGCACCAGGGAGGCAACATACAATCCTGGTGTCTCTTTCACGACCACAGAAGCACCTATCTGAGCCCTTGACTATAGAGTCCCCAGGGACAATTGCTCTTCTGTGCTTTGACCCCCCCTACTGAACAACATAGACAGCCGTGGTGCCACTGCTCTGGCTACTGCTGTTGTTTTCCCCTGATAGGCCACCCCCTCCTAACAGTATCCAAAATGGTATACCTGTTAGAGAGGGGGACAGCCACAGGGGATTTCTGCACTGACTGCCTGCCCCTTCTAGCGGTCACCCATCTATCTGTCTCTACCTTGGGTGTGACCACGTCTCCAAAACTCCTGTCAATAACGCTTTCCGCCACCTGAATGCTCCTAAGTGCATCCAACTGCTGCTCCAACCGATCCATGCGGGTCTGTGAGGAGCTGCAATTGGGTACACTTCCTGCAGATGTAGCTGTCCGGGACGCTTGAAGTGTCACAGGTTTCCCACATCCCACAGGTAAAGCACTTCACCCCTGCAAATGTCATTTCTAGAACTATTTAATAAATTAATTTAAATCTAATAACGGCTTATTGACTCCTTATATGTTCCCTAGGGCTAGATTTCTATTATAAATGCTAAATTCTAAGAACAGTAATCCCCTGATTCTGGTCTAGATACCCCCTACTTATTAATTAAGTGATTAATTTATTTGGTTTAATTGGTTTAACAATGTTTTAGTTTCAAATTCAGTGTAGATTCTCTACCAGCCAATCAGGTCACAGATTTACTGTGACGCCACTTTTAATTTTTTTTAAATACCCGAGGTCCAGGTTTTTATACTCACCTCTCTGGAACTCTGCCCACCCACTCTGCTCCCTGGAACTCCGCCCACCCACTCTGCTCCCTGGAACTCCGCCCACCCACTCTGCTCCCTGGAACTCCGCCCACCCACTCTGCTCCCTGGAACTCCGCCCACCCACTCTGCTCCCTGGAACTCCGCCCACCCACTCTGCTCCCTGGAACTCCGCCCACCCACTCTGCTCCCTGGAACTCCGCCCACCCACTCTGCTCCCTGGAACTCCGCCCACCCACTCTGCTCCCTGGAACTCCGCCCACCCACTCTGCTCCCTGGAACTCCGCCCACCCACTCTGCTCCCTGGAACTCCGCCCACCCACTCTGCTCCCTGGAACTCCGCCCACCCACTCTGCTCCCTGGAAGTCTCCTCGCGCTCTTTTACCCTGTTTCTACGCCGCTCTCCTCGCGCGCTTTTACCCTGTGTCTCCGCCGCTCTCCTCGCGCTCTTTTACCGTGTCTCCGCCGCTCTCCTCGCGCTCTTTTACCGTGTCTCCGCCGCTCTCCTCGCGCTCTTTTACCCTGTGTCTCCGCCGCTCTCCTCGCGTTCTTTTACCCTGCGTCTCCACCGCTCTCCTCACCCTCTTTTACCCTGCGTCTCCGCCGCTCTCCTCGCGCTCTTTTATCCTGTGTCTCCGCCACTCTCCTCGCGCTCTTTTACCCTGTGTCTCCGCCGCTCTCCTCGCGCGCTTTTATCCAGTGTCTCCGCCGCTCTCCTCGCACTCTTTTACCCTGTGTCTCCGCCGCTCTCCTCGCGCTCTTTTACCCTGTGTCTCCGCCGCTCTCCTCGCGCTCTTTTACCCTGTGTCTCTGCCACTCTCCTCGCGCGCTTTTACCCTGTATCTCCGCCGCTCTCCTCGCGCTCTTTTATCCTGTGTCTCCGCCGCTCTCCTCGCGCTCTTTTATCCCGTGTCTCCGCCGCTCTCCTCGCACTCTTTTACCCCGCGTCTCCACCGCTCTCCTCGCGCTCTTTTATCCCGCGTCTCCGCCGCTCTCCTCGCGCTCTTTTATCCCACGTCTCCGCCGCTCTCCTCGCGATCTTTTATCCCGCGTCTCCGCCGCTCTCCTCGCGCTCTTTTATCCTGTGTCTCCGCCACTCTCCTCGCGCTCTTTTATCCTGTGCCTCCACTCTCCTGGTGCTTTTTTATCCCGCTCCTCTGCCGCTCTCCTCGCGCTCTTTTATCCTGTGTCTCCGCTCTCCTTGCGCTCTTTTATCCTGCGTCTCCACTGCTCTCCTTGTGCTCTTTTATCCCGTGTCTCCGCCGCTCTTGCGCTTTTATTCCGCTCTCCTCGCGCTCTTTTATCCCGCGTCTCTGCCGCTCTCCTCGCGCTCTTTTATCCCGTGTCTCCGCCGCTCTTGCGCTCTTTTATTCCGCTCTCCTCGCGCTCTTTTATCCTGTGTCTCCGCTCTCCTAAAAAACATCTATTTTCTTCTCAGTTTAAGCAGCTTTTAATTTCCCGGTTTGAAACCATGGTGTCAGATCTTGCCTTGAGCCCTTTAAGAGTGTGCAAAGCTTTTCTTTCCTCTAAACTTTAATCATTATTCACCCTCCCTGCAAATTCATCCCGTTTGCCTCATTAAAGTCGGTGTGTTTTCTTCTCCCATGCTCCCTTACAATCCGCATGCACCATGTCGCCGGCTTTCCATGGTCGGGCATTTCCCAGAATGGGTTCAGCCTGAGTTGGCAACCCAATTTTTCAGGAAACATGATGAGCTGAACTCAGTTCCATGTATTTATTGAAGCTCCAGTGCTTCAATTTGTTGTTGATTACATTACTTTCTACACAATGATTAAATTCCCATTGGAAAGACAAGCAGCAATTGAATCACTGCAGGCAGAGGAGAGAATTCAATAGCACACAGACAAATAATGTACTATTCACACCCCGAGAAGAGCAAATCAAAAGCTGTCAACAAAACTTGATCACCATCCATCTCAGCATGATCTAGCTACCAATCTCTTTTCTGTTACAAGTATTTTGTATGACTAACTATGGCCAAGCTACGTGGACGATTATAGCTGGAACAATAGATCTAAAAAAGGGAACACAACTTCAACAAATCCCCGTCGGTGATTGTGTTGTCCTGTGCTGGCATACTGCAGCCCCCATTGGAAGAAGCAGAGAAAACTCAAGGTAGATTTTTTTTTTCTGGTGTAATGTCACAGAGTCAGTGAAATTCCGAAGATTTGCTTCAGAATCATTCCATTGCTATGCATCACTTTGGGGTTTTCCGCAGGAAATGAGGGAGTGTATACATTTCCGTCCTTATGAGAGGGTGTGTAGACATAAAGGTTAATTCTAACCTCCTTGCCCAATGAAAATGGATTAAAATAAAGGCAATATCCTCTCGGTTGGTACTGTACTCACACTGTTAGCACTCTAACTGTCAGGTTACAGGCAGCATATGAAGACCTCTCCAAAGGCTGACAAGGACCTAAAAAAAAATAGAAAACTTGGGTTCCTATGAGGTAACTAGGAGCCCAATGCTATTTTAAAATACAGTTGCATGACCTAAAACCAATGCAAAACTCTCCAGAAGTAGCTAGTGACAGGAAGGAGCAGATCCAGTAGAAGGTCAAGAGCACCAGAAAATGTTGGACTCCCCTATCCCGGTCTGCACAGACCCCTCCCCTGGCAATGATGGCTTCAGAAGACCCAACCATTTGTCTGCCAAGGACCATACCTGTGGACCTGGAGGTGGCCTCCTGCCATTTAGAAATCCACTTCTACTTGTGTGCCAGCTATTGAATCTCAGCAGGACTAGGCAGCAGAGTCATTTGGAGAGGCAAATGGATTAAATGGCCCATGCCACACTCCAAAATGGGAGAGTTCAACATACAGCTAAACAATCCCACAACCAATGGGTCAGATCTAAGCTCTGCAGTCCTGCCGCATCCAGTAGTGAATGGTGGTGGACAATTAAACAACTAACCGGTAGAGGAGGATCGACAAATAGCCCCATCCTCAATAAAGGGGAAGCCTAGCACACAGAAGACAAGGCTGAAGCACTTGCAACCATCTTCAGTCTGAACTGCCAGGTGGATGATCCATTTTGGCCTCCTCCGCGGGTCCCCAGCATCACAGATGCCAGTTTTCAGCCAATTTGATTTTCTTCACATAATATCAAGAAATGGCTGAAGGCACTGGATACTGCAAAAGCTATGGACCCTGACAACAATCCAGCAATAGCACTGAAGACTTATGCTCTGGAACTAGCCGTGCCCCTAGCCAAGCTGTTCCAGTACAGCTACAACACTGGCCTCTACGTAGCTATGTGGAAAATTGCCCAGGTATGTCATGTCCACAAAAAGCAGGACAAATTCAACCTGGCCAATTACCACCCCATCAATCTACTCTCGATCATCAGCAAAGTGATGGAAAGCATCATTAACAGCGCAATCAAGCGGCATTTACTCAGCAATAACTTGTTCACTGATGCTCAGTTTGGTTCTGCCAGGCTCACTCAGCTTCTGACCCCATTACAGCCTTAGTCAAAACATGGACAAAAGAGCTGAACTCAAGAGGTGTGGTGAGAGTGACTGCATCAAGGCAGCATTTGACCAAGTGTGGCATCAAGGATCCCTAAAACAGAAGTCAGTGGGAATCAGGGGAAAACTCTCTATTAGCTGGAGTTATACCTAGCACAAAGGGAGATGGTTATGGTTGTTGGAGGTCAATCATCCCAATCCAGGGGTATCACTGCAGGGGTTCCTCAGGGTAGTGTCCTGGGCCCAAACATCTTCAGCTGCTTCATCAATGACCTTCCCTCCAGCATAAAGTCAGAAGTGGGGATGTTCACTGATGATTGCACAATGTTCAGCACCATTCACGACTTCTCAGATACTGAAGCAGTCAATGTTCACATGCAGCAGGACCTGGGCAATATTTGGGCTTGGGCTGACAAGTAACATTTGTGCCACACAAGTGCCAGGCAATGACCATCTCCCACAAAGGAGAATCTAACCATCTCCCTTTAACATTCAATGGCATTACCATTGCGGAACCCCCACTATCAACATCATGGGGGTGACGATTGACCAGAAACTGAACTGGATCAGCCATATAAATACTGTGACTACACGAGCAGGTCAGAGGCTGGGAATTCTGCTTAGAGTAACTCACCTCCTGGCTCTCCAAAACCTGTCCACCATCTGGAAGGCTAGATGTGATGGAAGTGTGAGAGAATACTCTCCACCTGCCCGGATGATTGCAGCTCCAACAAATCCCAAGAAGCTCGATACCATCCAAGACAAAGCAGACTTGGCATCCCATCCACCACCTTAAACATTCACTCCCTCCACCAGTGACACATAATTGCAGCAGTGTGTACCATCTATAAGATGCACTGCAGCAGCTCACCAAAGCTCCTTAAGACAGCACCGTCCAAACCCATCGCCTCTACCAGCTAGAAGGACTGGGGCAGTAGATGCATGGGAGCACCATCTGCAAGTTCCCCTCCAATCCACTCACCATCCTGACTTGGAAATTTATTGCTATTCCTTCACTGTCGCTGTGTCAAAATCCTGGAGCTTCCTTCCTAACAGCACTGTGGGTGCGCGTACACCACATGGACTGCAGCGGTTAAAGAAGGCGGATCACCACCACCTTCTCAAGGGCAATTTAGGATGGGCAATAAGTGTTGGCCTAGCTAGCGACGCCCACATCCTGTGAATAAATAAATTTTTTTAAATACCCCACTGTCCCCAGGCTGACATTCATGGGGCAGGATGAGCCGGCCTTTGGCATATGGGGTCACCTGCATCATTCCCCTTACCAATGAAACCAGAAATGCTGGGCAAAGCTTACCAGGTTAGTGGGGATGCTAGGTTTCTCCCCCTCCACCCTAAAAGGTAAAGATGTCTGTATCGGATGGATGCTTTAAAAATCAAATAAATTGAATTCCTAATCTTCGGGGCAGCAGGTCCCAATCCCAATTTATACCCCATTGCAGGCCCACCACCATAATTGTTGGCAAGATATGGCCTCTAAGAACATGCATATTTCTGGTGGGCGGCCAGGACACAGGATCTTTCCATGAAAGTGTTTTGAGACAGCAGATACAATAATAATTGTACAGTGCTGTCTTTTTATAAATGAGCAGCAACTGTTTGCCATAGTGCACTGACATAATCACAAAACCATTATACAGTGATACATAATACACCCTGCAGTCATAACTTGTAGAAGTATAATCACGAGTACTGACTGCAACGTAGCTGAGTAATATACATTCAAAAAAATCTAATACTTTGATCAAGCAGCGAGTAACCAGTGATAATCCATCACAGAGATCAGTGCCTCCAGAAATATTATAATTACCTCATTTCATGCACTTTATACAGTCGTTGGTAGTACAGCATCTTGCTGAATTTTATTTTCCTAAGGTACTTTCCTAAGTCTGATTTTATTTCATTGTGCATAGTGGAAGAGGAGCATAAGCGAACCTAAAATAAATGTGCTGTGCTGACTGCCCCCTTCCTGTTTGGATCCTGTCCACTGCCATATTTCCCAGGGACATCCGCTGGGTAGCATAGTCACTTGTCTAAATCAGGGAGCTTCCTTACCACATGAAAACTCGGGTCTTATGGCATACATATAATCTCAATGCAATTTTGAGGGATAGCTGGGTCGGGCATGTATTGGGTGATGAAGTAGAAAAAGCCTGGAAAGGTAAGTTCCAAGTTATTTTTGTGGGGTTAAGAGGACCACAATTGTGTAGGATCATGGTAAGCCATAATCATTCCACTTCCCTCCACATTTACCTTATCCTCTAGTCCACCCCATACTGCACATCCCAGAGGTGGCAAGCTGCAGCTAGATGCCCAGTGAAGCGAGAAACTTGCCATCAACGTGGTAATGTGGCTCAGTGTGGTAAAGTGGAGTGCTATGTAGCTTTAAGAGAATGTAGTTAGTTGACCATGTGACTGTATTGACTAATTGCTGCTACACAGCACGGGCTTCTTGGGTAACTGTAAGCCTTGAGCTGGAGGTGATTGAAGAAGTACACAAGCACCAACCAAAGTGTTAATATCAAGGGGGCAGCTAGCATTCACTGAACAAAGCGAACCTGATAACCAAAAACATAAAATTCAACCTTCAAAATTGTTCAGGCCCCCCCGGTGGGAACAGGCAGGCATTCCATCTGCTGACTGCTAATTCTGTGTCTGCAGCTAAAATCTACCCAATCTTCCTCAGAGACGGAAGCTGAAGTTAGGTTAGAATACTGGCAGAAAATATGAAAATGTCACATTAGATTTTTGAGAGTTGGAATTCTGAGGTATTAGTGTTTAGAAAATGTCTGTGCTTCTCCAATTCTAGCTCCTTGTGCATCCTCAATTTTCTTCATTTCACTATTGGCGGTCATGTATACAGCTGCCTAGCCCCTAAGCTCATGAAATTTCCTCCATAAATCGACCTGCCTTGCGACCTGTCCTTCTTTAAGGCGCTCTTTAAAATGTACCTCTTTGGCCAAACCTTTAGTCATAGTCATGGAGTTATACAGCACAGAAACAGTTCCTTCAGCCCATCATGTCCATGCTGGCCATCCAGCACCTACTTATTCTAATCCCATTTTCCAGCGCTTGGCCCGTAGCCCTGTATGCTATGGCGTTTCAAGTGCTCATCTAAATACTTCTTAAATGTTGTGAGGGTTCCTGCCTCTACCACCCCCTCAGGCAGTGTGTTCCAGATTCCAACCACCCTCTGGGTGAAAAAAATACTTCCTCAAATCCCCTCTAACCCTCCTGCCTCTTACCTTAAATTGATGTCCCCTGGTTATTGACACCTCCACTAAGAGGAAAAGTTTCTTCCTATCTACCCTATCTATGCCCCTCATAATTTTGTATACCTCTATCAGGTCCCCCCTCAGCCTTCTCTGCTCTAAGGAAAACAACCCTAGCCTATCCAGTCTCTCTTCATAGCTGAAATGCTCCAGCCCAGGCAACATACTGGTGAATCTCTTCTGCATCCTCTCCAGTGCAATCACATCCTTCCTATAGTGTGGTGACCAGAAGTGCACACAGTACTCCAGCTGTGACCTAACTAGCATTTTATACAGCTCCAACATAACCTCCCTGCTCTTATATTCTATGCCTTGGCTAATAAAGGCAAGTATTCCATATGCCTTCTTAACCACCTTATCTACCTGTGCTGCTTCGGGGATCTATGGACATGTACACCAATGTCCCTCTGATCCTCTGTAATTCCTAGGGTCCTACCATTCATTGTGTATTCCCTTGCCGTGTTAGTCCTCCCAAAATGCATCACCTTACACTTTTCAGGATTAAATTCCATTTGCCACTGCTCTGCCCATCTTATCAGCCCATCTATATCATTCTGTAATCTAAGGCTTTCCTCCTCACTATTTACAACACCACCAATTTTCATGTCATCTGCGAACTTACTGATCATACCTCCTAAACTCACATCTATATCATTAACATACACTACAATCAGCAAGGGTCCCAGCACCGATCCCTGAGGTACACCACTCATCACAGGCTTCCTGTCGCAAAAACAATCTTCGACCCATCACCCTCTACCTCCTGCCACTAAGCCAATTTTGGATCCAAATTGCCAAATTGTCCTGGATACCATTGGCTCTTACCTCCTTGACTATTCTCCCATGCAGGACCTTGTCAAAAGCCTGACTGAAGTCCATGTAGACTATATCAACTGCACTACCCTCATCTACACAACTAATCACCTCCTCAAAAATTCAATCAAATTTGTTAGATATGATCTCCCCTGGCAAAGCCATGCTGACTATCCCTGATTAATCTCTGCATCTCCAAG
Organism: Cetorhinus maximus; assembly: GCF_964194155.1. Taxonomy (NCBI): domain Eukaryota; kingdom Metazoa; phylum Chordata; class Chondrichthyes; order Lamniformes; family Cetorhinidae; genus Cetorhinus; species Cetorhinus maximus. Next base: position 81,082,740 of record NC_135892.1, read on the forward strand.
TGGAGATTAATCCTGTCCATCAGAATTTTTTTCCAGTAGTTTCCCTACCACCGATGTTGGACTCACTGGCCTGTAACTACCTGGTTTATCCCCACTACCCTTCTTGAGTAATGGTACGACATTCGCTGTCCTCCAGTCCTTTGGCACCTCTCCTGTAGCCAGAGAGGATTTGAAAATTAGAGCCCTTGCAATCTCCTGCCTTGCCTCACATAGCAGCCTGGGATACATCTCATCTGGGCCTTTTAAATCCGCTAAAACCGCTAATACTGCCTCCCTTTCAATGCTAATTTGTTCAAGTATATCACAGTCCCCGTCCCTGATTTCTACACCTACATCGTCCTTCCCCATAGTGAACACAGATGAAAAGTAATCATTCAAAACCTCACATACGTCCTCCGGCTCCATGCAAAGATTGCCACTTTGGTCCTTAATGGGCCCTACTCTTTCCCTGGTTATGCTCTTGCCTTTAATATATTTTAAAAATGCTTTGGGATTTTCCTTTATTTTGCCCCACCAGTGTTTTTTCATCCCCCCTCTTAGCTCTCCTAATTACTTTTTTAAGTACCCCCTACACTTTCTATACTCCTCTAGGGCTTCCATTGTTTTCAGCCCTCTGTATCTGCCATAAGCCTCCTCTTTTTTTCCCTTATCCAATCTTACATATCCCTTGACATCCAAGGTTCCTTGGATTTGTTGGTCCTATCCTTCACCTTTACGGGAACATGTTGGCCCTGAACTCTCTCTATTTCCTTTTTGACTGATTCCCACTGGTCTGATGTAGACTTTCCTACAAGTAGCTGCTCCCAGGCCACTTTGGCCAGATCCTGTCTTTTCATATTGAAATCGGCCTTCCCCCCAATTCAGGACCTTTATTTCCAGTCCATCTTTGTCCTTTTCCATAACCACCTTAAATCTTACAGTGTTATGGTCACTCTATCTGAAATACTCCCCCACTAACACTTCTACTACTTGCCTGGCTTCATTCCCTAAGATTAGGTCCAGTACCTCCCCTTCTCTTATAGGACTTTCTACGTGCTGGCTCAAAAAGCTCTCCTAGATGCACTTTAAGAATTCTGCCCTCTCTAACCTTTTCACACTAAGACTATCCCAGTTAATATTGGGGAAATTGAAATCCCCTACTACTATTACCCTATTATTTTTACACTTCTCTGAGAGTTGCCTATATATCTGCTCCTCTTTCTCCCCCTGACTGTTTGGAGGTCTATAGTACACTCCCAGCAAAGTGATTGCCTCCTTTTTGTTTTTAAGTTCTACCCATATGGTCTCATTTGAGGAACCTTCTAAGACACCATCCCTCCTTACTGCAGTAATTGATACCTTAATCAATAGTACAATGCCACCTTCTCTTATACACCCCCCCTGTCATGCCTGAAGATTCAATACCCGGGAATATTGAGCTGCCAGTCCTGCCCTTCCCTCAACCATGTCTCTGTGATAGTAACAATATCATATTCCCATGTGTTAATCAACGCCCCCAATTCATCTGCCTTACTTGTAAGGTTCCTTGGGCAGAATTTTACAACAGCAGGATTTTACTTTCCCACTGTCATCAATGGGATTTATAATGGCCCATCATATTTTATGGCCCCGGCCCCACTGAAACGGGGCCGTAAAATTCTGTCCCTTGTGTTAAAATAGATGCAATCTAATCTTGCATTATTCCCTTGTGCCTTAACAGGTCTATGTTTGCTCTGCCTTCCAGACTGACTTAGTTTCTCTTCTATATTTGGCTGTGCATCACCCCCTATGGTACCTCCACTCTGCATCCCATCCCCCTGCCAAATTAGTTTTAACCATTACCCCCCCCAACAGCACTAGCAAACCTCCCCGCAAGGATGTTGGTCCCGTTCCGGTTAGTTACCTAACCCAATATCTTATTATGTGGTTCTGTGCCAAATTTAGTTTGATCATCACTCCTGTGAAACACCCTGGGACGTTCGATGACATTACAGGTGCTATATAAGTACAAGTTGTTGTTGTAAAACTCATTCTCACTTACCACCAAAAATAGATGTGGCACATTTCACCGAGCTCATTTCCAGCACTACTGTGTACTTTGTGCCTGCATTATCAAAATTTGACATTTTAAATCATTAAGTGTCTCATTAGCTGTTGAGTAATGTTAAAGTATTATTGCTGCAGTTACATCAGGAATGTCTGGTTTTCTCTCTTGCTACCCATGAAATCACATTCTTGTGTTTCATGCATTGCTGTGATTTCACTGGCACTTCTTTGATTTTGACAGAAACAGACATTTGCCATTTTCAGAGAAAATAGAGATGTCAATCTCCAGGCCTATAAAATACTTCCACAGGGATGTAATTACATGCTCAGATAGAAAATCCCTTCCTCTGCCTACAATATTGTTAGTATTCTTTGCTTGGCTGTCATACAGAAGCTGCTGTGTGGTGTTCAGTGGAATTCATCAAGTATAATGATTACTAACAGCAAGTAGTAAGCATATCACATGCGGTGAAACTGGTGCTCACTCAGATCTAACCATGTTGGGGACCTGTTAAACTCCCATTACACTGCAACACAAAGCAAGTTAGGGTAGCTTTTCCAATCCAGCTGTAGTTTACTTCTGAGTGGTTAAAAATTGGTGTAACACTTAGTTGAAGTGAAGGGTGCCTTTTGCACCTGATGTCACATGGAGAATTCATAGCAATGCAGGTACAGATTTGGATTTGCGCAGAAAGCAGCAAACAATTACATGCAGGTGAAATTTAAAGATTACAGTGAAGAATCATTGAAAAAATATCTCATTACCCATTTTATAACTTGCATCTGGTCCCATTCACCATTACTTTGAGCTCTCTGGCCTATATTGTCTCTTGGCCCAGCAACCTCTTGAATTTAAAATTCTAATCCTTGTGTTCAAATCCATCTATGGCCTTATCTCTCCTCTTAGCTTCTGTGACCAACTTCAGATCTATAGCCTTCTGAAGCTTCTGTGCTCCCCCAGCTCTGGCCTCTTGCACACCCCGAATTTGCTTTGCTCCATCATTGGCAGCCATGCCTTCAGCTACCTACATCCTAATTTCTGGGACCCACTCCCTATACTTCATTGCTTCTCCATCTCTCTCGACTCTTTTAATATGTTCTTTAATCATGTTTTTGTCCTAATATCTCTTCATGTGGCTCAGTGTCAAATGTTGTTTGATAAAGCTCCTGTGAAACACTTTTGGATATTTTACTATGTTAAGGGTATTATATTATTGTAAATTATTACTGTAAAGACACATCTTTGTGAGAAATGAGGCTTCCATTTATACAATGTCTTTCACACTCTCTGAATGTCCCAAAGTACTGAAAGCCAATGAAGTACTTGTGAACTGCAGTCATGCTTGTGATGTAGGAAGTGCAGCCACCGACTTCAGCAGAGTAAGGTGCCACAGCAATATGATAATGACCAGATAGTTTGTTTTTGTAATGTTGCTTGAGGGATAAACTTTGGTCAGGACAAGGAAGCTCTCCTGTTCGTCTTTGAAAGAGTGCCACATTATCTTTTATGCCCACCTCAGATGGTATACCAGGGTAATGATTTACTGTTTCACCCAAAAGCTAGCACCTCTGGCACTGCAGCACCACCCCCGCTAGCACACTGAAGTGTCAGCGTAAATTTTATGCTCAGGTTTTTGGAATAGGATTTGAACCCACAAATTTCTGACTCAGAGACAAGCATACTACCTTGGAACCAAGCTTGATATCTAACTCAATCAATTTGCATCTTCAAAAAGGCTTGAAAAGCATTACAAGACATTGACAGCTTTTGCCAAGATTGAAGAAGGGGACTGTTCTGAAATGTGTTCTTCTACCTTGGACTCTAGGTGTGGGACATGGTTCTTAGACATACTCGGGTTTCTGCTTACCGCTTGTTCATGAGAACACCATCTAAACAGGTTACAGAGTAGGCACGTTGCTCCAGGGCATGATCCCAACCTTTCTTTCTCTCTCAAGTGTCTAACAAATGACAGACTGATGTCAGTAGTATATTGTCATCTACGTCATAGATTAGCATATTCATCTGTTACCCCTTTATACTACACCTCCCCCCAAGTATACTATCCTAATTTTTAAAAACATGAAACCATGTCTTTAACTATTTACATGACATTTCTGTAACTCTGTTTGTACAACTACAGATTCTAGCCAACTCCAACTCCTACTCTTGCCCTCCCCAAGTCACAGTCCCAGTGGATTCAATCTCCCACAGTATTCTCAGCCCTTAGGTAAGATGTCTTGGAGGCATGAGAGCTTTCTCCTGCACCTGGTAGGACGTCATCACCTGCAGAATAGGGCAGCACTTTAGCACCATTGCTGGAAGCAGAGTGTAGGTTGCAGGATGACTGAATTGTGAAGACAACAAAGACTTTTCAATGAAAAATTGCTGTGTCAAAGACTGAAAAGGCATTGAAGGTCTGAGAGTTCAATGGACTTAAACAACGAAGGAAAAAACAAACAACTTCCTGTAAGAATGTCGGGAAAAGAAGATATTTCAGGAGGACCGTCTACTTTCTGTTGGCAGTGATAGGCCACACTTCCCTCTGTACAAGGTTGCTCCACTATGGGAATGGGAAGGATTGCTGTGGATATGGAGACAAGGAGGCATCACTTTCTGTAATGACAGGAATTACCTGTAGACAATCAACTCGAGGATAAGATTGCTGTACCGGATTCTGCAGCTTCAGAAGTGCTAAAGGTTCTGTCTCAGCTTTTGTGCTGACCACCAACTCTGAAGAGAAGACAACTTTCAGCTGGGACTGAAGTATGGGTGCCAATTGACTTTCCCCTGGGAAGGTACCAGCTCTTTAGCAGTGTGATTGTCAATGGACTCTGACCTGAACTCAGGCAAGGCATTCTCTGTGGAAGGTTCTTCATGAACAACAGGTGATAAAATAGGCAGTACATTGGTAAATTCAGTGGAACGAAGATCTGAATGCTGTTCACCCATTAAAAACATAGTTGATTCTTCGAAAAAATACAACAGAGACTTCGTAAGGTGCATTACTCAACAGGAAAGGTGAATCATTCTCTAGAACCTCAACCTCCAAGAGATCATTCAGTGCTGCAAGGGATTCTTCCTCATCACTCTCTAGGGACAGCCAATTCAGGCCCAGCAGGTCTTCCTGGGGATAGTCACCATCGGCTGCAGTGCCTTCTGTGTCCACCACCTCTGGCCTTACTTCATGAAGAACTGAATGATTCATAACTTCAATCACTGCCCTGGGCCTAGTGGATGGTGTCTCTGTGAAAGAAAGGAACTTACTGCTGCCTGTATAAAGCTCCTCAGCTTCTGAAGGCTGACTTTCCACTGCTTCTAAATAAAGGATTGAAGATTGTTGCATGAAAGACGGTGAGTCGTTCAAACGATGAGCATCATCTGGTTTTTCTAGGATTCCTGAAGAGTGACAACATCGCCATTCAATAAGGATATACATTGATTGTGAACAACAAAGAGGGAATCAATGGTCTGTTGCCTCTTTTGGCCAAGAGAAGCAATAATCCTGTCTTTGATTTGGAGGTCTATGCCACCCAGACTTTGTAACTTGATGTCCGATGGATGAAGGGTCATCATCTGAAGCCAGTCGATGTCATTTGCTAATATATCAACAGCCGACCCAGTATCAATTTTAAAAGTAGTATCAAAGCCTTGAATTTGGACTGTAAGTGACCAATAGTCTGGATTAAGACGATCTACTTCCCCTAGGAACTCTGTAATTTTGTCTTTTTCTTGACTTTCCATTTCTTGGAAGAAATGTGCTTCATAAATAATTTCTGCTCTTCGACTTTGACTAAAATGACCAGATTTGCAGAAATGCTTGAAATGTCCAGTTTTGCCACACTGGAATTATTCTGCAACCCCAGCTGGGCGGTCTTGGCGTCTATGCTGGGTTTTTATGCCACAACAGAAGCATCTCAGAATGGTTGCCGGCATAGAGTTTCCCGCCCTTTCACTTGGTTTTGTCTGCTTTCTTAAGGGTGGAACTGCTGCCCATTATCCTACCCAACCCATGGAATCATGTGAAGCCTCAGAGTCGCCCAGATTTATAGCCTGATTAAATGCTGTAAGCGGGGTCCGCCTTGCATACGGGACCACTTGACCCAAAGTAAAATCATCCTTGGTCTGCCAAAAGTCAGAGAGCTTTTCATCCCAAACACCCATGACCATGCGATCATGGATTAGTTTGTTCATCAGTGCTCCATATCCGCAAGAACTAGTTAGGAATGTAGGTCAGTTAGGAATAATTCAATTGATTCCCCAGGTCATTGCGAGTGCTGGTTAAAATGTGCTCGTTCAATCACTAAATTTTGCTTTGGGCTAAAATAGGTGTCAAAGGCTTTCAGTGTAGTATAAGGGTATCTGGCATAGCAAGGGTTAATGTGGGACTGAGAAACAGTACCGCTCATGGTCTGATGTAAAGAGACACATGACCTGAGGCCAGAGTCAGTTGTGGACTGGACAGAGATCTGTGTAGAAGCAAGTATAGGGTTAGCTCACAGCTTGGGCTATATCCTGTATATATGTACACAATTATGTGTTATCAATAAACGTTTAATGTTCAACCATCAAAGACTCAGAACCTCTTTGTGAGACCTACTGAGCATACAATATACATCATGGTGGCAGCTAATGGAAAAACCCACAACCCGAGAGAAGCTGGAGCAGAAATTCTAAAGCTGGAAAATTAAAGGAGCAGCATTCTGACCTGACTGAAAGCACCTGAAGTGAAGACACAGAGGGAGATCACCTGAAAGAAACTCCGTTGCAGAATTTGAAGCAGAAAGGCAGAGAAAAAAACTCCACTGGGCAGCTGAGGACTCCCGCAAGATCTGGTTGATGTCCACTGTGAATGCCCACAGAGTGCAGAGACAAAGGACCTAGCAGGAGTGAGCAAAACAATTCAGTTCTGAGCAAGGCTAGCTTAAAAGCTTCAGTGCTGTAAAAAGAGTTAGAGCAGCCTGCTTCTGAAAGCTCCACGGCCAGCATGGATTCAGTGTCAGCGCTATACCATGTGGCGGCTGAGCTCGTTGTAAGAAGAATGAAGAAGCGGAAGTTTAAAAACCTCAATCCAACGGCAGAAATCGATTGTAAAACGGCTGAAAATCCTTCGATATCGCAGGGAAGGCCCCAAATCGTTGATTTAACAAATCGCTGCAAAACACTGAACCCCAAAGATGTCAGGACCACCATCGCCACAGGAGCCTGTCAAAATGTGACAAGTGCAGGAAGAGTCTTTGAAAATCCGATTACTGCGGCGCCATCTTTAAAACCTGCACTGCATTTGAAGCTGTACTCACCTGAACTTTAAAGAAACATGGGCAACAAATCAACATTATCAGACCAATTTGGACTGATCCGAGGGCCAGAGCAAACACAAAATTAGGGACTTTGGTGGAAAAGATTCTTAAGATACATGATAGCTTCAGGGTTAGATAAAAAGACAGAAGCTGAACAAGTGAATCCACTATTCGGTAGGCCTGATAACCGATTATATTATTGCGAGGCAAGGAATAAATGAATCCTCAGATAAATTTGATGAAGTTCTAAAATTATTTGATTCACATTTTAATCTAAGAAGCAACAAAATTTTAGAGAGCATGAAATTCAACAAACATGCCCCCCAGCTTGGAGAAGCAGTTGACTCTTTTATTAACGAATTATACAAATTGGTTGAAGGCTGTGACTACAGTGACCTTAAGTCAGAACTCATAAGGGACAGAATTGTTGTCAGAGTGGCTGACAATGCCCATTCAGAAATACCACTGCTTAAGAAAGATCTGACTCTAGAAAAGGCCATCTAAATAGTTAAACAGTCTGAAATCTGCCAACAGCACCAATCCATTTTACGTGGCAAAAGCAAGCCATGGTACAGAGCAACCCCAACTGTCCAGCTAGTAAAGCAATGAAGGGGCAGGGAGACTCCAGGTCAAGAATGGCAATACCCAAACCAGTCCAGGCATTGGCTGAGGTTTTTAAACTTCTGCTTCTTTTTCTCTTTGTACAAAAGGGTGGGCGACCATATCAATGCTGTGGAGCCAAACGACCTCAGACGAGAGCAATGTCCAGCAATCTCAGTGCAATGCTTCAGCTGCAATTACCTGGGGCACTTCAGAAAGCTACGCAAAGCTAAGACAACCAGACATGCAGAGGATCCCAAGACAATCCATGAGATTGAGGTGCCACACCAGGACAAGACCTAATCATGCTTCTTGGCTGAGTTCAAGGATCCTGGAGTCTTTTTTTGGAATGCGGACACTTCAGTAAACGGTCACCACACCAACTTCAAATTGGACACAGGAGCCAGTGTTACAGTCCTCTCAGATAAGGAGCCATGGCTCAGAGATCTCTGGATACAAATGAAAGACACACCACTCTACAGGCCCAGAGGAATCTGACTTCCTGTCATAGGCATGATCCTAGAACCGCTAAGGCATGGTGATAAGCAGATATTCGAAGTCATGTATTTCATCCGAAACTAATCTTTTTCTCTATTAGCAGAGGTGCCTCTGTTGCCCTTAACCTTCTTAAATAGCAGAAGATGTCAAGACAACCTCTGTTGTCAGCCACATGGAACTGTAATTCCCTAAGAGGCCCACCAGTAAAGAGACTCTCGACTAGAACTTCAGCTCTGAATTGTCTTCATTCTTTGCAGAGTCAGTTTGTCCAATTTCTTTGCAGGTGGCAGAAGCTCCTCTTTGGTCAGACCAGCCAAACCTTCAGATAATTACCATAGTACCTCGAGTGGAGGACACACACGAAAATGACCAGCAACTGAGAATGAGCCCCAACCCCAGGCTCCAACGGTTGTTGTCACACAACCTGTAAACACCACAGCACTGACACTGCAACCTTCAGCCAATGCGCAAAGCTGTAAGACGATGCTAGAGCAAGGAACTAGTGACCATCAACCCGCCAGAGCACTTCTCAGTGAGGCATGGAGACATATGCAGAACAGAGTGTTGTGATAAAAGCCAAACAGCAAGATGAGCCCACTGGTAAACATCCAAACAATGGGGAGAGACACCTTCAACTCCCACAAAGATCACGGCAGACCACATGGGAAAAGAAAAATCAGGTTCATACCATGAAAGAACGGAGTGAACACTTTCTCCAGAAAGAACGGGACAAGCCAGTGGTCTCCGAGCGGAGCAGATGGGGATTTGACAAAGAGACGTTCAACTCCAAAAAGCAGAAAAAGTGTATCAGAAAAAGGTAATCAAGTGCCAGGAGCACAGACGACAACTCAAACTCTGAATCAAAAAATGTTACCCAAATCAACAAAGCCCAGCACTCCTCCAAATGTGACCAGAATGAGACCTGGAAAAACTTACCATCTCCAGACTGTCTGAATTTATAAAGTCAGAGATTTGAGTGGGAGGAGAAGGGCTAACACGATTGTAATGTTAACATGTTGGATAAAGATTTTGTGTAGTATAAGGGTATCTAGCATAGCAAGGGTTAGTGTGGGTCTGTGAAACAGTTACCACCCACAGTGTGATGTAAAGAAACACATGACCTGAGGCTAGAGTCAGTTGTGGACTGGACAGAAACCTGTGTAGAAGCAAACATGCAGTTAACTCATAGCTTGGGCTATACGCTGTATACCCTGACACTACCAGAGAAAATGGTGTTTCCATATCTCCCACTGCTGGCCTCTCTGCGGGCCCTCGAGGCAGTCAAGTTCGTAAGGCAAGGTAACAAAAACAGAATTACCTGGAAAAACTCAGCAGGTCTGGCAGCATTGGCGGAGAAGAAAAGAGTTGACGTTTCGAGTCCTCATGACCCTTCAGATACACTTTTTCCAGCATCCGCAGTAGTTTTTTGTTTTTATCGTAAGGCAAGGTACTGCTCACCAGGTACTGCTCACTAGGTACGGTCGTTGTGACCTCTCTCCCCAGTGTGCCTAATTCTTCCACTGAAATTTTGAGCTGCTTTCAAAGCATAGAACTGCACCTGCCTTTCAGCTAACCTGAAGCCCTTGAAGGCAATTCTTCACAGTTGTTACCAGGTAGAATTTCCAGAAAAGGTAACTAGGGTTGGTGCAACCAAATAAACTGAGCTGACTGCTGATCATACTGGAGTACAGTGCCACCTAAAGCATGACATAATAATTGAGGAGCTATTCAGCATTAAAGTTAATGGCTGCAAAATTGGGCTCAGTAGCACCTGCAGTTCTGGCACTAATGGTGTCATTTTAGTATTGACACCAAAATTGCAGCCAAGCCTTGCATGCATACTTCTGACAAAATTCGCATCAAAAATTATCTTGGTGAAGGCATTAGGAGCATGCACTGGAAGTACGCAGAGTAAGTAGAATGTGATGTCAGTCAACATGTTTTCAGCACATGGGACACATCAATCGGACCAGCAACTTTCAATTTACTCTTCTACAATCACGACTGGCTCTGTCTGAGTTTGTGGAATGGCTGGGTGAATGCCTATTCATGGATAAACTGTGATTAGATGTCCTGCATGCAATCTCCTGTTTTTCATGCATGTTGGATGTTCTCCTCATAAATATTTTAATGTATTTGTTGCTGTTTCAGAGTGGTTCTTCCTGCATTGGAGATGTGGGCAATAACCTAATGAGACCTATCTACAAAGTGTTGCTCTGAAAGGGAGGCAGAGGAGTCAATGTCTGTGTGATGTGGAAGAATAGCTCTGCGAAATTGGGCAAAACCCAAATGGTTAGTGTATATTTTTAATCAAATTCATAAAGGAAAAGCAATATTTATAAGTCAGCCTGTATTGTTATTTTTTTTTAACCAGAAGAAATATATATTTAATAATTTAACATTAAGTATTCCCCTTCAATCAGCTTTGTGATCAGCATTTGGATTACAGTTGATGAGACTTTGAACCCTGGATAGGATAATCTCATTGGAGCTATTGCAGTCTTCTGGATTATATGGTGGAGATACTGTCAATACCCCAGCCACACACAGCACTTTGTGTTGGTCCCCCTGCTCTGTAACAGGAATCCGATTTTTCTCTAGCCAAGATTTAAGGCTGGACTTCCTTTGTTCAAGTTCTTCATTGCTGTAGACCTTGTCAGCGACAGGCATAAATAAGGCAGAGAGTTTCTCAGTTGTGTTGTTTTCTCCTTCATTGATTAGTTCCACTGTCTGAATTGTGTGGTCCATAATAGTCACAACAGACACCTTCCCAGTATCCACGAAGTTTACCAGGACAACACTTCCCGATACAGGGTCAACAGTAAAGACCCAGCCTTGATATACATTTTTTTCATCTGCAGTAACTTCTACTTCTTTGTTAAGATATTTTTCCCATTCCAAAGGTTTTTTTGTAATCCATTCATTCATATTCACTATCCTAATGCTTTCTAATACAGTCACATTATAAACTCTTGATGATTTGCCTATTTAGTGAAGCTCTCAATGAGCTTTTTAAAGTGGCTTCAAAATGGAAGTGTTGTCATGGAGAAAAGCCAACAACAACTTGCATTAATGCAGTGTCTTTAAACTAGTGAAACATCTGAAAGCCCAGGCACTTAAATTGGAATTCAATCAATTCGAGTTTTGAAGGATTGTAGTTGAGTAAGGGCAAAAGTTCAAGGGTGTACTTGCATTATCACTGCAGTCAGTAGCAGTAATGGAAGGATCATCCTTCAAATCTAGTTAGATTGTTATGGAAAACTTTTGTCTGATAATTAGTGCATGACAGTGGATCAGAGCCCAAATTACTTATGGACATAGTGAACTTTTAAAGAAGATGTATTTTTTTTGAAAAGAAGACATACAAGCAAAAGCTAGCTGAGAATGTAAAGTAACCACCTTCTGGAAAATTCCCATGTGGATTATACTTGACTGACTAGTTCAGAGAGAACATGGAATGTTGCACCTAAAAAGGTGTCAATGCCTATTTCAGACAGAGATGCTTGAAAGGAGAAATGCAATGCAAAAGACTGAACTCTAATCTTCTGTGGTTACGGAGGCAATGGAGACTGATTACCACATCTCAGCATTGACTACCAAAAAGCTAATGCAGTGACCAGAGCCGACTCCTACCTGATCCCCCACCTGGAAGACTGCATAGATAGGGTAGGTAAAGCAACCTACATTACAAAGATAGATTAACTCAAGTGATACTGGCAGGTTCCCTTGACTGCTTGCGTGAAGGAAATCTATTCCTTTGTGACTCCGGATGGGATATAACAGTGTTGAGTCATGCCATTTGGACTCTGAAATGCCCCAGCCACCTTTCAGAGGCTAATGAACCAGGTAGTGGTAGGTTTATCCAATTGCGTAGTGTACCTAGGCGACCTCCTAATGTACAGTGGCACCTGGGAAACTCACTTAGAGCAACTGGAAGTCCTTTTCCAGAAAGTACAGTCAGGTGACCTATCTAGGACACATAGTGGGTCAAGGACAAGTGCTTCCTAGGGCTGCAAAGGTACAAGCAGTAGTACAGTTCCCCATTCCCACAACAAAACAGGAAGTCATGAGATTCTTGGGGATGTGTGGGTTCTCTTGCAAGTTCATCCCTAACTTCAGCACAGTAGCCTCCCTGCTGACAGACCTACTACAGAAAAAAGCAAAGGCAGTATGGACTGAGAAATGCCAGACAGCTTTCGAAAAGCTGAAAGCCATTTTAATAGGCGAGCCTGTGCTTGCAGCTCTGGACTTTAACCAAGTATTTAAAGTAGCAATTGAGTCAAGTGACATCGGGGTAGAGGTTCCTTCAGTTAACCTACAGTACCAAGTGTCTCTAAACCAACTGCTCAACTACCAAAGTTGGCTCTACCGGAATCACCCAATTTAACATCCGCAATGTTTCACCATCTACTCCTCACGGATAACCCAAAGACTGATTTGTATATCTTTTATAACTTTTATTTTTGGACTCAACTTCTTATTTCTGATCTATGTGTATATGTGTTGTGTCTTTATTATTTTATCTCAGGTTTTTAGTAACTAATAAACTTACTCTTTCTTGGACTAAAGAAAGCCTGGTTAAATTGGCTCCTTCTAAAACATAAATACATTTGGACTGGAATAAGGTATCCACGAGGGAAGGCGTCCCTTTTAAATTAACCTTGTTGTAACCAAGTGAGGGGGTTGAATAAAGAAGGGGAGCCAGTTCATCCCTCCACACCCAGGACCACATCAAAATTGGGGTCCCGTTCGGGAAGATAACAATTTCGGGTATCTCGTCCAGGATCATAACAAACTGGGGGGACCTCACCCTGTGCCCGATTGTAACATTAGCAAGGATGTAAATTTAGAATTGTACCCAATGCTGCTTGGTTCATTTTGCCATACACATTTTTAAGGTGGATTTGAGGTCATGCTCCCCCTGAATTGTCTTTAATTCTTTACATCAAAAAATTGTGCATTCTAGAAAGAATAGGGTATGTTTTCAACTTAGTTTTTGAGGAAGCAAAGCTATCTGAAGAGTCAATCTCCTGCTTTACTCTCTCCCTTTTCCTTTTAGAAAGGCATTCTTCCCAACCTTTATGAAGACATTGGGCTGCATTTGTCAGTATTGGTCAGTATTGGTCCTGTTAACTAGCTTTTGGGGATGAGGCAGCCTCCATTGCCCTGGAATCAGCGATGAAATTTTGAGTGGCTCCAACAGTTAACCGTCTGAGGTTGTGGCTTCCACCTCCTTGAGGGAAGATGTCCCACCTCCAAGGACTGCCAGCCAGTCAGATGGTCAGCAGCTTTCCAGTCCAACATCACTGAGAGTGGTAGCCACTGGTGAGACTGCAGTCAGTCATTGAACAGGAGCAGCATTGGAGGCCTGAGGTCAAGGTATGTGGGATGGCCTCATCAGGGCTAGTCAGGCAGGCCCCGGTGAGGGAGGGGAGGGGTACTGACAATTGGAGGCTGGAGCTGCTGCTGCTTGTATTGCTCTTGCTGCTGGGGAGCTGCTGCAAGTGGTGTAGCTTCTGCCTTTGCCTCTTAGTAGAGGTGGAAGGTGGAGTTGCATAAGCTGCTCCCATGCCATGTTGAAGGCTGGCAGCAAGGAAGCACAGCTGAATGTCAGTGAAGTGCCAGACAGGTGACGTGCCTTCCACGAAGTTGGAAATCACCTGTCATGCAGTGAAAGCACTCTCTGTGAGAAGAAGTACTTTGAACAGCACTTTCTCAGTGGCCATGGCTGGAGCTCTTCAGTGTAACTGATTAAAGCCTTCCCAGCTGGTTAGTTTCACTGAAGGAGCTCTTCCCCCTGTGCATTCACCTCAGTGACATTGGTGAGGTGCTATCACAGCATGGAATCCTGGTGTTGTTGGGGAAGAAGGAGATAATGGTTTAAAAGATTCTGATTGCCTTTTTAATTGGCTCAGTTGCTTTCCATGCAGGCTTAGTGGTGTTCCCCACAGGATGCAGGGAACATAAGAATATAAGAAATAGGAGCAGAAGGCCATATGGCCTGTCCAGACTGCTTCACTATTCAGTAGGATCATGGCTGATCTTGGGTTTCAATTCAATTTTCCTGCCCGCTTCCCATATCTCTTGATTCACTCAGAGACCAAAAATCCGTCTATCTCAGCCTTAAATATATTCAATGCTGGTGCAACCATAACCCTTTGATGTAGAGAATGCCTAAGATTCACAACCCTTTAAGTGAAGAAATTGCTCCTCATCTTAGTCCTAAATGATCAGCCCCTTATCCTGAAACTGTGCCCCCTTGTTCTAGATTCCTCAGCTACCAGAAATAACCTTTCAGTATTTACCCTCCCAAACTCCTTCATAGTTTTAAATGTTTCAATTAGCTCACCTCTCTTTCTTCTAAACTCAGGAGAACTTGGATTCATTTAATCAGCCTCTCATCATAGGACAACCCTCACATTCCAGGGACCCATCTAGTACCTTCACTGTACTGCCTCTGTGTCTTTGCCTCAGTCATTAATATAGATTGTAAATAATTGAGGCTCCAGCATTGATCCTTGTGGCACTTCACTAGTTACAGTCTGCCAACTTGAAAATGTCCCATTTATTCCTATAGCCTGCTTTTTGTCCATTAACCAATCCTCTACCTGTGCTAATAAAACGTCCCCAACTCCATGAGTACTTATCTCGTGTATTATTGAATGCCTTTTGGAAATCTCGGGGGACTATCGGTTCCCCTTTATCTACCCTGCTGGTACATCCTCAAAAGACTCTAACAAATTTGTCAGACAGGATTTCCCTTTTACAAAACCATGTTGGCTAATTCTAATCATTCTATGTTTTCTAAGTACATTGTTCTGTTGAAGGGTCGTGAGGACTCGAAACGTCAACTCTTTTCTTCTCCGCCGATGCTGCCAGACCTGCTGAGTTTTTCCAGGTAATTTTGTTTTTGTTTGTTCATTTGTTGGTTGTGACCATAGCTTTAGTAGGGCTGCTCTCATCATCTTGCTTCTTCGCTGGCTTTCTTCACGCCTCCCTCAGTCCATGTCTCAATTTTATCCAACCATCCAATGTTTCTTCTTCTTCTCCTGTTTTTACTCTCAATTTCTCCTTCGGTTGTTACCAACATAAGGCTGTCAGGTCTTTATTTCCAATGTCCATGCTTGGCTATCTTTCTCTCTTTAACTATATTTAGCAACTCTTTTGATTCCTGAAATTCATCTCTTTACTTAACCGACTCATTTGTCTTTCTGTCCATCCAGCTGATTCTGAGCATCCTCTGTCATACTACATTTCAAAAGCTGTTATCCTTCTCTCATTTTCTTTCTTCAGAGTCCAACTCTTGCATCCATAAAGTGCAACACTCCACACTCATACGATACTTTTTTTCAGCTTCATGCTGATGCTTTTAGACTTCCAGATGCCACTTGAATCACTGGTCTTACCTCTTGCCATAGCTAATCTAAGCTGGATTTACTTCTTGAATGTAATTTTGGTGTTTATCATCCATCCAAGGTACTGAAGAAGAGAGCTCTGAAGAAGAGTCAAACAGGCTCGAAATGTCAACACTGTTTCTCTCTCCACAGATACTGTCACACCTGCTGAGTTTTTCCAGCATTTTCTGTTTGTGACTTTTCCATTGTCTTTTAGAGCCGTAATGTTGGTCTTTGCCTCATTTATGTTCAGTCCAAATGGTTCATGGTGTCTTTTGACTAGGCTTGCCATAGCTTATATCTCTCCCTTTGTTCTGGCTCTGACTGTGATGTATCTACACACCTGAGATTCCATATACTATGACCTATTGCATATGGAATCTCAGGCACATTCTTAAAGCTTCCTTAATAATAGATTTCAGCAATTCCCTGATGACTGATGTCAGGCTATTTGGCCTATAGTTCCCTGTTTTCTCTCTCCCTCCTTTCTTGAGTAGCAGTGTTACATTTGCTAACTTCCAATCTGCTGGGACTTTTCCAAAATCTAGGGAATTTTGGAAAATCATAGACAACTATCTCTCTTAGAACCCTAGGATGTAGACCATAAGGCCCTGGGCATTTGTTGGATTTTAGTCCCTTAAGTTTCTCCAATACTTTTTCTCTGATGATATTAGTTACCTTAATTTCCTCACTCTTATTAGCCTTTCATTTACTCTTTATTTCTGGTAGTAATTTGTGTCTTCTACTGCGAAAACAGACAAAATATTTATTCAATCTCTCAGCCATTTCCTTATTCCCCTGATAATTACTCCTGTCTCTGCATCTAAAGGACCAACTTTTACTTTAGCTACTCTCTTTTTATATACTTATAAAAGCTCTTACAACCTGCTTTTATATTCTTGGCTGGTTTACTCTCATATTCTATATTTTTCCATTTTTATCAACTTTTTAGTGGCCCTTTGCTGGTTTCTAAAATATTCACAATCCTCAGATTTACTACCATTCTTTGCAACATTATAAGCTCTTCATTTGGTCTAATACTATCCTTAACCTCCCTAGCCTAGTCAGCCATGGATGGATCTTTCTCATGAGTTTTTGTTTTTCAATATGATGTATTTTTTGTTGAACATTTGAATTGTTTCTTTAAATATTTCCCACTGGTTATTTACCACCATTCCTTTTAGTCTATTTACCCAACCAACCTTAGCAAGCTCTCCCCTCATACCTATGTAGTTGGTTTTGTTTAAGTTTAAGTTTCTTGTTTGTGATATGGGTAATCATTTTCAAACTAATGTGGAAGTCAACTATGTTATGATCACTATTTTCCTGTAGACCTTTTACTATGGCACTATTAATTAACCCTGTCACATTGCACAATACTAGATTTAAAATAGCTTCATCCTTAGTTGGTTCCACAACATATTGCTCCAGGAAGCTGTCACAAAGCATCCTATAAACTCATCTTCCAGACCATCTTTGCTGTTATTGTGAAAAAAGCCCAAAAAAAGGCAAGAAAAGTAACAGCCATGTTTTTATTATGGAGGTAAAAAGGCTAATCACTATGCTGCACTTTATGATTTCAAATAGTTATTTTAACAAAAAACATAATCATGTCCTAAATAAATCTGTTTAAGTGGTATAACTATATCATGGTTATAGATAATGTCTTTGGTTTGAGGAACAGATTTTATGGTTGTGACCGTAATTGGTTCTAATATAGCTGTGATGATAAATTATTCTGAATGTGCTATTAGAAGAGTTTATTTGTCATGGGAATCAAAGGCCAAAAATCTTATCTTAATTCCAAAAATCTTAAGTAAATGCTTGTTTCAGAGATAACGTTACTGTCAAAATTATAGTAAAAAAGCATTTTTTCTATTGATACCTAAATTTAATACATGTATTTTATTTGTTAAAGATGCAAATTATGCATTTTACCAGAGATAGTTGGCAATTTTCCAAATATTTGGTTTAGAAATGCAAGGTTTTCATCTTGCAGTTTGCAATAGATGCATCACCCAGCTCACAGTTACTGTCCACCACACAGTTCACAGGCATACTGATGATCCCCCATTCCCTAATTTGCAGATATACTTTTTACCCCCACCCCACTCCCCCAGTTCACAGAGATAGCTCATTCCCCCAATTCACAGAAGTACTCAACAGCTCACAGTTTATGGGGATTCTCATTTCCCTCAGTTCACAGATAACTCCCCTGTGCACAGAGGCACTTCTCTCCCAAAAGCCTCCTCCAGTTAACAAAGGTATTCTTCACCCTACAGAGGCTTTTCTTCCTCATTCCCCTTCTCCAAAAGTAATTTCCTCTCCCTATCACATGGCACACTTCATCTTTCACAGATGCCCTTTTAACCCTTACTTCACAAAAGCGCTTCCCCTTCTACCCCACCTTTTCCCCGATCAGGGAGGCAGCTTTATCCTCTAGGTATTTCAGAGGCATTCCTGATCCTTTAATTTCCAGAAGCAGTACCTCCCCCCTCCAGATCACAGAGACACTCTCTCGCTCTAACCCTCCTGAATTTGCAGGCTCAATCTTCCCTCGTCATCCCATTTCACTAAGAGTCATTCTTCACTGTTTTCACTGTTGGACCTGACTCCAGGTTTTAACTGGCATTGTTGCTTTGCTCTGGGAATGGACTCTGTATTGGGTGCTGTGACAAGAATTCTGGATCTGCTTAAAAGTTTTTTTAAGTTCAGGAATTCCCATCTACTCAGGCTGAAGCAACAGCTTCAAGTATGAACTGAAGCCAGAATTGGATGTGCTAAGAGTATCCATGGGCAAATCCCTGGCCAGATTCTCCAGACAAGCAATTCATCTGTTGCACCAAGAGCTTAATACTGCAACAGGTGAATTTCCACTGCAAAGGAACTTTATGTACACTGTGAACATCTACTTATATTGCTGCCAACTAAATACAAGGACTTTCTGCTCTTTTGCTGAGACCTGGGCAAGAACAGATTTCCCCTTTCAAATGAGGTTAGAACCATCTCTTGTGCCACATTGGAACTATAATATAATATAAGATAAGCCTATACCATGTTTAACAGGCACAGAGCAATAATAAATTGATCCAGGTATTATGTGGTGGAGCACACATGGATAACTTTTGAAAACTAACTGAACCGGAAGTAAGCTATTGCTTTTAAAGAAGATCTCCTTGAATGTACTGTCATCAATAAAATGGAAGGGATAATGGAACCTGAGGCTAAATTTTCTCTTTATAAATGCAGGCACTCTCTTTACAAATGCAGGCACTTTCTTTATTCCACATCCAGGAGAAAGGACCTTAATGTAAAGCCCACTAATAAAATCATAGGATTTCAAGCATCTGCTTTCTTTAGCAACAATGAACACAAAGACCAATCACACCACCCATGAAATAATAATCCCTTAACATTCTCAAGTAGCTCAATGAATTATTTAAAAACCTAAAAATACAAGGATCTTCTCAGTGGAGCTGTGGATTACAAAATTTTTGTAGATATTGGCTGAATTGAGAAAAGTCATTTTACTAATCTGGTTCCTGCATGTATGTGTTGGTATTGTCTGTTATAAGAGAATGCAACTAAACATTTAGTGGTGGAAGACAAGGGCTAAATATACAAGTACCTAGCATAGCAACATGTCAATGAAAGAGTCAGCACATTGGCAATTAATAGGGTCATAGCTGAAATTCTGGAAAAATTACCTTACTTAAAAAGCAACAGTAGCATAAGGCATGAATGTTATTGCTAAATAGCAACACGGCACAATAAGGCCAGACTCTTGGCTCATTTGATCAACATAAACTAACATACTCAGAGCATAATGCAGTCCAAGAGGTTGATTATGCCAAGTCTCCACTCATAAAGTACTATGGGATTCCTGCATTGTCAGAGGTGCTGTCTTTCAGATGAGGTTTTAAACGAATTCTCAGGTGAAAGTAAAAGATCCCATGCCACTGTTTCGAAGAAGAGCAGCTGAGTTCACCATAGCATGCTGGCCAATAAAGCAAATTGTCTGATCAATTCACATTGCTGTGGAAGCTTGCTGTGTGCAAATTGGTTGCCACCTTTCCTACTTTACAACAGTGGCCACACTTCTAAAGTACTCCATCGGCTGTAGAGCAATTTGGGACATCCCAGGGTCGTGAAACCTGCTGTATAAATGCAAGCTTTTTTTCTCATGCGGATCGCTAATTCGTGTTCTGAATCACTTTATCTTTCTTAGGTGAGGGGTATGACATCATATAATTGCCTGCATTATTTCCCAACATATATGCAGCTCTGAATTTGTTAATAAAAAACAGCTATTCACAATGGATGTACAGGAATGTTTATTTAAAGAGACATGGGGTTATAAATATTTTTGTCGTTTTTGGTGTAATAGATTTTTTTGGTCCATTTCAATAGTGAGGTTGCTTGTACCATGGAAACTTTGAATATAGAAGCAGGAGTAAGTAATTCAGCCCTTCGAGCCTGCTCCACCATTCAATATGATCATGGCTAATCCTCTATCTCAATGCCATACTCCTGCTCTCTCCCCATACCCTTGATTCCTTTAGAGTCCAGAAATCTATCTATATCCTTCTTAAATATATTCAGTGACTTGGCCTTCACAGACTTCTGTGGCAGAGAATTCCACAGGTGCACCATTCTCTGAGTGAAGAGGTTTCTCCTCATCTTAGCCCTAAATGGCCTACCCCATATCCTGAGGTTGTGACCCTTTGTTCTAGGCCCCCGAGCCAGAGGAAACATCATCCCTGCATCCAGTCTGTCCATCCTGGTCAGAATTTAATACATTTCAATGAGATCCCATCTCATTCTTCTAAACTCCAGTGAATTCAGGCCTAGTCAATCTAATATCTCGTCATACGACAATCCTGCCATCCCAGGAATCAGTCTGGTGAACCTTTGCTGCACTCTCTCTACAGCAAGTATATCCTTTCTTAGGTAAGGAGAAAACTGCACATAATATTCCAGGGGAAGAATTTTGAGGTCAGCAGGCCCGGAAGCAGCCGGAAAATGACCCACCAGCCGCGGTTGGCCCCGGACCGCGATTTCACGCTGGCAGGCCAATTAAGGCCCGCCCAGCATGAAACACGGCTCCTCACTGGTCAGGAAGGGGCGGGTGGGGGTGGGTACCTGTCGGCTGCCGGGTCCAATGGTGACCCAACGGCTGGTTTAAAAATGGCACAGGCAGCCCCTGGAAGAAGAGCATCTCCTCTACATTTTCAATATTCAGGTTATGGAGTCGAGTGTGGCTGGGCACAGCAGGCGGGAGGGCAGGTCGGATGGGCACTCGGCCCCCCCCTCTGCTTTTCAGACGAGTGCCTCGTGGTCCTCCTGGAGGAGGTGGCTGCCAGAAGGGACACCCTTGTCCTCAGGGGTGGGAGGAGGAGGCCACTGCACCTCACCAAGAGGGTATGGGAGGGGGTTGCAGCAATGATGTGGTGGGCACATGGGTGCAGTGCTGAAAGAGGTTCAATAACCTACTGCGCTCAGGAAAGGTGAGTACTGTGTTGGCATAGGTCAGTGTGCAGAAGTATTAAGGTGTGGCTGCCCCCCCATGGACCTCAGGGGTGCTAGAGTCTGAGCGCCAACTGTCAGTGATGCCCAGAGCTGGCCAAGGGGGTCTACCCGGCTGTTTGGACTGAGTGTTTTGTGGCTCGAGGGCCACGACTCAGATGAGCCCTGTGAGGTGCTCCTCAGGTGGGGTTGGCCAGGCTGCAATGGTGCTGCAGGTAGAGAGCGGACTAATCAATGCTCCTCTGAAGACAAGCCATAACTGTGGTAATCTGATGTGTAATATACCTTTAAAAATAATGTTATAATGTAAGATTACATGATCTTAGTGTCCAATAGCATAGCGCGGGATACCTCTGTAGTTAGCAGTCTGCAGTCAGTAGTTAGTAGCAGCAGTAGTGTAGAGATAGAGTTTGAAATGTTAGTACATGTTTAGTTGCTGCTGGTACCTTTATAAATAAACACAGAGTTTCTACCAATGAAGTGTTGGCTACTCAACTCTATCATTAGTACCAAATCAGCCACCCCTTACAACAAGCGTGTGAACAGGACCCAACAAACCGGTAACTTGGATTCAACAATAACCAATTGGAGGGGTCATGGTTCAGCAGGGGTCCGACCTGCTGCTGCTGTTTACCAGGTTCAAGCAGGACACCCTTGAGCTGGAGAGCCGGCACAATCCACGTTCAACCAGGCACGGAGAGGCGGGGTTGCCAGACAAAGGTAAGAATGCAGTGCCCAGAGATGAAGAGTTTCGGATTGTGCAACCATTCTAGTGTAGTCTCTTCATTGATTGGAGCATCAAACCTGGAGTTCCCAATGATCATTGAAAGATGGCACCATAATTCAGATCTCCATTGTCTCACCAGGGTGCCTGGCATGCACAATGAAAGAGTGATGATTTTAACTAGTGATATGTCCTTGTTCTCCCTTTCAGATTCGCCAGCACGCACTCACTCTCTGGACCCCGAAGGGCCACCCCTGATGCCGGAGGACCGCTGGGCTACATTTACACCTGTGTCACACCCGCTCTCTGAACCAGGCACCAGCACAGCCGAGCTGAAGGAGTGTTGGATCAAGGCATCCCTGGTGTCCATTCCTCCCTGAAGGTTACAGAGGTCTGCCTCCACACCCTCAGCATTCTCTTCACCGTGCTCCTCTTCTGACTCACCACTGGATTCATCATCTATGGCCTGTGCAGCTGTGTCAAGATCCTCTTCCTCCAGTGGAACTCTCTTGCCAGTGCCAGATTGTGGCGAGCGCAGCATGCAGCCACTATCAGTGACACCCACTCTGGCAGGTATTGTAGTGCACCGCCTGAATGGTCCAGGCATCGGAAGCGCACCTTGGGAAGACCTATGGTCCTTTCTGCTACCGCCCTTGTGGACTCATATTGTAACGCTGCTCTGCCTCCGTTCTTGGGTGGCAGAGAGGCGTCATGAGCCATCTCTTCAACGGATAGCCCTTGTCACCCAGCAGCCATCCATCCAGCTGCGCTGGAGCACTGAAGAGCCTCGGCACCTGGGAGTGTCTCAGGATGTGTGCGTCATGGGAGCTGCCAGGGTACCTTGCACAGACTTGCAGGATCTGCACGTTCAAGGAGTGGAAGCCATTCTTGTTGATGAAGGCACCGGGCTGACCCGCTGGTGCCTTGATGGCCACATGTGTGCAGTCTATTGCACCCCAGCAATCACTGCAAAGCCGCTGGCTCACTCAGCCTGGCTGGCCTCTTCCATACGGTAAAGAATAAAGGTCAGTAACCATCTGAACAGAGCTTCTATCACCAGCTGGATGCAACTGTGTACAGCTGATTGGGAGACTCCACACAGATCCCCCACTGACCCCTGGAAAGAGCCAGAGGCATCGAAGTTGAGAGCTGCTGTGACCTTCAGAGCCACTGGCATGGGGTGTCCACCCACACAGTCAGAGCTGATCTCAGGCCAAATCATCTGATAAATGGAGGTCATTGTCTCATTTGAGAGGCGGAGCCTCATTTGGCATTGCACCTCAGACATATTGAGGTAGCTGCATTGCCACCTGTAAACCCTGGCAGCAGGATAGTGCTGCCTTCTGCCACCCCTTCCGCCTTGGATTTCCTGCTGGCCCTGTTACCCTTGTGCCTGCGCCTCTCCTCCCACAAGTCCTTACCCTGGAGGCTGCACTGGGACACCTGGCCTCCTCTCCCCTCTGCCCATCTCTTCCTCCTCAGAGGAGGTGCCGCAGGCAGAGACGACAATCCCCATTACCAGGGTAACGGAAGGCTGTCTGATTCCTGGAAAGGCCACACAGTCTGAATCCTCCGGGGCCCTTGCAGACATGAATAAGTTCTGAAATGATGCATGGAAATGCTAAGAATGAAGCTGCCAAATACCAGTAAGCAACCAGCATCAAACTATCTTCAAAACTCCACACTACTCACACTGGCAATGCTGCTAATCCTTTTTATCCCGCCCTTGGATGAGGTTTTTGAAATTGTCTGTCTGCCCGTCTTGCCTGTGCAACAAGCGCAAAATTGCACGGGCAACACAAAATACAGTTTAATTGTCTTTTTAATGGCCTTACCTGGCCTTGTAATTGATGGCGGGCGCAGCTCTGACTCCCACTCGTGCCTGCTGAATGAAATATCGCGCGAGTGCGCAATCACATTGGGACACTCACCCGATGTCATCGTGCGCTATTTATGCTCGAGCATGTCGGCCATGCTCCCACATGCCAAGTGAAAACTTCTGCCCAGCTGTGGTCTCATCAAGGCCCTGTACAGCTGCAGTAAGACTTGCTCCTGTACTCAAGTCCTCACACAATGAAGGCCAACATACCATTTGCCTTCTGAACTGCTTGCTGCACCTGCCTGCTTGCTTTCAGTGATTGGTGTACAAGGACCCCAGGTCCCTTTGTACATCAACATTTCCCAATCAGCACCATTTCAATCATACTCTGCCATCCTGTTTTTCCTACTGAAGTGGATAACATCGCACTTATCCACGTTATACTGCATCTGCCATGTTTTTGCCCACTCACTCAACCTGTCTAAATCGCCTTGAAGCCTCTTAACACCCTCCTCACCGCTCCCATTCCCACCAAGTTTTGTGTTATCAGCAAACTTGGAAATGTTACATTTGGATCCTTCATCCAGATCAATATTGTGAATAGCTGGGGCCCAAGCACTGATCCGTGCGGTGCCCCACTAGTCACTGCCTGCCACTCCGAAAAAGACCCGTTTATTCCTATTCTCTGTTGTCTATCTGCTAACCAATTCTCAATCCATATAAATATAGCATCCCCAATCCAATTTGCTTTTATTTTATACACTAACCTCTTATGTGGGACTTTAACAAAAGCTTTCTGAAAATCCAAATACACTACCTCCACTGGTTCTCCCTCATCTATTCTGATAGTTACGTCCTCAAAAAACTCCAGTATGTTTGTCAAACACGATTTCCCTTTCATAAATCCATGTTGACTTTGTCTAATCCCTTTTATATTTTCTAAGTGTCCTGTTATCACATCCTTTATAATAGACTCTAGCATTTTCCCTCCTATTGATGTTTTCCCTCCTATTGATGTTAGGTTAACTGGTCTGTAATTTGCTGTTTTCTCCCTCCCTCCTTTTTTAAATAGTGGGGTTACATCTGCCACCCTCCAATCTGCTGGGACTGTTCCAGAACCTACAGAATTTTGGAAGATGACAACCACCACATCATCTATTTCCATAGCAACCTCCTTTCGTACCATGGGATGTAGATTATCAGGCCCTGGGGATTTATCGGCTTTCAGTCCCATTAATTTCTCCAGCGCTAGTGTTTTAGTAATACTAATTTCCTTTAATTCCTCCTTCTTACTAGACCCTCAGTTCCCTAGTATTTCTGGTAAGTGATCTGTGTCTTCCTCCGTGAAGACAGGAGTAAAGTAGTTGTTTAATTGCTCTGCCATTTCCTTGTTCTCTATTATAAATTCTCCTGTTTAGAACTGTAGGGGACTTCCACTTGTCTTCACAAATCTTTTTCTTTTTACATACTTATAGAAGCTTTTACAGTCCGCTCTTATATTCCTTGCAAGTTTACTCTCATACATTATTTTTTCCCTCTTAACCAATCTCTTGGTCCTCCTTTGCTGAATCCTAAACAGCTCCCCTGCTCAGTCTTGCTACTTTTTCTAGAAACTTTATATGACTCCTCTTTGGATCTAATATTATCCTTAATTTCTTTTGTTGGCCATGGTTGAGCCGCTTTTCCTGTTATGTTTTTACGCCAGAAAGGAATGTATAACTGTTGCAATACATACATTCATTCCTTAAATATTAGCCAATGCCTATCCACCATCAAGCCTTTTAATGAAATTTCCCAATCTATCTTAGCCAACTCATGCCTCGTACCTTCATAATTACCCTTGTTTAGATTTAGGACCCTAGTTTCAGATCGGACTACTTCACTTTCCATCCTAATGAGGAATTCTATCATGTTATGGTCACTGTTCCCTAAAGAACACCGCACAAAAAGATTATTAATTAACCCCTTCTCGTTGCACAATACCAAATCTAGGATAGTCTGTTCCTTAGCCAGTTCCTCGACACACTGGTCAAAAAAACCATCTCATACACATTCCAAGAATTTATCCACCACAGTATTATTGCTAATTTGGTTTGCCCAGTCTATATGTAGATCAAAGTCACCCATGATTACTGTAGCATCCTTATTACATGCATCCCTAATTTCCTGTTTAATTAATGCCATCCCTTACCTTATCACTACTGTTTGGAGGCCTATAGACAACTCCCACTAATGTTTTCTTCCCCTTATTGCTTCTTAGCTCCACCCAGACTAATTCTACATCTAGATTTTCTGAGCCAATGTCCTCTTTCACTATCATACTTATTTCATCCCTAACTAACAATGCCATGCCACACCCTTTTCCTTTGAGTACCCTTGGACATTCATTTCCCAACCTTGGTCACCCTGCAGCCATGTCTCCGTAATCACAATAATATTGTACCCGTTTACATCGACTTGCACTGTTAATTCATCTACCTTATTGCGAGTGTTCCATGCATTCATATACAGTGCCTTTAGACTTGTCTTTTTAACAATTTTGCATATCATTTTTTGTACTATGGCCCTATTTGCTGCTAGCCCTTGTTTCCTCTGTCTTCCACTTTACTTTCTGCTTTTCTTTCATTCCTATCTTTGTTTCCCTCTCTTGTGTCTACCCGCTGAGTTTCCCATCCCCCTGCCAGTCTAGTTTAAACCCTCCCCCACAGTACTAGCAAATACCCCTGCGAGGATATTGGTCCCAGTCCTGCTGGGGTGCAACCCGTCCAGCTTGTACAGATCCCATCTTCCCCAGAATCAGTCCCAATGCCTCAGGAATCTAAATCCCTCCCTCCTACACCATCTCTCCAGCCATGCATTCATTCTCCTACTCCTGATCTCACTAGAATGTGGCTCTGGGAGTAATCATGAGCTAACTACCTTTGAGCTCCTGCTTTTTAATTTATTTCCTAGCTCCCTATATTACGCTTTCAACACATCCTTCTTTTTACCTATGTCGTTAGTACCAATATGGACGATGACCTTTGGCCGTTCACCCTCCCCCTTCAGAATGTCCTGCAGCCATTCAGTGACATCCTGGGCCTTGGCACCAGGGAAACAACATACCATCCTGGTGTCATGCCTGCGGCCGCAGAAATGTCTATCTGTTTCTCTTATGATAGAATCCCCTATCACTATTGCTCTCCCAATCTTTCCCCTCACAACCACCCCCACCACCCCAGCTGAGTCACTCATGGTGCCGTAGGCTTAGCTCTTGCTGCATGCCCCTGAGAAACAATCACCCCCAGCAGTATCCAAAAATGGAAAATCTGTTAGAGAGGGAGATGGACCCAGAGGATTTCTGCACTACCTGCCTAGTGTTTTTACTCTATCTGGCAGTCATCCAATCCCTTTCTGCCTGTGCACTCTTTACCTGCGGCATGACTACCTCACTGTACATGCTATCCAAGAAGATCTCAGCCTTGCAGATGCTCCACAGTGACTCCAGCCACAGCTCCAGCTCTGAAACGTGAATTTTGAGTAGCTGCACCTGGAGACCTGCACACATGTCGCCCTGGATACTGGAAGTGTCCCTGACTTCCCACATCGCACAGGAGGAGCATTCCATATGGCTGAGCTGCCCTGCCATGACCTACCCTTAAATTACCCCTTTTACTTTCACCTCTTCTAGTTTAATGAATATTAAGGACAGAAGAAATACTCACCAGGTCCTACTTACCAAGGCTGCCGCTCTCCTTACCGAGGAAAGGTATAAAATGAAAGGATCCCTCCTTCCCTCTTCACCGAACTCCCTCTCTCACCAAACTCCAACTTAAGCACTCTAATGCAGCCTAAAGCAGCACTCCAGGGCAAATGAAAGCAGCACTGTAGATGGCTTGCTTCTATGCTGTCTGAGTTTAGCTTCTGAAAACCTGTTTAAGCCAGTTAACTAATTAACTAGCTGCAACTGCAAACAGAGCCTGTATAGCCCTTGTTTGAAAGCTGGACTAAAACTCACCACCTTCCGACCCTAAGCGCAACTTTTAGTTAGTTGCTAAATTAAAGAAACGTTAGACTTTAGATAGAAATTAGCCCTTAAAAGTCCCCTTCTCATCAAACCCCAACTGATGTACTCTAATGCAGCACAGATACATTTTGTCTCAGTTCTAGAAATTTGAACAGTGAAGTTCCCTTTACCTTTTGCCCAGGTTTGCTTTTTTTGTTAAATGTGGTGATCTCAGAAAATATTTTTTGACCAACTGCAATGATAATGCAAGATGGATGGAAATTGTCCTCACGTCATCATCATGAGGCAGTCCTCAGTGCTGGCACTCTTTACAGGGGACAAGTGAATAAATGGCTGATTGGAGCCAAGTGATGCCCTTTACTAAACTGGCCGTTATTCCGTGCTGAAATGTTCACTGAAATCATAAACAGATTTTCTACCACATTTCCAGTGGAGGAACAGGGGCACCTCTGAGGAATTTCCCAGCCTATGCATTGGAACCAGAAAGGACTAAGGTGATTGAAAGGGACCAGCTGAAGGTTGCATCTCCAATCTGAAGCTTTCAACAACCTCGCTTCACTGGGGATGTCAATCCAGCTGCTGTGAACTGGCATCTTCAGACTTTGGAAACATTTGACAAAGCCTCAGTGGAACTGAATTGCTGAAAGAAAACTTCATCCTGTGAACTCACACTCACCAAGCTGTCTGTGATAGTTCCATTCTCTGATGGGCCTTGGTTGAGTGGCCAATGGACTGCCAACACTCGGGCTCAATGATCCACCATCTTCCATTATCTGAAAGCACCTTTCCTGAAATTATAGCCCTAGCCTAAAGTCTGACTCCTCTTGAATCTCTCTTCAGAGATGGCATCAAATTTTTCCTCCATCCTTCCTACCTCCTAACCGCTTGTAAGTTGCATTTTACCCACTGTACTAACTCCCGTGTTGCTAATCTTATGGTTCTAGGTGCTAGAGTCTGGCCTGGTTCTGGGAGGAAGGGAATAAATAATGGTGTGAGCAAAGGTGTTCTGGCATGATTGCAGTTAGACTGAGGGGAACATCTTCCCCCATTTTATCGCACACATCTGGAGACATTTAATCTTCTATGAATACAGAATAACAGTATAGCTGTCTTCTCCTGCAAAATAAATGTAGGACTTATGACATTGTGGTGTCATTTAACTCATCGGAGTATTGGCCATGGCACCCAGTGACCGCATACTATTGATGAAAATAATTACCATGACAGTCAAAAAGTTGGCAGATGCCTGTGATCCTACATTATTCAGTTGTGTGCAGTAAATTAGAAGTATAGACATCTCCATACAAGCATGCAATTCACCATGAACCATTATGATTATGCCAGAACAGCAATACACCAGGTGTATGACCTTTACTGGGCAGTGATGGGCATACCTTGCCCATTCTGATCAAACCATTATTTTTATTCCCTACACTGTGTTGCTGATCTTACTGTTATGGAAGTTGCACTATTGGCTTCAAACACCTCCCTCCAAGCGCCTTTACTGTGGTCCAAAATGATCTTGTTCCTTGTGTGCCAAACAGTCCTACCTTTCGTCACCTCCTAGGTTCCAGTAATACATTCATCTCTGTTTCACTGCAGTTAGAGGCTCTCCTCTTTACAGGTCTTCCAGCTGCCATGCCTTCTCATCTCCCCTCCAATGCTCTAAGTGATGAAACTTGCCCTTTCAGCTGTTGTAGGCTTTTAAATCTTGTAGCAAATTCCCAATAATTTATAGTGGTTCGCCAGTGCGCAATGGTTGATTTTCATGCAAATGAGGTAACTCAGGGAAGCCAATAATGGTCAGCAGTGAGGGCAATGGGTGGGCAGAAGCCTACGCCATTGTACTTCCAGTGCTGCAAATGTTTATCGGGAAATCCAGACCACAGTATTCCTTCCACTAAGCGTTAGGGAAAAGAATTGTCCATCATTTTCTTGTGTAATGTGTAATATCTTCACTGGTAGCTCAGCCAAGAATTGGCAAAATGCCCAATGAAGACATAAGGGTTCAGATGTCAATGAAGGGTGGAAATTGGATTCATGACACGGTGGTTGCTCAGTGCTCCACAGTTAGTATGAAAACTCAACTAATGAGAAAAACAACATCCTGCAAAAGCAAAGCATTACAAGTGCTGCTGTGAATTTTCAAAGTAATGAACTGTCTGGCTAGAGAGATGATAGAAAGATAAAGGTCAATTATTTTCAGGTTTTGAAAGAAAGCTAACCAATGACCTTTAGGCATTCAGGATCAGGTCATATCTGATCTGAAGCCTAGAAGCTTCTCTGTTTAAGTATCTTGGAGTTGCTGAAATTAAATTGGTAATGTCCATTATAATTCCATCTTACAGTCAAGGCCACTAACATCAGTGATCAGGCAGTATTTATTAATCTTAACTCTGTTGGGCAATACAGCATCTGGCTTTCAGGCTCAAGAATATCTATATTCAAATCTCTCCTTTCAAGAGGTTGATAATTGGGTCTCCAGACTGCCAATTTTGGCATTAATGGTAAACTTCTTGGCCAACAAATCATCTGTAATTGGAAATTTTGTTGAATATTCAGGCTTTAGAATTAATATTGTAAGAATGAGGATGAAAGATAGGCAGCTATAATCAGAAGTGGTTTTATAGATGAGCAAATGTACAACTATATGAGGTTAGATGGTATCAGTGGTGAACACCTCTTGGAATATAAGAGAATCACAGAGAGCCCAATCCTGCCCTACAGTCACACACATACACCTCCCAGCATGTGATATTGAGTTGCACCTCTAGGGTCACTGATCAATTTGGTGTCATCACCATCAGTCTGGATAACCCAACACAGCATAAACCAGTGATCAAAAGTAGATGTTTCCTACCAGTATGGTCACATTGCGTGGTGCGTTTTATTCGATG
This sequence comes from Cetorhinus maximus, assembly GCF_964194155.1. NCBI lineage: Eukaryota > Metazoa > Chordata > Chondrichthyes > Lamniformes > Cetorhinidae > Cetorhinus > Cetorhinus maximus. Next base: position 81,113,527 of record NC_135892.1, read on the forward strand.
AGCATTGCGAAAGTCATGGGAAGTTAAAATAATTGTTCATGTAAAGTCTAAGAGTACTGGACTCTTGCAGACACTAGGGCCTGTTATGTTAATTGTTTTCTGGTGCACGTGGAAATAACAGAAGTACTAAAGGGTCATTTGAAGGCATTATTCTAATTAACTCAGCTTTCCAGACAGGATGTTTAGACCATGTAGTGTGCACTCCCAATGAACCTGGCCTCCTTCTGTTGTCTGTGAGATGAGTCAAGGGAACCATTATTATTTGACTGTTCTGTTGAAGGGTCATGAGGACTCGAAACGTCAACTCTTTTCTTCTCCGCCAATGCTGCCAGACCTGCTGAGTTTTTCCAGATAATTCTGTTTTTGTTTTGATTATTATTTGACTGCTGGCCAAGGCCATGGATTCACATTAATCCGTACATTTAAATGAAAATATTCTGTTTATTTTCCTTTGCTGAAATTGCAACAATATACAGCAATTAATGTTCCAAATGAAAGGACACAGTGTGTACACATAATGAAGCAAAGCTTAATTAAATCAAACTCGAAACCAAACCAACAAGCAAATAAACAACAATATATAATTGCCTAAATTAACTTGTCTTTGGGAAAAGGCCATAAAGGACCCCATTTACTTTTTCAGATTGCAAGGAGATATTTGCAATTGTTGAGATTTGCTGTAAACACAGGAAAATTCTGCAACCTTAACTGGGAAACAGACCCCCTGAGACAGTGGATTTCCCTTCCCTGTATACAAGATGAATTGGAAAAATGTCACTCACTTTAATGCCCCATCGCCTATAAGGAAATGACAAATGGGGAATATGGCTTAGAGTACAGTCTAAAGTAGGGATAAGAAGCCAATTAAAAAAGCAATTGTAAATCATGGTGATATTTCTGGAAGCTGAATAGCTTCCAAATGCTTGATAATAGAAGATCCCTACCTATTTCCAGCAGTTACTGCATATCCTGCATGCTTCAGGAATTCCAGGGAGTAGTCACATCTACCCTTCCTCCTAGGAAACCTGCTGTTGAACAACAAGTGCTCCGAAGCTATAGAAGAGTAGATTTTATTTCTCTGACTCGAAATAGGATTACACGGAATGTATGACACAGAAACAGGCCATTTGGCCCAACCAGCCCATGCAGGCATTTATGCTCCACTTGAGCCTCCTCCCATTTTTCCCCATCTAAATCTATCATCGCAGCTATATGTTCCTTTCTCCCTCATATGCTCGTCTAGTTTCCCCTTTATTTCCTATGAATGTCCATCTCCAGATATCAGAGAGGTGACCTTATAAAGACATGCAAGAGATAGGTAAAGGTAAACCCTTTAAATTAACTTTAAATTAAATTGTGAGAGTAGAACAAGGCGACCAGGGGTTCAAAGTAGCAAAAAAGTCAAGTTAAGACTGACATTGGGGAAATTCTTCATACAAAGAGAAGGGCTGCCAACCCTCCTCGATTTCATGGGAATCTCCGGAATGGAAGATTGGATACCAGAAACATCTTGAAGGCATCAAAGTCCACTGCACAAAGATGCATAAGGCTGATGGGTTATTTGTTTGGGCTGCAAATTAGGACAACTTTGCCTGTGAAGGCACTCGTCAGAATAAACAGGCGCCCAGGTTTGTGTGTCTGGCTGGCTTACCACAGTGGCAGCATGTCATCGACTCTATCCACATTGCCGTCTGCACACTTCCAAATCAATCAGACGTATTTGGAAGCCACATGGGCTTCTACTTCATCAATGTTCAGCTGATGTGCATCCATAAGAGAAGGTTTATGCAGGTGTGTGCCAGTTCCCTGGGAAGCTGCCATGATGCTTACAACAATCAAAGATCCCCCACCCCTTTGGGATCTGCAAGCCTTCTTAAAAGATGGCTGCTAGGAGACAAAGGACACTCCCTTCAATCTTGATTAATGACACACATAAGAAACCCAACCAATGAAGCCCAAGAGTGCTGCAACAAAAGCCATATGATAATCAGATGTGTCATTGAACAAGTGTTCAAGACACACTTTGGGTGCCTGGACAGATTTGGAGCTGTCCTTCAGTACCTGTCAATAAGGATCCCCAAAATGATCATGGTGGTGATCACGGTGATCATGCTGATCTCTCAAAATGATCTGCAGAGCATTGCATATCAGCAAGGATTGGAACTGCAGGGGGAACAATGCATTGAGGATGGAGCCAATGAAGAGGAGGATGGGGATGGGCCACAACGCATCACAGTTAATAGAGGCAGACGCTCAGATCGCTGCTTTGATTGAGATGCTATTGGCTCACGGCCTCTGGGACTTGGTGCCCATGAAGGTCTCATCAAGACTCTTTCACCTGCACCTGTGCAGGGGCAGGTTTGGCCATCAGGAGTTGAGGCAACACATCAGACATTAACTGAGGTGGGAGGCAATGGGTGTGAAGTTGATGTGCTTTGAATGGAATTCCCACTCCCTTCTCCCCTTTTGCTATTATCTCTCTCAAGGGTCAGCCACACTTCACTCCTATCAGACTGCTCAAAAGCAGCTTGGTGACGATCAGTGTAGTTTGAAAGGTCATGTCATCCTATTTAAGGCAGACTTGTTGGCATCCAGAATCTGCACGATGCAGCATAGCCTGTATCAACTTGTTTGTTTCATGGAGTAGGCCCCTGTAACAGTGGAAGAAAACATCTTTGCAATGCCTTGCAACATCAACTCACTTACACTTGAGGTGGAATTCTCCATTCTCTCTGCAATTGTGGACATTGTGCCTGGTAGGGCTGTCAGTGCTTTGCAGACTTTCTGCAGTCCCTCAGTGATTATCCTTTTCTTTGATTGCCTTGGGAAACAGCATCTGTGTGCAGCCGTGCAGAGCTTGGAGAGGATTGCAGACTCCAATACAGACTCTCCACAGCTGCCCTCTCCTTGTGCTCACTTATGCACCATGAGTCACCAGGTAAAAACCCAACTATATGTCTGACCTGATCCATCAAAGTACGACTATCTGTTCTGATGCATGGTAAGCATGACTCCTGTGATGGCGCACCCTCAGAATCATGGAATGGTTAGACCACAGAAGGAGGCCATTCAGCCCAATATGTCCATGCTGGCTCTCTGCAAGAGCAATTCAGCTAGTCTCAGTCCTTTTCCCTACAATCCAGTAATTTTGTCTCTTCAAGCGCTTATCCAATTCCCTTTTGAAAGTCCTATTGAATCTGCCTCCACCACACTCTTGGGCAGTGTATTCTAGAACCTAACCACTCACTGCTTAAAAAAGATTTTCCTCATGTCTCTGTACGTTCTTTTGCCAATCACCTTAAATCAGTGTCCTCTTAGTTCTTGACCCTTCCACCAATAGGAACAGTATTTGTCCATCTACTCTATCTATATCAACCTCCTCTCATCCTTCTCTTCCCAAAGCAGAACAGTCCCAGCTTCTCCTATCAATCCAGGTAATTGAAGTCCCTCATCACTGGAACTATTCTCGTAAATCTTTTCTGTACCCCCTCTAAAAACTTCACATCCGTCCTAAAATGCAGTGCCCAGAATTTGACACAATGCTCCAGCTGAGGCCAAACCAGAATTTTATAAAGGTTCATCATAACTTCCTTGCTTTTGTATTCCATGTCCAAGCTTACAAAAACCCACCATCTTCTCAATTTCCCTTGTGCACATATGCCCACCAAAGACCCCTTTACCATCGGGATTTGGAGTGGAGGGTGTTGCATGTAGGAGTCCTGTGCAATAAAAAGTTAAGATGGTTCACAGACTCCCAGGCCACCTGTGTTTTCTCCGGCCTTGAGGAGTCCGTGTTCCATGTATATGTGGAATGCCAGACGCTGCCGCCCCAGTTCCACTATTCGAAGGGGCTGCTATTTAAATTCTGGTTGCACTTCAGTCCCATGCTCCTGATCTTTGGTCATCTGTTGTGAAGGGGGTCAAGGTGGGAGGAGGACCTCCTTGTGAGCCTGATCCTGGGCCTGGCCAAGGTGGCCATTAACAGGGCCAGGTAGTGGGTGGTTGAGGGGGTTGTTCGGCCTGACTGTCTGCCCCTCTTCCATGGCTACATACATGCCCTGATGGCCCTGGAGAGGGAGCACGTGGGGTCCACTGGTACACTTGAGGCCTTCCACAACTGGTGGGCTCTGCAGGGGGTTGGAATGCACCATCAGCTGCGGAAACAACATTTTAGTTTGATTTGTTAAGTTTCCTTTAGAGTTTTGTCTCCTTGTTACATTGCCCCTTGAAAGGGGTATCAAACAGTTAATTAATTTATTCACTTTATTGTTTTAAGAATATACCCACCAAAGAAAGAATTAACTCCTCTTAGGATTCATTGTCCACAAGGTCTATCTTAACACAGGAAGGCCCAGGCAAAGAGAAAAGATACGAGTTAGTGCTGCTTAGGTAAGCATGTTGCAGCTCACCATTATAAAAGGTGATCTTATTTCACTCGCTACTGAAATCAAGTTAATGTGATTGGGTGTTGTATGATGTGCGGATCACTGATATCAGTCATTAGGTAACTGGGAGGTCCCAGTTTCCTCTTTTCCAATACACAGGGACAACACAACATCATGAATTTCTCACACATCTTCCTCTGCAGCTGTCAACTGGGTATTCTTTGAAGGAACATATCCAGCTCTCTCTCTTTCTCGTGTTCTATGCTGTCTTTTCCTTCAATCTGGGAAAGAACAGATCTATGATTGATGGTTTTGGCACCTGATGAATGCGGGGTGTCATGGGATGGTTTCAGAGCTTGAAACAGAAACCTAAAAAAAAAATCCAGGTTTCTGGTGGGAGGACTTTCTTAACTGGTTTTCCTGGCATCTGATGCCTGAGAAATGAACCTGTGCCCTCGGTTGCTAAGGAACAGAAGTCACTTTGGAAGAGTAAGATATGGAGATCAAATTTCAGCCTGACGACAGACACAGGAAGGGAAAATAGTAGCTCTGATTCAGAGAGATCAGACAGACTGTGAAGCTGTGAGTGTAAGGCAGCTAAGGTGGGAAGTCATGGCACAGCTGGCGAAGTAGACCAAAAAGAGCAGATTCCTGGAGTTAGCATTATGAAAGATCCGGAAGGGTATGCCTTTTGGTGGACATTTGGTTGTCGGATGGGACTCCAGACCTAGCCCTGAGTGAATAAAGGAATTGAAACTCTACCTGGGAATAGCAGAGTTTTGTGGAACTTTGCAGCTGAGATTAATGCCATAAATGGTGAAAGGAAAGCTGAAGAAATTTGTGAGACCGACCTTTGCTGTATCAACCGTTTAAAGTGTAGTTTCCACTGAATACAGTTTACCTGCTGATTCATGTTTAATTTATATTGGTTTTAGTTTGATCGTTACAACATAAGTTATTAAAAAGTGGAAATCTTGTCCATCGGTTTCTTCTGTTGAGATTGTGAAGTTCTCAGGGTTGTAACAAGAGCATTGGGTGAGGGTGACATCAAATTGCATAATAGATGCTTAGATGGAGACATGAGGAAATGCATAAAAAGAAAAATGGGTGGATAGTTGTGAAGACTGGTGTAATGGAGTAGGCTTGACAAGAATGTGGATGGTGGTTGAGGCACACAGCAGGATGCAAGTGAATGCGCAACTGTATTTACCTTTCCTGATCTAGTTAGCATATTAAAACACTTCCTGCAGCTGAATTCACAGGCATGGGCAATAGTCTGTCACCGGATTAATGGCATTAATTAATAGCCAGCCACCTCCTTCTTTGTCTTAACAGAAAATGCTGGAAAAACTCAGCAGGTCTGGCAGAATCTGTGGAGAGAGAAACAGAGTTAACGTTTTGAGCCTGTATGACTCTTCTGAGCTGAGGAGCCAACTAAGGGCCATTTCCTGGCCCCACAGGCAGGGGTCAGCTCTGAAGAAGAACCACGTGGTCTGGAAATGTTAACTCTGCTTCTCTCTCTGGCTGCCAGACCTGCTGAGTTTATCCAGCATTTTTTGTTTTTATTTCAGTTTTCCAGCATCCGCAGTATTTTGCTTTTATCCCTCTTTGTTGCAAATGCAGGTATCTTCCTCCCTTGCTGGGGAAGAGTATCCCTGTTCAACTCTTCACTGTAAGCAGCGCTGCATCACGTGAAAAATGGTTAAATCAAGGAGCAGCCCTTAGCTGTCCTGAATCCATGATAAGGCATCTCTATCTCTTGGTTCTACCTCCGAAACACTCCAAGTTCGATCTTTGGATCAGTCTTTTAAATGCTACAATTGAAATTGCATCAAGTGGGTCAACGCTACATCCACTATAACACATTCAATGCCAAAGCAAGTTATATTATGATTAGATGACTGCATTATAACACCACAGACCAACTGGGTGAAAATTCTTGTGGGTTTCCCAGCCAATATTGCCTCCTGGACCCCCATTGCAAATACAACCAGAGTTATTATTGAGACCATTTGAATTAAAGTATATCCAACCTTTATAAAGTAAATGAAATACAATTGTATAATATGTGTAAGCATCATGACATCAGGTGTCATTATAGTAAATATCATGTGATCAGATGCCTTTTGCGCTTAGATTCCATCAGCAGGATTTTTAGTTTGGTGGGTGCCTGCGATCAGCAGGCCTAGGAGCAGCCGGAGAATAGACCCCCCAACCGCAATCGGCCCCCAACCACAATTTCATGCTGGCTGACCAATGAACCACACGCTGAGAAGCTCAGCGTTGCCGGGTGCGGCCAGTAGGGGGGCGGGCGCTGACATTAGCGCGGGGGAGCGCGGAATGAAAGCTCCCTGAAGGCAGAGAGCTGCATCAGGGAGCTGAAGAATTTAAATGCAATAAAAGAAAAATTTTAAATTCTGGAAAAAATACTCACACATCAGTATCAGTCACTTGGACATATACAAGATGAAAATTCTGTCCGTACATTTTCATTTTTTTATATTTAATAACGGAAACCTCAGCCTGCGGATGAGGTTTCTTGAAAAATGCAAAGGCCGCCTTGCCGATTCGCCCGCCCGCCAACCGTAACATTGGACAGGCAACGAAAACTCTCACTTAATTACAACTTTAATGGCCTTAATAGGCCTCCTATTTGCCAGTGGGCACGCTTCCAACTCTCGCATGCGTCTTCCGACCGAAATATCGTGCGAGTGCGCGGTGACGTCGGGACGCTTGCCCAATATCATCGTGCACTGTTTCATGACAGTGCGTGATGGGTGGGTTGGGTGCATGGCCACACGCCGAGCGAAAAATTCTGCCTCATGTGATCAGTGCCCCACAATTAGTTGTCATGTGATCAGTTGTCAGCATGCTCAAACCTCTAGTAATACAATCAACTGTAGTTGGCAACTGTAACAAAAACTGATCAATGTGTGCAACAGACGTCCATATACGGTAGTAGAGGGGAAACCCCTAGAAATATTTCAGAATGATACTGCAATTAGGGTTTTTCTAAATGGATGAATTAAGAAAGTCCAAATGGCTTTCCTCATCCATAATTATCTTGTTAAATGGTCAGCCATTCATAGGATTTAAAACAGTGGTCCCAATTTTAACTCTAGGCAGGTATTGGGCAGAAGGGTGGAATGATGATTTGGGAGCTCATCCACTTGCACAAGCTGATCCCAGGCTGACTCAACCCATCGCCAGTGCCACACATCCTATCCAAAGTGGCAGCCTGCCACTCACAGGAGGGGCCAATTTTTCACGTCCCATTGGGGTTGGGTTAGGAGGTGGGGGAGCTGTCAATATGGCATGGGAAGGTACCAATTAAGGGTCATTTCCTGGCCTCCTGGGGAAGAGGTAGCAGCACAGTGGTTTATGGTCAGGAGGGAATTGCCCTGGGAGTTCTCAACATTGACTCTGGACTCCATGAAGCCTCAAAGCTTCAGGTCAAAAATTGGCAAGGAAACCTCTTGTTGATTACTACCTACTGCCCTCCCTCAACTGATGAATCAGTGCTCCTCCATGTTGAACACCACCTGGAAGAAGCACTGAGGATGCCAAGGACACAGAATGTATTCTGGGTGGGGGAACTTCATTTTCCATGACCAAGGATGGCTTGATAGCGCCACTACTGACCGAGCTGGCTGAAGGACATAACTGCTAGACTGGGTCTTCAGAAGATCGTGAGGGAATCGACATGAAGGAAAAACCTACCAGACTTTGTCCTCGCCAAAGTACCTGTTGCTGTTGCATCTGTCAACCTGGTGAAGCTGCAACACAGGACTACTTGCATGTCAGACAGTGGAAGCAGCATGTGATAGATGGAGCTAAGTGATCCCACAACCAATGTTTCAGATCAAAGCTCTGCAGTCCTGCCATATCTAGTTGTGAATGATGGTGGAAAATTGAACAACTAACCAAAAGGAGGAGGCTCCACAAATATCCTCATCATCAATGAAGGGAAGCCCAGTACCTCAGTGCAAAAGACAAAGAAGAAGTATTTGCAACCATCTTCAGCCAGAATTGCTGAGTGGATGATTCATTTTGGTCTCCTCCTGAGGACCCCTGCATCACAGATGCCAGTCTTCATGCAATTTGATTCACTCCATGTCAAAAAACGGCTGAAGGCACTGGCAATGCAAAGGCTATGGATCCTGACAACATCCTGACAGTAGTACAGAAGACTTGTACTCCTGAACGAGCCACACCCCTATCCAGCTGTTCCAGTACAACTACAGCACTGGCATTTAACCAACAATGTGGAAAATTGCCCAGGAATGCCCAGTCCACAAAAAGCAGAACAAATCCAATCCATCCAATTATCGCCCCTTCAGTCTACTCTTGGTCATCAGCAAAGTGATAGAAGGCGTCATTGACAGTGCTATCAAGTGGCACTTACACAACAATAACCTGCTTATTGAGGCTCAGTTTGGGTTCCACCAGAACCACTCGGCTCCAGACCTCATACAGCCTTGGCCCAAACATGGACAAAAGATTTGAACTCAGGAAATGCGGGGGGAGTGACTACACTTGACAGCCAGGCAGTATATGACCAAGTGTGGCATCAAGGAGCCCCAGCAAAACTGAAATCAACAGGAATCAGGGGAAAACTCTCCACTGGTTGGAGTCATACCTGGCACAAAGGAAGATGGTTGCAGTTTTGAGGCTAATTATCTCAACCTCAGGATATCACTGCAGAGTTCCTCAGGATAGTGTCCTAGGCTCAACCATATTCAGCTGCTTCATAAATTACCCTGATCCTCCATCAATGACCCTCCATTATAAGGTCAGAAAAATGGATGTTCAATGAAGGTTGCACAATATTCAGCACCATTCGCAACTCCTCAGATACAGAAGCAGTCCATGCCTATTTGCAGCAAGACCTGGACAATATCTAGGCTTGGCTTGACCAGCTCCTACAAGAGAGAACCTAACCATCTCCCCATGACATTCAATGGCATTACCATTCTGGAATCCCCCACTATCAACATCCTGGGGCTACCATTGACCAAAAATTTAACTGGACCAGCAATATAAATACTTTGGTTACAAAAGTAGGTCAGAGGCTCGGAATTCTGCGTTGAGTAACTCTGGAGTTTGATGGAATATTCTGCACTTGCCTGGTTGAGTGTGGGTTCCGACAACCCTCAAGAAGCTTGGCAGCATCCAGGACAAAGCAGCCCATTTGATTGGCACCGCATCCACCACCATAGACATTCACTCCCTCTATCATTGACGTACAGTGGTAACAGTGCGCACAATATACAAGATGCACTACAGCAACTCTCCAAATCTCCTTTGACAGCACCTTCCAAACCTGCAACCTCTGCCACCTAGAAGGACAGGGGCATCAGATGCATGGGAACACTGTCACTTGAAGGTTCCTCTCCATGCCAAACACTATACTTACTTGGAACTATATCGCCATTCCTTCATTGTTGCTGGATCAAAATCCTGGAACTCAATTCCTAACTGCACTGTGATTATAACTGCACCAGATGGAGTGCAACAGTTCAAGAACACAGCTCACCAACAACACCTCAAAGGTAATTAGGGATGAGCAAGAAATGCTGGCCTTGGCAGAGACACCCACATCCAATGAACTAATAAAAAAACAAATTAGCCATGTTGCAAGGGCCCCCAGTAACATGGAGAGACTGCCAAGTAAATGCTGGCAGCCTCCCAGTGGGTTCCAAAGGGGGACCCCTTCTTTATGGGCACTCCATGACTATACCTAAATAACTCCTTTTGTGTTTCACACAGGTCCCAATTCTGCTCACTCATGCACCACCCCCCCACCACACCCCCCCCTCCCCCAAGGCTAGATCATCCCTTGGGCATCAGGAGGAGGAAGAAATGTTCGAGAATGCAGTGGCACACCAAACCACTTCACAATCCGCCCACCAACTCTTATCTGCTCTTCTCTTATATCTGTAGAAATTACTATAATATGGGAGGGTTTCTTCAGCATGCACCATGTAGTGAAATTGTAAGTGTGTACTTTATAATTGCATTTACATTTTCATTACACATAGCTCACAGAAGAGATCTTTCATTTATATAATTTAGGGAGAATAATCTCCTGCTATATATTGGGAGTGCATGTTGGCAAAGACAACACCTCAGATTTAAGATAAGAGCATAAGCTTAAGTGTTATGATTTATGCTTCTGAGAAATGATCATAGTTCCTTATATGCACTCCTGCTGTGCAAAGCACTGAAACAGATTTTGAAACTTTTCCCCATGTTTCCTGAACTAAAACCCATTTCCTTTATGATCTCTTTCATCTGAAACTTCTTATGCTTTCATTTTACTTTCCATTTTTATATTAATTTGCTTAAAAAATTGTAGTAGTTTTTCAATATTTTATTGATCCATCATCTGCACAGTGTTTAATTCTTCATGGGTCTCCATTTCTTTCTCAATGGCTTCATTCAGGATTAACAACATTAAATGCTCTATTTAATTGAACCTCACATTTGTCTCATCTATTAAAGCCTTTAATCAAGTAACATCCAACGGCATAAGTGTTTGTTTCTGATGAACCACTTGTAAAACAGTAATAATACTTCATTGTTTTTGCAAGAAATGATTCTGTTGTAAAATTGGACTGAATGCCCACATTTCACAGAAAAAGGATGTTCCAAATAGTTCAGTCACAGTAAAGGTCTCTCAAGACCAAAACTAAAAGTCAAAATAAATGTCCTTTAATGTTTTCAAAGTAAAGCCGAGAGTAAATACACTGATCTTCCCATATCAGTTGAAATTGGAAAAGTAGATAGCCCGACTGTTCTGGCAATAGCAGGGACTTACATTTTCCTGGGTCTTGGAAACTGCCAAGCCTCCTTGATGGAAATGGGGGACAAAGTTTAACATGTGGCAGCAGTGGTGACAGAAGACCAGTGTAGCAATTGGCTCTGCAGATATAGGTTTGAATTGTGCTCAAACAGACAATTAGATTGCTCTTGATTAAATTTCTGAGTGCAAATCGACCATCTTAAGCACGGCAGAGGGGTGATGTGAGGAAAGGATACAATCAATACAGTGTGAGTAAGATCTGAATAGAGATTAGATCAAAACATGGCTCCAGGTCTACAAGTAATTTACTCTCAGGCTAATAATACTGATCCTGCATTCACTGACAAATGTGTGGCAGCGGTATGGATTGCCTTGCTGTCTACATTTCCCCTCGTTGCTCTTCCTAAATCCTAGTCAGGATATACATGTCTATCGCAAATAAGGACAGTGAGCATGAGGCAAAGAAACACTAAACTCCAAGAGTTGGAGTTTTTTGGAGGGGGGGATTGTGGAGGGCAGGAAGTTGGAGTGGGGGGAGGATAGGGCATGATGGTAGCAAAAACCCTTGGCATTGCCAGCATAAGATGTGGACATTTTTAACTATTTGGTTTTATTTTAATATCATTGACGGGCTGCCTACCCAATTGCACCAGGTAATAATTTTCATTATGTTGGTCAGCTGCAGCCTTTTTAACATGGGAATGTACCTTTCAGAACAAGGTGACATTCCCTCAAGCCCGATTTTGTTGAAACAGTGTGCAGTATTATGAGAGAGGCGGATGCCTCTCTAGAGGTCCTTATAGTGGAGATCAGAGCAAGGAGGGAGGTGCTGGATCCTTTTCCTTGTAGCTACAGGAACATGCCAAGGTTGAATATGAATTGGCTTGGACAGGGTGTCAGTGCCATTAGCAGAATCACCCCAGGGCTTGAATTTGATATAGGCAGACATTCAATTATTTTACAAATTCAGCAAGTGTGAGCACAATGCTTCATCTTTCCTCTTTAATATTCCCTCTCACCCCAGCACTCATCCATCAAATCCTTCACCATACAATCACAAGGGCACACTGCAACCTATCATTCAAAACACACTTACCTCCTCATTTCCTCTCTCCACACCACCACACACTAACTCCATTTTCCTCTCACATACAGCAGTTGCAGAACTTACTACTCTGCCCAGCACTCCTTCCTCACTTCACATTCCACACATTTGATTTTACAATCAGTCCATCTTGCTTCTTCTCCATCTCACAGCAGATGCATTATATGCTAAAACCCCATATAGCTCCATTACTCCAGGAAGCCAGGGAGAGAAACAAGACCCAGGAAAATATCTGACTACATAACCCTCACCCAGAAGCCTGGCAAAACTCATAAACAGTACAAGGGGAGGATGAAGCTGGCAGTTTACATGAGAAGGATGTCGGCGGATTACATTGTTTGAGTAGCCTGATGATATGCTCAGCAAAGATCCTGGGTAGCCCCAAGGCTTTGAATATACCTGTGTTGCTCAGGAGTTGAGGGGTTTGTGGAGCAGTTTCATATATTTGCAGGTTATCTTTGTCCCCCAGTAGCCATCCGGTAATGTTCTCAGAAGTGATGCTTATTGGGGACGTATTTGAGTGTCACAGCATTAAAAGCATCATGTCAGTTGCCTGGGAACCTTGTAGAAACATGCATTATCTGGTTTCTGCAATCAGAGATGAGCTGGGTATTAATTATATAGTAGCCCTTTCTATTTGTGAAAATTGTTAGCTAGCGTTCTGGTGCCCTAATAGCAACTTCTGTGTTGTCGAACACAACATGAATATATGGTAAGACAAGTGCTTCTGCAAATCCCTGAATTCACTTCAGTTGGCTGTTTAGGTAAATGTGGAAAGATGAAAAGGATATTGGTGACATGCTTAATACAGCTGTGTATTGCAGGCTGGAACATCTGGGTGATGTTTCTTGGAATGAGTCAGTGGCAAAGAAATTAAGGGCAGCGATGGTGACATAGGACTCAGATCACTGCAGAGTAAAAATAGTTAGCAAGAATGTACTGGGAATAAAGCAACAAGTTGTTTCCCCTAGTCTTGACTATTCCAACGCACCTCTGGTGGGCCTATCACATTCTACCTATAAACTTGAGGTCGTCCTAAAATCAGATGTCCATGTCTTTACTGGCACCAAGCCCCATTCACCCATCACCGCTATGCTCAAGGCTCCGGGTCGAGCAATACTTTGATTTTAAAATTCTCATCCTTGTTTTCCAATCCCTCCATTGACTCACCCCTCCCTTTCTCTGTAATTTCCTCCAGCTCCACAAGAGATAGGAGCAGGAGTAGGCAAGCCTAGGATAAACTCTGGAAATATGCCTTCACAAAAGCCTGATCAATAGCTGAGATGGGAAGACAGTAGGATTGCTATTCTGGAAGGATACAACATAATCAGCTAAGGAGGCTTCTTCATTAAGAATGACCTTGTGTGCTTGTTAAGTACTCTGAAGTACTCTGACCGCCCACTGACTAATCATCAGACAAATTTCTCACATCTATAAAGAAACCTTTTCCAATCTAGCAGGTCAGTTTAAAGGGATTGAACAGAAATATTTTATAAACTTAAAATGAAATAAATGATTTATGAAGGAATTAACATTTCACATTGACAGTGATTATGAAACCCATTAGTCATCCTAAACTTTGGAATCGTACAAGAATCCCATTTGTTTTAATTCTGAGTTTTGTGGAGGGAGAAGTATAAAATGAATGGGCTATGTTTTCATCTTCACTGCATGGGTGGCAATCTTGCTGAGTGGATCATGAGCCTGTTATGGAACCCGCTCATCTTCCTTCCATTCACTTCAAGAGAATAAAAATTGGGCAGGTTCTATAATGAGCAGGCAATTTGCTCCACCAGATTATCATCCATGTGACAAAGGTGAAGATTTACCCCAATTTATCTTTGCAAAACTCAGTCAAGGTAATCCCTGGACACTTGCTACCAAAGCAGAATGTTTAGAATTTGTTGGTTTGGTGATGAGGGGCTAATACTGGTGCTAACTATGCTTACATATAAGAATAAAGTTTCAGCATTCTTCAGGTGAATCCTTCCCCCAACATCCAGCTCAGAATCAGCTTTACATTGAAAGTCTCCAAAGTCAAGCAATATACAGCTACCACAATTCAAATTCTGAGTCAATTTTTCCCAGAAATTGGATCAAGATGTGGATTTTTCTATGAATTATCATTCAGTTTGGAATAGTAAAAGCAAAATGCATTCTTAAAGAATAGTGCTTCAAGTCCTCCACAATCAATACTGCACCTAAATTCTCTTTCTCTGCAAAAAGCTAGTTCCCTTTAAGGTCATTAACCTGTTCTACCATATTTAAATGAGCTGAAAGAGGCATGGATCTACCCACTCCATTGCATCCGCCTCCATTTCCACTCCCAAATATTTACTGTCACCATATCAGTGTAGGCAAGAGCTGCTGTAAGATGCACTCAAGGAGCCCATTTTGTGCTGCTATTGAAACTTGTGGGGTGATTTTAACCCATCCTGCCCAGCAGGAGTGGAGCAGGTATGTACTTAAACTCACTGCAGTGTACCTACAACAACAACAACTTTTATTTATATAGCACCTCTAATGTGATGCAACAACCCAAGGCACTTCATAGGACATTATAGAGCAAATTAGACCCTGAGCCATGTAAGGCAATATTAAGGCAGATGGCTAAAATCTCGGCAAAGAGATGTGGCTTAAGGAGCATTGTAAAGGGAGAAAAAGAGGCAGGGATAAAGACAAAAAGAGGCAGGATAAAGGCAAAAGGAGTCATACGGACTCGAAACGTTAACTCTGTCTTCCTCTCCACAGATGCTGTCAGACCTGCCGAGTTTTTCCAGCATTTTTTGTTTTTG
Source organism: Cetorhinus maximus (assembly GCF_964194155.1). NCBI lineage: Eukaryota > Metazoa > Chordata > Chondrichthyes > Lamniformes > Cetorhinidae > Cetorhinus > Cetorhinus maximus. The sequence continues at coordinate 81,128,617 of NC_135892.1, forward strand.
TTTCAGACTTCCAGCATCCGCAGTATTTTGCCTTTATCTTAGTGTTCACTGCCACTTCTCTTCCAGGGATGCCTACCTTGAAGGAGTACTACTCTTCCCAGTCATACGGACTCGAAACGTTAACTCTGTCTTTCTCTCCGCAGATGCTGTTAGACCTGCTGAGTTTTTCCAGCATTTTTTGTTTTTGCAAAAGAGGCAGAGAGTTGGCAAGATTTAGCAAGAGAATTCCAGAGCCAAGGCAGCTGAAGGTGCGACCAACAGAGGTGGTTGCTCAAGAGGCCAGAATTAGATGAGTGCAGATATTTCAGCAGGTTGTGGAGCTGTGATGTATTGTTGCTTGGCAGATTTGGAAATATTATTTACCTTAGAGAATGTAATAGCTCCCTTTATGTTGAAGCAGCTCAAAGTGAATGCAGTACCCTGTTCAGGCTTACTAGACGTGGAGATAAAAATTCAATGGCTTCTGCCTTTCATTTGTACCTACCTCCTAATATGATAGTGACATTGCAAATATATTAGGACGGATTCCTCCCTTCACTCCTAGCAAAACCTTGATTCTAAAAAACATGTTTATGGTATTGTTAGAAATTGCAATCAGAGGAAATATTTCTGATATGTTGTACATTTTATCACAATTTGGAAATGGTGAGCAACACCACACCCCTATATTTCAACTATATATCAACTTCCCATGGCAAGGGTTACAATTATGAGGTTTGAAATATTATGATGTTTGAGACTGTGGGCGGAATTTTCCGTGCCCGCCGATGGCGGGTGTGAGCGGGCAACACGGCGCGATTGATTTCACGACAGCGGGAAGGCAAGTCGTGATTGTCCGCTCAGCCTGCCGTCGGTAGGCCGTGTTTCCCACTATCGGTTGTCTGGGACCTCATTGTAATACATCAGCATATCATTATCAGGCCATCCCGCCAGGCTCTTGCAGCCTCGCTGGATCGTCCGTCCACGTTGACGGGAAAGCATGCCGACCTGTTTCACAACAGCTGTGCACTTGGTGGCCTGCACTTTGGGTGAACTGGAGGCACAGCAACATTCTGCAGAGCTCGCCAGGGTCTCCTGATGGTTTGGAGGCTTCAGGTGCGCCGGGGGGTCGGAGGCGACTTTTGAGGGTGAGGGGGAGCGGGGGGCAAGTGCAGCCTTGCCATTGAGGCGACTGGTGGCGTAGGGGGGGTCGTGGTTAGGGGCAGCCCGGCCTCTGAGGTGACTGGGAGTGGGGAGTGGTGGTGGGCAAGAGCAGCCCTGCCGTTGGATATCGTGCACAAGCATTCAGGGTGGGGGGGTAAGGTGGGTGAGGGAAGTGGCCTCGCATTCGGGAAACCTGTAGAAATTGACCATTCCTCTGCAACTGAGACGGTTCAGGCGCAGCCACATTGATATGATTTGGATCAGGCTCCTAGTTTATCTGCCCACTCAAGCAACGCAGAGGCATCAAAGTGCCACCAAGTGCTACAGAGCTCCCCGCCACACCCCCAGCACAGACTGCAAATTCATGGGCACTTTAGTAGGTGCAAAGCAGTTGGACTGCATGCATTGTACAATCTCCTCGCTAAAACTGGCCATGGAGCAGACACTGGTGGAGGCACTCACAGCCTCTTGCAATGTCAGCAGCCCAATTTGAACCAGTCTCCCCATGGTTCAAGCTAACAGGGCAGTCATGCATTGCACTAATCTCTGGCCATCCAAGTGGTGGCCAGCACTCTCCGGGAAGTGTTAAGGGGCCGTCACACTTAACCAGGACAGGTTCTTAGTACACGCATGCTAACTTTTCATCCTGCAGGAAGAGTACATCAAGATCATGAAGCCTGGTGAACTATCTGTTTGCCTGATGGCCTACAGAGTCGAAGATGACAGAGGAGAGAGTGACTGAGGCTTCTGGCTATGCAGAGGCAGGAGCAGCAACCTCAGGGAGAAGGGGCAGCTGGGACTCCTGCACACACCACCCAAGAGCCACAGTGAGCCATCGCAGGCCAGCGTCTAGTGACACCCAGGGTCTATGGACGCTGCCTTTCATTACTGCAGATGACCGAGAACCAGCGTCGCTGAAGACTCCGAATGTCTACAGAACTACGAAGGTATGAGGCGCAAGTTGGCAATGATGGATTGGGGAACCTTACTAAAAGAGTTGACACTGGATAGGCAATGACTAATATTTAAGGAACGTACGCATGAATTACAATAACTATTCATTCCTGTCTGGCACAAAAATAAAACAGGAAAGGTGGCTCAACCATGGTTTACAAAATAAATTAGGGATACTATTAAATCCACAGAGGAGACATAAAATTGCCAGAAAAAGCAGCAAGCCTGAGGATTGGGAGCAGTTTAGAATTCAGCAAAAGTGGACAAAAAGATTGATCAAGAAGAGGAAAATGGAGTATGAGCGTAAACTTGCAGGGAACATAAAAACTGACTGTAAAAGCTCCTATAAGTACGTGAAGAGAAAAAGATTAGCAAAGACAAATGTAGGTCCCTTTCGGTCAGAAATGGGGGAAATTATAATGGGGAACAAAAAAATGGCATAAGAGTTGAACACATATTTTGGTTCTGTCTTCACAAAAGAGGACACAAATAATTTCCCAGAAATGTTAGGGAACCAAGGGTCTAGTAAGAGGGAGGAATTGAAGAAAATCAGTATTAGTAAAAAAATAATGCTAGAGAAATTAATAAGGTTAAAGGCTTGAAAATCCCCAGGGCCTGATCATCTACATCCCAGAGTACTAAAGGAAGTGGCCCTGGAAATATTGGATGCATTGGTGGTCATCTTCAAAATTCTATAGACTCTGGGCAGTTCCTACAGATTAGAGGGTGGCAAATGTAACCCCACTATTTAAAAAAGGAGGGAGAGAAAAAACAGAGAATTACAGACCAGTTAGCCTAACGTCAGTAGTGGGCAAAATGCTAGAGTCTATTATAAAAGACATGGTAACAGAACACTTGGAAAGCATTAGCGGGATTAGACAAAGTCAGCATGGGTTAATAAAAGAGAAATCATGCTTAACTAATCTACTGCAGTTTTTTTGAGGATATAACTAGTAGAATAGAAAAGGGAGAACCAGTGGATGTGGTGCATTTGGATTTCAAGAAGGCTTTTGATAAGGTTCCACATAAGAGGCTAGTGGGCAAAATTAAAGCGTATGGGATTGGGGGTAATATACTGGAATGGATTGAGAACTGGTTGACAGACCGGAAACAGAGAGTGGGAATAAATGGATGGCAGGCGGTGACTACTGGTGTACCACAGGGATCAGTGCTTGGGCCCCAGCTATTCACAATATATATAAATTACTTGGATGAGGAAACCAAATGCAATATTTCTAAATTTGCTGATGACACAAAACTGGGCAGGTTTGTGAGTTGTGAGGAGGATGCAAGGAGGCTTCAGGGCAATTCAGACAAGTTGTGTGTGTGGGCAAACACATGGCAGACGCAGTATAATGTAGATAAATGTGAAGTTATACCTGTCGGTGTGAAAAACAGAAAGGCAGAGTATTATTTAAATGGTGATATATTGGGAAATGTGGATGTGCAAAGGGATCTGGGTGTCCTTGTACACCAGTCAATAAAAGTAAACAGGCAGGTGCAGCAAGCAATTAGGAAGGCACATGCTATGTTGGCCTTCATTGCCAGAGGATTTGAGTTCAGAAGTAGGGATGTCTTACTGCAGTTATACAGGGCCTTGGTGAGACCACACCTGGAGTATTGCATGCAGTTTTGGTTTCCCTACCTAAGAAAGGATATACTTGCCAAAGAGGGATTGCAGCGAAGGTTCACTAGGCTGATATCGGGGATGGCAGGACTGTCGTATAGGAGAGATTGGTTCTACTGGGCTTGTATTCACTAGAGTTTAGAAGAATGAGAGGGGATCTGATTGAAATGTATAAAATTTTAACAGGGCTAGACAGACTGGATGCAGGGAGGATGTTCCTCCTGATTGGGGAGTCTAGAACCAGGGTCCACAGTCTCAGGATACGGGGAAGGCCATTTAGGACTGAGATGAGGAAAACTTTCTTCAGTCAGATGGTGGTCAACCTGTGGAATTCTCTACCACAGAGAGCTATGGAGGCCGGGTCACTGAGTATATTCAAGAAAGAAATTTATATTATTTTGGATATTAGGGGCATCAAGGGGTAGGGAGAGAAAGCGAGAATATGGTGTTGAGATAGAGGATCAGCCATGATCATATTGAATGGCGGAGCAGGCTCGAAGGGCTGAATGGCCTACTCCTGCTCCTAGTTTTTATGTTTCTATGAACTGGTCGCTCACATCTACCAGTTACTGCAGGACTTGGCGCCAAGGGGACATGGAGGGCATCCACTGCCAGTGGCTGTGAAGGTAACCACAGCGCTCAATTTCTATGCCAGTGGCTCCTTTCAGTGCTCCACAGGTGACCTCTGTGGGATCTCTCAAGCCTCCACCCACAAATGCATCCATGAGGTCGCGGATGCCATCTTTGTGAGGGCACGTAACTTTGTGCATTTCGCCCGGGACCAGGACAGCCAGGATGCAAGAGCGATTGGATTTGTCCAGGTCTCAGGTTTCCCACAGGTGCAGGGTGCAATTGACTGCACTCACATGGTGCTCAGATCTCTGTCACAACAGGCGGTGGACTAAATCAACCGCAAGGGCTTCGGTTCGCTGAATGTGCAGCTGGTGTGTGACCACCAGAAACGTATCCTGCAGGTGTGCGCACGGTTTCCAGGGATTGTACATCCTCAGTTGGTCACAGATCCCTGGAATCTTCCAAGGTCCACAGAAGCTGCAGGGATGACTCCTTGGGGACAACGGCTACCCGCAGAGGCCGTGGCTGATGAGACCCGTGTGGTGGCCTCAGACTGCAGCAGAGCGAAGGTATAATGAAGCTCATGCTGCAACTCGCAACCTGGTGGAGCAGACCATCGGGATGCTGAAGATGAGGTTCCGGTGCCTGGACCGGCCTGGTGGAGTCCTGCAATACAGTCCACAGAGGGCGTCACGCAATATTGTCATCTATTGTGCCCTTTACAACCTGGCGCTGCAATGGGGCGATGAGCTGGCTGAGGAGAAGGTGGATGAGCTGCACGTTCCTCCGGTGAGGAGAACGCTGAAGGGGATGAAGCTGAGGGAGTCCTCAGAGGCGACAATGACGGGAATGAGGCCCCCGCACTGGCTAGATGAGCAGGTGTGCTCAGGAGGCCCTCATAGCTGCTAGATTTGTGGAGCATGATGATGACAAGCAGTGAGGTGACCCCATAGTTCCTCAGAATGCATTTGTGAATGTTTGACTACAGTCTGGCTTATCCAGTGCAATTACCCTCTGTGAGAATGCTCCTGTCATGGAGATATGGCAGAGGCCCTAATAGTTGTTTGATTGCAGGAGGATGATGACAACATGCAGTGAGGACACTCCATAGATCTTCACACAGCCTCTGAGAATGTCTGACTCCTGTCTGGCCAAGGGAAGCTCTCTTGCTCTCCATGATCAGGGTCATATCATAGAGAAACAGCCATGAAACTTTAGAAGAATCTGGTGCTTTGTCCACCTTCAGCACCTGAGACCTTCAGGAGCTGGAGCACAGCAACAATGGTCACAGATGCTGAAGAGATGGGGACCAGCCCCACCTTAAAGGTGCTGAGAGCACACAGAGAGAATGACGGAACTCTGTGGTGCCTGCCCACAACGTTCTGGCAGTAATGTCAAGCACTGCCGAGGTGCAGGCATCAGTAATGTTTCCGGGGAGTGGGAGGCTCGACTCTCGCTTTTGTCTGAAGGCTGCACAGAGCACAGGGGAGAGGCCCTGGACTGAGACACCTGCCTTTATCTTGTGCAGAAAGGTTTCACATCTGAGTGACAAGAACACTGCTCATCAGAACAAGGAGCCACAGGCAGGGAGACATTCTTAGGAGTTTATTGACAATAGTGAACAGTATTTACAAGTGATTAACACTTGTGCCCAGGCTGTGCAACTAATTCTCCGAAACCATCCTAACCCTGCCGTCTTGGTGCTCTCCGGACATCTGCAACAGAGGTGGAGGCAGCCTGCTGACTACGGCGCTCTGTCTGTGATGACTTTGGTGGGCATCCTCTGGAGGGCTGAGACTTGGAGGGCCCTGGCCTGCTTTCAGGGTCCTGCTGTGTGGCAGTGGCTCCCTCCTAGGCCTGTGGAGCTGGAGCTGCTGAGGTCACAGGAAGAGGGGAGTCAGATGGGCCGTACACTCTCGGAGTCACCTGGATGGATGGACCCGGAGTGTGCATCTGCAGATCCTCCTCCCAATGGGTGGCTGGGGGCCCCAAGCTGACCCCTTGAGGAACAAGGGTAGCTGGAGTGAGATTGAATTGCCCAACACTCCTCTTGCTTGCACACTGTTGGAGGCCAACTTTGGCATCAGCAATGGAGTTGAGCCTGTGCAGCAGTGCAGGAGCGAAGTCCTGGACCAAGGCTTCCATTGTGGCCGCCATCCTACCAGTGCTGACCTTGGTGCATTGGCATGCCATCGCTATCGCATCAGACTGAATGCGGACTTTCTCCTCCATCGTGCCTTGCAATCTGAGGAGTGCGGCAGACAATCCTTCCTGATGTTCCCGAGTTTGCCTTTGCAGCTCCAGAAACTGTGACATGACTGAGTTCAGAGGCTCGTCATCTGACTCAGACTCAGCAAATTTCTGCTCAAATTAAATTCAAATCAGTTCTGCTGAAATTATTTTCCCTCATTTATTTGTAAAGTTTCGTTAACTGCAGCACAATAGTCACCCAGGGTTGTGACACAAAATCACATAAGCAAAGTTCATGCAGGTTCCATCCTGGGATGTGACTTGTCCAGCAGTAATATCAGCTGGGATCATAACAAAGTGGGAGCTCATCTGGGATATTGTTACAAGGCGGGATCTCTTGTGGGATCATAAATCCTTTAAGTGGGATCTGTAAATTCTTAATGAAATGGATGCATGGAGGTGGAGTTACAATACATAGGAAGAGGATTTGTTGTGAAGTAATACACAGACTTGACTTTAAAAATGGTTTTGACTGTTGCTAAGACTGGGAGTGGGAGATGTAACCATGGATCATTTGAGATCTTTGACTAAGGCTAAACTGAGAGAGTTAGCAGATAACGGAAGGTAGAAGTAAAAGCGGAATTTTGTAAGGATTTGATTCAAGTACTTACCCAGCATTTAAAATTAAAGGAGGAGATACCTGACATTAGTGTATCATGGCTAGAGGTAGTAGGACTTCAGTTGCAAATGAAGCAGCTTGAGGTAGAAACAGATAAAGAAAGGCAGAGGCTTGAATTAAAAGAAAAAGAGCAATGAATAAACTCAGATTAGAAAAAGACAGAGAAATTTGAATTAGAAGGAAGGGAAAAAGAAAAATATAGGGGGAAAAATGGAAATGAAAATACTTGAATTGAAAAGAGAGAAAGAGGAGAAAGGAAAAGAAAGATTGCAAGAAATGGAAATGCAAAACTTGAGCTTAAGTTTCAAAGAGAGAAAGAGCTCTTGGCTAGGGAAAGGCTAAGGATGAAGGAAGAAATAAGAGATAGTTGTTCAGAGGACGATTCTGATTCCCCTGAGGAATTTGATTTAATTAAAAATCTTTGTTTTGTGCCTAAACTTTCAAAGGATGGCGTTGAAAGATATTTCACCTCATGTGAAAAGATAGCTGTGCAGTTGAATTGGCCAAAAGATGCTTGGACTTTAATGTTACAAAGTGTTTTGTGAGGTACAGGCATGAATGTATATGCTAGTTTGTCAGAAAAGCAATCTGCAGACTACAAAGTGGTTAAAAAAAAGCAATACAAAATTCTTATGAGTTTGCTCCTGAAGCTTATCCATTAAAGTTTCGGACCATATTAAAGAAACCTAATCAGACATTTGTAGAATTTGCAAGAGAAAAATAAATGCTATGGGGTCAATGGTTTTGATCACTGAAATTAGAGAAAACTTTTGAGAATGCGAGGGAAATCATGATTATGGAAGAATTCAAGAACCACCATTCCAATAACAATTAAGACTTATTTAGATGAGCTTCAAGTATCAAAGATACGAGAAGCAGCAGTTTTGGTTGATACCTATGATATCTCACACAGACAGTTACATGGGAGGAAATGGCTGAATGAGAGTCAACGGGGAAATTGGAGGAATAGAAAATATGTTAATGGAAAAGAAAGTGGTTCTAGAGAACAAACAGAAGGATGCCAAAATAATAGGAGAGATAGGCTAGAACCTAAAAGTGATGTAAGGAAAATGGTATGCCTCCATTGTAATAAACCTGGACATATTAAATCTAATTGCTGGGAATTAAAATGGGAGACCTATTGCAGTAGTACGAATGTGTAAGAAACCCTCAGGAAAAGTAGCACCAGAAAAGGAAATAGTTATTAAAACTGTAGCAGTGGTACAGGTGAGACATGTTCCCTCAGAATCTATGGGAAAGGGGGATATGGCTCAAGATAATCCAAAGATTTCTTCTTTGATTAGTGGTAAAGAGACGCAAGGCTACTGGAGATTCTGGATGTTTTGTCTCAAAGGGAAAAGTTTTCCCTTACCCCCCCAACAAAATAAGTAAACAAATTAAAATTTTGAGAGATTCTGGAGTCGGTCACTCCTTGATGGTGGTTGATGATACAATTTGTGTTCCAGACAGTTTTATGAAGAAAAGAGTATTAATATGTGGTATAAATGGAGTTTATGAGCTTGTTTCTTTGTGTAAAGTCAATTTACAAAGTGACTTCATCAATGGAATTGTTACAGAGGGGATTATTCCTAAATCGCCTATTGAAGGGATATATTTTATTCTGGGTAATGATTTGGCTAGATGAAACAGTAAAGCAGCAATGACTGTATTGCAGTAGGCAGGTGATCATGCTGACCTTAACCAGAATCACAGTGCAGAAGAGGCCCTTCGGCCCATCGAGTCTGCACCGACACGTGAGAAACACCTGACCTACCTACCTAATCCCATTTACCAGCACTTGGCCCATAGCCTTGAATGTTATGATGTGCCAAGTGCTCATCCAGGTACTTTTTAAAGGATGTGAGGCAACCCACCTCCACCACCCTCCCAGGCAGTGCATTCCAGACCGTCATCACCCTCTGGGTAAAAAAGTTTTTCCTCAAATCCCCCCTAAACCTCCTGCCCCTCACCTTGAACTTGTGTCCCCTTGTGACTGACCCTTCAACTAAGGGGAACAGCTGCTCCCTATCCACCCTGTCCATGCCCCTCAGAATCTTGTACACCGCGATTAGGTCGCCCCTCAGTCTTCTCTGCTCCAACGAAAACAACCCAAGTCTATCCAACCTCTCTTCATAACTTAAATGTTTCATCCCAGGAAACATCCTGGTGAATCTCCTCTGCACCCCCTCCAGTGCAATCACATCCTCCCTATAACTCGTCCCAACTCCTGAAAACTACTGTAGCCATAAATGAGATGCTTACTGCAGATAACAAGCAATTAAAGGAAAACCTGGTCAATGTAGAGAACCAGCTTTCCTGTTTAAAAGAGGAGTTTGCTAATGAAAAATGAGAATTGGTGAGAACAATTGAGAATCAGTCAGAGAAAGTAGAAGATTTGACTGAGGTCTTTAAATATCTATTAGGCCAGCCGCCAGGATCGTCCGCCCATGTCGGCAGGAAAACACGCCAACTTGTTTCACAACACCACATAAGTGATGTGCGCTTGGCAGGCTGCTCTTTGCCTAGGAGTTCAAGGTTTGTTTGCCGACCTTGCTTCAGGCAGCACCCGCAGTCATCAGCACCAGGCTTCACAGGCAGCACCACATCATTTTTAGGGGGGCTCACCGCAGGTCTTTACCTACCAGATCAGCCCATATGTGGGTGGCTTTTCAATGGCTGCAGGGCTAACGCTTGCATGACAAAGTGGGAGAAGTGGCCTCAAGAAAGGGAAGAGGCTGCAGGACGAGAGCTATACTGAGGTATAAGGGTAACCCCAGGGCATGTATGGGGGCATATGTTGATCTGTGCAAGTGGCATCAAGATGGTGAGAGCTGAGGAGGCAGCCTCCAGAGGAGATGAGGCCAGATGGACATGTGAGGGTGTGTGTGTGAGAATGGGTGGTGATGTCCCTTGAGCTGGCAGTGAGCGAGATGCCAGTGAATGTGTGATGGGCTTGAGTGTGTGAGTTTAGAGTGCTGAGATGGTTGCCATATCCTGGCTGCACGAATGAGATCATTCATCCTCTATCTGTTAACGTTTCGAGCCTTCATGGCCCTTCGGCAGAACTGAAGCATAGTTAGAAGTTTCTTCTAACTATGCTTCAGTTCTGCCAAAGGGCCATGAAGGCTCAAAACGTTAACTGATTTCTTCTCCGCCGATGCTGCCAGACTTGCTGAGTTTTTCCAGGTAATTCTGTTTTTGTTTTTGTTTCTGTTTTTGTTTTGGATTTCCAGCATCCGCAGTAGCTTTTAGCTTTTTGTTTTCATCCTCTATCTGTGTTGGATGGCCAACTTCTTCTGTGCAGCATTGGCACAGATCACCACTGCCACTGCCTACTAAGTCTGGTTGGTCACACCACTGCCCATCTTGAGCATTCCAGTGACACGTCACTAACCGGGACACTGCAGTCTTTTTGCCTTTTGCGGACATCTTCCCTGCAGTAGTCGTGAGCTGGAAGCACTGAGATGTGTGCATGCAGCTAGACTTTAAATATGGCGCAAGCCCCCCCACCATGGAAACGGTGCATTTCCCAGGAATGCAGAATTAATCCGGTGGGTTTGGAATGATACAGAGTGAAAACCCAATATCGTGGCCAGCGAGTAAAACGTCATTTTATCCACCCACTACCACACTTAGTGCAAATGTGGGAAGATTCCACCCATTGATCTACAGGTGTTTGCCAGTACTAAAACACAAGGTAAAGCAGCTGGAATCCAAGCAAGTGAACAGTTTGCAAAAGATCATTTGAAACCTGCAGAGGAGTGAAATGATATAATTCATGAATGATGTAAAAAGTTGAAGCGTTGGAACAAGCCATAAAACACCAGGCCTGAATATTGCCATCGGTGAGCGGGGGCGGGCCCAACACGCTGACATGCAAAATGATGCGCGATGACGTTGGGCATGTGTCCCGTCGTCATCGTGCGTCATTTAGATGTTACGTTCAGCAGGCGCGCGCCTGAAGCGGCTGCGTATCTGCCGGACTGTCAACGGCATATTAAGGCCATTAAAAAACAAATTAAAGTAGTTATCAATGCTGCCCGTCCAACCTTAAGGTTGGCGGGCAGGCAAAGAGCCCAAGCGGCCTTCACGTTTTTCAGGAATCCTCATCCATGGGCGGGATGAGGTTTCCTGAAGGTTTTATAAAATTATTAATTTTTGCGCAATTCACAAACATGTCCCAACTCATGTGACACTGTCACATGAGGGGACATGTTTAAATAATTTTTAACTTTATTATATTAAAACTTTTATCGTGTACTTTATCTCCCTGAGGCAGCTCCGTGCCTCGGAGATTATTGCGCTCTTTCGCGCACATGCACAGGCCCCAACTCTCCTTCCTTTCCCCGCCCACACAGGTAGTGCTACTGACCTTGCATCATGCTGGGTGGGCCTTAATTGGCCCGCCAATGTAAAATGGCGGCGTGCAGTTGATCGCGGGCAGCAATCGGCTCCGCGCCCGCTCCTGCCCAGCCCGCCTGACATGGGTAAGTTTCTAGCCCGGCGGGGGGAAGTGATTGGCACTGCTCAAAGAGAATTGGAAAAAACTTGTTTGAAATGGGATAGGGAGAAATGACAAGATCATAAAATGTTCAAAGAACCAAGCAGGAGTATGTCACCCTTTTGTGTGAACATAAAAAGCATCTCAACAACATCCTTGAAATGGCTAAAAAGGATTTTGATCAGAGGAGAGATGAAATGTTAACTCACAAAAATGCCACTTTGACTTTACTAAACAATTTTACCACATGTGAGCTTGGACACTGAGCTAGAAGATGGGATTATGCCTACAGCTAACAAAAAGGATGATTGGGCTGTAAACTTCAATGAAACACTCTTTTCTCAGTAAAAGACTGGGAATATGAGAAAAAAATAAACATAAAGGCTGACTTATGATAATTCTATAATGAGTAAATTCTTTTAATATTACTTATTATATTTGTTGCTTTTGTTTTGGTTAAACCTTCGTGATTGTACGATATGACGTGCATAGTTGTGAAACAAGGTGAAAAGTTTATCTCTATAGACTGTAATGTGCTATTTTTTAGAGGTTTATGATGTTAAGTTTGTGTCAGGCAGATGTAAGGCCATTGTAAAGAAAACTTCACTGTTGTGAAGCTTTCTTTCTTTTGTGGGGTAGGTGTTAGGAACTGGAAATAGTTTTAGAGTTATATGTGTATTTGTATATGTTAGGAATAAGCTGTAGCTTTTATTTAAGTTTAAGTTTTTTATTTATTTATTTGTGTGTTAGATTTTAGATTCACTTTAGAGTGGGACCAGCAGGTCTGGAGTTTTATTTGTTCACCTGCATTTTAATGAGGTTTTGCGACCCTTGAAGTGGTTTAGGGAAGTTAAGACAAAGTAGGAAAAACTGCTAGCAACATAGTTTTTAGCAACAGGGGGCCCACAGAGACACAGGGAGAAACCGAAAGCGGTTTTAGTGCAGTTGGAAGCAGGTGTCAAGAGAAGCTGGACACAGGAGAAGGAATTGCAGGAAGCAGGTTCCAAAGAGCAAAGAAGAAAGTCTCTAAACTAGATAGTAGTACAGGAAAAGGTCCCAAGATGACAGTTTAGTCAAAGGGCAAGGACAGGAATCTGGAACAGAGCCTGTCAAGTGAAGTTAAAGTAAGGAGCAGTGGAAAAGGCTCTGAGTTAAAGAGAGAAAGCTGCAGGGAGCACAATCAAGGCAAAGTGGGCTTTCGAGAAGCCAGAAGATCCGAGGAGACAGTCAAAGGTGGGTGACTCCTTACTACGGGCCTGTGAAACAGTAGTGTCCTGCTTGGCAGAACTGAATACCTGAAAGTGTGTGTGGAGGGTGAAGCCTGAATGAATGCAGAGATACAGGGAAGGAGAGTTGAAATCCTTGGAGTGAATCATTGTTGAAGATGTCCAAGTGAAAGCATCGTTTGGGAGAAGATTCCAAGGTGAGTACTTTGAGCATTGAGATTGGAAACCCTTGGGAGAAAGACAGAGTTCATTGAGACCAGTTGGCTCACAGTATGACAAGCGTCTGGGGTGAGTTGATGAGATATCCATAGCATCTGCTTTGGGTGGCATCTGTCACTTGGTTTCAGAGTGGTTTACATGGACTATATACTTATTGTGAACATTGGAGTATAAGGTAGATTTTGTAACTTGTGTTATCCTTATGAACCTGTATATGTCAGTAAAGGTTTTGTTGTAGGTGAAGGAATAGTGTAATATAGTTCATCTCTTCTTGCTTAATAAATGTTTTATTCTTTTGTTAAAAGTTCATCAGTAGACCCCGTGACTCAGTTCAGTAGCCACCCTCCACATTTCTAAACAAAAAAAAAATTAGGATCTATCAAGCCAGGTTCCATCCTAGGATCTGATTTGTCCAGCAGTAACATCAGCTCGGATCATAACAGTTAGGAGGCAAAAACTGTATGTAATACTCTAGGTGTGGTCTCAAAGCTCTATACAATTGCAGCAAAACATCTTTACTCCTATATTCAAACCCTCTTGCAATAAAGGCCAACATACCACTTGCCTTCCTAATGGTTTGCTACAACTGCTTGCTAGCTTTCAGTAACTCCTGAACAAGGACACCAGTGTCCCTTTGGACATCAACACTTCCTAATCTCTCACCATTTAAAACATACTCTGCATTTCTGTTTTTCCTACCAAAGTGGATAACTTCATATTTATTCACGTCATACTACATCTGTCATATATTCTTGCTCACTCACTTAGCCTCTCTAAATCCCTTTGAAGCCTCTTTGCATCCTCCTCACAACTTACATTCCTACCTAATTTTATATCATCAGCAAACCTGGAACATTTGATCCCCACATTTGATCCCCACATCCAAATCATTGATATAGATTGTGAATATCTGGGACCCAAGCACTCATCCATGCGGTACCCCACTAGTAACAGCCTGCCAACCTGAGAATGACCCATTCATTCCTACTCTCTATTTTCTGCACATTAGCCAATTCTCAATGTATGCCAGTATATTATATCCAACCCCGTGCACTCTAATTGTTTTTTTACTAACCTCTTGTGTGGGACTTATCGAAAGCCTTTCCAAAATGCAAATATAAATGGATTTGCTCCCCCTTATCTATTCTGCTAGTTACATCCTCAAGAAACTCCAACAGGTTTGTCTATCACAATTTCCCTTTCATAAATCCATGTTGACTCTACCCAATCCTACCATTATTTTCTAAGTATTTGGTTATCACGCACTTTATAATAGACCATAGCATTTTCCCTATTACTGGTGTCAGGCTAACAGGTCTGTAGTTCCCTGTTTTCTCTCTCCCTCCTTTCTTAAATAGTGGGGTTACATTTGCTGCCTTCCAATCTGCAAGAACCATTCCAGAATGTATAGAATTTTGGAAGATAACCACCAATGCATCCACTATCCCCACAGCCACCTCTTTCAACACTCTGGGATGTAGATCATCAGGTCCAGGGGATTGATCAACTTTCAGTCCTATTAATTTCTCCAGTACTACTTTTTTATTAATACTAATTTATTTCAGTCAAATGTTAAAGGAAGGCCGAGATTATTTTAGTGGGAAGAAGGTGCAAGGTGTTCATACTTACAGACAATGGCAAAGGTAGCGGTATGCCAGTGGACAGGCAGTGAGTGTCCAAGTCCCAGGGAAATGTTAAAAATGTCAAGTTGTAAAAATGTATACTTTAAACTGACCATTTACTTCTAGATAAAAAAAGAGTTGGGGGTCTCAAGGCTGGATAATCAGCATCTTTACCTGGATACAAGGCCCATGTGATTCACATTGCCATGGTGAAGGGCTTTGAGATGGGAAGGGTACAGAAGAAGTCATTGTGATATCGGGTTAGAGATTTTCCTAAAATATCACTGAATCTCACAGATAGTCTGCCAGGGTCCAGGAGAGAGAGAGAGAGCACGTAGATGCTGAAAGACTCTATGGTTGACCATGCTGGAATGCATGAGGAAGGTCGTGGATTAAAAAGACCAAATTAATGGGGAGTTAAAATGAGGCTGGAAGATTTGCCAAGCTTTAACTAGACAGAGAAGCTTTCATGGAAATTTGCATCGTGAAAAATAGTTCTGGAGTTAAAAGTTTCCAGGCTGGGAATGGAAAAGAGTTAATTATTTTGGACCGATTCTGGGAGAATTGAATGTCTACTTAAAGGAGAGTGCAACATATACCTGTGAAGTGTGTTTTTCCTCGGTTGTGTTGAAAGTAAAAAGGGGGTATTCCATTCAGTGATTTAAAGTGTAAGTTGCCAACAAAGTAGTGCTTAGTTAATAGTGCTTTTAGTCTTTTGTAGTGCCTTTGGTAGCACTCTGGAAACTGAGTCAGAAGGTTGTGGGTTCAAGTCCCATTCCAGGGCATGAGCACAAAAATCTAGGCTGGCATTCCAGGGGAGTACTGAGGCAACACCGTACTGTTAGAGTGCTGCCTATCAGGTGGGATATTAAATTGAGGCTCTGTCTGCCATCCAATGTTTATCATTCAATCAACTTCACAAAAGTAATTAAAAGCAAAAAACTACAGATGCTGGAAATCCAAAACAAAAACAAAAATACCTGGAAAAACTCAGCAGGTCTGGCAGCATCTGTGGAGAGGAACACAGTTAACGTTTCGAGTCCGTATGACTCTTCAACAGATCTAAATAAAAATAGAAGAGAGGTGAAATATAAGCTGGTTTAAGGGAGGGTGGGACAAGTAGAGCTGGATAGAGGGCCAGTGATAGATGGAGATAACCAAAAGATGTCATAGACAAAAGGACAAAGAGGTGTTGAAGGTGGTGATATTAACTAAGGAATGTGCTAATTAAGGGTAGAAAGCAGGACGAGCAAGGTACAGATAGCCCTAGTGGGGGTGGGGTAGGGTGAAGGAATCAAAAAAGGCTAAAAGGTAGAGATAAAACAATGGATGGAAATACATTTAAAAATAATGGAAATAGGTGGGAAAAGAAACATCTATATAAATTATTGAAAAAAAGTGGGGGGGAAAATCGGAAAGTGGGTGGGGATGGAGGAGAGAGTTCATGGTCTAAAATTGTTGAACTCAATATTCAGTCCGGAAGGCTGTAAAGTGCCTAGTCGGAAGGTGAGGTGCTGTTCCTCCAGTTTGCGTTGAGCTTCACTGGAACAATGTAGCAGGCCGAGGACGGACATGTGGGCATGAGAGCAGGGTGGAGTGTTGAAATGGCAAGCGACAGGAAGGTCTGGGTAATGCTTGTGGACAGACCAAAGGTGTTCTGCAAAGTGGTCACCCAGTCTGCGTTTGGTCTCTCCAATGTAGAGAAAGCCGCATTGGGAGCAACGAATGCAGTAGACTAAATTGAGGGAAGTGCAAGTGAAATGCTGCTTCACTTGAAAGGAGTGTTTGGGCCCTTGGACGGTGAGGAGAGGGGAAGTAAAGGGGCAGGTGTTGCACCTTCTGCGGTTGCATAGGAAGGTGCCTTGGGAGGGGGTTGAAGTGTAGGGGCTGATGGAGGAGTGGACCAGGGTGTCCCGGAGGGAATGATCCCTGCAGAATGCCGCCCGACGGGGTGAAAGGAAGATGTGTTTGGTGGTGGCATCATGCTGGAGTTGGCGGAAATGGCGGAGGATGATCCTTTGAATGCGGAGGCTGGTGGGGTGATAAGTGAGGACAAGGGGGACCCTATCATGTTTCTGGGAGGGAGAATAAGGTGTGATGGCGGATGCGCGGGAGATGGGCCGGACACGGTTGAGGGCCCTGTCAACCACCGTGGGTGGAAAACCTCGGTTAAGGAAGAAGGAAGACATGTCAGAGGAACTGTTTTTGAAAGTGACATCATCACAACAGATGCAACGGAGGCGAAGGAACTGAGAGAATGGGACGGAGTCCTTACAGGAAGCGGGGTGTGAGGAGCTGTAGTACCTGGATTTTTACCTGGAAAAATTTATTAATTTTGCTTCCAATTTCCACCCCCCCATCATTTTCACATGGTCCATCTCTGACACTTCCCTTCCCTTCCTTGACCTCTCTGTCTCAATTTCTGGTGATAGACTGTCCACCAATATCCATGACATGCCTACCAACTCCCACAGCTACCTCGACTACAGCTCCTCATACCCCACTTCCTGTAAGGACTCCATTCCATTCTCTCAGTTCCTTCGCCTCCGTCACAACTGTTCTGATGATGCCACTTTCAAAAACAGTTCCCCTGACATGTCTTCCTTCACCGAGGTTTTCCACCCACGGTGGTTGACAGGGCCCTCAGCCGTGTCCGGCCCATCTCCTGCGCATCTGCCCTCACACCTTGTTCTCCCTCCCAGAAACATGATAGGGTCCCCCTTGTCCTCACTTATCACCCCACCAGCCTCAGCATGCAAAGGATCATCCTCCGCCAACTCCAGCATGATGCCACCACCAAACACATCTTCCCTTCGCCCCCCCTGGCAGCATTCCGCAGGGATCGTTCCCTCCGGGACACCCTGGTCCACTCCTCCATCACCCCCTACACCTCAACCCCCTCCCATGGCACCTTCCCATGCAACCGCAGAAGGTGTAACACCTGCCCCTTTACTTCCCCTCTCCTCACCGTCCAAGGGCCCAAACACTCCTTTCAAGTGAAGCAGCATTTCACTTGCACTTCCCTCAATTTAGTCTACTGCATTTGTTGCTCGCAATGCAGTTTCCTCTACATTGGAGAGACCAAACGCAGACTGGGTGGCCGTTTTGCAGAACACCTTCGGTCTATCCACAAGCATTACCCAGACCTCCCTGTTGCTTGCCATTTCAACACTCCACCCTGCTCTCATGCCCACATGTCCATCCTCGGCCTGCTACAATGTTCCAGTGAAGCTCAATACAAACTGGAGGAACAGCACCTCATCTTCCGACTAGGCACTTTACAGCCTTCTGGACTTAACGCTGAGTTCAACAATTTTAGATCATGAACTCTCTCTTCCATCCCCACCCCCTTTCCGATCCCCCCCTTTTTTTTCCAATAATTTATATAGATGTTTCTTTTCCCACCTATTTCCATTATTCTTAAATGTATTTCCATCCATTGTTTTATCTCTACCTTTTAGCCTTTTTTGATTCCTTCACCCTACCCCACCCCCACTAGGGCTATCTGTACCTTGCTTGTCCTGCTTTCTACCGTTACATTCCTTAGATAATATCACCACCTTCAACACCTCTTTGTCCTTTTGTCTATGACATCTTCTGGCTTTCTGCAGCTATCACTGGCCCTCTATCCAGCTCTACTTGTCCCACCCTCCCTTAAACCAGCTTATATTTCACCTCTCTTCTATTTTTACTTAGTTCTGTTGAAGAATCATACGGACTCGAAACGTTAACTGTGTTCCTCTCCGCAGATGCTGCCAGACCTGCTGAGTTTTTCCAGGTATTTTTGTTTTTGTTTCACAAAAGTAATTATCTGTACTAGGTCAAGTTGTTGTTTCTGAGAGCTTGCTAATATATTACCCCAATTCCATGAGCCTTAATTTTATATAATAACCTGTGTTGTACAAAAGCATAACCCAGGGATATAATAATAATATCCCCTTCAACCTGATCTGGATAATCATGTCTTGTGTGTATGTGTGCTTCTTGAGTCTCTCCAAATGCTGACTCAATTCTCAGTATTTGAGGAGAAGTTTGGTTTGGCTCCTGAAGCAGCTTTATTTCACATCAGGTAAGATGTATGGAACTACAGTTTTGATCAACCATTGTGCTCAATCATCACAACCTGTACTCATGTATAAAAGACAAAATAAAGGATACACAAAACTGAATAATGCTTCTGTATTCTGTGCCGCAGTCCAGTGAAGAACACTTGTTCAGCCTCCTGTCCTTTTGAACCTTCTCGCAGCATTATGCTGTCTGACTGCCTACGCAGTGTCCTGAAGCCCCATTGCCTTCCTTGATGGTTGCATTCTGATCTTCACAGTTTCTCATTCAGTGTCAAAAGATGTGTCCCTCTCATGTATTAATACATGCAGACCTGTCAACTTTCACACAAAAAATAGTGGAAATCTGCAACTCTCTCCCACAAAAAGATAGGACAATTGAAAATCTCAGAACTGAATTTAAAATTCTGTATGTAAGGGTATTATGGGTTATAGACCAAGACAGGTACATAAAGTTAATTTGCAGATCAGCCATAATCTAGTTGAGTGTCAGAACATGGTCAAAGGGTTGAACAGTCTACTTCTGTTCCTATATTTCTTTATGAGAAATCTTTTGTCTAGGTGCCTCTCTTTTATAAGAATGTACATCTTAAAAACCAAGCATTAGGAATATGCTATGGCACAGCGGATGGTAAATGCCGAGCTGCCCAAATCCCGGAGCGAAACTTGAAACAGCTGCCACAACTGTTTTGGAATTTGTATTTTATTTTGAGACACATGCCTTGAATTCAGTAGTAATAAGTCTACCGAGGCTTAGAGGTTTTTTGCAAAATTAAATTAAATATTTATAAAAGAAGAAAAGATTTTAAGCACATACATAGGTCTACAATTTACTACTATACTAACTCCTAACTCCCCTAATTAATCTGGCTCCCAGTTACACCTCCATTAAGGCAACAGTAAAACAACATAGATTTCAACAGACCCAGACAAAGCACACAATACCCTGGACAGGGATATTCATAGAGAGTTTTCCTACCTTCGGTTCCTGTAGACAGCAACTTGATACATAAAGGCTGGAGGCTTTTCACACCTGTTAGATTTTAGAATGCCTTCCCCCTTTCACATAACTTCATCTCTTTTACACATGTTGCTTCCTTTTTGATGTAAATTCCATCGTTACAATATATCTTTGCAACTTTACCTTTTCTCATAATATAAATCTTTCATAGTACTCATATTATCAGTAACCTTTGGGAAAAATAAACATATTGTTCGGCTTAACATCTTATGGCAAGGTGTAACACCTTGCCATCTCTTTGAAATTCAAACTAACCTAATTTATCTAAAAATGCAAATGTTCCTCACACCTCACATTCTAAAACTTCAGCCATGTTTATGTATTTAGCATTTCAAACCTAGCTTCCCTTTTGATAACTCAAAAGCTTCAAACCGGCTGCCTCCAATTCAATTAAATCCACCACAGAGAAACTAAGCCAACCCCCACTATTAACCCACCTTTACAATAAATCACAATAATATTATGAAAATTATTATATTTTCATGACAAATAACTCAATTCTAATTACTTTCTGTGGCAAAATGGTCATAAGGCACCTTATAAGCTCCCTTTGTAAGATGATGATACACCCTTTGAATTTGCTATCACTTACAAAATGAATTTCCTTGCACTGAAATGGCAAATGAAGGTCACTAATGTGCACCAGGAACAGGTTGGATCCTAGCACAGATGCCCAGGCACAAAAGCAATATCTACCTCTATTTCATCCCAACTCCCTTTTCAGCTATCATCTACTCATGTCCTTTTGTAAATGTTAGTCGATATTGTTGTTTAATCAGTTATTT
The DNA here is from genome assembly GCF_964194155.1 of Cetorhinus maximus. Taxonomy (NCBI): domain Eukaryota; kingdom Metazoa; phylum Chordata; class Chondrichthyes; order Lamniformes; family Cetorhinidae; genus Cetorhinus; species Cetorhinus maximus. The sequence continues at coordinate 81,149,221 of NC_135892.1, forward strand.
GTCCACATTCATAATCCATACTCATACGTGCATTAGTGCTTTTCATTGTAACACAAGAATGCAAGGCACATACTTCATTACAAGGATAAAAACCCCTTAAAGGAATTGTCACAGTTCTGATCATTCTTATGAAGGGTAATTTTCCTTTGCCTAGCTCTTAAATAGTCAGCATAAAACAGTCACAATGAAAGAACAAAGGGGTGCTCATCATTTGTTCCTATTTTTCTCCTGAAAGTCTCTTCACATAAACATCTGTATGGCATTTTTTGGTCTCTGCACCTGCAGAAGGTGCAACAATGTAATTTTCATGCAAGTAAAAAAGGAAAGAAAGTTTGCACCTGTATAGCATTTTCCAAGTCCGCATGATTTTCCAAAGCACGTTTAAGCTATTGAATTGTAGTTATTGTGGTAATGTAGAAAACACAGCATCCAATTAATGCACAGCAAGGTCCCAGAAACAGCAACAAAAACAGAAAATGCTGGAAAAACTCAGCAGATCTAGCAGCATCTGTGGAGAGAGAGAAACAAAGTTAACGTTTCAAGTCCGTATGACCTGTCTTCAGAGCTGAAGAGAAGTGGCAATGGGACATGAAATGAAAACATTTCCACTTCTCTTCAGCTCTGAAGACGGGTCATAAGGACTCGAAACGTTAACTTTGTTTCTCTCTCTCCACAGATGCTGCCAGACCTGCTGAGTTTTTCCAGCACTTTCTGTTTTTGCTTCAGATTTCCAGCATCCGCAGTATTTTGCTTTTATCCCGGAAACAGCAACGTAACAATAACCAGACATCTGCTTTAGTGATGTTGGTTGAGGGATACGTATTGCCCAGGACACTGGGGAGAACTCCCACATTCTTCTTTGAAATAGTTCCATGGGTTTTTGACATTCACCAGGTGGGGCAGACTGGGCCTTAGTGTGATGTCTCATCTGAAAGACAGTGCCTGTGTGAAGGCTGTGTGTGGAAGAAGACCAGGCCTTTCAAGGTTTTTTTTTTTTAAACTTTCCTTTGTGGGCCCCACAAAAGGTTTAGGCCTCCTTGGCACAGCATCCATCTTCTTTACAGCGAGTCACCCCAAAGCCCAGTTCCTATACATACCTGAATGCTGGCATGTGGCCAAGGACAGCCCTATTTTCTGCAGGTTGGCAGTTGATGCCCACAATCCGCCCACCCATCCCAGGCAGGAAGTCAGTTGGGAGCATCTTGTTAAAGCCTTGTGTTTAAAATTGTTGTGGTTCCATTTGCCATGGGCAAGTAGCAAGCTAACTCAGCAGCACATTTACCCACTAGAAACTCCCTTTAAATTGAAATCCACCTCTTAGTCTTTCTACAAGCATCCTCCAAATCATCAGCACCTTTCAAATAAGGATCGTAATTGCCATAAAATGGAAATATGCATATCTCGGTTGGTCAGCGTTAAAAGTAATGGAATTGTTGGTCCTGCTAAATAATGTAATTTTGACTTCCCTGATATTCCTGCCAGCAGAAAGCATTAGATGTCCCAAATCTTGACAAATTAGATATTCTTAGTATTAGCAATGCATAAAAGTGAGAGCCACACCAAGCTTAACAGCCACTGGCAGCATCCATGTGAGCTTTGCTTGTTGTACAGCTGAAAGACTTCCTGAAATCTGAGCTTCCCTGCCAAAGCTCAGCCTTATTAATCACATCCCCACTGCCATTATCAGTGCCTTAGAACAGGAGACTCACAGTTTAGCCAACTAATTAGGGTTTGACAATATATTCTGTGCCAACTGACATGACAGCTCTTTTCTGCTTTTGCTGTGCCAAGTCCAATGCTGGAGCACTGAACATAATCCCCCTAGTGGCCAAAGATCTAGAAATTTGGCTCAAACCAACCAACTTTAAAAAAGGCTGCCCCGCAAAGATATTACGCTGCGGGTAATCTTAACATGCAAAGAGTGGGACTTCCGCCCCTCCATGGAAGGAAGCCCTGCCCTTGAGAGCTGCCGGCCAATCTGATTGGCTGGCAGCTCTTTTCAGTCCCAGCAGTGTCAGAACTCAGTACTGCAGGCAGTCCCACGAAGAAGATCGATGGTGACCGGACCCAGGTAAGACCAAGGCTTTTTGGGAGGGCAGAGATTGGGCACACTAGGGAAGGGGGCGAAGGGCTGGGGGTGGGGCATGCAGGTTTTGGAGGAGAGGCACAAAAGTTAGAGTACGATCATGTGGCGGGGGGTGGGGTTGCTCCCAATATGCACAGGGCACCCACCGAAAACACACCCAGTGCGGGGGCGGGCATATAATCCAGACCTTGAGGTGGGAGTAGGTGGGGATGGGACATTAAATCTATTCACCTGTAAATAAATATTTTTGCTTTCTTAATGTCATCCCCTTTAATAACTATTCCATAAGAATAACACATTTGACCACAAATTTCAAACTCCTACATTATTTGCCAGCTCGCAAAAAATTGCTCAAGTCATGAACAAAACTTTATTTGAGTGTGGGGACACACGCCTGGCATTGCAGCTTCTAATTAGCTCATTGCTATTGCTGCAAAGCTTTACATAAGCAGCAAGTTCTGAGCTCAATAAATGACTTGAAGTTTGTTCTTTGCTCTTTAGAGTGTCATCTCAGCTTCTGAAATGTAACACTCTCAGTGTATGTGTCATCTTATACATATTGAACTTATTTAGCTTGAATTTTTCCTCGTGGAATTGACTATCAAATAGGCATATCTAATGAACCCACTGGCTTGTATAAAAAAAAGATGCTTCATTAATCAGCTACCTCCCTAATGTAATATTTCTGCCTCAGAGAAAACCTGATATTAATAAAGTCGCGACTGAAGTATTTTTTGAGCAACATCAGGTGTCAGGAAGCAGGTTATTTTTGTTTGTAGCTAAAACATATTCCAACAATGCTCCTAGCCCCAATTTCAGAAAGATGCCTTCATCTGCACCAGAGTGCTTGTGGCTTCTCTCAGTGACCCTGCCAGATTAGTGCTGAGTTCTGAGGGGTTACCTGCTACAGACTGATACTCACTCGAAATCCGATTGAGGGTGCCCACATTCAGGATTTTTAAGTGTAAAGATCAGGAACAATGTCAGATCATCTGTTGGGTTACTGAAGAGTGACACAACTTTCCAGTGCAGCAACAACACAGCATTGAGGAAAGTCAGGGCCAATAAACGTCATGGAAGTGCAGCAGCTCCGAGGAATTCCACAAGTCTTGAATCCTGTGTTCCCTGGTCCGACTGGTTGTAGAAGAAATCCTACATTTCTAGCAAGATAAGGACAAAAGGAGGTACAGAAAACAGGAGGTAACTGTTCTATGAATGCATTTTTTTCCTCACACTGCAGGCTTAGCTCTGAATCATATCAGGCTGCCAGTAACTGAACTGCAGGGTTATCTGTTTAAAGAGGCAGGTGAATGAGGTGTGAGGCTGTCAGCTCTCTGACAGACAGGGAGAAATAGCAGATTCAGAATACAAAAAGACCTTCAAGGGAAGTATGCCTCCTGTAGTAGAAAGCTATGACTTGAAAGCTATAGTTAAATAGCAGATGATGAAAGCAGTTAGAGCTTAAAGGATCTCAGTGTTGCTCTGATAAATGCTATTTTGAATTCAGTAAAGGAGTTACTGAAAGTACAAGATTTTAAAATTTAAAACTAAGTGATTAATTTTTAAAGAGTTGCACAAGCAGTTTAAGAAATAATTGTTATCCAAAGCACTTTGTTGGCCTCACATTGCTATTGTTTACGCTGCTCCTGCATGTCAATTGTGACTCAGCTGCGAGCACTCTTACCTCTGAGTCAGAGGTTGTGGATATGAGTCCCAATATAGGCCTTGAGAACAAAAATCAATGCCAGAATTCCAATGTACTGTTGTTTGGATGAGATGTTAAACTGAGGTCCTGTCTTCCCTCTCATGGAGACAGTAGAGGTACCATGGCACTATTTTGGCAAAGAGCAAGGAAATTATCTCTGGTCAATATTTATCTCTCAATCAACATCGCAAATACAGATTATCTGATCATTATGACATTACTGATTTTGGGAACTTGCTGCACATAAATTGGCCATTACGTTTCTTACATTACAACAGTGACTACACTGCAAAAGTACTTATTTAAATTTATTTGTTCATGGGATGTGAGCATCGCTGGCTAGGTCAGCATTTATTGCCCATCCCTAAATGCCCTTGTTTAGAGGGCATTTAAGAGTCAACCACTTTGCTGTGGGTCTGGAGTCACATGTAGACCATGTGAGGACAGCAGATTTCCTTCCCTAAAGGACATTAGTGAACCAGGTGGGTCTTTATGACAATCAACAATGGTTTCATGGTCATCATCAGACTTTTGATTCCAGACTTTTTTTTATCAAATTCAAATTTCACCATCTGCCATGGTGGGTTTTGAACCCAGGTCCCCAGAGCATTACCCTGGGTCTCTGGATTACCAGTCCAGTGATAATATCACTATAGTGACAATACCACTATGCCACCACATCCCCTGTACTTCATTGGCTGTAAAGTACTTTGGGAAACCCTGTGGGCACAAAAGATGCTATATAAATGCAAATCTTTTTTCACATTAAAACTAAGAGGTTGAAACTCAACATCAGCTGGGACACAAAAACGGGTAGTAGCGTATCACCCACACATTATACACCGACCTAATTAACCTTTCTATTCAAGTGTACCTGATGGCTGATTCACTGCTATCTATTTTGAGGCTCTGCAGAAATAAAATTTCATTCCTAATGCCATTCAAGTGTCCCAAAGGCCATAAAACTGTGAAGGGCAGAGTTTCCAAGGAAAGCAGTAAATAGTTGATGTGGTAATTTGAGGTGCAATACACCTTTAAGAGAACGTGAGCAGATTGACCACGTGACTGTATTACCCAATTGCCGTGTAGCGCGGGCTACAATGTTAATCAGTAGTTTAGAATAGGGTCTGGTTGGGGAAGCAGACACTGTGTTAGTGCTCTGTTACTTGTGTAAATAAACGGCATGTGCTTCATCTTATATTGGTCTCCGTATCTGCAGTATTTTGTTTGCCAACTCACCCACCAGTAGACAGGCGTGCAGCCGTGTTCGCGAGCAAAGCGCCTCGACAGAAGGAACATAACAGTTTAGTATTTCGCATTATTTGATACAACCTACTTGAACCCGACCCTCAACTGAGTTATTATCATTGTCATTGATCCCAGTTTGGATCTGTGTACTACTATATGCAAATCATTACTATTGCATTAGTCCTCAGTAAATCAAAATTCAATATTTGGTATAAACAAAAGCTCAGTTCACACTAAACTCATCCAAGCTCAATGAATCAAGCCTGGCGTATTCTAAGAAAAGTTTTATTCCTTCCTTTATTTTAGTGGCAACAGAAATACTTCAAATTCAACGAAACTGAGTGCCGGCAGCATTCAGGGCTGGATTGTGAAGATTTGCATTGCTGCAAAACAAGCAGCTTTATTAATTACTATTACGAAGCCCAGCTGTACAGACTCCATTTTAACACACGAATGCAGTACAAATCCAAAACAAAAACAGAATTACCTGGAAAAACTCAGCAGGTCTGGCAGCATCGGTGGAGAAGAAAAGAGTTGACGTTTCGAGTCCAACATGACCCTTCAACAGAACAGAACAGTACAAATCCATACTTCAGATTTGAAATTCCATGTTATCTGTTCTTCAAATTCAATGTGATTTTGAGTCCCTCATTATCTGCCTATTTTGTAGCTTCAAGTATTTTTAAACTATTACACCGACAGCTCAACTAGCTCTGATGCTGAACAAATGCAAAAGAACTAAGGAGGCAACTTCAGAAAGATTCAGACAGATCTGAACTGTGTCTGATCTGAGAAGAATTTTTGGAGATTTTCCCCTAACGAGAGTACTTTTCTCCTCTGAGGAAATCTTATTAAGACCATTCTTAAAAGCCTGTTCTCCCAGCAAGCTTTTTTTCAATAAATAGAGTGAGGGTAATTGTCGGTTGAAATGGCAATTAAAATTCACCAGTTATTGTTCTGGCAGTGTTTCCAATTTTAATTAGTCCTCATGAGATTTTTGGCTTAGAGTAAAAGGTTGTCAAGGATTCTCTATCACACACTAAAAGCATTGGGCACCAAAAGCTCTATACAATTCGCAGAATGTTGCTACCTTAACAACACCATTGTGATCAGGAAAATCTTCTGACAGCAATTACTAAAGGAAGATTGTTGGAACAGTTCTGACAGAAGGTAGAAGTTTTAATCTAGATGTTTACAGGCCTGCTATGTGCTTCCAGCATTTTCTGCTTTTATTTCAGCATTTACAGGTTTCCGAATGAGGTTCATTTTGAAGCATTGATTGTGCTGTATGAGGAAAACTGACCACAATTTTACCATTCATTTGAAGTTCAATAGCTTCAATAATGGGAAATCAGATTTAATAACAAGCCTGTAATTAAAACTGTACAAAAAAAGCTCATTGCCAAAATGAAAATCTCTTATTGGTTCAATCCCACTGTTCTGAACAGGCTATTCCCCCTCTTGAATCAGCAGTGGCACTCTGAGTTCCCCCACTTCAGGCAGGCTAGGTGCTCCTGTTGTGCCACTACAGGTATGAATACTTCCCCTGGATATCTAAATGACCTTCTCCTGGGATTTGGGACAGGAACAGGAGAAGGGCAAAGTGATAGGCGCAAACTCTGCACCTACCACAGGTGGAAACTTGTTGAGGCGTTAGGGGTCTTGCCGTCAGCTGGAGAGCCAGTGAGAGACATGCGTTGCCTCTATTTGGGAAGGCCTGCCAAACTACATGCCAATCAGGGCCCCTGGATTCCCCTAGAATCAGGAGCCCGGGGGCGGAAGTCTCACCTACCGAGAGCTGTGGGCCAATCAGAGACCAGCAGTTCTTGCACTCAGCAGCACCACTAGGGAGGCAGTGGCTACTGTTGGAAGGACAGGCATCGGGGTCCCAGGACCATGGAGCGACACCGGCCTCAGGTGAGTAATGTGGCAGCGGGGGCAGGGTTTGCAGGGGGATCAGCAGCAAGAGCGGGGAGAGTGGGTTCAACAGGCTCTGCCCCCTCACCCTTCCCAATATCCAGACCTTTGATCAGGCACTGAATGCTAGAAAGCAAGATAATTAAAATTCTGGGCTTTAGAGGTTGTCAGAATACCTCAAGAAACGGCAGTTCAAAAGAGCTATAAAACTGCAAGTGGGCTTACTTAGCTAAAGGATTGGAGGTGTGGGCCTGGATTTTCACCAAGTCGGGAAGACTTGGGAGTCCTATAGAAATGATGGGTGGGTCCTAATTTCAGAACCCCCAACCCTATTCCTGGGCTGTCTAATTTTCAGGATTGTCTTTAATTAGTGTGGGCTGGTTCCTGTTAAAAGCCTGCATCCATCGCTCCCAACCTGGCCTGCTCCATTGTGGAGATAGCCATGTCCCACTCCTCCGCAATTTTCCTGGAGTTGGGCCACGACTTAAAGAGTCGTGGTTCGTGGCCTCTCAGAGGAGGTGAATATTAATGTGCATGATGGGAGCTTTTAAAAGAGGCGTTCAAAAGGTCCTCCTCGTGCATCCTATGCCAAGGTACACCCACCCACACCTTATGGCTTCTCATGCACCCTATACCAAGCTATGCCCCTCCACCCATCTCCATGGCCACCTCATACTCCCAATGCCAAGCTAAGCCCCTCCACCAAACCCATGGCCCCTCATACCTCCTATGCCAATTTATGGCACATCCATGCCCATTAACCACTACGCCCTGTATAAAAACCAACAAACCCTATAGTGACAGTTGGAAATCCAAAACAAAACAAAAACAGAATTACCTGGAAAAACTCAGCAAGTCTGGCAGCATCGGCGGAGAAGAAATCAGTCAACGTTTCAAGCCTCCATGGCCCTTCGGCAGAACTGCAGCATAGTTTCAACAAGGGAGAAATATAAATTGGTTTAGGGTGGGTGGGGGGGCGGGGGGGAAAGAGACACATTGAGGGTGTGGTGTGAGCAGATAATCAAAAGATGTCAGAGACAAAAGGGTCAAAGAGGTGTTGAAGGTGGTGGTCTTTGTCTGAGAAAAGTGCTAATTAAGAATGGAATATAGGATATTCAAAGTACAGCTCTAGTGGGGGTGGGGTGGAAAGACTAAAGGTTTTAGTTTTAGATTTAAAAATAATGGAAATAGGTGGGGAAAGAAGAATCTATATAAATTATTGAAAAAAAAGCGGGTGGGGGGGAAAAGAAACGGGGTGGGGATGGGGGGAGGGGGAGTTTAAGATCTAAAGTTGTTGAATTCAATATTCAGCCCAGAGGGCTGTAAAGTGCCTCGTCGGAAGATGAGGTGCTGTTCCTCCAGTTTGCGTTGGGCTTCACTGGAACAATGCAGCAAGCCAAGGACAGACATGTTGGCAAGAGAACAGGGTGGAGTGTTAAAATGGCAAGTGACAGGGAGGTTTGGGTCTTTCTTGCGGACAGACCGCAGGTGTTCCGCAAAACGGTCGCCCAGTTTGCGTTTGGTCTCTCCAATGTAGAGGAGACCGCATTGGGAGCAACGAATGCAGTAGACTAAGTTAGGGGAAATGCAAGTGAAATGCTGCTTCACTTGAAAGGAGTGTTTGGGCCCTTGGACGGTGAGGAGAGAGGAAGTGAAGGGGCAGGTGTTGCATCTTCTGCGTGGGCATGGGGAGGTGCCATAAGTGGAGGTTGAGGAGTAGGGGGTGATGGAGGAGTGGACCAGGGTGTCCCGGAGGGAACGATCCCTACGGAATGCCGTCAAGGGGGGTGAAGGGAAGATGTGTTTGGTGGTGGCATCATGCTGGAGTTGGCGGAAATGGCGGAGGATGATCCTTTGAATGCGGAGGCTGGTGGGGTGATAAGTGAGGACAAGGGGGACCCTATCATGTTTCTGGGAAGGAGGAGAAGGCGTGAGGGAGGATGCGCGGGATATGGGCCGGACACGGTTGAGGGCCCTGTCAACGACCGTGGATGGAAAATCTCGGTTAAGGAAGAAGGAGGACATGTCAGAGGAGCTGTTTTTGAAGGTAGCGTCATCAGAACAGATGCGACGGAGGCGAAGGAACTGAGAGAATGGGATGGAGTCTTTACAGGAAGCGGGGTGTGAGGAGCTATAGTCGAGGTAGCTGTGGGAGTCGGTAGGCTTGTAATGGATATTGGTGGACAGTCTATCATCAGAAATTGAGACAGAGAGGTCAAGGAAGGGAAGAGAAGTGTCAGAGATGGACCATGTGAAGATGATGGAGGGGTGGAGATTGGAAGCAAAATTAATAAATTTTTCCAGGTCCCGACGAGAGCATGAAGCAGCACCGAAGTAATCATCGATGTACCGGAGAAAGAGTTGTGGGAGTGGGCCGGAGTAGGACTGGAACAAGGAATGTTCCACATACCCCATAAAGAGACAGGCATAGCTGGGGCCCATGCGGGTACCCATAGCCACACCTTTTATTTGGAGGAAGTGAGAGGAGTTAAAGGAGAAATTGTTCAGTGTGAGAACAAGTTCAGCCAGACGGAGGAGAGTAGTGGTGGATGGGGATTGTTGGGGCCTCTGTTCAAGGAAGAAGCTAAGGGCCCTCAGACCATCCTGGTGGGGGATGGAGGTGTAGAGGGATTGGACATCCATGGTGAAGAGGAAGCGGTTGGGGCCAGGGAACTGGAAATTGTTGATGTGACGTAAGGTGTCAGAGGAATCACGGATGTAGGTGGGAAGGGACTGGAGAAGGGGAGAGAGAAGGGAGTCAAGATAACGAGAAATGAGTTCCGTGGGGCAGGAACAGGCTGACACGATCGGTCTGCCAGGACAGTTCTGTTTGTGGATTTTGGGTAGGAGGTAGAAGCGGGCCGTCCGAGGTTGGGCGACTATCAAGTTGGAAGCTGTGGGAGGAAGATCTCCATAGGAGATGAGGTCAGTGACAGTCCTGGAAACAATGGCTTGATGTTCTGTGGTGGGGTCATGGTCCAGGGAGAGGTAGGAGGAAGTGTCTGCGAGTTGACGCTCAGCCTCCGCGAGGTAGAGGTCAATGCGCCAGACAACAACAGTACCACCCTTGTCAGCGGGTTTGATGACAATGTTGGGGTTGGACCTGAGAGAACGGAGTGCAGTAAGTTCAGAGAGAGACAGATTAGAATGGGTGAGAGGAGCAGAGAAATTGAGACGGCTAATGTCACGCCGACAGTTCTCAATGAAAAGATCAAGAGAAGGTAAGAATCCAGAGGGAGGGGTCCAAGTGGAGGGAGAATATTGGAGGTGGGTAAAAGGATCCGTTGAACGGGGAGAGGACTCCTGCCCAAAGAAGTGAGCACGGAGACGAAGACGGCGGAAGAAGAGTTCAGCATCATGCCGAGCCCGAAATTCATTGAGATGAGGGCGTAAGGGTATGAAACTAAGTCCTTTGCTGAGCACTGAACGTTCAGCATCGGAGAGGGGAAGGTCAGGGGGTATAGTGAATACGCGGCTGGGGCTGGGATTGGAAGATGGGGTGAGGACGGAGGGACAAGCAGGGGTGGAGGGTCCCAGATGGGTGTTGGAGTCAATGAGTTGTTGGAGCTTGCATTCCTTAGCACTTGAGAGAAAGAGAAAAAGTTTCTTGTTGAGGCGACGGATGAGGCGAAGAATAAAATGAAACTGGGGGCACGCGCAGCTTTGAAAAAGGGTGCGGTGGTGCTGCTAGAGGGAGAGGTCGAGTGTGTTCATATGGCGGCGCATGGCACTGAGTGTGGATCTCAGAATGCGATGGGAACAGCAGTCCGAGAAACGTTTTATGTCCCGGAGATACCTGTAATCCTGGGTGGGTTCGAAACAAGAGGGATGGAATTTCAGTTGAAATCCACGTGGGGTGAGTCGGAGACAGAGACAGTCACTGAGAAAGGAGATATGGCTGTGAAAGCGGGTTTTAGTAAACACCTTGTCAAACACCAGGAGAGAAATGGAAAGCAATGAAGGTGAGCAGGGCAGAAGAGACAGTCGGAAATCCTGTCGGAGGACAGAACCGTACTTCTTCCAAGAGGGCATTTTTTTGAAGAGAGGTGGCAGTCAATTAAACACAGAGATAAAAACAAAAAGCTAAAAGCTACTGCGGATGCTGGAAATCCAAAACAAAACAAAAACAGAATTACCTGGAAAAACTCAGCAAGTCTGGCAGCATCGGCGGAGAAGAAATCAGTCAACGTTTCGAGCCTCCATGGCCCTTCGGCAGAACTGCAGCATAGTTTCAACAAGGGAGAAATATAAATTGGTTTAAGGTGGGTGGGGGGCGGGGGGGAAAGAGACATATTGAGGGTGTGGTGTGAGCAGATAATCAAAAGATGTCAGAGACAAAAGGGTCAAAGAGGTGTTGAAGGTGGTGGTCTTTGTCTGAGAAAAGTGCTATTTAAGAATGGAATACAGGATATTCAAAGTACAGCTCTAGTGGGGGTACAGTACAGAGAGATGTTTTTGTTTTGGGAGGTAGAGTTAAATTAGTTTAAAAGCATTCAGTAAACCCTGGAATGTTGTAAAACCCATTTACTTCATCAGATCAAAGAAGAAATTGTAAATGAGGGTTAATTAATCTATAGGTCATTTTGAGGACAGCCCAGGGTAGGCTACACCATTATCGAGATGGATGGAGCTTAGGGAGGTTCTCTGGTTTCAATTTATCTAGGTGTTTGCTGAGGGAAAGGTTTTAGTTGCAGTTTGGACCTGATGCAGTTTGCAGCTCACTGAGAGAAGTTATCCCAAATAAATGGCAATTCGATAGACCAGCACTTAAGAAGAGTAAAAAATTGTCATCATTGACCATGTGGAATGTGAATGAAGCTTAGGCCAGAAACTTACCTATGTCAGGCGGGCTGGGCGGGGGCAGGGGCGGAGCCAATCGCCGCCCGCGATCGGCTGCACACCGCCATTTTACGTGGGCGGGCCAATTAAGGCCTGCCCAGTGTGACGCATGGCAGTGTGTGAAAGAGCACAGCAATCTCCCTGAGGCAGCTCCGTGCCTCAGGGAGATTAAGTTGATATTAAAATAATTAAATAAAGCATTTAAAAAGTTATCTAAGCATGTCCCCTGTGTCACATGAGACGGGACATTTTTTTATATTTCGGGAAAATTTTTTATTTATTTGATAAAATCTTCAGGAAACCTCATCCCGCCCGTGGATGAGGTTTCCTGAAAAACACGAAGGCTGCTTGGGCTCTTTGCCTGCCTGCCAACCTTAAGGTTGGACGGGCTGCGTTGTTAATAAGCTTGATTACTTTTTTAATGGCGTTAATAGGCCATTGACAGTTTGGCGGGTGCGCAGCCGACTCCACCGCGCGTCCACCGAATGAACGAACTAAAATACACACGATGATGTCAGGACGCAGGCCCGATGTCATCTCACGCTGTTTTGCGTGTCGGGCCCACCCCCGCACGTCAATGGCAATATTCTAGCCTTAATCTCAGTTTGTACCTTGTGAGGGAATAGAAGCCTGATGATTGCCTAGTTTGAAGCTAGTGGGAGAATCTACAGTGGGCCTCACAGGGCAGAATTTTATGGCCCCATTGCAGCAGGGGTGTGGCCGGAAATTGCGGCAAGCCGTTCAAAACTCTATTGACTTCGGTGGGACTGGAAAATCCCACCGGTGAGACGGGCCATAAAATTCTGCCTTCAGTGTCTTATTGCAAAAAAAAAGTAACCAGCAAATTTGCTTGGAAGTATTGAAAAGTAACCAGAACATGGGACTGATACATTCATAGTCAAAAGGTGGTAAATGAAAGTTTTACCTCTAAGATTAGCTGGAACTGAGCAAAATTCTCTGGAAGACTGTGGCATACTTATGGGTGGTCTCTGTAGATAACTTTATAAAATATAAAATAAAATAAAATTTATAAAAATAACTTTAAGATTGATGTGTCTTATAAGGTCATCCTTGAGAGAAGTAAGAAGTAACCCTGAGTGCAAACTTAGTTATAAGTTCTGGTGTTAACTTAATCATATTTTCTTTGTTCACTTCTTTCATATACAACAAAATTTGTTTTGTTTAAAAAAGTGAGATCTTGTGGCATTGTTCTCTTGGTTTAAATGGGGTATCGTGATTTTTTTAAAATGTTAATGGTCCCTTCTGTTCTGCTGGTTCATTTTATTGACAAGACCTCAACCAGTTGGATGTGACACTAAACACTTTGAAAACTGCTTTTCAGTCTGATTCTCTATGATGGATGTTGATGTTCTATTCAGTGTTATGCTTACGGTAGTGAAGAATCCACTTTAGCTATAGCTGAAGCGATAACAGAGAAAGCCCCGGTAATTCAGTGAGTTAAAGAGAACAAGGCGGCCCCAAATTCAAACTCAACACTGTGTTGAATGAGCTTAAGTTTGGAGGAGATGGTTACAACTGGCCTTAACAGCCCCGATCAGAAGAAATAAAAATCAGCTACTATTCCCCCCACTCCTGAAGTTTATCCAAAAATTCTGGATGGAAAATGTACATGTGGGCACTGGGTGAAAACAAGATTGGTCTCAGCTTTTACCATAGTGTAAAAGAGGGCTGGATTATACAAGGCACCGTGCACCACTCGCCTGCAACAAATAAATCAATCGGAAGCCCATCCACTGCTGCCCCACAGGCATTTTACACTCAATAGGATGTTAATTGGCTCAGGGCAAGACTTCTCAATGGGAGCGCCCGATGCCTCTACTGCCCCCCATAAAATGGGAGACAGGTTGGAGACTGGCGTGAAGGTGGCTGGCAGGCCATGTGCTGAATTTTATGAGCCCCGCTGCCTTCAAACATGCCAGTGGGGGAGGAGTAAAATCCAGCCCATGAATTATTTGCAATTAAGGTAACAGAAGCTGCGAAGATAATAAAATAAAACCTTCACCCTTCAGACAAGGACTTGAGAAAGATAAGGGGGAAAAAATGTGCAACTGTGTTAAATAAGTCCAGATATTTAGATTTAAATGTAGTACATCTGTCTGTCAATGTAGACTACTCCCACAACTGGTACTTTTCAATCATAGAAAGTAGCAATGTTTATTCAAAGTAATTGTAATGCAGGATCTGTTGTGATCACAGAGGATGGACCCCCTTGAATTCTCCTTTATACTGAAGTCAGTGGGAAGGGATCTACAATGGCAGTCGGTACTCTATCACCATTTTACTTCATCACAGAAAGTTAAAATAGGCCCACTGTGTTAGGCTCACATTTGAAAGAAGATGGTAATGGTTTGTGGAACAGCTCCCTATCTTTAGATTTGAACTCAAGGGGGAGGATTTTCCCCTCGTCGGGCGGGCCCAGGATTGGCCGCTCAACAGTCCCGCCGCCCACGATCGTGCCCCGACCGCGATCTCATGCCGGCTGGTCAATTAACGGCCAGCCAGCATGAAGCGCGCGCTGAAACGCTCAGCGCTGCCTGGGTGAGGGGAGGAGGGTAAGCGCGGATGTCAGCGCATGCACACGGATGCACTAACATAAAGCTCCCTGAAGGCACTGAGCTGCTTCAGGGAGCTGAAGATGCTCCACATTAAAAATAAAGATTTAAAAAATAACGAAAACACGTCCCCTCATGTGACTCTGTCATATGAGCAGCGACATGTTGCAAAAGAGTTTTATAACTTCTTACTTTTTTTTAAAATTGCTGGTCAAAAGCTCATCCTATCCATGGATGAGTTTTCACAAAAAATGCAAAGGCCGCTTGGCCTATTCGCCTGCCCGCCAGCTGAACGGTTGGTTGGGTAGAGAAAAATTCGATTTAGTTAATTGATTTAGGGCCTTAATAGGCCTCTTGATTGTCAGCAGGCGCACTGCCGCCTCTCGCACATGCCCGCCGAGTGAAATATCGCAAGAGAGTGCCATGACGTAGGGACGCTTGCCTGATGTCATCGCATGTTATTTTACTTCCGTTCAGGTTGGGCACATGCCCACCTGACAAGGGAATGATCCTGCCCTAGTTCTTGAAGCAGTCGGTAGCACTGCTTTTTCTGCAATCTAAGTTGACATCTCCTCAATTGAGAGACTTGCATCTTTTATGGATGTATCTCTGCCCATCTCTAGAATTATCACACATACAACAGGCGAAACACTGTCAGCTAAGCACACATATGGCAAAAAGGCACGAAGGGTAGAATCACTAAATACAAAAGAAACATTTTGCTTACCTAAATGTAGTTGCCATGATTACTTTTGCACTACTATTACTCTTCACGATTGATATTTTTACAGAAACGTTTTAATCTTACCCATTGAGTCCTAATAATGGGAACTCTTGCTTTGTCATGGTTTTACTATCTTTTTGAATCAACAACTTACATTTATATAGCACCTGTAACACACAAAAACATCTCAAGGCACTTACACAGGGGCATTATTAGACAAAATTTGACACTGAACCACATAAGGAGATAATAGGTCAGATGATCAAAAACTTGGTCAAAGAAGTAGGTTTTAAGGAGTGTATTAAAGAAGAAAAGCGAGGTGGAGAGGTGTAAAGAGGGAATTCCAGCACTTAGAGCCTATGCAACTGAAGGCGCAAGCACCAATGTTGGAGCAATTAAAACCAGGGATGCGTAAGGAGCCAGAATTAGGTGAGCACTGATATCTCAGCAGATTGTGAGGCTGGAGGAGATTACAGAGATAGGGAGGGGTGAGGTCATGGAGGGATTTGAAAACAGGGATGAAATTTTGAAAGTTAGAAAGCTGCTTGGCCAGGAGTTGATCAGTGGTCCAAATCCATATCCTAGAACCTGTAAAAGAGATATATACACTTCAATTGCTTTTGAATAGCTAAACTTATCACTACAATATCATTTCCAACTGGGTTTATTTTGCATTTCTTGACGTTTTTGGGACCTTACTATATT
Source organism: Cetorhinus maximus (assembly GCF_964194155.1). Lineage (NCBI taxonomy): Eukaryota > Metazoa > Chordata > Chondrichthyes > Lamniformes > Cetorhinidae > Cetorhinus > Cetorhinus maximus. Next base: position 81,165,018 of record NC_135892.1, read on the forward strand.
CATTTCTCAACAAAACTGCTAAAACCAAAAATATGATCTAATGAGGAGTTGGATGTCTAAAAGCATACTGCCCCTTGGTAATGCTAATTGATTTATAGTAACCAGCTACCCAGAAGCTACTGACTGAAAGGGGAAGTGGAGCTAATGTGATTTTTAGATACACTTTGGACTTGAAAGAGAAAAGAACAAAGTTGTTTCTAAATGATAAAAAGCTAGAAACAGCGGATGTCCAACAGACTTAGGGGTCCAGTACACAAGTCTTTAAAATGTAATGAACAGGTAGAGAAAATGCTGGCCTTTATATCTAGAGGATTAGAATTCAAGGGAACAGGAGTTATGCCACAGCTATACAAAATCTTGGTTAGACCACACTTGGAATACTGTGAGCAGTTCTGGGCACCACATCTTGGGAAGGATATATTGACCTTGGAGGGAGTGCAGTGTAGATTTACCAGGGTGGTACATGGGGTAGAATTTTCCAGTCCCAACAGCGGTGGACATCGTTGCAGGCAGGACAGGAAAATTTGGAGAGCGGCCAAAGTCAATTGAGAAGTGGCAGGACCAGAAAATCCCGCCCATGGACTCCTAGGGTCAAACTATGAGGAAGGATTACACACACTAGGGTTGTATTCCCTGGAATTCGTTTGGACAATTAAGGAGTAATTTGATCAAAGTTTTCAAGATAATAAGGGGAAATGCTAGGGTGGATAGAGAGCAACCAGTTTCACTGGTTAGAGAGTCTAGGGCTAAATGGCATAGTCTAAAAATTAGGAAAAAACTCTTCAGGAGTGAAGCTAGGAATAGCTTATACATGCAAAGGGTGGTAAATGTTTTCTCTATAAAATGGCAATTGATGCTAGATTGAAAGATTTTTATTAATCAGATTTTAAGGGATGTGGGGCAAAGGCCAGTATATGGATTGAGGTCACAGATCAGCCATGATATCATTGAATGGAGGTGTAACAGACTCAAGGGGCTAAATGGTCTACTCGTGTTCTGATGTTCCTATGTCGTCTTTTTCATTGTTGGCTCCCAGCTCCTCTGCAGCTTACAGAGATCTCCCCATAGTCAGCAGATGAGCCAATTATACTCAATTCACAATGCAGAATTATCACATCAGCCATTCTTAACTTACCTTCTGTTATATCATACATGGATCATTTGCCATGTGAACTAAGTGCTGAGCACATCAATGGTTTTTTTAACTAACTATGATTTTATGATAATAAAAACATATGAATACATTCTTAGTTGATGAGGCTTGTCAAGCTGTCCCATTTCTAAACCAGCAGCAGTGGCCACTCAATCTGAAGCTTGCTTGCTGTGTGTATCATGCTCCTCAGAGACGTATTTCCTCTGGCCCTTCAATTAACCTGGATTCTTGTCCTCCCTCCCTGTGACCTCAATCCTGAGGGTACAGGACAACAAGTTCCAACATGCTTACGGCTCTTATTTTGTCTTGCCACATTTAGGATAAAATCCTGGATTAGTTAAGATAAAATGTCAAATGCCATTAAACTGATAAATCTCACACACATTTGCAGTAACTAATCTATCTTCATTTTGCTGCATTCGCTCTCTTACCCTTGCACTTCCATTTCTCTCTGTTTTATTTCATTTCTGTTTCTATCTCTTGCTATGGATGAATCTGCAATCTGGTGCTCCCACTGAAAAATGGTGCTCACATGGGATGCATCTTGGGAAATCAAAGGCAGTGTGCTTGTGATTTCCCAAGGTGCACTTCTTGCAAGCACTATTTCCCACTTGGTAACATCAGGTTGTGGAAATGCTCCTTCTCTCTTTTCCACTCTCTCCTTGACTCCCTACTTTTCTCACCCTCTTAATTCTTACAAAATAATATCCTTCGCAACATTCAAAGGTCAATGGTGATACCAGACCTGCAATATTACAAACCTGCAAAGTTTTTCAGTTCGTTACTTACACAAACCAAAGTTTTAGGATTCCTGGAAAATTAAGGTGGACTAAATGTTTTCACCTTTGTGACTTCCAGAAGTAAAAGTTACACTATCCCTGTGACGTGGACATTCGCCCAGCCTCTCAGAGGCTTGAAAAGTTATCTGTGTGTTCCTATCTTACAGCTGGGATTGTAAACACATTTTTAATTTGCTAAATTGTTACATTGCCAAGTCCATCAGGAATACAATTTTTATGTTTGCATTACAGCTCATTGTAGGAGCTCCATCAACATAATGACTGCAGTAGTTCAAGGAAAATGCCCATCACCACCACCCACTCAGGGCAACTCGGGATGGACAATAACTGCAGTTTTGCCAGAGCCACCCACGTTCTGAGAATAAATTTAAAAAACGATAATCCTTAGGCTGTCAGTGAATCCATGAAAATGACCATCGCCCCCGCACCTGCTGATGCTGACTAGTATTGCAATAACAAATCTGCTCTAATATCAGGAGTAATCCATTACTGTAATATTAAGCATAAATCTCTAAATGAACAACTTTCCCTCTAAATAAATAAACATTCCACTTCTCAATTTTTTGGCAGTTTTTCCTAATTTCTTATCGAAAACCATTTACCCCCATTTTATTGCATTCCTTCTTCCACTCTGCATCTTGGAGATCAGACCAACTTTAAATTGATCATTTGAGTGCTTAAAAATGGCTTCTTGGGCTTCCTGACTACAGATGTTGAGGTTGCAACACACACATAGCCAGGTTATTATTTGACTGGTAACTGCAAGGGCCTCTACTAAGCAAGAAAACTAATCACCAGCCTCCAGGAGAGCTATAAACTCACACATAATTTGTTAGTGATTCAAATTAAACCTTTTGGCCCAGTTTATCTGTACATCTCTCTTCAAAATATGTCAGCAATTAAAGCAATCTAGCCTCCTTGTACACACCAGTGAGGTGTTATCTATAGCCTAAGTGCAGAAAAACATACATGAGTTACAACAGGTGCTGGAGACCTTATTCTCTGCTGGAATTAGAGTAACAAAGGCTGGGATTTTCCCTGAAATGTGCAAAGTCGTTAGCAGGCGGGAAAATTAGTCTTCCACCCGCTGGCTGCAATGGTGGCTTTTTGCTGCAAATCGTCTGCACCGCAGCTGATTAATTATTATCCAGGGGAACATACCTTTCTGCTTGCTGGTGGCATCTGATTTGCCCACCCTGCCTTGACCTTAGCGCTCCCTAACTCCGGGCACCATATTTAAACTGCGCCCCTGCGCACTGTTCGCACTCTCTGCAGCAGCTCCAGTAAAGACATGGCTCCCAAAGACAGAAAGCATGCTGCACCCAAATTTAGTGAGACCTCACTGGAGCACCTGTTGAACACAGTTGAGGCCCACCGTGATGTCCTCTACCCCCGCTCTGGCTACAGGCCTTCCACCAAGGTCACCATCCAGCTTGGGAGGCAGTCGCAGCGGTGGCCAGTGCAAACTCGCTGCAGGAGAGGTCAGCCACCCAGCACAGGAAGAGGATGAACGATCTCATCTGTTCTGCCAGGGTAAGTCAACCATCTCATCACTCTTACTTCACACACTCACAAGCCCACACACAAGGATCCCACTCATTGCCACCTCAAGGGACAGCACCACTCATTCTCACACCCACATCTCCATCCGGCCTCATCTCCTCTGGAGCTTGTGTCCTAATCCTGTCCAGGGCTCCACTCACCACCCACACATGCCAGACATCCTTATCATTTGCCCTCGCATGTGTCTTGCTCAAACTCTCTCCATCTGTCTTCATGCAGGACAAGCTCGCTCTCAATAAGAAGGAAAGGTCCCATACTGAGGGTGGAGTTCCGGAGATCAAGATTCTCACGGACTTCAAGAACAGAGCCATAGAGCTGGCCACAGCGGATGTAGAACGTGCCTCTGCCGATGGTGAGTTCGGCGGCGCACACCCAAATGGGAATCCTGCCCTAGAACATCCATCCGACAGCCATACTTTAGTGATATCTCCTGTTTCAGAGTCACATGACACGCACTAATTGTCTCTCTTTTCTTTCGCAGGTGCCTCTGGGAAGCGGGCAAGAACATTCACGAGCCAGGCCCTCAACTCCAGCCCCAACAACACTTCGGACCAGTCACAACGCTCACCCACACCCCCCACCAGCTCAGAGAAACACACCTCAGTGGGACCTAGTCCTAGAGTAGCCTCAGGGTCGCAATTTGGGGAGCACAGCGCGCCATCTGGTCCACAGCAGGCAGAGGCAGGGCCATCAGATGTCACTGGCACTTGGAGGAGTGCTGGAAACAAAGATTCTGCTGAGTCTGAGTCTGGTGACAAGCCTCTGGACTCGGTCCTAAATCAGCTGCTGGAGCTGCAAAGACAAGCAAGGGGACATCAGGAAGGATGTCAGCTGCACCCCTCAGATTGCAGCGCACGATGGAGGAGTCCATCAGTCTGAGGTGATAGTGCAGCATGCCAACACACCGAGGTCAACACTGGCAGGTTGGCAGCCGCTGTGGAGATCTTGGTCCAGGACATTGGTCCTGCACTGCTGCACGAGCTGCACTCCATCACTGTAGCCATTGGTGGCATCGATTACTATCAATGCGAGAAGGCTGTGGGGCACCTTGATCTCACTCCAGTTGCCCCTTCTCCTCAAGGAGTCAGCCAGGAGCTGTCGGGCAACCAATGAGAGGACCAGTAGTTCGAAACCCCAGGGCCATGCACTCGGGTGACTCCGGATGTGTCTAGCCAATTCAAATCCTCTCTTCCTGTGCCCCATCAGCTCCAGCTCCACAGGCCAAGGAGGATGCACCTGCCCCACAAAGGGACATGCAAAGCAAGCCGGGGCCCACCAGTCTTGGCCCTCAGGATGCCCACTAAAGTCATCACAGACAACAGGGCGTAGCAGTCAGCAGGTGACCTCCACCTCCGCTATGTATGTCGGGGGAGCACCAAAACATAGCAACAGGGTAAGGAAAGTGAAGAATATGTCATCTCACAATGTTGGCATGGGTGTTAACTACATGTATATAATGTTCATAAATGTAAATAGACTCACCATCACTTCAAATCTCCTCTTGTCTATGCCTCCTTCTTATGATCAGCTGTGTTACTGTCAATCACATGTGATACCTTGATTCCTGCAACCACTTATGGTAATGTCCTCTATACTGGGCCTTTCTTCTGTGCAGTGTGTTACCATCTCACACAGTGAGTGTCCCATTTCAACATAATGCTCCCTATCAGTAATGCCTGCACCTTCATGTTAAGTGTGTTTGTGGAACAAACCTTGTTCCCATTCCTCGTAGGGTCCATCGTGTGCACTCTTGGCTCTGAACAAGTGAGGCGGGGGGGTCTGCTCCTATCTTGTCTGCATTCATGACAAATGAAGGTGCAGTGTTTAACGAGAGATGTGCTAACACATGGAGAGGGATTATGTACCATCCAAGTCCATCTGCCCATTGTCTCTCGGCAGGGCTACAATGAAATGAACCTTTCCTCAGAGCTTATGTGCACTGCCCTCAGCCAAACCAGTTTCTGACATTCCCAGTATCAATCTGCCCAGCAAAACTGGAAAACCTTGCCACCTCAAGTTGACGAAGCAATGGCACATTTTTGTGCAGGCACTGGGACGTCCAACCTTAAGGTGTTTCTCACCCTGTAGTTGTGATTATTGCCGGGAGGAGGGTCTGGTCACAAAGTTGGTAGACAGCGCTGTGCATCCCATCGCCTTGGCACTCTAAGAGGTTACTCATGCTACTTCCAAATGGTGATTCTGGAGGCCAAAACAACCTTTAGGCATGCTCTGGAATCACACATCGGTGCTTCAGAGAAGGTGGAGGGGAGCAAAGGGATAGGACCAAGTATATGATGAAACAGAACCTTTCTCCTCATTAGCAATGGTGCCCTTGAGAACTTCATGTTCTCTGACCATGTTGGACTTTGCTAGGGCCAGTGCTGGCCATGAGGGCACACTAGTTGTGTGTAAGAGGAGGCATCTCAATGTGTGGCAGCCAAGTGTCTGATCTCGTCATGCTCCAGTGCTCCACCTCCATAGTAGGGTCAGAAGAAATGGAGCTCAGAATCCCTACCTTTAACTGCCAGATGTCACTGTCATTTCAGGGAATGTATCACAGCCGGCTGAGTCATCTCCAAGTGCAGTCACAGCAGCGGCATTTCATCGGCTGCCTTGTCCCAAGTGTTATGTTTCTTTGTCACCATCGATGCAGCACATTGAATGTGGCTGCATTGGTTCTGATGGATCTCCATGAGGAGCCTTGCCAGATTGAAGGCAAGCAGGCACTAGGTCAATGAGGATCATGCAAGTGCCCCTGCGTCTTGTAGGGTGCTTTTGTGACTGGAATGCTGCACGGACATGTGACAAGGCAATACTTAATGATGTCTGATGCTGGAAAGCCCTCTTCCAGGTAGCACCTCACCTCAACACGGACACATGCCCTCGAGGCTTGCTCATCCTTCACAGTATCAACACAACGTGAGCATTCTGTACAACGATGCATTGTCACCTGGAAGTTCATGGGTGAACTTAGAGGAGTAGCTATGCTGGAGGTCATGCTGGCCCACGATGGATGAGACTTGTCCAGGAGAATCCTCAGTACATCTCGTCATCCTCCTCCTGGAATCTGCTGGCAATGAGGACCTCATGAGAACACCCGCCTCAACTGGCCCGTGCAATGGCCTCATCGCGTACATCCTCGGCTTCCAAGACCTCATCACCAGTATCCCCTTCAAGGTCCTCCTCTTTGGAAGAGATGTGCAGCTCCTCCATCTCATCATCTGCCAAGCCCTCCCCACTTTGGAGCACCAGGTTACGTAGCGCGCAGCAAGTCACGATGAGGCATGAGACCCTCTGGGGAATGTACTGGAACATTCCACCAGATCCGTCCAGGCATCATAATCGCATTTTCAGAATCCCTGTGGTGTGTTCCACCAATGTCCAGGTTGTGGCATGAGCCTCATTGTGCCTTCTCTCTGCAGGAGTCTGAGGCTGCTGCATGGGCGTCACCAGTCCTCTGGGACCCTCCCTGACTCCAGTGATTCCTGAAAGATCACCACTAATGCCTCCACTATCTCTTCAGCTATCTCCTTCAGAAATCTGGGGTGTAATCCATCTGGTCCAGGTGATTTATCCACCTTCAGACCTTTCAGCTTTCCTAGCACCTTCTCCTTGGTAATGGCCACCATACTCACCTCTGCCCCCCCGACTCTCTTGAACTTTGGGAATGTTACTCGTGTCTTCCACTGTGAAGACTGACGCAAAGTACCTATTCAGTTCCTCCGCCATTTCTTTGTTCCCCACTACTACTTCTCCAGCGTCATTTTCCAGCGGCCCAATGTCCACTTTTGCCTCTCTCTTACCCTTTATATATCTGAAAAAACTCTTGCAACCTTCTTTTATATCACTGGCTAGTTTACCCTCATATTTAATCTTCTCCCTCCTTATTTCTTTTTTAGCTGTCCTCTGTTGGTCTTTGTAGGCTTCCCAATCCCCTGGTTTCCCACTGCTCTTCGCCGCATTGTATGCTTTCTCTTTAGCTTTTATGCTGTCCCTGACTTCCCTTGTCAGTCGTGGTTGCCTCGTCCTCCCTTTAGTATGCTTCTTCTTCCTAGGGATAAATTTTTGCTGTGTCTCCCAAATTACTCCCAGAGATCAGTGTTGCATGAATGGGCATTATTCTTCCACTTTACTGACTCCCTGCTAACCTGCCTCAGCTGTGCCTCTGTCCTCATTTGGAATTCAGTTAGGTGGCCCTTTAGCACCGCCCTGCCCCCACACTCAACCCATGTGTCTCAGTGCAACCTTCCCCGCTCATTGCCCCAATGGAGACCTTGCCCTGCAGCCTCTTCCCTTCCCTCAGCCCTGTCTGGCCCCTTCCCCAGTGCCACGCTTGCCCAACAACACAATAAGAGCCACCCCCGCCTTAAGCCTGCTGTGGGACCCATCGAGACTTACTTTAGGACCCCCTCAAAACCACTGCGGTACAGCCTGGCGCTGACACCCCCCTCCCCCTCCCCCTCCCCCACCGACCAGAGTGCTGCACGATGCAAGGTGTGCAAACTCACCTCGGGGTCAGGAGTGAAGTGCAAGTCGCCAGCTGCATGTCCTTTAAATCCTGTGGTGAAATACATTGTTCTAATTGAACGCTGAGATTGGCTCTTAATCCCACGTGGAGGGATGATTCCGGCAAGCAGGCATCACTGTGAGATGCTGACTTATACTAATGGTGTTTGCGACATTCGATGGCAGGAAACGCGGCCCGCCGATGATGGCTGAAGCGCACGATTGCTTCCTCATTTTGCATCATCAAAACCGGTTTTGGGCCTTCTTGCAAGATTGTAGCTCTCGTGCTCGCCATGATGCCTGGCGTGATCGGGAGTGGAAAGTCCCAGCCAGAATCTTTCAGCTACCAAGTTAAGAAAAGTGTAGTGCCTCTCATAATTGACAAATTAGAATGCTTAATTTCATATAATGAAATATGTCATTGGTTTTTTTTTGCTGCTGTGTACCATATTTTTCAATGCTGAGGCATACGGTGATGTCGCTGCCTGACTAATTTTCCTCAAAAATGTATTTTTTATACTTTTACACTAATGCGTTTGAAGCCCACACAATTTTATTTCCAGAAATGAGTGATCACAGATGTTCCTGAAAAAGTGTTCTTCAGGTTCTGCCCATTAACCTAAAGATGGGCTGAATCACTGTAACTCGCTCCTACCTGTTTATGTTCTTACAACCACAATGCCAACGAGTTATTTACTGGCCTATACATAGACCATGGGCTTTTTAGACAATTGCCAAATGTCTCCCCAATGTTCCAAACTGCCCTGGATTCAATAATGGCAGTAAACAAGTTCTACAATAAATGCAATAAAAAAGAAATGCACGAAGGCAGTGGTGTGAATGATAGGAAAGAATTACACAGTTCTAATAGTTGATTTATGATTAGTACAGGGTATTCCACTTCACTGTAACACCTGGTCAAATAAATCTTTCATTTCAAATCAAATGGTTTGAATGTGGGAGCTGGCTATGAAACTTTGCTGAAAGCAGAATAAAACTACTTGTGCAAACAAGAACTACAAAAATTTGGGTTGGATTTAAAAAATGTAACATATTTTGGAATTCAAATAATGTTGGTAAATTGCTTTGAGGTTCAGCCTTGTGGTTTATGAAATAATCTGACTTCGGTGTATCATACAGCAGCCTATGCATTAGTTCAGCACAATTCACACTACTACTGTATTTTTCAGTAACATTCAATAATTTTAATTCATGTGATATTGCTGAAGAATAAATGAGGTATTACAGTTGTTAATTTTGTTTTGCAATATGTGTAGCACTCAAATAGTTAAACTGTAGTCTTGGTAGCTTTTTCACATTATAACAGCCTTCTAAAAGTCCTTGCTTCAGAACTCATTCTGAATTTTAAAAAAAACCCTCACCAGACATTACTACCAGCTGCGATAATGATTGAACTGAGATGGGAACATCATTCAGCGCATTCTGGAGATTAGGTTTATTAGAGATTGAAAGAAACAACTGACTGTTCATTTTGGTTCTGACATAAATTTTCACATACAAATAGATAAAATAAAAACAGCTATGGACCCACAAAGTATCCTATAATGAACTGGCAAGATGTAGGCTCCTGAGAGGAAGTGTTATTAAGGGAGCCCTCGTTGCCAAGCAGCCAGCCTCTCACTTGTGGTGCATGAACAAAGTGTGGGTGGGGGGTAATGGATGATTGGAGCGAGTTGAAAGTGTTCCGACAGCTGCCAGGAAAGCGGGTACAGGCCTGTATTTGCTGCTGGTGAATATGCACCAATTGCACATCAATGAACTGGAAACTGCTGTGCTTCATGAAGGCAGCATGCAGGGTCATCTGCAAAAGCAAACAGAATGATATGTGTAGTCTATGAAGCACTAGACCTGGGGGAAGCCTGCAATCAGCACAAACCTGAAACCATATCCTGTTGTTTTCATTTGTCCCTGTGGAATGGTGGCACAGTCACCTGCTCAATCCAAGCGGGAATTGAAAACTGAATGATGTTGCTGATATGGCCTGCTCCAGCCTAGAAGGAACTGAAGGCAAAGACATTGAGGGTCATAATACCATTGACAGAAGCAACCAACAATACCAGTTATGTAGTGAGCTGCAGATTTTGTGACATGAGGCAACACAACTCTGTGACACCCTCTCTGCAGAAGCACAGACGGTGTATGCATTGCTTCTTCTGAGAAGCTCAGGCATGTAACTATGAGCCAACATGCCCTGAGGCAGATTTTGAAGTCTTCTCCCTGGTGGGATCCAGGATAAGTAGCACCTTGAGAATGGTGGGGTATAACTTACTGACCAGTTGCAACCAATGGTGTGTCTGCCACTGTATAACCAAGAGTCTACTGTTGCACAAGGTTTTTGATGTACAAAGGATCCCAATTGCCATTTTAGGAGTCCACCAGACATGCCAGGCACAGTTTCAGCTGACAGTCCAGCAAAGAGGAGCCCAGAAGGTAAGTTTATATTTATTCTTGAAAGGCTGGGAGAAGCAATAGTGCTCCTCCAGAATCTGTGTAATAATTTGGCCCACTGCCTCATTGAGTTCCTCCCCTGCCCAAGGACATGATGCCTGAACCAACGTTTAATCAGAAGGTTGGCATGATTGCCCCTGAGGCAGACATTTTCCAACCACAATCACTGGTTGCATGTTAATGAAACACAGCTTTCAAAATGAGCCAGCCCTCCCTGGCAGCCAAAAAATCTACTGTAAGTGTAAGGGTTTCTGCGAGATCTTCTCCTCCCATCCACTTCCCCCCACCCCTCTGGTTCTTCTGCCAGTTCCCATTTTCAGGAGAAGTGTATTGTCTGCTCACATCTCAGCTTGTGGAAGATTGTCTAGCTACAAACAAAAGCACAGCAATCCTGCCATGCCATGATTTATAGGCAGATTAAGGAAATGGCATTCGTGACTCCACTTAAAATGACATCCAGATTTTAACATGCTGTAGGACCCTCATTTTAATAAATTAATTGGACCGATGCAAAAAAATGTTCTTATTCATTCATGGAATGTGGTCATTGCTGCCAAGATCAGCATTTATTTCCCATCCTTAATTCGCTTGAGAAAGTGATGGTGACCTGCCTTCTTGAATCACTGCAGTCCATGTGGTGAAGGTACCCCCACACTGTTGTTATGGCGGGATTTCCAGGATTTTAACCCAGCAACAGCGAAGGAACGGCGATATATTTCCAAGTCAGGATGGTGCATGGCTTGAAGGGGAACTGACTGGTGGTAGTGTTCCCATGCACTTTCTCCCCTTGTCCTTCTAGGTGGCAGATCTTGCGTGTTTGGAAGGTGCTGTCAAAGAAGACCTCATGAATTCCTGCAGTGTATCTTGTACATTGTACACACTGCAGCCATGAGATGCCAGTGGTAGAGGAAGTGAATGCTTAAGATGGCGGATGAGATGCCAATCAAGCGAGCTGCTTTGTGGAGCTTATTGAGTGTTTGAGCTACACTCATCCAGACAAGTGAAGAGTATTCCATCACACTCCTGACTTGTTTTGTAGATCTCTTGGGGAGTCAAGAGGTGAGTAAAGCGCCACAAAACATACTACCTCTGACCTGTTGCAGTATTTATATGGCTGGTCCAGCTAAGTTTCTGGTCAATGATGATTGCCAGCATTTTGATGGTGAGAGATTTAATGGGTTCCACTATCATTGAAGCTGGGGGTTTATGGAGCCTCTTCCTCAGGATAGTTGTTTAATTGTCCACCACCATTGACAGCTGTATATGTAGGACTACAGAGCTTTGATCTGATCCATTGGTTGTGTGATTGCGGCGTTCTGTCTATAACATGCTACTTCCATTGTTTATCATGTATGTAATCCAGTTTTATAACTTCATCAGGTTGACACTTCCTTTTAGGTATTTCTGGTTCTGCTCCTGGCATACTCTCCTGCACTCCTCATTAAACCAGGGTTGGTCCACTGCCTCGATATTAATGGCAAGACGATGAATATCCCTGGTCACGAGTTTACAGATTGCGATAGAATACAATTCTGCTGATGATGATGGCCAACAGCACCTAATGGATGCCCAGTTTTGAGTTGCTAGGCCTGTTCTGAATCTTTGCTATTGAGCACAGTGGTAGTGTTACACACCACGATCGAGGGTGGCCTCAGTGCAAAGACAGGACTTTATCTACACAAGGACTGTGCAGCAGTCACTCCTACCAACACCATCATGGTCAAATATAGCTATGACAAATAACTATGACAAAGTCAAGTAGATTTTTTACACCACCTGCCATTGACTCATACTGTCAACTATGTCCTACAGAATGTGACTACTTTGGTCGGTAGCAGTGCTATCAAGCTACTCTAGTTGTTGAACATTGAAGTTCCCCAATCAGAAGACATGCTGTGCCCTTGCCAGGCTCAGTGCTTCTTCCAAGTCTTCAACACGAAAGTGTACTGAAACAGCACTTATGAGACAGTGGTAGGTAGCAATCGGCAGGAGTTTTCCTTACCCATGTTTGGCCTGAAGGTATCAGACTTTATGTGACTGGGAGTCAATGTTGACGACTCCCAGGGCCACTTCCTCTTGATTGTATACTGCTGCGCTGCCATGTCTGGTGGACACACCCAGGGATGGCAATGGAGAAGCCTAAGACATTGGCTGAAAGGTAGGATTCTCAGAGAATGACTATGTCAGGCTATTGCTTGACTAATCCATGAGACAACTTTCTCAATTGTAGCACAAGCTCCCAGATGTTAGTGTGGAAGACTTAGCAGGATTCACTGGGCTGGGTGTGTGTCTTTGTCACGTCCGATGCTGAGGTTGATGCCGAATGGTTTGTCCAGTTTTATTCTTATTACTGCTTTCTGTATAAGTCTGCTACAACTAAATGACATGCTCAGTCATTTCAGAGGGCAGTTAATATTCAACCACATTGCTGTGGGTCAGGAGTCACATAAAGGCCAGACTAAGGTAAGGACAGCCAATTTCCTTCCCTAAATGACATTAGTGAACCAGATGGGTTTTTACAACAATCTGGTAGTTTCATGGTCACCATTACTAATACTAACTTTTTAGTCACTGAAGTAACTGAATTTTGTTATGGCACAGCGGATGGTAAATGCTGAGCTGCTCAAATCCCACAGGGAAACTTGAAACAACTGCCACAACTGTTTTGCAAATTGTATTTTTATTTCCAGATGCTTGATTTGAATTCAGTAGTAATAAGTCCCCCGAGTCTTAGAGGGTTTTTTTCAAAACTAAATTAAACATTTATTAATAAAAGAAATAATTTTATGCACATACATAGCCAATACTACTATGATAACTCCTAGCTCCCCTAATTAATGAAACCCCCAGTTACACCCCCATTAAGGCAACAGTAAAAACAAAAGAGATTTCAACAGACCCAGGTAAAGCACACAATACCCTGGCAGGGATATTACAGTGAATTATCTTAGCTTCGGTTACTATAGGCAACAGCTTGGTACGTAGAGGCTGGAGACTTTTCACACTTGTTAGATCTTAGAATTCCTTCCTCTTACACATAGCCTTCTCTCATTTATACATACTTCCCCCTTTGAATGCAAATTTAATTGTTTCAATATATCTTTGGACTTTACCTTTCTAATAATAAAAACCTTACATAGTACCTATTTTATCAGTAAGCTTTGGAAAAAATAAACACACTGTTTGGCTTCTTCTGGCTAAATGTAACATTTCACCCTTTCTTTTGAAATTCAAACTACTCTGGTTTATCTAAAAATGAAAATTTTTCTTTACACCTCATATTCTAAAACTTCAGCCATGTTTACTTCTTTAGCATTTCAAGCATAGCTTCTCTTCTGATACATCAAAGCCTTCAGACCAGCTGTCTTTAATTCAATTAACTCCCACACACACACAGACACATACACATGGACTATCCAGATCCCACAGTTCCTACTTTACAACAAATCCCAATAAAATTATGAAAATTATTATATTCCAACAGTTGTCTTGGTAGGTTTTGACCTCATGTCTCTGGTTCATTATCCTAGCCTTTGGATTACTAGAGTCTTTACATAACCATTATTCTACTGTACTAATATCCAATTATAATGGGCAGGAGTCCAGTGATAAGTCAGACCTTATTTTGGTTTGTGCAATTTTTGTTCCTCTGTTTCCCACTCACAGGTTAGTAGAGAGAGGAAAACAAGTCTAGAGAATCAAAATAAGGGAAATTATGAAAGTATGTGTTTTTACTCCCACTTGCACAGCCAAATTTCAGTTAGTAAGGGGAAGAAAGTTTGTATTTGTATAGTCTTCACAAAATAGAATGTTTCACCACACTTGACCATAACAAAATAGAAAGCATCAAGCAGGGATAAGAGAAATTAAGAGGGTCAATTTTCAGAGACTTTTGAAAGAAGCAACTAAGTGGCAAGGCTAGAAGATTTAAGGAGAAAGTGTTTCTTAAAGTGGTGAAATAATTGAAGTTTCAGCTGCCAATGGTAGGACAGAGAGGTAGCAGGAAATGAGCATTAAGCTGGAGATAGACAAGCAGAAAATACATATTGGATATACAGCTTGAGATTTTTCAGACACAGAGATGCGAGGCCATAAGGAAATTTGAGAGTGGGATAAGGATCTTTAAGTTGCTAATCTTGAGAGAAGGGAGTGGTGAAGTACAGCAAGGGTTGTGTGTAACAGTTCAACCTCTGCTTGAATTCTTTTTATTCATGTTCACCGCAAACATCAACTTTTAGAGGCCGGAAGACACTTCCTACAAACTGAAGTATGGTCCTAATTGACCTGAAACGTTAACTCCGTTCCTTTCTCCACAGATGCTGCCAGACATGCTGAGTATTTCCAACATTTTCTGTTTTTGCTTTCTATAAACTGATTTGTGACTTTGTGCACTAAGTGTTGAGGATGACAGGATACAGGGGGAAACAATGAATGAAGTAGCAAAGCAGAATAGTTTGGGGAAGACTTGCTTTTAGTGCTGGGTGCATTAATTTTGTGCACATCTGATCTGATGGGAAAATACTATGCCAACAAACTGTTAGCTTAGACTAAAAACTATTGTATTTATTAAGACCTAAAACTATATTGAAGAGAGAGATAGTCAACAAATTAGATGGATTACAGTATTTAAAAAGCATGTTTCAAACCAATCAAATCTCAAAACCTTAGCAATTCATTTCAGTAACATTAGACTAGGCTTCAGGGATGACAGTCTGCGCTTGGGAAATAAACCCCAGGACCTTTGTCTCAAATTCAAATACAGCACATCAAATTGGTCAAGTAAAGAACATGAAGTGCCATCTGCTTATACATCACTCTTCCCTTTGATAGCCAGACTGACACCGTACAAGAACCAAGGATAAAATCCAATTTCCAATATTCCTTGACCAAGTTCCATCATAGCCCATGATGTCATGCATATACCTAAGACATGTATTGCTGAAAAAAGAGACATGCTGTTGAAGCTTTTCATCTTGCACTCATCAGGACAGATGCAAGAATACCAAATTTCAAAGTGAGCAACAATTTATACTGCATGAGAAAAGGGTGCTGGTTGGTTGGCAAGTTGACTGATTGGTCAAGGCATTGCCATGAAGGATGCACCAGGGAAATATTGTCCCCTTCGCTTTTGTTTAATTCAAAAAAGGTACAATGCCTAGACATGTTCTTTTTGCCTGGAGAGAACAGATCCTTGCATATAAATATATGCAGCTTCTAGCAAGCTTAAGTGAGCCACATTGCGAGCCCAAGTGACAATTTTAAATTGGTTGTTAGTGTAATTGTTAATACACCTGGGATTGTTCAGGAAGTGCTGTCCAGTCACGGAATCACATCTAACATTGATCATTATGTTCTGAGTTTTGCAAGCATGGGCTGGTTAAGTACGGTCAGTACTCTGCCTATTGCGAACAGCCAAAGGGACATGCTATTTGATACGATCCAGAGTTATGGGACATACGGCCTACACATTGGAATTCCTACAGCTCCATGTGCTATAAGATTGACCTTATCGGCAATCTCAAAAATAGGGACCATGTAAGCTTGTTATCAAAATAGAGTGCATCAAAGCCATCCTGCGGGATAATGGCTACCCTAATCAGAATGTTGCTCACTGTGTATCATACATACTCACTAAAGGGCCTAAGGCCACCACTTTCGGACCTAAAAAGTGCCAGTATACCTCAAATTACCCTGAAAGGGTAAGGTATCTCAAAATATTTGAGCAACAGGTGAGGCTAGTTCTTTCAGACTACTACTATGCTGTGGCAACATAAGTGGAATTCTCCATTAACAGGTTGATGCCTTCAAGCCAAAAGTTCTGCTTACCACACAGATGAGTAATGTGGTATAGGAATTTCGGTGTCAGTGCAATGCCAGTTACGTAGGTTGTACAAAATTTGGCATTCTCTCACCTGTCCTGATGAGTGCAAGATGGAAAGCTTTGACATCATGTCTCTTTTTTTCAGCAATACTCAAGTTCTGTGCTATTTGTAAGCCACTTACTTCACTTTTCTTCCTCTGTACCAAGTTTCAATAACAAGCATAATTTAGCTTTATTACAGAAGGAATGTGTGACATGATATTTATACCCAAACATGCTTCACATGCTAGGCCTATTTAAATATGGTAATATTCCCAAGATATCAGAATATTCTCAATTTGATAGATAATGGTCTCCAAAAACTGTTAAAAACTGATTGGCAAATTTGAAATTTTTCTCTTATATGAATTCACTTAGTAATAATGAAGCACATTCACCTTGAGCTTTGCAGTAAGTAGCCATATACTTAATTGCAGACAGCAGGCAGGATTTGAGCACTTGGTCTATTTTTCTTAGGTACTAGAGATTTAGTTGTGTTATGTATGAAAGCTCAGGTATATATGGAATTGGCTGCAAACATCGCTCACAGCTTCAGAGATTTGTTTTACACAGAGGTCTCAAAACTTAGCCATTGGGATTTGTGTGCATGCGGAATGGCATGAGATTTTGAAATGAGGTGATGTATATCTAGCTCAGGTGTAATAAAGAGAAGGCAAATAAATCTTAGTTTTAGCAAGCTGTCACGATCAAAAAATATCAACGGATGAGTGATCCATAATAGATGATCCCAGGTGACATTGGTCTATTCACATCCTTAAGACTATTGATATGAAGCCTATTCAGTAAACAGTTTCTGAGAATTTTGTTGGCACATTAATCAACAATTCTTCTGAATTGAAACTGATACTGACTGATGACTTTCTGATAGCATATGTTGAAATCATTCACCCAAACCCACTTGCCTCCTCATTTCTTCATGTTTAAACATTATTTTGTGGTTCCCTGCTTTCATATTTTCAACCTATTTATTGTATAATATCTTGAAGATTTCAGTGTATTCTGACAGATGTGAAAAGGGAGTATGGACAAAAGCCTTTGTTCGTGATCAGTTCAAAGACTTTACTACATTAATATTGCTGTGCAGTCCCATTTCAATTATCATGTGGCCTTAGTTGTGTTGACAGCTAATAAAAGACTCGATACTCCCTCCAAACACAAATTAATCTTTCTGTTCACATTTTGACTTTCTCTTGCAATATTTTACTGCAGAACTGTTTGATATGGCTTTAATTTCCCACCTAGCTACAATGAGACTATTGTGTTGAGAATTTTATCTTCCATGGGATACAGTTTAGATTCTGAGGTGCAATATTTTAATAATGTATTCACAAAGCAAAATATAGAGATCCAATCTCACTGAACAGCATCAAAAGATTCTTCAAACTGCCAGCGAACATAGACATAATCCCCAATTCCCTTTATTCATCGTGAGAAATAGATGAATATTCATCTGAACTTATTGAAGTCCCTCTTTGTCCACCTACCCTATATATCATTTTACTGCTTGTTCAGTTCTGGAGCTGGGTACCAGGGAGTATGTGTGCAACTAGCGTCAATCATTCGTTAGTCCACAAGAATGTTATTCCCAGATAGACCACCATGTTTGGTGATTGTGATGGATCCTTATAGTTGCACCATTCCATAATGATATCGGGAGCAACATCTTCAAGTCACCCAATGAAGTTTTGACTAAATATTGCATTCATCTGAACAAACTTCCCATTTATTTTACACAGTATAGTTATTATGTAAGACTATATCATTACATTGTTACATTACCACCATATATGAAAGTTTCCTGGTTTTACATTATGATTACAGTATAATTTTACATCATGAAAATACTAGTCTGATACCTATCACTTTAGACCAGGGCATGTGAGGAGTTGGTGAGTTGAAGTGTGGACCACATTTACTAACTGATTTCAAGCTTCCAAAGAATATTTTTTAACACCTTCCTTCACACTTTTTTAATTATTGCCACTTACACTTCATTTTAAAGTTGTGATTTCCCCTCTGCCCAACATATGAAGACAGTATTCTAAGGAGGACTACCAGAAAGCTGGCATGTGCTGGTGTCCTGAGAGATGACAGGATGAGGGACAATGACTTCAGCTGATGCCATTCCACTGAGGACTGGATCGGCAGTCCCACTGATTAATGGGATGTCTGGTTTGCAATGGCAGTGCCCATGGTCTGGAAGCTGCAATCAATGCTGTGCTCCAATCTGTCCACAATGGCTGCTAAAGCTGCAGTCTGTGCTTCCATGGACATGGAGATCCAGATGCCTTCTCCAGCCATGCCTCTCACCTGGAGCAGTGCTGCAGGTGCCACTGCAAACTCCACTTGCTGCATGGTTGCCTGCAAGGAAGATAAAGCCTCTGGGATAATTCCACAAAGGAGAGAGCGAAGACTCAATAGTTACTCCTGCCAGTAGCCACCCACGCTGGAAAATTGTGCTCAGAGATTGCATATAAGTTTGATGTTCCTCAATCATCCTTCTTTTGAGGTTAGTGCACCTGAAATCTGTGTCCCACCGCTTTACCATCATTGGCAATGTTCTACTCCACATGAACAGGAAATAGGGCACATTTTGCCTACCACTCACCTGGCCGGTTCCTCCATGCTCTGTGACCGGTGACAATTTCTCACCGTCGCTATCAAAATCCCTTTGGAACAAAGCTGGTCTCTGGCCCTGATAAGGTGATGTTGGTCATTGCCCCGGTACAGTTACACTGACTTGCGTCCCTATATGGGGAACTACCTTCTTATCATGGGAGTGAAGTGTCACAGTGTATGAATGCCCCTATCAGTAACCTGCCACTGCTTTGCCATCTTGTCCAATAATGATATAAGTAAATAACGGTAAAGCTGGGTGTAGAGGAGTGTACAGCAAGTGTGATGGGAGAGGTGAAGTGAGTGAGGTGGATCTGAAAATGTTAGATCAGGGAAGACTATTTGGGAGTTGTGTGAAGTGCGTTTTTGTGTTCGGGAATGTCTGTAGATACAGTAAAAGCTTAAGAGTACAGTGCAGTGTGAAGGGTTAGTCCAGTGATAGAGTGGCAGTGCTCAGGGTGGAAAAGTAAGAAAGAAAACTCATGTGAATGCTTTACCTTGCCAGGTCTGGTGAGATCATTGCATTTTTTTTTCCTGCACTGTTCTGCTGTCCTGGGCATGAGTGAATTAGTTGAGAACACTAGTGCCATCTCCAGCCAGGTGGCATTGATGGCTGTTCTGCCAGACTTGGAGGAGTGCTGCCCCAAGAGATTATGCCTTTTTTCCTCCACCTTGTTTAAGAAGGCATTGGGGCCCTCCTCCAAGAAGTTCATTGTTTTTCCCACACCCCTTGGGTTTGCTTGTCCTGAGAACTCAGGTGCTACTTGCATTGTGAGCTATCAATGCCATGGAGAGGTTTGAGCAGAACGGAGAGAAAACGTTCTAGGAAAGCTGGAATCTGTCAAGTCCTTGAAATGTTGCACTACTACTGACATATCCTAGGGTTTTAGCTGATTACACATGCGCCCTCTGTAAACAAGAGCACATCCAAAACTCTGCTGCCCATATCCCAGCTTGCATTAAGACCCTTTCTCCTTTCACCCCTGTGCTCACTAACCTGCATTCGCTCCTGGTCCAGAAGTACCTTGATTTTAAAATTCTTATCCATGTTTTCAAATCCCTCCATAGCTTCACCCCTCTCTACTTCTATAGCCTCTCCTAGCCCCATAACCCTCCAAGATCTCTGCACTCCTCCAAGTCTGGCCTCTTGCGGAGGCTGACATGCATGCTTTCAGCTGCCTGGCCCTAAGCTTTGGAATTCTGTCCCAAACCTCTCTACCTCTGTACCTCTCTCTCCCCTCCTTTGAGAAACTCTTATAATCTACTTCTTTAGCAAGTATCTGTTCTAATATCTCTTTAAGTGGCTTGATATCAAATTTTCCAAAGGCAAAATACTGTGGATGCTGGAAATCTGAATTAAAAACGGAAAGTGCTAGAAATGCTCATCAGATCTGGCAGCATCTGTGGAGAGAGGAACAGGGTTCTCTGCACAGTCTCTCTCTCCACAGATGCTGCCTGATCTGCTGAGTATTTCCAGCATTTTCTGTTTTTACTGCGGTATCAGATTTTGTTTGGTAATCACCCCTGTGAAGCACCTTAGGATGTTTTACTACATTAAGGACATTAAAGTTATTATGTTGCTCGTGAACCACATCAGTACTCGCACCAATACTTACAGCCGTTCATTTGCTAATTAACTTACCCAGGATATTCGCATGTAACTCCCTCTGCTGGTGAATTGCGTAACTGACATTGAGGAAATTCAGAGCCAAATTCTGCCTCGGATACATTTACATTGCAGATGCATGTTAATATTGCCTATATTCTTCCAAAAATATTTCTCTACTAGTGGTGAGCTTCTGTTCCATATAGCTGTCACTACAGTATCAGAGTAAAGTGCATTTTAAACTCAGAACATAGTTCAGTGTATAATTTGTATCATGAACAGATGTCACTTGTCTCACTCATAGGTGGGTCTCTCATAACAAGAATGATGCTTGTTTTTTTTAGAGTTAAGTGATTGAAACTCCAGACAGCAAAAAGTGATGATTCCCCTCTAAGTCAGTGGGAAGCTTTGAGAGTGGAGTTACTTATTGCACTTTCAGTCCTTGGTGCAGAAATCACTGTCAATCTTTGCATATTCATCAATTACTCTTGTAATTCCATCTATAATTTACTGAAGCAACATTTATATATTTTAAGCAGCTCAGCATGATTGCAATCATCTCACAGAGAACATTTTCTTTCTTGCAGTTAAAGTATTAAACTATATATAACTTTGCTCGCTCAATAACGTTTTGAAAAGTTCACGCTAGGCAATGGTGGAAACTTATATAAGTTTTAGAATTTGTATATGCTCACAAATCCTGACTTTGAAAGAGACTAAAAGGATGTCCCCAACTCAATCTTTTGTAGGCTGGTTTCAATGAGTTCCTCTTAATATGCAAGAAAGCAATCATTAAATTAATGGGCTGAATCTTCTGAGGAATGGTAATCACCCTCGGATTGCCATGCCACTCCTACTTACTTAAGTGGCACATTTCTCGCCCAGATTTCCGAACTGGGCCTCCTCAGAAATGCTGAGCGTACCTGTTCTGGGGGTCCTTCCTTGTAATTCAGGACCTTTGAGGAAAGCTAAGCCCCTTTTTATGCTGCTAGCTGCCATATCCCAGTAAGTTTATAAGTCCCAAAGCCACTTCGAGAAGCTAGGGAGAGAGAGGGTAAGTGTGTAAGGCAAGTGGGTGAGAAGGTAGAGTGGTAGGTGTGTGGGTGAGGTGGTAAGGTGACAGGTGTGTGGGTGAG
This sequence comes from Cetorhinus maximus, assembly GCF_964194155.1. NCBI lineage: Eukaryota > Metazoa > Chordata > Chondrichthyes > Lamniformes > Cetorhinidae > Cetorhinus > Cetorhinus maximus. The sequence goes on from NC_135892.1 coordinate 81,186,748, forward strand.
GGGGTAGGGCGGCATGTAGGCGGGTGATGGGGTAGGGCGGCAGGTGGGCGGGAGAGGGGGCATGGTGGCAGGTGGGTGGGTGAGGGGGCAGGGTGGCAGGTGGGTGGGTGAGGGGGTAGGGTAGCAGGTGGGCAGGTGAGGGGGTATGGTGGCAGGTGGGTGGGTGAGGGGGCATGGTGGCAGGTGGGTGGGTGAGGGGGTAGGGTAGCAGCTGGGCAGGTGAGGGGGCAGGGTGGCAGGTGGGTGGGTGAGGGGGTAGGGTAGCAGGTGGGCAGGTGAGGGGGTAGGATGGCAGGTGGGCGGGTGAGGGGGTAGGGTGGCAGGTGGGCAGGTGAGGGGCTAGGGCAGCATGTGGGCGGGAGATGGGGTAGGGCGGCATGTGGGCGGGAGAGGGGGTAGGGCGGCAGGCAGGCGGGTGAGGGGGTAGGGCAGCATGTGAGCGGAAGAGGGGGTAGAGCGGCAGGCAGGCGGGTGAGGGGGTAGGGCGGCAGGCAGGCGGGTGGGGGGGTAGGGCGGCAGGCGGGCGGGTGAGGGGGTAGGGCAGCATGTGGGCGGGTGAGGGGGTAGGGCAGCATGTGGGCGGGTGAGGGGATAGGGCAACATGTGAGCGGGAGAGGGGGTAGGGCAGCATGTGGGCGGGTGAGGGGATAGGGCAGCATGTGAGCGGGAGAGGGGGTAGGGCAGCATGTGGGCGGGAGAGGGGGTAGGGCAGCATGTGGGCGGGTGAGGGGATAGGGCGGCAGGCAGGCGGGTGAGGGGGTAGGGTCGCAGGTGGTTGGGTGAGGGGGTAGGGCAGCAGGCAGGCAGGTGAGGGGGTAGGGCAGCAGGCGGGCGGGTGAGGGGGTAGGGCGGCAGGTGGGCGGGTGAGGGGGTAGGGTCGTGGGTGGGTGAGGGGGTAGGGCAGCAGGCGGGTGGGTGAGGGGGTAGGGTAGCAGGCAGGCAGGTGAGGGGGTAGGGCAGCAGGCGGGCGGGTGAGGGGGTAGGGCGGCAGGCAGGTGAGGGGGTAGGGCAGCAGGTGAGGGGGTAGGGTCGCAGGTGGTTGGGTGAGGGGGTAGGGCAGCAGGCGAGTGGGTGAGGGGGTAGGGCAGCAGGCGGGTGGGTGAGGGGGTATGGTGACAGGTGGGTGAGAGGTAGGGTGGGTCGTGGGGCTCGGGGTATAGTCAGGAGGATCAGGTGATAGTCCGGTTGGGGGATTAGTCGTTTGGGGGTAGTCAGATGGTTGAAGTGGTGTCGGGTCTGGGGGGTGGTCAGAGGAATAGCCAAGTGGTGGGAGGGGGGTAGTCAAGGGGTCCTGTGGAGAGTCGGAGGGTCAATAGCATTGTTACCTAGGAGTTAGAACTGGTTTTAATCTTTCTAACTTTTCCTGGGTAACTATTCAGGTAAACAAGTTGGAACTATCCAAAGTCTCTGACTCTAACTCAGAGTTGGGGATGTTTTCGGAGGATTCCGGACCCAGGGGAACTGTCCATCGGTCCAAACTTCCCAGGCATTCCCTGCATGGTCATTGTGTGGGGACATCCAAAGGATTCCCCAGCACATCTTGGGTGGGAGGCACCTCCAGGGTGTGACCTCCAAAGATCAGAAGTTCTGGACCAATGATAATTTTTCAGCCTGTCGTTAAAATCATTACAATGATGCAAACTGTTAAAGTACATGATCCATCACATTGTATCTACATCTGTGGTGCAATTAGAAAATGTAGGCTATATTTGAGGCTGGATTTTTCTTTGAATGGTAGATTGCAGTAGAGCTGGACTTCTTCTCACCCACGTGACCCCACCGCTAATCCAGTGAAGTGTCCTGAAGTGGCCCTCATTAGTTATGTGCGCCAGACTTGTAGCACTGAAATCACTGCACATTGGTATACCATCATTGGGAGAGAGAGAAATCCAATGGTGCAGCAGTATTTAACATAATGATGCATTGGTTAATCTCCTACTTGTAGAAATGAACTTAGGAGAGCTCCTCAGGATATGCCATAAGTGGTAGCTCATGTCAATTGTATATTAATAGTTTTTAATCATATGCAGGTAGTGGGCAATAACTGAGATTCACTTATGCTCCTATTTGGACCTTCTGTTAAAGTTCTGCAAGAAAGCTGATCTGGTAAATGCCTATGAGGCATGGTCAGACTTGGATAGATTTCAGAAACAGATTGAAGAATATATTACGGCCTTGAACAGGTGATATAAAAGATTGATAAAATTCAATATGGGGATCTCTGGATCATTTAAGTGGTTGGATTATGCTAAGGTGTTTCACACGGACAGGCCACTGGTTCTAACTAGTATTCAGTCCTCGGAGAGGGAGATTTTGTTGGATCAGATGTCTGCTGCCTTGAAAATATTCCTGGGGAAACATTTTCTTCAGCTTTCATGGCACAAATGGGACATTTCGTGGTGACACAGAAAATAGAGGGTTCGATGATTGTGGGGAGACAGTGGCATAATGGTAATGTCACCAGACGAGTAATCCAGAGGCCCAGGCTAATGCTCTGGGGACATGGGTTCAAATCCCATCACAGTAGCTGGTGGAATTTAAATTCAATTAATAAATCTGGAATCAAGATGCTAGTCTTTGTAATTGTGAAACCATTGATGCAGGAAAGGAAATCTACTGTCCTTATCTGGTCTGACCTCCTGATTTTGTAAATAGTCCAACAAGCCACACAGTTGTATCAAACCACTACAAAGTCAATAAGGAATGAAACTGGCTGGATCACCTGGCATTGACCTAGGCACTGGAAATGACAATGGCAAACCCAGCACTGTCACACTGCAAGGTCCTCCTTGCTAACATCTGGGAGCTTGTGCCAAAATTGGGAGAGCTTGTCCCACAGATTAGTCAAGCAACAGCCTGACAGGGTCATACTCAGAGAATCAGACCTTACAGACAATGTCCCAGACACTGCCATCACCAGCCCTGGGGATGTTCCAATAGCAGGACAGACCCAGCAGAGGTGGTGGCACAGTGGTATACAGTTGAAGGGAGTTGGCCTGGGACTTCTAACCATTGACTCTGAAGTCTCATGGTGTCAGGCCAAGCATGGGCAAGGAAACCTCCTGGTGATTACCACCTACTGCTCTCCCTCAGCTGACGAATCACTACTCCTCCATGGTCACAAAAAGGAAGCACTGAGGGTGGCCAGGGCACAGAATGTACTCTGGGTTGGGATTTCAATGTCCATCACCAGGAGTGGCTTGGCAGCACCAAGACTGGCTGAGACCCAAAGGACATAGCTGCTAGACTGGGTCTGCAGCAGGTGGTCAGGGCACCAACAAGAGGAACAAATGTACTTGACCTCATCCTCACCAATCTACCTGACGCAGATGCATCTGTCCATGACAGTATTGGTCGGAGTGACCACCGCACAGTCATTGTGAAGACAAAATTCCACCTTTGCATTGAAGATGCGCTCCATCGTCTTGTGTGGCACTACCACCATGCTGAATGGGATAGATTTCAAACAGATCTAGCAACTCAAAACTGGGCATCCATGAGGAGCTGTGGGCCATCAGCAGCAGCAGAATTGTACTTGAACACAATCAGTAACCACATGGCCCGGCAGATCCCCCAGTCTACCATTACCATCAAACTGGGGGATCAACCCTGGTTCAGTGAAGAGTGCAGGAGGGCATGCCAGGAGCAGCACCAGGCATACATAAAAATGAGGTATCAACCTGGTGAAGCTATAACACAGGACTACTTGCGTGCCAAACAGCATAATCAACAAGTGATAGAGCTAAGCGAATCCACAACCAAAGGATCAGATCTAAGCTCTGCAGCCCTGCCACATCCAATCGTGAATGGTGGTGGACAATTAAACAACGAACTGGAAGAGGAGAAGGGTCCACAAATATCCCCATCCTCAATGATGGAGGAGCCCAGCACAGCAGTGCAAAAATAAGGCTGAAGCATTCGCAACAATCTTCAGCCAGAAGTGCCGAATGGATGATTTATCCCAGCCTCCTCCAGAGGTCCCCAGCATCACAGATGCCAGTCTTCAGCCAATTCAATTCATTCCTCATGATATGAAGAAACTGCTGAAGGCACTGGATACTGCAAAGGCTATGGGCCCTGACAACATTCCAGCAATAGTACTGAAGACTTGTGCTCCAGAACTTGCTGCGCCACTGGCCAAGCTGTCCCAGTACAGCTACAACACTGGCATCTACCCGGCTATGTGGAAAATTGTCCAGGTATGTCCTGTATGCAACAAGCAGGACAAATCAAACCCAGCCATTTACAGCCCCATCGGTCTATTCTCCATCATGAGTAAAGTAATGGAAGGGGTCATCAACAGTGCTATTAAGTGGCACTTGCTTAGCAATAAACTGCTCACTGATGCCCAGTTTGGGTTCCGCCAAGGCCACTCAGCTCCTGACCTCGTTACAGCCTTGGTTCAAACATAGACAAAAGAGCTGAACTCCCAAGATGAGGTTAGGATGACTGCCTTGACATCAAGACAGCATTTGACCGAGTATGCATTAAGGAGCTCTAGCAAAACTGGAGTCAATGGGAATCAGTGGAAAACTCTCCATTGGTTGGAGTCATACCTAGCACAAAGGAAGATGGCTGTAGTTGTTGGAAGTCAGTCATCTCAGCTCCAGGACATCACTGCAGGAGTTCCTCGGGGTAGTGTCCTAGGCCCAACCATCTTCAGCTGCTTCATCAATGACCTTCCTTCCATCATAAGGTCAGAAGTGGGGATGTTCGCTGATGATTGCACAATGTTCAGCACCATTCATGACTCCTCAGATACTGAAGCAATCCATGTCCAAATGCAGCAAGACCTGGACAATATCCAGGCTTGGGCTGACAAGTGGCAAGTAATATTCGCGCCACACAAGTGTCAGGCAATGACCATCTCCAAAAAGAGAAAACTCAACCATCACCCCTTTGATATTCAATGGTATTACCATCACTGAATCTCCCAACATCAACATCCTAGGGTTTATCATTGACCAGAAACTGAACTGGACTAGCCATGTAAATACTGTGGCTACAAGATCAGGTCAGAGGCTAGGAATCATGCGACGAGTAACTCACCTCCTGACTCCCCAAGCCTGTCCACCATCTACAAGTCACAAGTCAGGAGTGTGATGCAATACTCCACACTTGCCTGGATGAGTGCAGCTCCTACAACACTGAAGAAGCTGGACACCGTCCAGGACAAAGCAGTCCGCTTGATTGGCACCACATCCACAAACAATCACTCCCTCCACCACCGACGCACAGTAGCAGCAATGTTTACCATCTACAAGATGCACTGCAGGAATTCACCAAGGCTCCTTAGACAGCAACTTCCAAACCCACAACCACTACCATCTAGAAGGACAACGGCAGTAGAAAGATGGGAACACCACCACCTAGAAGTTCCCCTCCAAGTCACTCGCCATCCTCATTTGGAAATATATCATCGTTCTTTCACTGTAGCTGGGTCAAAATCCTGAAACTCTCTTCCTACCAGCACTGTGGGCATACCAACACCACATGGACTGCAGCGGTTCAAGAAAGCAGCTCAACACCACTTTCTCAAGGGCAACTAGGGATGGGCAACAAATGCTGGCACAGCCAGCGAAACCACATCCCGTGAATGAATAAAAAAAGAAAAGAATGAGCCTTTAGCAGGTCTGGCTATAACAGCAGGAATCAAATCACAGCAGCAATAATGGGTGAATGAATCTCCGAAATGCCCATGGTACAGTTAATAGATGGCACACAGTACAATTATGGAGTGAACTGCCCAAAATGAAGAGGAAGGGTCTTTGAAATCACACATGACAAGGAGAATTCCGAGGAAAAGGCTGAGGATAATGATGAATTCAAAAAATACTAAACAAAAACAAAAATACCTGGAAAAACTCAGCAGGTCTGACAGCGTCTGCAGAGAGGAACACAGTTAACGTTTCGAGTCCGTATGACTCTTCAACAGAACTAAGGAGAAATAGAAGAGAGGTGAAATATAAGCTGGTTTAAGGGGGTGGTGGGACAGGTAGAGCTGGATAGAGGGCCAGTGATAGGTGGAGATAACCAAAAGACGTCATAGACAAAAGGACAAAGAGGTGTTGAAGGTGGTGATATTATCTAAGGAACGTGATAATAGGTGACATTAAGGGTAGAAAGCAGGATGAGCAAGGTACAGATAGCCCTAGTGGGGGTGGGGTGGGGGGAAGGGATCAAAATAGGCTAAAAGGTAGAGACAAAATAATGGATGGAAATACATTTAAAAATAATGGAAATAGGTGGGAAAAGAAAAATCTATATAAATTATTGGAAAAAAGGGGGATTGGAAAGGGGGTGGGGATAGAGGAGTGAGTTCGCGATCTAAAATTGTTGAACTCAATATTCAGTCCGGAAGGCTGTAAAGTGCCTAGTCGGAAGATGAGGTGCTGTTCCTCCAGTTTGCGTTGAGCTTCACTGGAACAATGCAGCAGGCCAAGGACGGACATGTAGGCATGAGAGCAGGGTGGGGTGTTGAAATGGCAAGCGACAGGGAGGTCTGGGTAATGCTTGCGGACAGACTGATGGTGTTCCGCAAAGCAGTCACCCAGTCTGCGTTTGATCTCTCCAATGTAGAGGAAACCGCATTGGGAGCAGCGAATGCAATAGACTAAATTGAGGGAAGTGCAAGTGAAATGCTGCTTCACTTGAAAGGAGTGTTTGGGCCCTTGGATGTTGAGGAGAGGGGAAGTAAAGGGGCAGGTGTTACACCTTCTGCGGTTGCATGAGAAGGTGCCGTGGGAGGGGGTTGAGGTGTAGGGGGTGATGGAGGAGTGGACCAGGGTGTCCCGGAGGTAACAATCCCTGCAGAATGCTGCCAGTGGGGGTGAAGGGAAGATGTGTTTGGTGGTGGCATCATGCTGGAGTTGGCAGAAATGGCGGAGGATGATCCTTTGAATGCGGAGGCTGGTGGGGTGATAAGTGAGGACAAGGGGGATCCTATCAAGGTTCTGGGAGGGGGAGGAAGGTGTGAGGGCGGCTAGGCACTTTACAGCCTTCCAGACTGAATATTGAGTTCAACACTTTTAGATCATGAACTCTCTCCTCCATCCCCACCCCCTTTCCGATCCCCTTTTTTTCCAATAATTTATATAGGTTTTTCTTTTCCCACCTATTTCCATTATTTTTAAATGTATTTCCATCCATTGTTTTGTCTCTACCTTTTAGCCTATTTTGATCCCTTCCCCCCACCCCACCCCGACTAGGGCTATCTGTACCTTGCTTGTCCTGCTTTCTACCCTTAATGTCACCTATTATCACGTTCCTGAGATAATATCACCACCTTCAACACCTCTTTGTCCTTTTGTCTATGACATCTTTTGGTTATCTCCACCTATCACTGGCCCTCTATCCAGCTCTACCTGTCCCAACCCCCCTTAAACCAGCTTATATTTCACCTCTCTTCTATTTTTCCTTAGTTCTGTTGAAGAGTCATACGGACTCGAAATGTTAACTGTGTTCCTCTCCGCAGATGCTGTCAGACCTGCTGAGTTTTTCCAGGTATTTTTGTTTTTGTTTTGGATTTCCAGCATCCGCAGTTTTTTGCTTTTATCAAAAAATACTAATCTGGTCAAGTGTTGTTTTAGTTTTTTGATGAAAGTGTTAGTCGCCAACACCTTTAACAATGCCGTACTAGATAGTGCTTACACCTGAACAACATGTGGAACAGATTGGCTAAAGTGTTACCTTGTTTACTAAGTAATAAGGATTGACCCAACATTAAGGAATATGAAAAAACTACTTGCTTTGGTCTTTTGGTGACTACACATTAAGGTCACGAAAGAGAATTGTAATTCCATGTAAAATAGTTGGAAGAAGCCATTTTATAAGTACTGATGGCATCTCTAGCGAGCTTCCTACACTGTTCAGTAAACATCCTGTGAAAGAAGCACAAAGAAACTTGACATGGAGTATCATAAGACAATATCTTTTTGGAAAGTCAATGAATCTGCAGTTTACCCAGTCAGGACATTATTGTATTCTCTTAACAAAACCAATGTTTCTCATCAAAGTATTCAACAAGTATTCATGAATTCAGGGGCAGAATTTTGCCCTCATTGGTTGGGCTCAGTGGGGGTGGGCGGGGGCAGTCGGGAAGCCAACTGCCGCCTGCGAATGGGCCCAGGCCGCCATTTGAAATGCGCGCGGCAGCACTTAGCGCTGCCTTGTGGGGTAGGGGGAGGAGAGCGAGTGTGCAGGTTCGCGCATGTGCGCAGGAAAAGCTCCCTAAGGCACAGAGCTGTGTCAGGGAACTGAAGATATAAAAATTGAAAAATAAAGAATTATAAACTGGTAAAAAAAAATGTCCCCTCATGTGACTCTATCACATGAGCAGGGGCATGTTCTTAATGAAATGTTAAAGCTTATATTTTATTTTTAATTACTGTTGGGAACCTCCTCCTGCCCATGGATGCAAGTTATTAACTGATCATTTTACAAGAAGGAATGCATATACAAAGAAATTGTTAGAGGTCCTAGGGGAGGGGCATTGAGCAACATATAGAATATAGAGACTTTTTTGATTTAATTTGTTTTGAAATTTTAGTTGTACATGTAGACTCTAATTTTTATTTAAAGAGAGAGAAGGGTTTCTGTTAATTGCATATTAATTACATTTAATTATATGCAGATGGTGGGCACTAACTGGAAAGTCAGTTGTGCCCCTAGGAAATGAAACAGATTGAAACTGTGATTGTTAGGTTAGGGCGTGCATGCTTGTGATGTATATCTCTAAATAGAAGCTTACAAAAGTGTGTAAAGATTGGCTTCAGTTCTATCCTTCACCTACCAGCTTTCTGGAGTGTAATCGTTCAGACCTTATGGGGTGAGGTGGCAGAGGTAGTGGCACAGAAATTGCAGGAAGAATAATGATGAATTAAAGCTTTCAATTAGTTCCGCCACTATTAGTTCATAAAAATTTCAACAATTTGTGGTGAGAAAGAGATAAGCCAGTAGTTCTGATTCTCCACAAATTATTGGACAATTTGCACCACTCCACCTTGATAAAACCAAAAAGTTACAATCTCTCTATGAGTCTCCCATTGGAGCTCATCACGTGTCATGAAATTGCTGGATTGACACTGCTAATTTTGCTCCAGTCATTTAGGGCTAATAGCTCATTTCAAAGGGAACCTGTTAATGATTTGATTTATGGTGCTGATATGCTACTCAATCTTTAAGACCAGAAAGGGAATGATGAAACTGTGGTATCTCACACCCACCGATAGGAACTTGTTCCTGAAAGTTTTTTTCTAAATATCTTGTCGGTGTTTAGTAGTTGATCTTCTTTTTTCATTAACTAAAGTGATTGCCCATTGGGCATGATGTTTGTGAGATCTCAGATGCGATGTTGGCATTGCTACACCAGTATTAATTCCAATTTCCAGAAGTTTGTGACGTAAATATACTGCAATCTGAAGGGCGAGGTAAGAAGTCCAATTAATGTCACTTGGCAAGTGATAAACCATCCCATAAACCTGGGATTTCATGTATCTCCAGGACCCTAAGTACTGACACACTGTGCAGGAAAAGGTTTAATTACCTTACAATGTTGGCTTCACAAAGACACTGCACCTCCTTCAGGAATATTAAAGGCATAACTCACCTCCTTACCTCTCTATGTCATTTATTACCTTTGTGATAGGAAAACAGACGTTTGAACACCTGGAAGCAATAATCCACCATATTCACTCTAATCTCATTGTATGAAATCATGATATCTGTGACAATGGATTATGTTAGGCTTGAAGGAGAATTTAAAGTGTGGCTGCAGCTGAAAGCATAATATTCGTGGGATTGATGCAGACACCTGTGTGAAGAGAAGTGCAATTGTCACTCAGTTACATTTAACACTGTGCTCTTCACTTAGAAAAAATAAGTTATCTCCACAACTAGAGGCAAAGAAATTCAACTGAAGGAGTAGTTGAGGGTTGCAGGAAATAAGAGGCTAAGTGTCAAAGGCAGATTGGTGAAGATAGGGCACTAGAAAGCATAGTTTGTTTTGATATCATGTGGGAAATGGACAATAGTTCAGTCACTATTTCTTCAAACAGCCATGTTATTATTCACGCAGCTGAATAGGTTTTGGGTTTTAACATCCTAATCAATGGCCTGGAAGAAGAAAAGTACCTCAAAGCTACTCAATTCCTGCTCATCCACACCAACTGTGTAATGATGTGTTAGGAGCTCTAGCACCAGCCCTGAGATACACACTCGGGAAGAGGTAGCTAATAAGTCAGAAGGGTTATCACAAAATGAAGCAATAAGCACTAATGAGCAAGGGGAACCTAGAATGGAAGAGAGGGAATGATCTGTTCCCCCATAGCAAGCGGAGAATTCTTGATTGAGCACCTTGGAGACCCAGGTCTCAGGGACCCAATCTTCAATAATGTAATGATAAGAGACAACAATCTCATATGAAAGCAATGGAGAAGCTTTGCGTATATACAATTACGGTGATTGATAATGGGAGGATGATAGATAATACGACATGGCACCTGGAGCATAATGCTGAGTGTTTCTCATTACATGAAGAATACCTGGACAGACTAACAGTACAAGAGATTCCTGCAGCAAGATGCCAGGAGAAAATACTAAGGACATTGTTTATACCCAATGTGACAACAACAACTGCCTCAATAAATGGGGGTGGATTTTGCAGGGAGCGTGGATCACCTGTCCCCCACCCTGCATCATGAGCTAAAAGTCGGTTGGCACCTCGCTGGTGTGAAATCTGACTCCCTGCAGTGATAATATGCTTACCCAGCCTTAATTAGTGCAGAGTGGGACTTCGCCCCCTCAGGGACTGGAAGTCCCACCAGAGAGAACTGCTGGCCCATCTAGCAGCACCAGAAGACAGCTATAGCTACTGCTGGGACTACAACCAGTCCCCACGAAGAAGTGAAGATGTCTCCCAGCCTTCAGGCAAATCAGGTAAATGGGTGGGATGTTGGGTGGGAGACATCAGCAAGGGTTGTGGGGAGGGGTTGTTTGGGGGAATTGGCTTAGGCAGGCGAGAGTGGGAGAGACAAAGGAGGGTACCATCTTGAGGGTGTAAAGGGACCATCCAGAGGGGGTATACCCTCTTCCTGCCCAAGAGCAGCCAGCGTTGTCAAAGCTGTCAGGCTGCCTACTTTGCTTCCCCTTTGCTGTGCAGACTGAAAAATTGCAGTGGAGGTGGAATGGGACCCTTATTTCTCCACTTAATTGTCTACTTAAGGGCCTCATAGACCTAAGGGTGGGCAGGCTGCCTGACACCATCCTGCACTCCCACCGCACCCCACCCCCACCCCATAATATGGGGGATGTCGGGGGTGGACATGAAGGCAGAAGGCTGGCCACCCATTTTTAATTACATGTCCCCCCTGCCTTCAAATATACCTGCAAGGGGATGGCCGCAATCTTCACTCATGGGTTGCACCTCAGCCTTAGTACATTACTTCCATAGGGTTTCCAATAATTAATTAGAACTATTCAGTCTATTCTCACACGGAATAAATACCACCTCTGAGCCTGTGCCCAAAACTACTGTGCTACAGGAGTAAAAACAGATGTGCCTGTCTCGCATGAGGGAGTGAACTTATTTCTACTGCCTGCACCTCAGGGGGCTTCAGGTATGGGCCCAGGACCCCCTGACATGGCACAGGAAAATGTGGCTCTCAGGGGCAGCAGCTTCAATGAGACAAGAGTTGCCTCAGTCCTTGGAAGCTCTTGGAATATGTCACAGTCACCCAGCTCTCAATTTTGTGTCACTCAGCAAGCACCAGGTTAAAGTAAAAAGTTAGGAACACAAGTTAGCAAGGATTTAAGTACGAGCAATATATCAGATGATAAGAAATAGACAGTTGATCCCTGAAATTATTGTTATAATTTGGAAACCATGGCCAGGATTTTCCGGCCCTGTTGTAGTGGGACCCACCGCGGGAGATTCGGCAGCCCAGCCATAAGTCCATTGTCTTTCGGCGGAACCGGACAATTCCAGCAATGGGCGGGGCAGGAAAATCCTGCCCTATGATACTGAAATGGAAAAATTGTTTGCTGACCTGGAAGTCAGAGCTCATTCCCTTGGACACATGCAATTTAGTGGGTGACATAGATGAAATGTGAGAATATAAGAGCAAGGTATAGATAGATGATTTTGGGAATTTGGACCTTTCAGGGGCAGTGGGGGTGGTGGGGGATGGGTGCAGTTGGACCACCCAGGAGGGAAGGATTTTTGTTTCTCTGTACAGTGCTTTTTCATTAAAAGAATCAGCAATAAGATGCTGTGTCCCTTCTTGATTGTGTCTTCTCTCATGCCTGTATATGTGCTCCTCCTGCATGGAGATGGAGGCCTCATCTCCCTCTTGTACATCACCATCCTCTTGAACTTCAGGAAGCAGTCATCCTTCCTGCATTGCAATGTTATGCAGCAAGTTTCTCTACCTGGACCATGCTGAGCCATGCTGTCAAGCCCCCATTGAAACTTCAGAATTCCAGTGATCTGTTCTACCAACTTCTCACAGTCCTTATCGGCTTCATTAGACTTTTCCTGCAGTACTGAAGTAATTAATTATATCTACAGAAGTTTTGATAATCGTCAATTGACTATCCTGAAACATGGGTTTGAGTCATCAGGACTAGCTTAGTGGACTCTTGTATAGTTAAAGCATGATTACAGAATCTTGGGTAGTAGCCATTGACACACTAACTTAGCATTGATGGCATGAAACCTTATCCTATTAATGAAATTGATAGAAACTGATCTATGGGGATTTCAAGGTCAAAGTTGTTTTGTCACATTGCTTCCTCTATCTGTGGAAATCCTGCAGGTCTTCACAGAATTGAACTCTTCACTTTCTTTTCTTTTCACATTCCATTGGGAATGTAATGAACCAGGAGGCTTGCCTAAAAAGAGCATTAATGACTTTCTTTAAGCACTAGTAAGCTGCTGCTTGACTAATGTAACAAAAGCCACCCTAGAATGATCCAGTGGTCAAACAATTTCAGGCAGTGATTGATTTGACTGATAGTAGAGATAATGGCGTGCTCGTCATTGAAATGGACTGTTCATCCCATTCAGTAGCTGACATACTCCCCAATGGCCTCCAAGAGTGAAGTCCAGCCTATAAATCCTGTGAAATGGGTATCAATATGTAGAAAACAAATGTTTTCTGTGAGGCTGACTCCAAGTGCCTCCAATCAAGCCTTTTCCACTTCTTTTCTGAAAGAAATTAAGAAGGGCTTGCATTTGTAGAGCATCTTCCGTGGCCATTAGACATCCAAAGTATTTTGCAAGCCATTGAAGTGTAGACACTGTTGCAACGTAGGCAAACATGGCAGCCAGTTTGTGCAGAGCAAGATCTCACAAACAGCAATGTAATAATTCACTTTTGTGATGTTGAGTAAGGGATAAATTATTTTAAGATAGGGCACTGGAGATCGCTCCCGTCCTTTTCTTTGAAATATTGCCATGGCATCTTTTACATCCACCTGAAAGGACAGATGGTGTCTAGCATCTCATCTGAAAGACAACAGCTCCAACAATGCAGCACTCCCTCAGCACTGCACTGGACTGTCAGCCTTGGTTTTAGTGCACCAAAGGGAAGAGAGAAAGATTCTCAATGGGAAATCCATTTACCCAATCCAAAAATTAAATTTCTCCAGAACTTACTATAAATAGCAGAAGAAGTCATCAGAGAAGCTCCAGAGCAGTAAACAGCAAAAATGTAATTTATGCAAACCGTTTCAGATACACCAGCAGCAATGGCTTCCTCAATGCTGTATCTGCCTCAAGGATACTGCTATGTGCTTCATACCACCAACTGTACTGTGGCAAGTTTCCTGTTTGGTTAATGTTACCAAGTGGGTGAAATTGCAGGGAGACCATGGCCTTGCCCATGGGGTAGAGCGGGATTAGATGAAAGGTAATGGAAATTTCAATAATCGCAATCAGCAATTGTGGTGCTAAGCTACACTGCTACATTTGTTTTGCTTTTTCTTCAGCCATAATACTACCCTAAAACAGGCAATTGCATGAAAGAAAATGTAGTCTTTGGTGTCTTATTCCTCCCTCTTTGCATTCAGCAGGGGAGCAACTTATACTTCAGCTTTAAAGTCAGCTAGGTGTAAGTGCCACAAGTAGCCTAGCTTATAAAATATTGTTTGTTTTAACCTAAATAAAATGACAAATATAACTAACACAAAAGCAGATAAAAAAACCGAAAGTACTACAATTACACAGCAGATTCATCAGCAACTGAAAAAAAGAGACAGGCTAATGGCTTGAATAAGGACTCTTCTGATCCCCTCCCATCTATCTTTTTTTTTGCTAATGCTGACAGATCTGATCAGTATAATTCAGTGTTTTCCATTTTCATTTCAGATTTCTTGCATTCAGTTTTGAATTTATTTACACAAAAACAGCTAGTTTCTTTGTACATCCACATAACAGCAGTTCAACCTAACTGCACTCTAATTCACTAGGCAAATGACTAACATAGCTTTCAAGATCACAGAACTGTCACAAATGAGAACAAAAAGGAGCAACTCTAATCACAAGCCCATTGAAACATATGGAGCTGTATTCATTTCTGTGTGAGCTGGCATTACCTGCAGGCTAGGTATGAGAACACATAATCTGGAGCAACGCATCAACCTGGAGAACATTCAGCCTTGGGCTGACAAGTTGCAGGTAACATTCGCGTCACACAAGTGCCAGGCAATGACCATCTCCAACAAGGGAGAATCCAACCATCTCCCCTTGACATTCAATGGCATTGCCATCGCTGAATCCCCCACTATCAACATCCTTAGGGTTACCATTGAGCAGAAACTGAACTGGATCAACCATATAAATACTATGGCTACAACGGCAGGTCAGAGGTTGGGAATCCTACAGAGAGTAACTGACCTCATGACTCCCCAGAGCCTGTCCATCACCTACAAGGCACAAGTCAGGAGTGTGATAGAATACTCTCCACTTTTCTGGGTGAGTGCAGCTCCAGCACTACTCAAGAAGCTTGACACCCAGGACAAAGCAGCCGACTTGATTGGCACCCCATCCACCACCTTCAACATCCACTCCCTCCACCACTGGCACACAGTGGCAGGAGTGTGTGCCCTCTACAAGATGCGCTACAGCAACTCACCAAGGGTCTTTCGATAGCACCTTCCAAACCCGTGACCTCTGCCACCTAGAAGGATAAGGGCAGCAGATGCATGGGAACGCCACCACCTGCAAGTTCCCCTCCAAGCCACACACCATCCTGATTTGGAATTATATTGCTGTTCCTTAACTGTCACTGGGTAAAAATCCTGGAACTCCCTTCCTAATAATACTGTGGGTGTAATGACACCAAATGGACTGCAGCAGTTAAAGATGGCAGCTAACCACCAGCTTCTCAAGTGCAATTAGCGATGGGCAATAAATGCTGGCCTTGCCAGCAACGTCACATCCTATGAAAGAATTTTTTAAATTGCTCATATAATCAATCTTAATTCTTCTTAATTGAGAGAGATGAACAAAATTACATTTATATAGTTTCTTTCACGCCCTTAGGATATCCCAAAGCACTGCACAACCAATGAAGTACTTTTGAAGTAGTTGCTTGGTAGTACAGGACTTGAGTTTTGCTAAAAAAAGAGACATGCTGTTGAAGTTTTTCATTTTGCACTCATCAGGATGGAATTGCAGAAATACTAAATTTCAAAGAGAGCACCAATTCTTACAGCATGAGAAAGGGGATCAATCAGCACCCTCTTACGCAGTATTAATTGTTGTTCTCTTTGAGATATGGTATTCTTGCGATTCTGTCTCGATGAGTACAAGTCAAAAAGCTTCAACAGTGCATTGTTTTTCTCGGCAATATTTTTGAAGTGTGATCATTGTTGTAAAGTAGTGAAATGTGGCAGCCAATTTTCACACAGCAAATTCCACCAGCAGTAATGGGAATGATAACCTCCTCCGGAGGTCCCCAGCATCACAGATGCCAGTCTTCAGCCAATTCGATTCACTCCACGTGATATCAAGAAATGGCTGAAGGCACTGGATACTGCAAAGACTATGGGGCCTGACAATATTTCAGGAATAGTACTGAAGACTTGTGCTCCAGAACTTGCCACGTCCCTAGCCAAGCTGTTCCAGTGCAGCTACAACACTGGCATCTACCATCTACCCAGCTATGTGGAAAATTGCCCAGGTATGTCCTGTATATAAAAAGCAGGACAAATCAAACCAGGCCAATTACTGCCCCATCAGTCTACTCTCCATCATCAGTTAAGCAATGAAAGGGGTCATCAACAGTTCTATCAAGCGGCACTTGCTTAGCAATAACCTGCTCACTGACACCCAATTTGTGTTCCACCAGGGCCACTCAGCTCCTGACCTCATTACAGCCTTGGTTCAAACATGGACAAAAGAGCTGAACTCCCAAGGTGGGGTGAGAGTGACTGCCCTTGACATCAAGGCAGCATTTGACAGAGTCTGGCATCAAGGAGCCCTAACGAAACTGGAGTCAATGAGGATCGGGGGAAAACTCTCCGCTGGTTGGAGTCATATCTAGCACAAAGGAAGATGGTTGTGGTTGTTGGAGGTCAGTCATCTCAGCTCCAGGACATCACTGCAAGACTTCCTCAGGGTAGTGTCCTTGGCCCAACCATCTTCAACTGCTTCATCAATTACCTTCCTTCTATCGTAAGGTCAGAATGGGGATGTTCGCTGATGATTGCATAATGTTCAGCACCATTTGCGACTCCTCAGATACTGAGGCAGCCCATGTCCAAATGCAGCAAGAGATGGGCAATATCCAGGCTTGGGCTGACAAGTGGCAAGTAACATTCGCACCACACAAGTGTCAGGCAATGACTATCTTCAACAAGAGAAAATCCAACCATCACCCCTTGATGTTCATTGGCATTAGTATCACTGAATCACCCACTATCAACATCCTGGGGGTTACCATTGACCAGAAACTGAACTGAACTAGCCATGTAAATACTGTGGCTACAAGAGCAGGTCAGAGGCTAGGAATCCTGCGACGAGTAACTCACCTCCTGGCTCCCGACAGCCTGTCCACCATCTACAAGGAACAAGTCAGGAGTGTGATGGAATACTCTCCACTTGCCTGGGTGAGTGCAGCTCCCACAACACTCAAGAAGCTTGACACCGTCCTGGACAAAGCAGCCCATTTGATTGGCACCACACCCACAAACATTCGCTCCTTCCATCACAGACACACAGTAGCAGCAGGGTGTACCATCTACAAGATGCACTGCAGGATTTCACCAAGGCTCCTGAGACAGCACCTTCCAAACCCGCAACCATTACTATCTAGAAGGACAAGGGCAG
Organism: Cetorhinus maximus; assembly: GCF_964194155.1. NCBI lineage: Eukaryota > Metazoa > Chordata > Chondrichthyes > Lamniformes > Cetorhinidae > Cetorhinus > Cetorhinus maximus. The sequence continues at coordinate 81,204,077 of NC_135892.1, forward strand.
CAGAAAGGTAGGAACACCACCACCCGGAGATTCCCCTCCAAGTCGCTAACCATCCTGACTTGGAAATATATCACCGTTCCTTCACTATCGCTGGGTCAAAATCCTGGAACTTCCTTCCTAACAGCACTGTGGGTGTACCTACACCACATGGACTGCAGCGGTTCAAGAAGGCAGCTCACTATCACCTTCTCAAGGGAAACTAGGGATGGGAAATAAATGCTGGCCCAGCCAGTGAAGCCTACATCCCGTGAATGAATTAAAAAAAAATAATAATCTGGGGGTAGAATTTCCACTTGGCTGTGTTTCACTGCAATTTGCCCCAGACCTATGTAGTTCACATAAAAGATCATGGAACTTCAAACACAAATTACATTCACTGCAAGTTGGGTTTCCACGGTCTTTTGTGCTGGTTTAAAAAACATGGGATCATTCATTTCTTCCTGAGGTGACAGAGAGGGCCTCTGTCTAACATCTGACCCAAAAGGTGACACCTCTAATGGTGCAACATTCTCTCATTACTGCACCAAATAATCAGCATAGATTATGTGCTCAAGTCTCTATTGTAGGTTTTAGAGCCCACAAACTACTGCCAGATGGGTAGGGATTCTACCACTGAGCCAAGGTTGATGCCCAGCTGGGCTTGGAGACCCTTCAAAATGGTGATAATTTTAAGTATGTGGAAAACCAAAAAAAATGGAATGAGAATCTATAAAGTTACATTATTGAATTAAAATGGACGTAACACACTGCAAATGAATACTGTAGTAGGTAAAACTTGGGAATGTTACCATATGAAATTTGATCAGAGCACAGCAGCACTGCCAGTACGATTGCCTGGAGCTTGCTAATCTTTAACACAGCACGGGCAGGCTCATTGTTGCTTGTCAGGATGGAGCCTGCTGCTAAGTTCACAATGTCATTGAGAAGGCTGACATCAAGCTTTGAGTTGTTTCTTATGTGGTGGGGCTGGTTAGATACAATGTAAAACGCTTGTGTTCTGCTGCAACAGTCTCCCTTAATCCCAATCTTAGAAGTATGCCCTTGCTGCATCAGTATCAATGATTCAAAATTCTGTCATGGGGATTTATTGCTCCTATTAATTGAGTTGAGGCTGGCAAATGCCTTTCACATGGGACTCTTATAAGCCCAGAGATGAAATGCACTGTGTTTTTGCCTCTGGAGATAGATTCAATCCAGATCACAGTCTGAGCTGGACACAAGCAATTCCCCAGTAATCAAAGCAGCACAGGGATAATTTCGTGACCTGGCACTAGAACAGGAACAATTTCTAAGCTGCGTTGCCTGTAAGCACTGCTTCCAGCTGATGGCCAAGAGCGTTATAAAATAATCAAACCATGCTGCTGAACCACTCTCTGTGAGGACAATGCAAACATAACTCGTAGCTTTGGGTGCAGGCTGTAGAGTAACAGGTCACTGCATCCTGATGTCCGAAAGCATATTGGGGCTCAGTAGCAAGGTGAGGCCTCTGCATTATTCATCCCTGAGAGCTGTCGATTGGAGAGATGGTGTTGTCTGAATGCTGTTCCCTCTTGAGACACTTAAGCATTAACCATTGACGTATATTTTTCCTGTTAGCACTGCCTTGCTAAGCTGGTGTCATACTGACATGAGTGTATCCATGTGTGCAATGGTGTTTCAGCTGCTTGAAGGATGCCATGCCCACTGACTTATTGATGCCATGGTTGAAAGGACTGCAGTATGTGTCGTTGTTTAAGGAGGTGCGCTAGTGGAGTGCTAATCACATTCCACAGATACCGCATGTTCCTAAGTCTACTATGCCTTCCAAAGATGACCCCACTGTTAAGGCAGAAGGTAACTTGTGCTGGTTCTGTGATCATTGTGAGATTGATGACCTTTCCTGGTATGTTAACATTGAGAATGAAGGTCTTGTTGTGGTCCCCTGCATTGAAGCCTGAGGATAACTTTGATTGTGAAAACTTGTCTTCACCTTATTCCTCTTGAAATCTTGTAGCTATGAGGTTGTCACGGGTATGTCTGCCACATCATGCCCATGCAATGGCATCTCGTGGCTCGTCTGAATCTTCGCCCTCCTCAGAGTCATCCCTTTCCAAGTTCTCCTTGTCCAAGGAGACGTCTAGCTCCTCAGTGTCTCGCTCTGACAACACATCCCCCTTTTGCAGTGCTAGGTTGTGCAGGGTGCCACAAGCAATGATGATGCGGGACACTCTCTGCAATGAGTATTGGAGTGCCCACCTGACCAGTCCAAACATCTGAAACGCATCTTAAGGACATTGTGATGGAATTTGCAGCATCGTATCTCTCCTCAGATGCATCCTGTGGCTGACAAATGTGCATCATTAACCATGTCTTCCGGGATACCTGTTATTACTGAGGAGCCAACCCTCTAAGCACTGGGGTCCCTCAAATATATCTGGCACCTGCGAGTGACTCAAAATTTAAGAGCTGTGTGAGCCCCCTGGGTACCTAGCACAAACATGCTGGATCTGCTTTCTGTGATCACAAATGAGCTGGATGTTCAGAGAGTGGAATACTTTTCTATTATCTGCCAGGGAGCTCTCAAGGCCACATTTGTGCAGTCAATGCCGCCGGCACTTGTAGAAACCTGAGATCGTAGCAAATCCAACAGCTGTGCCAGCCTGGCTTGCTTCATCCATGCAGAACTGAACATAATGGTGAGCTTTCCTGAAAAGGGCGTCTGTCATCTCCCATATGCATTTGTGTGTCATCGATTGTGAGAATCCAGAAAAGTCTCCTGTGGAGCCCTGGAAGGATCCGCTGGCAAAAAATGTTCAGTGCGGCTTTAGCCTTCAGAGTAACCGGCATTGGATGCCCTCCAAGTCCATGCGGTGTGAGTTCCTCATGGAGAATGTGGCAAATATGAGCTACCGTGCCCCTAGAGAAGCGAAGGCACCTGTGGCACTGTCTTTCGCTCATCTCCATTTATCAGCTGTGTCTTCTGTAGACCCTTGTCGCACCAAATGTCTTCCTGATTTGGCCCCTATTCGGCAGCTTCTGGGTCTTCCTGGGGGCCCCACTGGCTGTTGTTTCTCAGGGTGACAGTCTTCCCAGAGGTTTGCCAATTGGTGATGGGCCCTTCTTCCCCTCATTCTAATCATAACTATCAATAAGACAGCGTTGCCTGCAGCCTGCATTCTCCACTCCTCCTTAAACCTGTGAATGAATACAATTGAGCAATCAATGGTGGTTCCCCTTGAAAGGTCACCCTCCATATACAAGGCAGGAATCGAGTCTCTAGCCATTGACCTGCCCTCAGTCTGTACATGGCATACCAAGGCCACTCTTTGCAGGATGATATCATCCTAGAGGATGACAGGAGGCTGAGTATTCCCCTCATACATGACTGCAAATTCATAACGATGGTATTAATTAGGCTCAAAAGACCTATATCCTATAACCATCAGTCGGGCAGTTCTTCTCCAGTGGCCTTGACAATAACTATCGATACCCAATCCTTGAACTTATGTCATGGCTGAAAGCATGGTGCCTTGAAGGGCATGACCAGTACACTGGGAACATTGAGGCTTGTAGGGTCCATGTTGCCTCTGTGCAGCAGCCGTGGCCCTTGACTATTTGACCCTGCATCCAATATCACATGCCTCTGTAGGGATCAGATGCGAATTAAGACCAAATGCACCACAGAACCTAAACTTAATGAGTTCTCATCTTAATATTCAACATTAGTAAATGAGCCAAGCGCATTCATTGTGCACTAGACCTTGAGTCCAGCATTCAGCTGAGCCATGGTCTCCATGGTTTGAGCAGGAAATTTATAGGGTGCCCCTTAAATTGGCCCAAAATTGTTTGGCCTAACTCCTCCCATATACCCTGAGGCCCCTCCCTGACAGATATTTTCTAGCTTGTTTTTCAAACTACATTGTCATTCTTGGGTGAATGTGAAAATTGTACTGTTGACTTTTGTGAGTGAGACCAGCTTCCAACCTCCCCCTATCACCCACCCAAGTTCCTCCCATCCTCCTCTATACTCATCACCTCCTAATTCCTGTTCCTCCGATCACTATCTAGCCTCCCCCTGTTACCCTTGAACCCATCATTACCCATGTGGATATTCCTATTCTCCCCCCTAAGCTGTTTAATGTTGTTGCGCCGTATCCTTTGTTGACCTGACCCCTCCCCTTCCTGAGGAAACATGCACCCTTACTTTTTGGGACACCGCTCATGAGACCATCCAATAACCCCCCCATGGCTTGTCAGCTATCAATTTACAGGAGCCTGAATGTTACTGTGCCCTCTGTCTCACAATACCATGACTCAAACCCCCAGGACCAAACTCCATAGGTGACTGACTACGCCCTGCACACCATACTGTGTATGACTGTCACTGCCCAGAGAGGCCTTTCCCCACCCATCCCCAGGACCAAGACATGTGTGCCATGCAGAGCCCTCTAACACGGCCTGTACAACCCCAGGACAGTTTCTTCAATATGCACCCAACAGTGTAACCTCAGCCCCAGGACTGTCTCTTCAATATGCCCCCAACAGCATGGCCTCAACCCCAGGACAGCTCTTATGGACACTCTTATAACTCTTGCCCCCAGAGAGTCATTCATCACTCCACTCTGCTCCTTGACTATCCCCTAGTCCTGTCTCCGTTTCACCACTCTCCACTTGTGTACCCCCACCCCTCCTAGTACTGTCTCCATCTCCATCCCCCCTCTCGTGCTCCCCCCATTTATGCCTCCATCTCACCCCTCGCCTCTCATGTTTCACCCCCCCCAGTCCTGCCTCTGTCTCCCCTCTCATGCCCCAGCCAACGTCCCCCCCCAAAGTCCTATCTCTGTGCCCCCCCCCTCCTCCTGCCCGCCCAAGTCCTTCCTCCGTCTTATGCCCCCCCCCACTGGTCTTGCCTCCCTTTCCCAGCCTTGGCACAGCTTGTGCTACAGGCACTTGGTATATCGCAGCTACAGTTTTAAAGGAAGGCAAAAGCAGCGTCCACTGACCTCCTAGTCATGGGTGAACTGAAGCTCGCCAGGTGCTCGCCACTTATATACGGTCGTAAAAGAGACCATTCTAATTATCCGCTGGTGGGGCACTTAATTTGGAGAGGGAATGTAATTCCGGCGAGTTGGCCTTTTAATGTGCATTCATGAGATGCAAATGAATGTAAATGTGGTCCCCGGTATAGGTTCTGCAGGAAGCTCGACCTGCCTTCAACCTGCCGAAAAGTTGGGAGAAGAAAATCCCAAACTAATTTTCTGCCAGTGGGAAAGAGACTTTTTCAATCATGCCAAATTTAGTGCCCCCATTGGTCACGTGACCCACTGCTGGCGGAAGCAGAAAATTCCACCAATAGATACTCTAAAACCTTCCCTTGTTTACCAGTTGCTTTCAAACCTTTCTTTGATCTGGAGAAATTATATGAATAATGTAAAGCTCTAATGAGGACAACTGCAGTCTTACCAGACTCACTGGCTCCATTATGAAGTTGAGAGAATACCACCCGTTGTTTATTGTTTTCACAACTCTAACTCTAACTCTATCAAGTAAACATGGACAACACTTTGAATTTTAATTATCTTAGAGGTGTTCATTTGTTTCTCAAACCCAGGTATTTCCAGTTACCTTACATTTAAAAATTCAATTCCAAAAGCTAAAAGTTGTAACTCTGTAAAACATATGAAACATGAAATTAGATATTCGTAAAGACCTCTATTGATTCAATTATTGATGCAATGGAGCCGATATTGGGAATCCCACTTTGCCATTGATAAGGCACCAGACTGGAATACCTCATTCAACCCTAAATCCTGAGGATGGGTCATTTAATTAGTCAGAGCATGCTGCCTATGTTTCCACGTGTGCTTCAAAGGCATCTGCCCCAAGGAGCATTAAACACCTCCAGCAATATAAAAGAGTCCAGGGAGGGCCGAATGAAAAGACAGAAGCCTGAATCTTTAACAAAAACAGAATTACCTGGAAAAACTCAGCAGGTCTGGCAGCATCGGCGGAGAAGAAAAGAGTTGACATTTCAAGTTCTCATGACCCTTCAGCAGAACTGAGTAAAGTTAGGAGAGGGGTGAAATATAAGCTGGTTAGCTTACCAGCTTATATTTCACCCCTCTCCTAACTTTACTCAGTTCTGCTGAAGGGTCATGAGGACTCGAATCGTCAACTCTTTTCTTCTCCGCCGATGCTGCCAGACCTGCTGAGTTTTTCCAGGTAATTCTGTTTTTGTTTTGGATTTCCAGCATCCGCAGTAGTTTTTTGTTTTTAAGCCTGAATCTTTAGTTCTTCAGAGAGCTATTGGGGCAGTTTTATAACCTGGTGATTAGGTAAATAATGGGATCAATTGCCTTTGGACTCTAGCTTTGTAAGGCCTTTAATAAGGTCTTAGCAGGGCTCATGCAGCTTTCAGCTGGCCTGGGTTCCACTGAGGCCTGCCTCAGTGGGCCGATTTCCCAGAACAAGCTGGAAACTCCCTGAGAAAGGCCACTTGGCATAGGGAAGCTAGGTGGCATGTTTGCTCCTCCACTATCTGTTAGAATTTAGCTGGCTAGTGTAAATGGGGTGAAATCCTGACAGACCAGATTCAGCTACAAATTGCTGATGTCCCACAACCCAGGAAGTGTTGGGACAAATGCTAATGTTGTAGTCAATACATTTGCTGCAATAAAGTACTGTTTTCCTTTAGGAAACCAAACAATGCCTCTCATAAGTTAAAACTGAGGCATACCTCCGTATTTGTGGGATGTCCTCCACACAGTACAGTTTGGAGACCATTACCCTAATTCATTGAGGGTAATTTTAAATTTGACAATATAAAATGGCTGATATTGGTAGATACACACCCATTTTATCTTTTAGTTAGCTTCAACAGAAAGGAGAATTTGACATCCTGACATCCATTATTTCATCCAGGTCCATTAGCACTAAATTTGCAAATGTTATGTATAATTGGCATCCTTTACTAACAAATCTGTTTCTGATTGGCATCAAGTGACAAAGAATTCTGGGAACCAACATTCCTCTTTGGTCAACACTACCAATCTATGTTAACACCTCTAAATTTATAATGCTGATTAGGAATTAAATAATTGTTTGTGAACGACAACAACAACAACAACAACAACAGCAACAACATATAATTCATAGGAATTAAAACTAATGTCACTGTGGTGTTCTAAAATCATTATGGGGAAGAAGCAGAAAGTTCTGGTTTTATTATTTTACGAAAAGACTGGCTAATTTAAACTCACAGGCCAGCTTCTCTAACCAGGCAGCTGGAGAATTGTGCAATGAATGTACTCAGTGCCAGTTAAAGCAGCACTTTAATTCCAAACCAATCAAGGATAGTAACATTTCAAAACACAGGAGAGAATTTTCTCCCCGTCGGGCAGACTGGGCGGGAGTAGGCACGCAGCTGATCGCTGCCCGCAATCGGCTGTGCGCTGCCATTTTACGTGGGCAGGCCAATTAAGGCCCACCCAGCGTGTCGCGCACCCAGAAGCACTGAGCACTCCGTATGCAGGTGGGGGAGGAGGGAGAGTTAGGGCCTGCATTCTTTTGCACATGCGCGCGAAAGAGCGCTAAATCTCCCTGAGGCTTGGAGCTGCCTCAGGGAGATTACTTTGATTATGAAGAATTGAAATAAAGGGAAAAAATTATTCAGGCATGTCCCCTCATGTGACACTGTCAGATGAGCTGAGACACGTCAATGAATTTTAATAAAAAATGTTATAAAATTTATAAAGCCTTCATGAAACCCTCACCCTGCCCGTGGATGAGGTTTCATGATAAATTTGAAGGCCGCCTGGGCTCTTTGCCTGCCCGCCAACCTTAAGGTTCAATCAGCTTAATTAGATTATTAACGACCTTAATAGGCCTTTGACAGTTCAGCGGGTGCGCAGCCGACTCCGGTGCACTCCTGCCGAACTGAAGATCGGAATGATGCGCGGTGACATCAGGACGCACGCCCAACATCACCACGCGTCGTTTCACACGTTGGCGAGCGGACCCCTCCCCTGCATGCTGACCCGAAGATTCAGACCACAGAGCTTTTGAGATTATGAAGGGATAGACATAGCGAAGACGTTTTCACTTGTGGGGAAATCCAATACCAAGGGCCATATATATAGGATGGTGACTAATAAATTTAATATGGAATTCAGGAGAAACTTCTTCACTCAGTGAATTGTGAGAATGTGGAATTCAGGACCACGTGGAGTGGTTGAGGCGAATAGCATTTAGCAGAAGCTAGGTCAGTTCATGAGGGTCAAAACACTAGAAGAATATGTTGGTGGAGTGAGATGAATTAGGATGTGAGGAAGCTCACATAGAGCTCAAACACCGGCATAGATCTGATTGGTCCAAAAGCCTGTTTCTGTGTTGTCAATTATTTGTAAAAAAGAAGAAACATTGGGCAGAGTTTTACATGTCGGCGAGCGGGGGGAACTCCCAATGTCACCGCGCCCCATTTAAATTTTCAGGTAGGCGGGGGCGCAGCGAAATCAGCTGCGCACCCGCCGACCTGTCAATGGCCAATTGAGACCATTGACAGAGCAATTAAAGTCATTTAAGGTTGGCAGGCAGGTCAGGAGCCCTGCGCGAATTGGAAAAAGCATGAAACCTCATCCACAGGCGGGATGAGATTTCATGTAGGTTTTTTAAAATTTTAATAAAGTTTTTGTAAAAATTATGAACATGTCCGAACTCATGTGACATTGTCACATGAGGGGACATGTTAGGGAAATTTTATTTTTCTATTTTTAGGTTTTTAACATTTAGAGCCGATCTCCCCGAGGCAGCACTTAGCCTCAGGGAGGTGAGTGCGCTCTTTCGTGTGCATGCACGAAAGAGCGCACTCTCGATTTTGGGATTCCACCCCCCTCCCCTGCCCACACCGGGAGTGCATAGCGCTTCTGTGTGGACGTCACGCTGGGTGGGCCTTAATTGGCCCGCCCACGTAAAATGGCGCCGTGCCCCCAATCGGGGGCGCCGATCGGAAGCGCGCCTATGCGCGTCCGCCATTCAACTTTGCCCCCGACGGGGGGGAAATTCAGCCCATTGGATTTCTCATGGCACACATGCACTTATTGAAAACATGTTATTCATCCTGTAAATTTAGGGACATGCTAATTTATTCTTTAGAAGCATATGCTTTCCTTGCTCAGAGGGTGACAGTTGTGCATTGCCTAGCATTGGCAACATAAATTATTTAGGAACAAACTAAAACAATTTGGTACTTGGTGCATTTTTTAAAGCAAAATCAGATTTCATAACCATTGGATAGCTAGAAAGATTTATAGCATGCCATAGTCATATCCAATTATTTCACTGATTTTAATTTGACATACTAATATATCAAGGAGTTGGCTTCAGAAACACAGAAAACTAGGTCTGGAAAATGAAAGATTCTTACAGTGAAAAATGTGGTTATTAACTTGCACAAACCACATTATCAATTCAGAAAATCACATAATAGGTCAGAGTCAAAAAGGAACTATAAATTTTCTACATCACAACATATCAAATTATGAAGCTAATTAACTCAAAAAGTTGTCTGCTTAGTTAATTACCATTTACATGCTATGAAAATATAAGCCAGCACTACATCACAGGAGTATGTTATGAATTACAAAAATAAGGCCAGATGTTTAAAGGGGAACAGCAAACATAATACAGAGGGGTGGATTCAGACAATTAGTTTGTGCAAAACTCAAATATAAAAACTAAGGAATGTGAAGTCATTTTTACTTATTAATTTTAGAAATGTTTAGGACTAAATTTATGTCTAATAACTGCATTTGATGGAAGATGTTAGACTAAATGGATTTTCCAAGTCCCCAGGCCTCTGCATGCAGAGCGAGGCTTATTGGAAACTATGGGCAGGAGTTTGCCCTTGACGGGCGATCGCCGCCGCCGAAACGGGCCGCGCTGCCATTTTGTGCGGGTGGGCCAATTAAGGCCCACCCAGCGGGGTTCCAACTCCCGTGTTCATCGGGAAAATTAAATCGGCGGCGGACGTGTTCAGACCGCTGGTTCCAATGGGAAACCGGCAGTCTGTATAAAGAGCAGCCAGGCAGCCTCCTTTAGGCTGTTCACCGTGGCCACTCATCCGGCAGCACAAGAGGTGAGGGCAGAGGAGGAGGAGGGGGGCAGGCTGCAGGGTAGGCCAGCGGGGGGCCACTGCACCTCTCGGTTCTCAGATGCCTGCCTTGCTGCCCTCCTCGAAGAGGTGTCCAACCATCGGGATGTCTTGTTTCCGGAGGATGGGAGGAGGAGGGCCCTCCACATCACCAGGCAGGCCTGGCAGGAGGTGGCGGTGGCTGTTAGCGCTCATGATGCTGTGCGGCGCAATGGAACACAGTGCCACAAGCGCTTCAATGATTTGCTGCGCTCTGGAAGGGTGAGTACCATGTTGGCCTTGGCCATTTGACCCAGCAGGTAGCCTTAGCCTTTGAGGCACCCCCCACCCCCTCACCCCACATCTTAGTGTTGTTACTGCATTGGGCATTTGGCGCACGCTGGGTGGGCAAACAGATAGTGACCATGCTTACATCAGCCTTAGTGGTTGAGGGGAAGATGGGTTCTCCCTGCAGCATATGTTGGTGTTTGTCGCATTTGAGTAGTTTGGGGGCAACCTGCAGGGGAGGCAGCTAGACACATACTCAGAACTCCAACACATGTCTTATTGATGGTGATGAGATGGTGGAAGGGGAGCCTCAAGGTGTCGTGACCAAGAGCCATCTGCTGGCCTCGGCGCCGCACCTAGTTGCGCCTCCTTGCCATGGGCGCTAAAACCCATGTGTTATTCAAAGTGAAGGACACCGAATGTGTCCAAGGTGTCTGTTGGGGGAGGGGGTTGTGACCAGCCATACTATCTTCTGGTGACTGATCACCAGTAGTGTGGACAGGAGCCGCTGGAGGCTGCAGATGGGCCACTGTGGTTGGGGTGCAGCGTGCGCGTGCAGAGTACATGAGCGATCAGCCCCAATAAATCCTCTTCTATGTTCTGCGGGCAAAAACTGAGAGCAACATACGTGAGCGGCAGCGGACTGGTGGTGGGCACGCCGTGCTGCAGCACCTCACCACGTATGAGGAGCAGGCCATGGAGCTGGGGAGGAGGCAGGCGGCCAGGGCAGAAGGTGTCGGCGAGGCAGGTATTTGGGGTGCAGCAGCCAGGTATTTGAGGTCCACAGTCCCATCCACTCTGTCTCCCCACCATCCAAAGCACTGATGGTTGCTGCAATCGTTAATGCAGCAACACTGCTCATTCACAGACTGATACAGTCAGATGTGTGGGTCATACACAAAGGTCCCTCGGCCCCTTGAGGATGCGCGTTTCCAGCACCTTCCAAAGCCGCCTTATCCCATTTGTGACCACTATCCCCATGGTCTAACATGCCATGGCATCGCTGCTGCACAGCCAAAGACTTATAGCATCTTAGGAGGGTTTGTACTTCCACCACCCTTTCAGCCAGTGCGTCCCACATTACTCTGTCCAAAAGGTCCTCAGCACCTCACCTGTCAACCTCATAGCACTCAACTTAAATAAATGCCACCACGTTAGTCATCCCTGCGCCAAGGGGAAATGTTGCCTTGTGTGCACCCATTCTATGCCCGTCATAACAGTATGAAGGTCAATAATGTGATCTGTCAATCTCTTGTGCTCCACAGCAAATGTCACAAGTGTTTGCAATGTTTCCTCATCACTCCAACTCTCCAGGCCAGCATGCATCCTGGTCAGGTACCTCTGCACTCTCCCCACTCCAATGCCATCCCTTCCATGAAGCACAGGTCCTCCACACTGAGGGCCAAGACTTGCAACTTGCGTCACATCCTTTCAGCCAGCCAGGCACCAGCGCAGCGACAAACACATCGGTGGGGATTATGACGTCGGCTAGCATCCCAGGGCACATGGAGAGGGCACTTCACAATCGCTGGAGGAGATGGCACAGACAGAGAGTGCCAATGGCGCCAGCAGCCGGAGGGCTGCAGGGGACCAGGCACATGCAGAGTCCGGCAGTGATGATGTGCCTCTGGAGATGTCACCAATGCAGCCGCTGCAGGACAAGCGGCTGGGTGCGCAGGAGTATCTGGCAGGGTTGCATGAGGGTGTGCTTCAGTTGGTCTCTGTGGTGGAGGAGTCCAGGCAGAGTGTCAGTGAAGGCATGAACCTCAGGACAGAGCTTCACGCTTCCTCCGTTGAAAGATTGGAGACCCTGATGGAGAGGGGCTTCGATCAGATTGATAATCGTCTGATTGGGTTATGCTCTGTCCTGCAAGCCCTCACAGCGCTAATGGCCACGGGTGGTCATTCCCAATGTGGGAGATGGTCTGGGCACCAAGTGTCGCAGCTTGGTGCCCATGCATCTGCGGTGAGCAGGGAGGTCCAATGTGACCTCACGTCGGCGCAGCAGCTGCTTGTCGTCGCTGCGAGCTCCTTTCAGGACGCTCCGGATGAGGGCAGCAGCTTCTCCGCCCCTCTGCCAGTGACCGTTGCATCCGTTGAGGCTGCGACAACTGGGGAGGTGCCAGTTCTGAAACAGGCCACTCCCTCCCAGGCCGGGCCAGCACAGGCTCCACGGACCAGAGGACGCCCGCCAAGGTCATCAAGGCCAACAGGACAGCAAAGTCAGCAGAGTCAGCAGGCTGTCTCTCAAGCCACTCCGAGCGATGGGGCGGCACCAAGACGTAGTGCCCGCAAATGTAAGCATAAGGCACGTTAGGCACTCCACGGGTACATCACTGGTGATTTTGTGTTGGCCCTAGATTAGGGAATGTTTGATTCTCAACGTCTGAGTGAAGTTTGTATTTTATTTTGGAATAAAGTCCACTTTTCTGACCATGACTGAGGGTGTTTCCTTCGTGCTGCATTTGTATGTTTCACAGACATATCATGAGTGTTTGAGTGGTCTTTGATGTTTCTGTACTAAGCCCTTAGTTGCAACTGATAAGGTGGAAGATGTGGCACCTAAGTGCCACGTGTGGAAGCGCCAGGCAATGCTGTTCCTCCTGATCCATGTGTGTGGAGCTGGCTGAAGGTTCATTGGATTAAATTGTCCCGGGTGTCCCTGCCTCCTTGGTGTAAAAGCGGGTCGGCGTGCTGCCCCTCATCATCGCCCTGTGCTTCCTCATCCTCTGAGCCACTGCTGGATTCATCATGTGCAGCCTCATCCATTGCGTCAAGGCCTTCATCGTCAACTGCATCCCCCCTTTCCAGCGAAAGATTGTGCAGGGCACAGCAGACCACCACTATCAGAGAGACGCGACCTGTGGGGTACTGGAGTGCGCCCCCTGAGCAGTCCAGGCAACGGAAGCTCATCTTGAGAAGACCGATGACTCTCTCCACCTCAGCCCTTGTGGTGCCCTGGCTCCTATTGTACCGCTGCTCAGCTTCTGTTCTTGGATGGCGGAGAGGCATCATGAGCCACCTTCTGAGGGGATAGCCCTTGTCACCCAGCAGCCAACCATCCAGCCGCGCCGGAGCACTGAAGAGCCCCGGCACCTGGGAGTGTCTGAGGATGTAGGCATCGAGGGAGCTGCCTGGGTACCTTGCACAGACTTGTAGAATCAACATCCTGTGGTCACACACTATCTGCACGTTCATGGAGTGGAATCCCTTCCTGTTGACGAAGGCACTGGGCTCACCTGCTGGCGCCTTGATGGCCACATGTGTGCAGTCTATTGTACCCTGGACACGGGGGAAGCCAGCAATGACCGCAAAGCCTCTGGATCACTGTGTCTGGCTTGCCTGGTCCCAACGGAAGTGGATGAAGGTCAATGCCCGTCTGAACAGAGCATCTGTAACCTGCTTGACACAAGTGTCCAGCTGATTGGGAGACACCACAAAGATCACCCACTGAGCCCTGGAAGGAGCCAGTTGCATAGAAGTGGAGGGCAACTGTGACCTTCAGAGCCACTAGCATGGGGTGTCCATCCACACAGTTAGGGTAGATCTCAGGGCCAATCATCTGACAGATATAGTTGACTGTCTCCCTTGAGAGTCAGAGCCTCCTTCGGCACTGCACCTCAGTCATATTGAGGTAGCTGCTTCGCCGCCTGTATACCCTGGCAGCTGGAAAGTGGCATCTTCTGCGGCCCCTTCCACCTTGGACAACCTCTTGGCTCTGTGCCCCTTGTGCCTGCACCTGGCCTCCCAAAGGTGGCTCCCCTGGAGGTTCCTGGCCTCCTCCTTATTCTATCCCTCCCTTCCTCCTCAGAGGAGTTGCCTCCAGTGGAGATGTCAGAACCCATACCCCCAGGCTAAATGGAGGCCTCTGGAAAGCTGCAGAGCTGAAGCTTCAAAGTACAGAGAAAGCTGTTGGAAATCGATCTGAACTGCTAACAATCACACAGGCAAGTTTCAAACACTTTCTGCATTAAATACTTCAGATAAAACATTAACAACCCCTCTGAGCCCACATATCCCGCCCGTGGATGAGGTTTGTTAAAAAATCAGTTGCCCGCCTGCCCGTTGGGCCCGTGCGCCGAGCCGAAGGCCGCACGGGCTCCTCAAAATCGGCTTCAATTGCTGAGTTAAGGGCCTTAACAAGGCCTTTAATTAATGGTGGGCGCGCGTCACGCTTCATAGCGTGTCCACCCAGCTAAATATCACAATGCCGCACATTGATGTCGGGGCGCTTGCCCAACACCAGTGCGTGACATTTTAAGTGCAGACGTGTGGGCTCCGCCACCTGCGCGTCAGCCAGAAAATTCTGCCCTTTGATTTTGCTCATTGGGCATTAAAGATCATCAGAATTTTTTTTATCAAGCCCCTCTCCCCACTGCATGAGAAGCCTCAGGTCTTGAAAATCTCACCCAATAAATCATCAGGCCTGCTCTTCCAGCTTCCTTTAGAATCAAGAGTGTGAAGCACAAAGTGTGCAGATTAGACCAGGTAAGAGCAGGTCTGAACTTTGAAGAAGCAGCTCTGAAGAAGGGTCATATAGGCTCAAAATATTAACTCTGCTTCTCTCTCCACAGATGCTGTCGGACCTGCTGAGTTTTTCCAGCATTTTCTGTTTTTATTTCAGATTTCCAGCATCTGCAATATTTTGCTTTTATCTGAACTTTGTGGATTCATTTCGATAGCCAGGGTGCCTTTTGGACAGGTAAAGTTCCCCTTTGGATCTGGTCCTGGGGCACTTTTGGGGGAAGTAAAGTGCCCTTTGGTGGAGGTCAGGTGCCCTTTGGAATTGTTAAAGGTAGACATAAATGTGCATAAAAAGTGCATAAACTCAACCATCAAGCTCATTGGAACTGTCAGTAATGTTAGTTAGCATTTTTTTTCCAAAGATCTAAAGGGCAGGACTTTTAAATGCCTTGACAGCTTGACAGCTTCTTTTGGCAGCTCCCTATGACAGGTGCTTCTGCCAGCTGATTTTGACAGGTCTGTTGACAGTTTAAATGAGATTGGCGGTAATTAGTTTATGTAGACATATTTATGTCTACCTTTAACAATCCCAAAGGCACCTGACTTCCAACAAAGGGCATTTACCTCCAAAAGTGTCCCGGGACCAGATCCAAAGGGGAATCTTACCTGTCCAAAGGGGTACCCTGGCCTTCCAACAAATGAATGCACAAAGTTCAGACTTGCTCTTACCTGGTCTAATCTGCACACATAGGGCAGAATTTTCTGCCTGTCGGGCGGGTGGGCCCGACCCAATCTCCAGCGGGCAGGGAGTTGATCCCCACCAGAAAAGTGGGCCCCGGCGCCATTTTACATGGGCAGACCAATTAAGGCCCACCCAGCGTGATGTCCGGCGGGAAGCGCTATGCGCTTCCTGTGCGGGCGGGGGGGATTCCCCAAAAGCGAGGGTGCACTCTTTCGCACATGCGCACAAAAGAGCGCACATCTCCCTGAGGCTAAGTGCTGCATCAGGGAGATCGCTGACCCTTTTAAAAATATTAAAAATAGAAAAAAAAAATTCCCTAACATGTCCCCCTCATGTCACATGAGATGGGACATGTTCATAATTAACATAATAAATTTATTAAAAATTTTAAAACCCTGCATGAAACATCATCCCGCCCGTGGATGAAGTTTCATGTTTTATCAGTTTGCCGCCGGGGCTCCTGGCCTGCCCGCCAACCATAAGGTTGGACAGGCAGGTACACTAAGCACTTTAATTGATCTGTCAATGGCCTCAATTGGCCATTGACAGGTCGGAGGGCCCACAGCTGATTTTGCTGCAGGCCCGACTTCCTGAAAATTTAAATGGACCGAGATGATGTCAGGGGTTCTGCCTGACGTCATCCCGCGTCATTTAACGCATCAGCGAGTGGGCCCCGCCCCCCCCCCCCCCCCCGCTCACCGACGACAAAATTCTGCCATTCATGTTTCACACTCTTGGCCTACCAAATTCTCATTTCAGTGGAAGCAGCTGACGACTTCAATAGCCAGCTGTCTCTGTACACCATGCATGCACAAAACATGCCTGGCCCCCATTCCTAACCCTGCAAAAATGGGAAGTGCCATGTTTGTGGGCGGGGCTTATGATTTTTGGCCAGTTCTGCCATTTTTGCCATGATGGAGAGGCTGTCCATCATGGCGAAAATCTGGGCCATGGTTTCTGAGCCAAAAAGTGTCAGTTAAAATAGTGAATTCAATGTCAAATCAGGTACAGAAAGCAAAATAAAGAGAAGGAAAGAATGATTGGATTAAGAGGGAGAGAAAAAAGAGGCAGGTAGAAAAAATTTTGAAAAATGTAATTTAACTTTTTCAAAATCCAATAACAATTAAGAGATGAAGGAATGAAACTTCACATTTGTAATCATTAATTTCCAGTGCCAAAGAGCTTGTTTGTAATAATGAAGATTAATCATGTCGATAAAAAACAGTATATAGACTGAAATAGAGAAGCCTTGGGGGAGAATTTTCTCCCCGTCGGGGGGGGATTGGATGGGAGTGGGTGCGGGCAGGCGTTCAGCCGATTGCCGCCCGCGATCGGCTGGGCACCGCCATTTTACGTGGGCGGGTCAATTAAGGCCCGCCCAGCGTGATGCGCTGAGTGCTCCCCTGTGCGGGCGAGGGGAGTAGGCATGCATGCCAAAGAGCGCAGAAATCTCCCTGAGGGAAAGAGCTGCCTCAGGGAGATTAGTTTGATTTTTTTAAATTGCAATAAAGGCAAAAAAAAAAATTTTTAAGACATGTCCCCTCAGGTGACAGTGCCACATGAGCTGGGCTTTGTCAATGAGTTTTATTTAAAAAATGTATTAAACTTTAAGAACTTCCATGAAACCTCATCATTGTGCATGCATGATGTACAGAGGCAGCTGGCCACTTAAGTCATCAGCTGCTTCCACTGAAATGAGATTTTGGTAGGCCAAGAGTGTGAAACACGATGTGTGCAGATTGGACCAGGTAAGAGCAGGTCTGAACTTTGTGGATTCATTTGTTGGAAAGCCAGGGTACCCCTTTGGATCTGGTCCTGGGACACTTTTGGAGGTAAAGTGGGATGAAGGCCACCTGGGCTCTTCGCCTGCCCGCCAACCTCAATGTTGGACAGGCAGCTCAGTTAATTATTTTAATTGATATTTAAATGGCCCTAATAGGCCTTTGACAGTTTGGCAGGCACGCAGGTGCACGCCTGCCGAACTGAATATCTGAATGACGCGCGGTGACATCGGGAGCATGCCTGATGTCACTGCATGTAACTTTACTCGGCGGCAAGCGGTGCCCCTCACTCCCCCTGCTCGCCGACCCGAAGATTCTGCCCTAAATTTTCTGTGGTGAATTTAGTTTGTATCTGCCATGCAAATACAGCAATTCCACACTGTTCAATGCGTGAGGCTGGCAGCAAGATGTCGTCTTCACAAATCTAATGGCGAAATGGCACATCCCAGACAGCAACATCTGCATTTTCAAGTTTAACCACACATCTGCCCTTGCCTGAATTTGCTGTGCGATCCCCATCTGGGTAATCTCCTGTGTGACAGCTCCCTGGGATTTCTGCACTCCATTACTTATGGCCTCTTGAGCATTCCCGATTTTAATCACTACACCATTTCTTCAGCTGCCTCCCAAAAGCTCTGGAATTATATCCCTAAACCTCTCGACCTCTTGATCTCTTTTTCCCCCCTTTAAGATGCTCCTTAAAATCTACCTCTTTAGATCATCTGCCTTGATATCTCCTTCTCTGGTTCAGTGTCATTTTTTTTGATGATGCTTGTAAAGTACTTTAGGATGTTTTATTATGCAAAAGGTGCCATATAAATGCAAGTTGTTGTGATTTGCCCATAAAAAATAGTAAGGCTAATTATTCTGACAGTAAACATGATTAATGGCTGTATGGGTATGGAACCATAAACAGTCAAGGAATTAATGTCTTCAGGAGATGAAGAAAGAAAACAGGAGAAAGAGGAGAAATGATAAATAAATAAGAAAATAACTGAATCATAGATGTCTGCATCAACTTGAAATAAATACCTTTTTTATGATGGAAGCCCATGAACTTAGACACCCAAGATCCAAGCTTTGTTAAACTATTGCTGCTGATTTATAAATAAATTAAAACATCCCTACAGTTTAATTAGTATAAAATTAAAAGTTGAGGTTTGTCCCAGAGAACAGGGAGCTGAGAGTCTCATCAGGGCAGAAATGATTTGACAGGTAGTACCAGTTTTATCTCTGTAATCCATGGTATCCATTCCTTACATTGCGCCAACACAATTTGTATGGATACTAATTCTATATTTACTTCCTTTCTTCTCCCCCCTCTTAAATGGTCAGTAATTCATACTGCAGTACCATTAAAAAGATAGCTCCCCTAATAGCTCACCTATGTGACTACTTTGCATGTTCAAACCTTGACAGCGAATGCCAGAATGAGGCATAGCTGCACCCAAGTCTGTTCTCGCCTGGCTTCCATGTGTATTTTCCAGCAGGGACCAACGGATTGTTCTCAAGGGCAAAACTGCCTGAGTGCCCCCTTTCTAGCATAGCATACTGAATCCAATTGTTGATTAGGTCTGGTGTTGCAAATATTGGATTGGATTTCGAGTTCAGCAGTGAAGCGGCCAAGTGATGTGCTCACCGCTGACCTTGAAGGAAACTGTCCACAAAGATCTAGCAATCTCTTTAGTGCAGGTTTCTACTTTCCCAAACTCGGTTTGTTTCTGGCGACATGTTCAGGGGACCTCCAAGAATCCAGCAACTGGACGCCATGAAGCAGGAGAAGCAGCCAATCACATTGAGATATTCCCACGGACAACAAACCAAGATTAAAAACCCTCCGCTTTATATTTTTAAATTTTACAGATAGCAAAATAAATGTTTGGCACACACACATGGGATTAAGGTCTAAGCTAAAATATCATAAACAAGCTTTAAACAAATATATTATTTTACAAATATATGACATTTCTTACCACGATGGAGAAATCTGACTTTCAACAAATATGAAATTATACTTTCAGGGCCAGTAAGGCTGTTTAGCAGTAATGATGAACTTGGAATGCTGTTAAAAATCAAGTTATACCTCACTGAGCAGGACAACTTTCTCAAGGGTCTTTAACAGTGAGGCTTAGCATGTAAGGGTGAAATTCTCATCAGTTCAATGCTTTACTGTATGTAATTGCAAACTAGAGGAAACTCAACACTAAAGAAGTGTAGAATCACCGAAAAAAAGTTTGTATTTCCACATTTAACAGCGTACATTCAGACTCCAGGGGCAGGATTTTCGGGTTGTTGGACGGGCACGGCAGGGGGGCCCGGGAGAGGCTGGGAAACGGTCCGCCGCCAGCGATCAGCTCCCGACCACAATTTCAAGCTGGCTTGCCAACTAACGGCCGGCCAGCGTGAAACGCGTGCTGAAAACCTCAGCACTGCCGGGGTGGGGGCGGGAGGAGTGCGAGCGCAAAAGTCTGCGCATGTGCGATGGAGTGCAGGGAGCTGCCTCAGGGGAGCTGAAGAACTTCAAAATGAAAAATAAAGGTTTTTAAAATCTGAGAAAAATGTCCCGACACGGGGCTCCCTCACAATAACATCAGCAGAATAAAAATTCTGCCCAAAAGTTCATATTTATTTTCTATTTAATTGTGGAAACCTCATCCCGCCCGTGGACGAGGTTTGCTAAAAAATCAAAAGGCCACCTGGCTGACTTGCCTGCCCGCCAACTATAAGGTTGGATGGGCAGTGAAAAATAGGTTTTAATTCATCGATTAAGGCCCTTAATCTGCTGCCGACTCCCGCGCACATCCGCCACCGAAATATCGCACGAGTGCGCGAAGACGTCGGGACACTCGTCCGACATCATCGCGCACTATTTTGCACCCAATCAGGTCGGGCATGTGCCTGTCTGCAGGACATAAGATCCTGCCCCAGAAGTTGCGGTCAATTTCAGACGACTAAAGACAGCGAACACTGACAGTTTCACTTTCATTACTATCGTAGATCTAGAAATAATAATGTAGAAGCAACCAACTTAGTCTTAATTGAGACTTGTTTTAATCCAATACATCACTTCAATTGTGAACCATATTAAGCCCAATATAAATCCAATGATTTATAATATCACCGAAGAAGGGATAATTCTACACCACATTTTTAACGTTGTCTATCTTTGGCTGTCACTTTTAAAACATAAAACACTGATTAGCACTAAATCAAAGTTAGACTGAGAGTCCACAGTAAATTGTTACTTTATAGCACAGCATGCAGAACACAATGTACTGTCAGCAATTGCAGTTAATATTAGTATCACATTATAATGTATTAATACATGGATCTAATGGATCCATAATGGTAACAAAGTCAGAAAAAATCAGCTGAACCATGAGAATGCCCCTCACAGACTCCCAAAACTACAATTCTCATGTGTTTTTTCAGAAAGCTTTCCTTCAAATGACTGAGTCTCTCCATGAGCTTTCTATTATCTCTGTGGGATTCTACAAGAAACAGACAGATGATTGTAAACCGCAGGAGTCTTGTTCGGTGTCAACAATTTTAGAGTTTTCTCCAGCACAGAAAGAAATAAGACAGCAAGACAGCAATGGACGCTTTGCTCTGTGCCTATGGCAAACTTTATTTTCCCACCTGTTTCTCCCTCTCCACAAAGTGTGCTGTCTTTATTTGGCTTATTGGTGGAATCAATCATCTGGTGTGACTGATGGCAATTATACTCCTCTGGTTTTTGGGGACAAAAGTCACAATCTCAGGGCATAATCTGAATCCTCATAGCATGGGAACAGGTATGCCTGTGACAGGTAGGTTGATGAGGACAAGTCCTTACCTAGAGTGTAGAGTAAAGGCTTAGCAGTGATTTTCATAGGATGAAGAACAGGGTGGTGCGCAAGGTAGGCAAAAAGAAAAGTGGGTAACATGCTGCCCTTGCTGCCCTCATGAAGTGTCTTCACTTCTTCCTGTACTGTCGATCAATTCTCGGTATGAGGGAGTCCAGAGTCAGTATCAACACAAGATTCTTGCAGTTATGGCCCAACTTGGTGAAAGAAAGATCCAGGAATGTAAGACTGGTGGGTGGATTGCTTGGAGATCTTCATCACAAAAAACTTGGCGTGCTTTGTTTGCCTGCTGTCCTTGTATGGCACTTAGTTAGCACAGCTGGCACCTAAGAAGGCATGATAGGACCCATCTAGACTTATGTGTCTAATGATTTGGTTCAAATAACCAGAGGAACTACTTGTCAGCTGCTACTGTTGGACAGTGTTCTGGTGCTGGCAGGAGTCTGTGGAGCTCTTTTGAAGAGTTACTCCAAAGTTGCACAGTAATTTTGAGGGAAAGCAACTTACACAATTTCTACACAAAGCTTCTGCTTTTGCTTTAGTGGTGTCGGCATCACAGACTAATATCCGTATTCTGCCAACATTTATTTGGGTAGCACTAGCTAAACCAGGCATGGCCTACTGAAATGGTAGTCCGGATAATGAAAACTTTTAAATGAAAATAATCTAAAGATGGGTCTTGAAAATTTCAAATCATGGGGCCATGACTATCTCCTTTGGCAGCTTGTTCCATTTTGGGATTGTTCTTGGGAAGAAAGATTGTTGATACACTGTCTTCGGAAAAAAAAAATGTTTTACAGAGAGCTGTAGAGGCTAGATCGTTAACTATATACAAGGCTGAGATAGACGGATTTTTAATCAGTAAGGGAATCAAGGGTTATGGGGGAAAGGCAGGAAAGTGGTGTTGAGGATTATCAGATCAGCCATGATCTCATTGAATGGTGGAGCAGACTTGATGGGCTGAATGGCCTACTTCTTCTCCTACGTCTATGGTCTTATGGTCTTTGGATCACTTCAATCTTATTATTGTCTCTCATCATATAAGGATCCCACACACAACTTGAATACTCCAGGATTGGATGAACCGTGTTAAACCAATTGCATTTAAACAGTGTAACTTTCCAATTGTATAGATATAATTTTAAAAATAAATATAAAAGAGCACTGGCCATGATGTTCCCCAGAGCTACTCACGCCCTCCAGTTACTGTACGGCAAAACCAGGAGTTTCCACATGTCTTCTGGCCCAGTAACACCAGTGGAACAAGAGCATCTTCATGGAATTTCCTAGCTATACTTTTCTGGGCTGTATCTTGTTTTGTTCAATTTCACACAACTCCTCCATTATGAAAAAAATGATGGATTTCTACTGCAGTATGGCTTGCATATATATCACCTGACTAACGATTCTTCATATGTTACATAGTGAGTGTGGGCAGGCAACCCTACCACACCAGACATCACAACTAAGTTCAATCCTATCTTCACCCAACACATATACAGTTTTCCAGCAGGAATTATTGGATAGTGATCATGTCCACAGGGATTGTCCTGCTTATTTGCCATAACTTCAGTTACACTGTTTATACAAAGTTTCAGCAAATGAAAAGAAAAATAAAGGCTTGCATTTATATAGCACTATTTACAATCATCAGAAGTCTCAAAGTGCTTCACAGCCACTTTCAGTCACTGTTGTAATATAAGAAATGCGGCAGGCAATATGTGCACAGCAAACCCTCACAAACAGCAATGTGCTAATGACCAGATAATCTATCTTGTGTGATGTTGATTAAGAGATAAATATTGGGCAAGGCACCAGGGATAACAACCCTGCTCTTCTTCAAAATAGTGAATCTTTTACATCCCCTAAAAGGATAACAGAGCACAGGTTTAACATTTCATCTGGAGGATGGCATCTCAAACAGCGTAGCACTCCCTTAGTA
Organism: Cetorhinus maximus; assembly: GCF_964194155.1. Classification (NCBI taxonomy): domain Eukaryota; kingdom Metazoa; phylum Chordata; class Chondrichthyes; order Lamniformes; family Cetorhinidae; genus Cetorhinus; species Cetorhinus maximus. The sequence goes on from NC_135892.1 coordinate 81,227,244, forward strand.
CTGCATTAGAGCGTCAGCATTGGGTTTTGTGCTCAAGTCGTGCAGCGCAACTTGAACCCAGAACTTTAGGACTCAGAGGCAAGAGTGCTACCAACTGAGTCATAGCTGACAGACTCACAGGAGCAGTAGATTCCTCCTTGGGTATTCACATATATATAGGAATCTTGGCTTATTTTCCTTTCCTTAAACCATGAATTGTGTGGAGAATTGTAGTTGTTTACCAGCAGTACCCCAGCTAACCCAACATAGACTGGAAATTAAACCTTCTGTTCAGTATTGCTCACATACCTATCAAATCATCATAGTGCTCAGTGATCTGAATAAAATCTTAATTCCAGAACAATCAAAGAAAGTAGGGCACTGCCAATCTGATTCAATCACCTCTCCCTAATTATTTCATTAATTAGTATTTTTATTACTAAAACATTGAGGTGAATGGACAAAACCCTTGATAACGCAAAGATTTGGAGAGAAGAGAAATCAAGAAAGTTTGGTTTTAAGAGACTAGTTTGGAGAAGGAAGGGTTAAGGAGTTCCACTGACTTGGAGTCCTGGGAAAGAATGAGGTAGAATAGGATACAAAACATTAATTTTTGACATCAATGTGGTAAGGGCTTGTGAAAGAGAAAATTTAAATAAAATCTAACATTTGTAGCTCATGAAGATTAAAAGGGAGCATGTGACCTATTTTATGAAAGCCATCTTTATTAGTGCTAGGGTCCATGCTGACAGACAATCTGCCCCTTGATGGAAAACTTGATACACGCATAGGAAAAGCAGCAACCACCTTTGGTGAACCCATGAAACATACATGAAATAAAATCAAGCTGACCCTTAGGACCAAGCTGATAGTTTATAAGACCAGCATCTTGTTGTATGGCTATGAAACATGGACGACTTACAGCTATCAAGAAAAGAAGTTCAACAATTCCCATCTTTGCTGCCTGTGGCACATTACGGGTACATTGAGGCAAGACAAAATCACAAATACAGCAAAGGCAGAGCTCCCAAGTTTGTTAACACTCATCAGAGGCAACTTCATTGACTTGGGCTTGTTCACAGGATGGAAGACGGTCACATGCCCAAGAACTTTCTATATGGTCAGGTAGTGGGAGCCAGACAACCAGTGGGATGCCCAAAGCTTCGCTTCAAGGATTTTTGTAAACATGATATGAAGACCCTAAACATCGTTTATCACACCTGGGAGTCACTAGCTGATGACAGAAGAAAATAGCGACACCTCTTATGGGCACCACCACAATGACCAGTGGCTACAGCAACTTGGCAACAGACAGCAACACCAAAAACAACAACCCATAGTAACACTTGGAAGCTTCATGAGCAGTAATTTTGGCAGAACCTGCCTCTCAAGGATTGGCCCTTTCTGCCCTCAGCAAAGGTGTGCCATATGAAAACACCCCATCTGAAATGGATAATTTGCTGTATGTCCATCATCTTTTGTAGATGGAAGAATGCCAATGATCTTTAATAGTACGTGAACACTGCAGGTGAGGATATTGACCAACAGTGCTGGAGATCCAATGGTAGAAACATGCTGCATTCTATGACAAATAAATAAAAATACATTTGTAAGATCAGAGTTGGAATCACTTTTTTATTCTATGTTATTCATTCACGGGATGTGGGCTTTGCTGGCTGGGCCAGCATTTATTGGGTAACATTTTTTGCTTGGTGGGCGGGCACACCAATGGTGGTGTTCCCATCTACCTGCTGCCCTTGTCCTTCTAGGTGGTAGTGGTCGTGGGTTTGGAAGGTGCTGTCTAAGGAGCCTTGGTGAATTCCTGCAGTGCATCTTGTAGATGGTACATACTGCTGCCACTGTGCGTTGGTGGTGGAGGGAGTGAATATTTGTGGATGTGGTGCCAATCAAGTGGGCTGCTTTGTCCCGGATGGTGTCAAACTCCTTGAGTGTTGTGGGAGCTGCACTCATCCAGGCAAGTGGAGAGTATTCCATCGCATTCCTGATTTGTGCCTTGTAGATGGTGGACAGGCTTTGGGGAGTCAGGAGGTGAGTTATAGCACAACTGCTGATGCATGAGTACTTTTGGTTGTCAAGGTCAAGCTAACTGTCAGATTCAGAGCAAGTCTATTCACGGCACAAGGACTCAATAATTGGGGATATGCTGACCAAAATGCATGGGCCTTCTTATAAAGCTACACTGAAAGGTTTCCAACCTCCAATAATTGTGTGATTAGGCTGCCAGGCAACAGCAGCAGTTGGTAAAGTGATTGCAGAATGGCTTAAAAAAACAGAGGTTGTGACTGACTGATTAAAATAAAAATGCACAACCAACATCCCAAGTGAGGAAATGAAATGAAAAACAAAAGCCAATATCAAGTGCTTTGTAACACTGTGATTGTAGCCATGGATTGGTTAACAACAGGAGCAGATTACAGAATGATATTTATGATTATTAAAAAATCAAAGCTGGTGTCATAGGTAATATCTTGTGGCAAGGTATTCCAATCATTGATTAGACAAAGGAGAAAGGAGCTAACAGTGCATAGATATTATACCAAAATACGTTCTGTAATATAGATCAATAATTCTTTACCACATAAGAATCGGACTGAAAGAAGCCATTTAGTCCCTTCACCTCTATTTGAAAACATGGATTTGTTGATTTATAATTTATCCCATCTCCAGATTCAAAGCCAATAATCCTTCCTCAAGTCCCAAAATCTGCATCTCTGTGCCCAGCTCCAAAGTCCGTGGTCCTCCCTCCAGTCCCAATATCTGAAACTGTCCACTTCATCCTTTAACATGAATTTGCATGCTTCCTTTTTAAAAAGTCATTGATTGAGTACTCACATTGGTTGCAGACAATGTATTCATTTATGTGTGAAAACCAGCACGCACAGTAGTACCAACAGGGTTTGAAAAATACTAATTCAGCAGCTGAGAGAATAGCCCCTTTGTTTTCAGAGGAGAAAAGAAGTGAAATGAGAAAATCAGCCAGATGTACCTTTCAGCAGTAGTTAAAAGAAAAATTATAATACTGGTATGATCCCTGTAGAGATCGATAACCTGAAAAGAAAGAAATCCCCAAATGACACTGATGAATGGAATAGCGGGCCATAAATTCACTTTTTAAAATGTTTACTGTCGCAGTGAAATCCAAAATCAGCATAAAATAAAGCGTACATTAATAGTTCAATGTTGTCTCACTGCCATGAAGAGATATTAATGTGTTTAATATTATTAGAAATTATTTTTAAATTGGACTTGTAGTAGGGTCTGTGGCTGTGTGTGGCTTAATTGGATTAAAGCCAGCTAGTCTGGGCACTTTGATGTATAGTAGTTTGAGATGTTAATTAGATAAATGTAAGGCTAGAAGGTGAAGAGTACATTTACATTTGTTGAATAACCATTCAAAAGAAGGGAGTAAAACCTTGCACCTAGCTAGGAGACATCAAGCAATGTGTTTATATTACTAATAAAATTGGTGCTATGGAAGGGGTTTCATTGTTAGAAGAGGTGGAGTTCAAAGATCTGGTGATACAATGAGAATTTACATTCCAAGGGAAGGCTAGGTATAAACAGAAAGGAGTTTTGTATGTGCAGGTCAGAGGCATGTAAGATCTAAGCAGCCTGTAAGCCCAACAACTGTGTCTGCAAAGGAACTAAATTGTAAGGGACCTCATTTTGAATTTGTTAAGGTGCTCTGCCTAGTGCCTGTTTAAAGTCTATGGGCAGAATGTTGCTGCCGACGAGTTGGGGGCGGGGCCCACTCGCCGACGTGTAAAATGACGTGGGATAACGTCGAGCGGAACCCCCGACAGCATCCCGCCCCATTTAAATTTTCAGGAAGGCGGGGACACAGCAAACTCAGCTGCGGGCCCATCGACCTGTCAATGGCCAATTGAGCCGATTGACAGGATCATTTAAACAACTAAAGGACCTGCCTGTCCAACCTTAAGGCTGGCGGGCAGGCCAGGAGCCCCGGCGGCAAATAGAGAAAACATGAAACCTCATCCACCGGCGGGATGAGGTTTCATGCAGGGTTTTCAAAATTTTAATAAAGTTATTCTGTAAATTCTGAACATGTCCCATGAGGGGGACATGTTAGGGTTTTTTTTTCTATTTTTAGTCTTTTTCAAAGTGGAAGTGATCTCCCTGAGGCTGCACTTTGCCTCAGGGAGATGTGCGCTCTTTCGAACGCATGCCCGAAAGAGCACGTGCTCGCTTTTAGGGAATCCCCCCACTGCCCGCACAGGAAGCACATAGCACTTCCCGCCGGGCGTCACGCTGGGCAGGCCCACGTAAAATGGTGGTGCAGCCCGCTTCGCTGGCAGGGATCAGCTCCCCGCCCGCCGGAGATTGGGTCGGGCCCGCCTGCACGACAGGCAGAAAATTCTGCCCTATGGGTTATTGTTGCCTTGGTGAAGATTTACCTGGGAGTGATTAACTTGCGGATTTGTTTAAAAGTTATTATGGTAGTAATCTGTAGACCTGTGTATGTGTTTAAATTTGTTAAATTAATTAATAAATATATATTTTTATATTATAATAAATAATATTTAAATTAATAAATGTTTAATTTAGTTGTATATTTATAAAAAAACCTGGAGGATTGGTGGTTTCATTCCTGAATTCAGAGCTACATCTCATACATACCAATTGAAAATATAGGTTATGATAGTTGTTCAAGTTTGCCCCAGGGATTTAAACAACTCAGCCTTTACCAACTGCTGTGTCATAACAATTGGGGGCTCTTGGCGGGGTTAATATTTGCAATTCCTTGATTGGTTTGGAATTGGTGAATCTTAGGGTTACGAGTATGAGAAAGCACTTTGAATTCAGGGGAAGAATTTTACCACAGCGGGATTTTACGTTCCCGCTGAAGTCAATGGGGTTTATAATGGCTCGCTGCATTTTATGGCCCCGTCCCTGCTGAAATGGGGCCGAAAAATTCTGCCCCAGGAGTTGGTGAGGTACGTTTATTAGCGGTGAAGCTGCAAGATGGCTTTGGCAATTTCTAAGACTTTTCTGGGAGTAGAAGATATAACTCTGATTGGGTTACAAAAAATAACCAAGAGAAAGTTAACAGAGTTGGCAGATAAGTTAAAATTGGGGTTACCTGCAGGGACTAGGAAATCAGATATAACAAAAAGTATAGCGCACAGCATCTACAGTTGGACGTGCTCCCTGACACTGGCGAGTCACAGCTGGAGGTACTGAGACTTCAGTTACAAATGAAGACGCTTGAACTTGAACAAGCAAAGGAACTAAAAAAACTTGAATTAGAAGCAAAGGAAAGTGCAATGGCATTTAAAATGGAGCAAGCAGAAAGGCGGGGAAAAGAAAGGAAGTTGGAATTGGAATTTCAGGCAAGAGAGAAGGATAAAGAAAGAGAGGCAAAGGAAAGAGAGAAAGAAAGAGAAAGGGAATACCTGCTTAAAATGCTGGAAGTGAAAAAAGAGTTCTGATAATGAAAAAACCTTTAACCTAAAGCCCAGTGGGGAGATGTTTGAATTTGTACAAGCGCTTCCAAAGTTTGAGGAAAAAGATATTGAAGCATTTTTTATTTTTTATTTGAGAAGATAGCTAAACAGATAGTGGCCACAGGACCACTGGATGTTATTGTTACAGTCTAAGTTGGTGGGTAGAGCGCATGAGGTGTATGCTTCGCTGTCCAAAGAAGTATCGGTGAATTATGGTGTGGTGAAAAAGGCTATTTTGAGTGCGTGTGAGTTGGCACCAGAAGCATACAGGCAGAAAGTTAGAAATATGAGAAAACAGCCTGGGCAAACTTATATTGAATTTGAGAGAGTAAAATAAAGTAATTTTGACCAGTGGATATGAGCGTTAAAAATAGAGACAACAGGTGGAATTTTCCACACCCGCCTGCCGCCAAGATCGTCCAGTCCCACTGCAAGTCAATGGACTTCTGGCTGGGGCACCACCTTGCCTGCATCGGGTCCCACCCGGGACAGGGCCGGAAAATCCCGGCCAACATATGCAGCTCTTAGGGAAGTAATTCTTTTGGAAGAATTTAAAGACTCAATCCCTTCGGTAGTGAGAACTCATGTGGAGGTACAGAGGGTTCAAACTGTAAGGCAAGCAACAGAGATAGCTAATGGTTGTGAGTTAGTTCATAGAGCTAAACATTTTTCTCGTCACCCTTTCAAATCGGTAAATGATAGAAAGTGGGAAAGTAAAAGGAAGGTGGGTAGTCAGGGAAGAGGAGTAGCTGCAAATTCCCAGGAAGTTTTTTCTCAGAATAAAAAGGAAGGTGCTGAGGGTAGGATTGACAATCGAAAATTGAGGTGTTTTCATTGTAATGAAGTGGGGCACACAAAGTCAGTGTGCTGGAAATTGCAGGGAATATCTGTTGAAATTATTGGGGTACAGAAAAGTCCTGGAAGTAAAAGTACTGTAGGTTCTGAGGTCAGGCACAGGAAAAACCAGTGGTTTATGTAAAGGTAAAACAGGGAGAATCAGTGATAGGTAAAGAAGTAGGAATGTGTTCACAGTTTACCCAAGAGAATTCTGAGGAGCAGGTTGCAGAAATATTTGAAGGCTTTGGGCAGCATTTTCTGGTCGGCGAGCGGGGGCAGGGCCTGCTCGCCGACATGTAAAATGACGTGGCGTGAAGTTAGGCATGCGTCCCGATGTCACCCTGCATCATTTAGCTTTTCAGTTCGGCAGGCGCACAGCCAGCCCGCCGAACTCTCAACAGCCTATTATGGCCATTCAAAAACTAATTAATGAACTTAATGGGCCTGCCCATCCAACTTTAAGGTTGGTGGGCAGGCAAGGAGGCCAGATGGCCTTCGGATAATGCATGAAACCTCAACCACAGGCGGGGTGAGGTTTCATGTAAGATTTAAGATTTCATGAAAAATTTTTAATAAAAATAATGGACATGTCCCATCCCATGAGACAGTTTCACATGAGGGGACATGTCCTTAACATTTTTTCTGTCTTTAATTAGGTTTTTAAAAGTAATACTGATCTCCCTGAGGCAGCACTTTGCCTTAGGGAGGTCTATGTGCACTTTCTCGCCCGCATGAAAGAGTGCACTCCCGGCTCAGGGAATCTCTCCACCCCACCACCTGCACAGACAGCGCACAGCACTTCCAGGCGGATGTCACGCTGGGTGGGCCTTAATTGGCCTGCCCATTTAAAATGGCAGCACACCTCCAAATGGGGGTGCTGATTGGGAACCCACCCATTCCTGCCCAAACCCCCAACGGGGGAAGAATGCTGCCCAGAATTGTGTGTGAAGGGAAAGTCTTTCCATGTGTACAGGATGGGGTAGGTAAAAATGTTAAAATGTTAAGAGACACAGGGGCTAGTCAACCCTTAATGTTATGGGATAGTGACATTTGTTGTTCAAAGGGAGTATTGCAGGAGCAGGTGATAATAAGTGGGGTTCATGGAGCTGCTAAACCTACCTTCTCATGGAAGATAGATTTAAAGAGCAAATGGGAGACAGCTGAAGTTATTGTTGGGGTGGTGAAAAAATTGCCCATTGCAGGGGTTCAATTTATTTTGGATAATGATATAGCTGGATCACAAATGTGGATGATGCCTAAGGTCATTGAGCAGCCTGTGGAAGTGGGTTCAACAGAGGTGTTACAGATAGTGCTTCCTGGATTGTTTCCAGATTATGTGATAACGAGATCACAGGTACACAGGCTGAAACAAGAAAAACAAGAACAGCAGGCAGTTCAAAGGCAAGAAGAAGGTGTCTAAATCCAATTAGCTAGCACTGTGTTTGATAACATTGTTCAAGAAGAAAGACTACAGGACGATTCAGCTGAAGTGTTTAACTCAAGGAGGTTAGTAGAGTTACAGATAAATGATTTGCAATTAAAACAGTTGTATCAGAAAGCTTACCCAGAAATAAAAGCAAAATGTATACCAGTATGTTATTACCTTAAGAGTGATATTTTAAGGAGAAAATGGAGCCCGAATCATGTCTTAGCAAATGAAAGCTGGAGCGAGGGGCATCAGATTGTCATCCCATTAGAGTACAAAAATGAGATTCTGAGAATTGCTCATGAAATTCCAATGGGGGGACATTTAGGAATTAAGAAAACACAGGAAAAGATACAGAGGCTTTTTTTGGCTAGGATTGCTTAGGGGTGTCATCAAATTCTGTAGAACATGTCACACATGTCATATAACAGGGAAATCACAAGCAGTGATTAAGCCAGCACCTTTAATCCTAATACCAGCATTTGAAAAACCCTTTACTAGGGTCATGATCGATTGTGTAGGACCCCTCCCTAAGATTAAAAGTAGAAATCAGTACTTACTGGCAATAATGGATGTGTCTACCAGGTTTCCTGAAGCGGTACCTTTAAGGAATATTACAACAAAGAAGATTGTGGAGGAGTTGACTAAATTTTTAACAAGATATGGTTTACCTAAAGAACTACAATCAGATCAAGGTTTAAATTTTATGTCTCAGCTGTTTAAGGAAGTAATGAACAGTTTGGGGATAAAACAGTTTAAGTCAACAGCTTATCATCCAGAGTCACAAGGAGCTGTGGAAATGTGGTATCAAATTTGAAAAACCACGATGAGAGCATACTGTCAGGATTATCCACAGGGTTAGGATAGTGGAATTCCATTGCTATTAGGGACGCTCCTAATGCATCGACTGGTTTTAGCACTTTTGAACTAGTTTATGGTCATGAGGTAAGGGGACCACTGAAATTGATTCATGAGAAATTGGTGGGTCAAAATTCAGAAACTATTCTCCTGGATTACGTATCAAATTTCAAGGAATGATTGAACACAGCATGCGAGTTAGCTAGGGAATATTTAAAGGTATCACAGCAAGTGATGAAAATGAAGGCAGATAAGAAAGCAAAAGCTTACAGTTTTGTTTCAGGAAAGAAAGTACTAGTTTTGTTACCAGCACGAGGTGATTCATTAAATGCAAGGTTTAATGGACCTTACAGGGTTGAAAAGAAATTGAGTGAAGTAAGTTATTTAATAAATACTCCAGATAGAAGAAAGAGACAGAGAGTGTGTCATATAAATATACTTAAAAAGTACCTTGACAGGGAAGAGGAGCAAAAAGGGATGTTAGTGATGGTGGATGATGAGAAAGAGGTAGAAATGCAGGCTCTGAAATTGATTTTCCTCTAATCCAATTGGATAATGAGGGAGTACTTGAAAATTTAAATGAAATATTGAGTTACCTTCCAAACAAGTATTAAAGTGATTTGGAAAAGCCATTGCAGTGACACAAACCTATATGTGGAAGAAAATTGTGAAAGACAGATGTAACTATACATTATGTCTCTGTATAGGTTTCATCTTCAATAAGGCAACATCTGTATAGATTAAATCCAGCAAAGTTATGACAAGTACAAAAAGAAATTGACTTCATGCTTCAAAATGATATCATTGAGTCTAGTTGCAGTAACTGGAGTTCACCTATTGTGCTGGTACCGAAACCAGATGGAACACAAAGACTGTGGGCAGAATTTTGCCCTTGATGGGCAGGCGGGCCCCACCGACTCGGCGGCAGGTGGGCAGCCAATCGCCGCAGCCAAGGCGGGCCCTGCCACCATTTTGAGTGGGCGGACCAATTAAGGCCCGCCCAGTGGGCTGCCCGACGGGAAGCACTATGCGCTTCCTATGCGCAGGGGTGGGGTGGGGGAGGGATTCCCCAACTGACTAAGTGCTGTCTCAGGGAGATCGGTGAAAGTTTTATAAACATCAAAAAATAGAAAAATAAAAAAATTATTAAAATGTCCCCCTCATGTGACAATGTCACACGAGATGGGACATGTTAATAAATATGACTAAAACTTTATTAAACTTTTTAAAAACAGACATGAAACCTCATCCTGCCTTCCTGAATATTTAAATGGGGCGGGATGACGTCGGGGGTTCCCCCCGACATCATCTCGCGTCATTTTTGCGTTGGCGAGCGGGCCCCACCCCCAACATGCCAACCGAAAAGTTCTGGCCTGTGTGTGGGCTATCAAAAGGTGAATGTGGTGACAAAAGTGGGTTCATATTCCATACCTTGGTTGGAGGATTGCATTGAGAAAGTGGGACAATTGAAATTTACCACAAAGATTGACTTGCTAAAAGGATATTGGCAGGTACCATTCTCGGAGACAGCAAAGGAGATATCAGCTTTTGTGATGCCAAATGGACTATATCAGTTTAAAGTCATGGCATTTGGTATAAAGAATGCATCTGTGACATTTCAAAGACTGACAAACAAAGTAATTGCAGGCCTAAGCAATTGCGCCGTTTATATTGACGATCTGATAGTTTTCAGTCAGACATGGGAGGAGCATTTACACCATCTGGAAGAATTATTTTCTTGATTACAAAGCTAATTTGGTGATGAACTTGGCTAAAAGTGAATTTGCAAAAGCGCAAGTTACATATCAAGGCCATACCTTTGGACATGTTAAGATGGCTCTGAGAGATGCCAAAGTCAAGGCTATTGTGGATTTCCCAGTGCCTGCAACAAAACAAGAAGTTTTGAGATTTCTGGGCATGAGTGGGTTTTACCGGAAATTTGTACCAAATGTTTGCAGTGTGGTTGCTCCACTGACTGAACTATTAAAAAAGAACAAGAAGTTTCAATGGACACTGGAGTGTCAGAGTCATTTTATAGTTTGAAAACTGTATTAATTATGACTCCAATTTTGGCAGTACCCAATTTTGAAAGCAATTTAAGTTGGCCATTGATGCACACTGGAATTGTCATCTTCTTGTAACAGTACGACCCCAGTGCCAATATCACTTGCATCAATGGCCAACTTAAATTGTTTTCATAATTCATAATTCATAATACCCCAATAGGGTATTTTTCACGGAAGCTGAATATACAACAGGTGGGATATTCAATGAGTGAAAAAGAGACCTTGGGTTTGGTGTTAGCGTTGCAGCATTTTGAAATTTATGTTGCACACAATTCTTTAGAAACAATTGTTTATACAGACTATAATCCTTTGAAGTTTTTGGACAAATTTTGAGACAAAGTGCAAGACTTTTCGGGTGAAGTCTATTATTACAACAATTTAATCTATGGATTATACATATTGCTAGTAGAGAAAATCTGTTCACAGATGCTTTATCAAGAGTTTGAAACTTAAAAGAAAATTACACATTTTTCAAATCCTGGACGCCTAACTGGAGTGATTTCTGTTGATACCAAGGACGTGGGTATATATATATATATATATATATATGCATGCATCTGGTAATATAATCGTGTAATAAGTATAGGAGACGGTGTGAGATGGGTTATTAAAAAATGAAGCCTTCTTTTAAAATTATGACGGTTCATTTTTCGATAGAGATGGGGAGGTCATGAAGAGATATTAATGTGTTTAATGTTATTGGAAATTATTTTTAAATTGGACTTGTAGTAGGGTCTGTGACTGTGTGTGGCTTAATTGGATTAAAGCCAGCTAGTCTGGGCGCTTTGATGTATAGTAGTTTGAGATGTTAATTAGATAAACATAAGGCTAGAAGGTAAAGAGTACATTTACATTTGTTGAGTAACCATTCAAAAGAAGGGAGTAAAACCTTGCACCTAGCTAGGAGACATCAAGCAATGTGTTTATATTACTAATAAAATTGGTGCTATGGAAGGGGTTTCATTGTTAGAAGAGGTGGAGTTCAAAGACCTAGTGATACAATGAGAATTTACATTGAAAGGGAAGGAGTGATTTCAGTGCAAAAGATAAGGCTGAAGCATTCGCAACAATCTTCAGCCAGAAGTGCCGACTGGATGATTTATCACAGCCTCCTCCAGAGGTCCCCAGCATCACAGATGCCAGTCTTCAGCCAGTTCAATTCACTCTACGTGATATCAAGAAATGGCTGAAGGCACTGGATACTGCAAAGGCTATGGGCCCTGACAACATTCCAGCAATAGTACTGAGGACTTGTGCTCCAGAACTTGCTGCACCCCTAGTCAAGCTGTTCCAGTACAGCTACAACACTGGCAAACAACCAGGCAATGTGGAAATTACCCAGGTATATCCTGTACACAAAAAGCAGGACAAATCAAACCCAGCCAATTACCGCCCCATCAGTCTACTCTCCATCATCAGTAAATTAATGGAAAGGTTCATCAACAGTGCCAACAAGAGGCACTTGCTTAGCGATAACCTGTTCTCTGACACCCAGTTTGGGTTCCGCCAAGGCCACTCAGCATCTGACCTCATTACAGCCTTGGTTGAAACATGGACAAAGGAGCTGAACTCCTGAGGTGAGGTGAGAGTGACTGCCCATGACATCAAGGCAACATTTGACCAAGTGTGGCATCAAGGAGCCCAAGCAAAACTGGAGTCATTGGGAATTAGTGAGAAAACACTTCATTGGTTGGAGTCATACCTAGTACAAAAGAAAATGGTGGTGGTCGTTGGAGGTCAGTCATCTCAGCTCCATGACATCGCTGCAGGAGTTCCTCAGGCCCAATCATGTTCAGCTGCTTAATCAATGACCTTCCTTCCATCATAAGGTCAGAAGTAGGGATGTTTGCTGATGATTATACAATGTTCAGCACCATTCGCGACTCCTCAGATACTAAAGATGTCCATGTCTGAATGCAGCAAGATCTGGACAATATCCAGGCTTGGACTGACAAGTGGCAAGTAACATTCATGCTACACAAGTGTCAGGCAATGACCATCTCCAACAAGAGAGAATCCAACTATCACCCCTTGATGTTCAATAGCATTACCATCACTGAATCCCACAACACTGAAGAAGCTTGACACCATCCAGGACAAAGCAGCTTGCTTGATCGTCACCACATCCACAAATAATCACTCCCTCCACCACCGACGCACAGTAACATCAATATGTACCGTCTACAAGATGCACTGCAGGAATTCACCAAAGCTCCTTAGAGAGCACCTTGCAAACCCACAACCACTACCACCTAGAAGGACAAGGGCAGAAGATAGATGGGAAGTCCAACATTTGGAGGTTCCCCTCCAGGTGACTCACCATCCTGACTTGGAAATATATCGCCGTTCCTTCACTGTCGCTGGGTCAAGATCCTAGAACTCCCTTCCTAACAGCACTGTGGGTGTACCTACACAACATAGACTGCAGCGGTTCAAGAAGGCAGCTCATCACCATCTTCTCAAGGGCAACTAGGGATGGACAATAAATGCTGGCCCAGCCAGCGAAACCCACATCCCATGAATGAATTTTAAAAAAAGGCTAGATATAAACAGAAAGGAGTTTTGTATGTGCAGGTCGGAGGCATGTAAGATCTAAGCAGCCTGTAAGCCCTACAACTGTGTCTGCAAAGGAACTAAGTTGCAAGGGACCGCATTTTGAATTTGTAAGGTCAACTGTGCTTTGCCTGGTGTCTGCTTAAAGTCTATGGGTTATTGTTGCCTTGGTGAAGATTTGCCTGAGTGATTAATTTGGGGATTTGTTTAAAAGTTATTAAGGTAATAATTTGTAGACATGTGTATGCATTTAAATTTGTTGTTAAATTAATAAATGTTTAGTTTAGTTTTATGTAAAAAACCTCTGGAGATTTGGTGATTTTATCCCTGAATTCAGTGATGGTAATGCCATTGAACATCAAGGGGTGATGGTTGGATTCTCTCTTGTTGGAGATGGTCTTTGCCTGGCACTTGTGTGGCACAAATGTTGCTTGCCACTTGTCAGCCCATGCCTGGATATTGTCCAGGTCTCGCTGCATTTGGACATGGGCTGCTTCAGCATCTGAGGAGTTGTGAATGGTGCTAAACATCATTATATGGCTGGACCAGTTCAGTTTCTGTTAAATGGTAATCCCCAGGTTGTTGATAGTGGAGAATTCAGCAATGTTAATGTCATGGAACATCAAGGGGGAATGGTTAGATCTTCCTTGTTGAAGATGGTCATTGCCTGGCACTTGTGTGGTGAAAGTGTTACTTATATGTACAAGATTATAGTTCTATGAAACAAGAGTTTATTATTTTTCTTTAAAACCCTCCTTTTCCAATTAGTTGCTCCAAATATACTCATAATGGTGACTGCAAAGCTACTATGCCATATGATGTGATATTGCATGAAAAAATGTGTCAGCTATTAACACTTACACATGTGAATAGTGTAAAACTGCATTGGTTATAATAATTCAAATGAAGTGGCCATGGCCTGAATTTCACACTTGGTGTGCGCACCAAGACGGCAGGAGCGGAAGTGGATGTGGAATCCACTCCCAGCCGCGGTCGTGTTGCAAACACGATTTTACGTTGGATGACCAGTTGTTATGGCACAGCTGATGGCAAACGCTGAGTTGTTCAAATCCCAAAGGGAAACTTGAAACAACTGCCACAACTTGTTTTGCGGTTTGAATAAATTTCAAGTTGCAGCCTTGAATTCAGTAGTAATAAGACCACCAAGTCTTATAGGTTTTACAAATCTAGATTAAACATTTGTTGATAAGAGAAATGATTTTTAAATACATACATAGATCTACAAATTACTACTTTGGTAACTTCTAAATCCCCTAATCAATGTAACTCCCAGTTACACTTTCATTAAGGCAACAGTAAGACATGGATTTTAAAAGACCCAGGCAAAGAAACACAATACCCTGAACAAGCCGAATTCAAAATTAGTTTTCTGAACTTCAGTTCTTTGAAGAGAGCAGCTTGAGGCATAGATGCCAAAGGCACTTCACACTTGTAAGATCTTAAAATGCCTTCCCTTACAAACATATATAAAAACAAAAAGCTACTGCGGATGCTGGAAATCCAAAACAAAAACAGAATTACCTGAACTCGAAACGTCAGCTTTTTTCTTCTCCACTGATGCTGCCAGACCTGCTGAGTTTTTCCAGGTAATTCTGTTTTTGTTTCCCTTACAAACAGTCTTCCCTCTATACATATTTCCCTCTTTGAACGCAAATACCCATTGTTTCACTATGCCTTTGGACTTTATCATCCTGATAATAAAAACCTCTCATAGCACTAAGTTTTACCAATAATCTTTGGGAAAAATAAACACACTCTTTCTAAACCTCACCTAGTTAGGTGACACATTTCACTCCCTCTTTTGAAAACAATCTAGTCTGATTTATTTAAAAATGCAAATGTTCCCTTGACAACTATGGGGAGAATTTTCTCCCCGTCGGGGGTGCTGAGCGGGACCGGGCACGGGCGGGCATGCAGCCAACTCCGGTGCCACCCACCAAACTGAAGATCTGAATGAGGCATGGTGATGTCGGGATACACGCCATTTTATGTGTCATTTTAGGCATCAGCGAGCGGGGCCCACCCCAGCACGCTGACCAGAAGATTCAGGCCTATGTTTCTAAACTTACCCATGTTTACCTAATTAACACTTCAAACCTAACTTCTCTTCTTACATCAAAGCACCCAGACTAATTCAATTAAGTCTCACACACACACACACACAGACATATATAGACACATAAACGCATCCCACTATTGCTCTATTTTACAATAAATTCCAATAACGTTATGAAAATGATCATATCTTCCTGACACAATTAAGGTCCGCCCAGCATGAAACACGTCTTCTCAATGTTCGGGAAGGGCCAGCAGGGGCGGGAGCTGTCGGGCACCGGGTCCAATGGAAACTAGGTGGGCACTTTAAAAGCATCAGAGGCAGTTCCCTGAAGGCTGCCAGGGGAGAATCTTTGGAGTCTGTCCAGGAAACCATTTCATTCGAACAATGGCCTCACCAGTGGCTGGAGACAGGAGGGCAAGTCGGGTGGGCACTTGGCCCCCTGTTTCTCAGACGAGTGCCTCGCAGTCCTTGTGGAGAAGGTCGGTGTCAGACAGGGCACTCTCGTAACCAGGGATGGCAGGCGGAGGCCACCACACCTGATCAAAAAAGCCTAGGAGGAGGTGGCAGCTGAGGTCAGCGGCCACGATGTTGTGCGGCGCACATGAGTGCAGTGCCACAAAAGGTTCAACAATATGCTGCGCTTGGCAAGGGTGAGTACCATGTTGGCATGGATCAGTGTAGAGAAGTGTTAAGGGCTGGCCGTCCCCTCCAGGAGCTCAGGGCTGTTAGAGACTGAGTGCCAACTGTCACTGACATCAGCGCCGGCCAAAGGGCGAGCCCTGGCTGCTTGGACTGAGTGCCTTACAGGTCGAGGCCCACAACTCAGATGTGTCCTGCAAGGTGTTCCTCAGGTGGCATTGGCCAAGCTGCAGTGACGCTGCAGGTAGAGAGTACACAAATCAATGCTCCTCTGTCCTTTCAGGAGAAGAGAAGCCACAACACCAACGAAAGAACTAAGGCAGGTGGAGGCCCCCCTAACCTCCTCATTCTGATGAGGTACAAGATGGATGGCTTGGAGCTGGAGTGCCACCTTGGTCAGCCAGTTGTGGAGAGGCAGGGATGTCAGACGTAGGTAAGAGTGCAGTGCACAGAGGTGAGAGTGTCAGACTGTGCAACCATTCTTGTGTAGTCTCATCATTAATGGGAGCCTCAAACCTGGAGTCCCCATTGATCATTGAAAGATGATGGCACCACGATGAAGATCTTCATTGTCTCACCAGGGTGCGTGGCATGCACAGTGACAGTGTGATGACTTAAACTAATGACATGTAGTTGTTCTCCCCTGGAATTGCCAGATCGCCCACAAACGCAGGACCTCAAAGAGCCACCTTTGACACCAGAGAACCACTGGGCTTTAGATGCACCTGCATCACACCCGCTCTCTGCACCAAGCACCCAGCACAGATACCAGCACCTTGCTGGGCATTAGATCATTGGCTAGAATATCATTGCATAGCAGTGAGGGCACTTCACACTCACTTGAGGAGCAAGCAGAGGCAGAGAGTGCCCAGGGCACTGGCAGTTGGAGGACTGCTGGAAACCAGGACGATACTAATTCAAAGGCAGATGATGAGCCTCTGGAGTCATCCATTAGGCATCAGATGCTGGATGTCCTGCTGGATGTGTGGGAGGATCTGATGGAGGTCCATGATGGTCTGTATGCCATAGTCTCTGTTGTGGAGGAGTCCATGTGGAGCAACAGCACTGTGCTGACCCTCATCACTGAGCACACTGTCACCTCCATTGTGTGACTGGCGACTCTCATGGAGAGGCAGCTCCAGGGACAGAATCAGTGGTTCCTGGGGTTGCGCTCGGACCTACACCCCCTCACACAGGCACTGACCTCAGAAGGTTAGTGCCAGGTTGGGAGATGGATGAGGCGCCCAGTATCCCAGCTAGGTGCCCATCCACCAAATGGCGAGCAGGGAGGTCCAGAGTGACCTGCTTGTTGTCTCTGCAGGCTCCTCTCAGGGTGCTCTGAATGATGGCAGCAGCTCCTCTGCCCCTGTAGCAGTGACCATGGCATCTGATGAGGCTGCGATGACTGGGGAGATGCCAACCGTGGCACTGGCCACTTCCTCCCAGGTGGGACCAGCACAGGATCTACTGGCCAGAGGGCAATCGCCAAGGTCATGAAGGCCAACAGGACAGGGATGCTGCTGCCAGCGAGGGGGTGAGGGGGGCGGGGTGGGGTGGGGGGGGGGGGTGCAAGAAGACAAAGCACTCGCAAACGTAAGTTTAAGGCACTGTGAGCACAAGATGACTGTTCACGGGTGATCTTCTGTTCTGCTATGTTTTGTTAATATGTTTACTGGTGTGACCATTAACACCAGATATTGCTATGTTCATTTGATGTGAGTGCCAACATGATGTAGATTTTGCTTTTGCCTTAATGGCCTGAGTATGCTTAAATTGTTTTTTAGGTGCAGGACACGCCAATATCTCATATGGACGTGAGCAGCTCTAAACTTTAGCACAGGCACTGAGTGGATGTAGGGTTCAATGGAAAGTGTCATTTCAAACATGCAGGATGGAGGCAGCAGCCCTGGCATGAGGTGGAAGCAGATCTTTGGCAGCCTAACTGAAGAAGCTTTGGATCAAGGCATCCCTGGTGCCCTTGACTCCCTGACAGATACAGAGGTCTGCCTCCACTCCCTCAGCATTCTCCTCACCGTGCTCCCTTTCTGACTCATCACTACATTCATCATCTGTGGCCTGTGGATCTGCCTCAAGATCCTCTTCTTCCAGTGGGTCCCCACCCTTGCCACAGCCAGATTGTGGAGAGTGCAGCATGCAACCACTATCACTGACATCTTGTTATGACACAGCAGTTGGTAAAGGCTGAATTATTTTAAATCCCAGAGGGAAACTTTAAACAACTGTCATAACCTATATTTTCATTTGGTGTGTTTGAGATTCAGCTCTGAAGTCAGAAATAAAACCCACCGAGCCTCAAGAGGTTTTTTATATAAATTAAATTAAATATTGATTAATTTAACAACAAATTTAAACACATACACATGTCTACAAATAACTACCATAATAACTTTTAAACAAATCCCCAAATTAATCACTCCCAGGTAATCTTTCCCAAGGCAACGATACCTCATAGACTTAAACAGACACGAGGCAAAGCACATTTTATCCTACAAATTCAAAATGAGGTTCCTTTCAACTTGGTTCCTTCACACAGTTGTAGGCTTACAGGCGGCATGTCTCTGACTCACACACATAAAACTCTTTTCCGTATATACCTAGCCTTCCCTTTGAATGCAAATTCTTACTGTATCACCAGGTCCTTTGAACTCCACCTCTTCTAATAATAAAACCCCTTTCATAGGACCAATTTTATTAGTAATATAAAAATATTGCTTGGTG
Organism: Cetorhinus maximus; assembly: GCF_964194155.1. Taxonomy (NCBI): domain Eukaryota; kingdom Metazoa; phylum Chordata; class Chondrichthyes; order Lamniformes; family Cetorhinidae; genus Cetorhinus; species Cetorhinus maximus. The sequence goes on from NC_135892.1 coordinate 81,245,907, forward strand.
TCTCCTAGCTAGGTGCAATATTTTACCCCCAATCTTTGAATGGTTTATTCAACAAAATGCAAACTTACTGTTTAACATCTTAAAACTACTATACATCAAAGTACCCAGACCAGTTGGTTTTAATCCAATTAAGACACACACGCTCACACCCACAGACACAGACCCTACTACAAGTCCAATTTAAATAATTTCCAATAACATTACATACATTAGTATCTTCATAACACATCTGCTCTGGGTGGTATTGTAGTGCTCCCCCTGAATGGTCCAAGCATCAGAAGCCTATCTTCAGAAGACCTATGGTCCTCTCTATCACTGCCCTTGTGGAGGTATGTCTCCTATTATAACGCTGCTCTGTCTCTGTTCTTGGGTGGCAGAGAGATGTCATAAGCCACCTTTTCAACGGATAGCCCTTGTCACCCAGCAGCCATTCATCCAGTCGAGCTGAAGCAGTGAACAGCCTTGGCACCTGTGAATGTCTGAAGATGTAAGCGTCATGGAAACTGCCAGGGCACCTTGCACAGACTTGCAGAATCTGCATCTTGTGGTCACAAACCATCTGGACGTTCATCGAGTGGAATCCCTTCCTGTTGACGAAGGCACCCGGCTGACCCGCTGGCACCTTGATGGCCACATGCGTGCATTCGATTGCACCCTCGATGTGGGGGAACCCAGCAATCACTGAAAACCGTCTGGCTCGCTCAGCCTGGCTGGCCTCGTACATACAGTAATGAATAAATGTCATTCCCCACCTGAACAGAGCATCAGTCACCAGCTTGACTCAACTGTGGACAGCTGATTGGGACACTCCACAAGTATCCCCAACTGATCCTTAGAAAGAGGCTGAGGCACAGAAGTTGAGGGCCACTGTGATCTTCAGAGCCACTGGCATGGGGTGTCCACCCACACAGTTGGAGGTGCAATGCTGAAGGAGACTCCGCCTCTCAAGGGAGACAGTGACCTCCATTTGTCAGATGGTTAGGCCTGAGATCAGCTCCGGCACCATGAGCACAAGAGGGAGAGTTCATGAGTGATTTTCTGTTCATTTATGTTTGGTTTATCTTTACTGGTCTGGGAAAGAAGACCAGAGAAAGTTCTGTAATTTATTTGGATTGTTTCTGAATGCTACATCTTGGTGCCTCCCCCTTGCTGACACCGGCAATAGGGCCAGTCTGCTGACTCTGCTGTCTTGTTGGCCTTGATGACCTTGGTGGGCGTCCTCTGGCCTGTGGAGCCTGTGCTGGCCCCACCTAGGAGGAAGCAGCCAGTGCAATGACTGGCATCTCCCCAGTCACTGCAGCCTCATCAGATGCGATATCAGTGATGGTATAGCAATGCAGAATCAAACTGTTGAGCTGGGAGCACATGGTCTGGGATATACATTTTGAAATTGAAGGCTGGCTATAAAAACCTGAAATGATTAAGGCCAGAGGAAGTGGAAAGCAAGATTTCTGACTAGGGGAAGGAAGTTAGGGTAAAATCTAGCACTGCTGGGTTTTTACTCCATTTTAATTTCTCCCTTCAAATTCTGGAGAGTAGGGCTGGTGTGAACCTCCTTGGAGGCCTTTAGCAACAACAACCTATATTTATATAGCGCCTTTAACGTAATGAAATGTCCCAAGGCACTTCGCAGGAATATTATAAGGTAAAGCATAACACTGGCCCACAGAAAGAAATATTAGGTCAGGTGACCAAAAGCTTGGTCAAAGAGGTAGGATTTAAGAAGCGTTTTAAATGAGGAAAGCGAGGTAGAGTGGCAGAGAGGAGTAGCGAGGGAATTACAGAGCTTGGGGCCAAGGCAACTGAAAGCATGGCCACCAATGGTGGAGCAATTAAGGCCAGAATTAGAGGAGCGCAGATATCTCTGACGGTTATGGCGTTGGAAGAGATTACAGAGTTAGGGAGGGGCGAGTCCATGGAAGGATTTGAAAACAAGGATCAGAATTTTAAATCAAGAACCTACTTGACCAGGAACCTTTGTAGATCGATGAGTACATGGATGACAGGGGGATGGAACTTCTAAGTCTCAAAATCTTCAATGGACAATGATTATTGATCCCCTTGGGATTGATTACTTTAGTCTGTAGAACCAAAGGCAGTAAAGACTTTCTTGGCTCAACTTTTCTTCAACCAAGAAGACCCTCAGGGCAAAACCAGACCAAGTGGCTTGGTGTAATTGACATTCTGGCACATACATCAGAGCAGGCATTGCGAAAGCATTCTTGTCGGTGGGATGTGTCTTCCCCAGTCATGCAAAGGACCTTATTCCCAGGATGTGCAATGAGGTCCCTGGCTTCAGGCTGGGAATGGTACAGGTTTTGTTCTGCTGCATTTCACCAGTGGAGCAGACCCCAAATATCCCTGGGCCTAGGTATCTCTCATTGTTGAGTCAAGACTGTTTTTTGCATAAACAGAATGATGGTTTACTAGATTCTCCCCAGGTTTGAGAGCCATGTCAATCTGTACATGAAATCAGATACTTTACCTTACCCTAATTTGATAGGACAAAGCAATTGATTTTGAACACCTCTATCAAATCTCCTCTTACTCTTTTCTTCTACAGGTAAATAACCCCAACTTCTTCAATCTTTTCATGTAACTGAGGGCAGGATCTTCCCCCCGTTGGGGGGGGTTGTGCAGGAGTGGGCGCGAGCAGGCGGGTTTCCGATCGGCGCTCCTGGTCAGGGGTGCGCTGCCATTTTATGCGGGCGGGCCTTAATTGGCCTGCCAAGCGTGACTTCCACCAGGAAGCGCTATGCGCTCACTATGCGAGCGGTGGGGGGATTCCCTGAGCTGGGAGTGAGCTCTTTCACGCATGCATGCGAAAGAGTGCACAGAACTCCCTGAGGCAAAGTGCTGCCTCAGGGAAATCGGCTCAGGTTTGAAAGATTGAATAAAGATCAGGAAAAAAATTACTGACATGTCCCCTCAGGTGCCACTGTCATATGAGCTGGGACATGTCAATTTCTTTTATTTAGACATTTCAGACAAAGTTTAGTACTCTCATGAAACCTCATTCCGCTCATCAATGAGGTTTCATGTTTTTTCTGAAGCCCGCCTGGGCTCCTGGCCTGCCCACCAACCTTAAGGTTGGACGGGCAGGTCCATTGATTACCTCATTACTTTATTAATGGCCTTAAGAGGCCGTTGATAGGTCGGCGGGCACACAGCCGACTCTGCTCCACGCCCGCCAACCTGAAAATGTAAATGATGTGGGGTGACGTCGGGATGCCTGCCCGACATCACCCCACGTCTTTTTACGCGTCGGCGAGCGGGCCCCACCCCTCCCGCTCGCCAACCGGAAAATGCATGCCTGAGATTCTTTATCTCTGGAACTATTCTTTTGGATCTTTTCTGCACTCTCTATAATGCCTTCACATCCTTCCTAAAGGCTGGTGCCCAGGACTAGATATGATACTCCAATTTGGTCTAACCACTGTTTTATAATGGTTTATTATAACTTCCTTGCTTTTGCACTCTATGCCTCTATTTATAAATCCCACGAGCTTTCTCAACCTGCTCTGACATCTTCAAAAGTCGGTGCACATATACTCCCCTGGTTCCTCTGCTCCTGCACCCCCTTTAGAATTTACCTTTTATTTTGTACTGCCTCTCCTCATTCTTCTTACCAGAATGAATCACTTGGCATTTCTCTGCATTGAATTTAATCTGCGACTGCCACCAGCCTGTATAACTCCTCTTACAGTTTATCATTATCCTCTTCAAAGATCACACTACTTCCAAGATTTGTGTCTTCCACAAATTTTGAAATTGTGCTCTCCATACCATTTAAATCACCAGCTGCCTCTACTAAAGCGAGATTTTGAGAGGCCAGGTGTGTGAAACCTAAAGTGTGCAGATTAGAACAAGCAACAGGAGGTCTGAACTTGGTGGCCGTGTTTGAATAGCCAGGGTACCCCTTTGGAGAGGTAAGGTACCACTTTGGATAGGGTCCCAGGACACCGTTGGGAGAGGCAAGGCACCCTTTGGGATTGTTAAAATTAAACTTAATTATGCACTTGTTACACACAAATTTTCAACGAGATCGCTTCTCATTCTTCAAAATTCGAGAGAAGATGGGCCCAGTTTCCTCAATCTCTCCTCATAAAACAATCCAGTCATTAGTCTTGTGAACCCCCACTGTAGTCCCTCCATGGCAAGTATATTCTTCCTTCGAAAAGGAGACCAAAACTGTGCACAATACTCAAGGTGCAGTCTCACCAAGACTCTATATCAATTGCAGCAAGACATCTTTACTTCCATACTCAAATCCTCTTTATTTAAAGCCACAAAAGTGTGCTGCTAGTTATTCAAATTGACCATACACTCAGGGGTTAAAAAACACACTGATTGTCGTAAGGGGAGGGAACAGGAATTTCAGTTCTCTCTCATCCCTGTCTGTAACAGTTCTCTTCGGATGAAGAGCTGAGTACTATTTTTAATATCTGTCCATCGAACTCAGAAAAATGCTCATAATCATTTAAATCTTTTTTAAAATATTTTTTCTTGGGTACAAATGAGAATGAGTGGACTAGTGATTACTATTGCATGCTGAGTACTCAGTCTCGGCTATGCTCATGTGGAGAGAGCCTAAGTGGAGCTCGGGCACTTCAGGATTGAGAATAAGATAGAAGTGAAAGCAGGAACAAATGTGAGAGTGAGAGAAAGAGAAAAAGAAGCAGAGTGGGAAAACAAGGAAGCAAAAGAGAGAGTGAGCAGGAGTGAGTGACGAGCAAATAATACCACTATTAGAAACTATGTCTGGGAGGCAGAAGACTGGTAAAATGATGCGGGAAGGTATCGGGGAATGTCCAGCATCTACCTGCCACCATGTCATTTTTCCCTGGTGGGAAAATTTTGTGGCAGATTGGCCACACACCAGGGGCCAATTGAACCACTTAAGTGGGCACCAACCAAGGGACACTTACTGTTTATGCTGGCATTTTGCCTGCTTCGGGAGGGCCTGCTGCATGGGCAGACCACCCGGTGAAACCTGGCGGCCTCCCAGTGGGTTCCGAGAGGGGGGATTTCCTTTAGGGCACTCCATGGCTTGCTGAGAGCCCCCCACCCCACCACCAGTGGTAATGGCTGCTCTTGTGACCAATGCACCACCGACACACAGCAACGCCCTCCCTGATCACCAGGGTCTGTCTGCCTGGCCCCAGAGGCCCAACCCCTCTTACCTATCTTTAAGGTGCCTCAGCCATTGAAACATCATCTATCTGAAGCTGCAGCCTCAGCAATGGCGACCGCTAATGGTGGCACTGCTGATGCTGCAAAGCTCCTGGTCCTCTGATTGGGCCAACAGCTCTTGGGGATGAACTTCTGTGTTAGTTGGGCAGCTGCTGGAAATAAGCCTCCCTGAGTCCCGCTGACAGCTGAAGCATGGTCGCTTGGTGCTTTCAGCTCCTGCAGCAGGACATGATTTGCCTCCATGGAATTCAGCCCAATATGTGGGAGTGAGTGAGTGAACAAGAGTGAGACAGTGAGAATGAAAGCCAAAATGATATAGTTAGAAAAAAGTGAGATTGCAAATGATTGAGTGAGTGAGTGAGAGAAGACTGAGAGGAGAGTAAAAGCGCGACTAAGAGTCAAAGGGAGCATTTGAGGCCCAAAATAGAGACAGAATGTGAGAGAGAGCTTTCAAGTGAGAGTTATTGCACCATTCTTGTGCACTTTGCAGCAGCCAGTTTCAGAGTAACATTCATACAGGGCAAGTGAAGGTTGCCTGTTCTCTTGGTCTCTGAACTTCACAACTGTTACTGATGTCAGTCAATAGTGACTGATAAAAGGCATACCGAGCAACATGGGAAAAATATCACGGTCAACATTTCTTTCCTATTACAATGGATGGCTTTGCCTGCAGCTCATTTAAGAACTGACAGAACTCATCCTTGAAGTGTAGAGAGACTCAGAATGTTATGTGATCCAGAGATTGGAATTTAGGCATTTCAACGAGAATTCTGTAGCACCAGAGTTGGCAGGCTGCTTGTTCAGTGATACAGAGAATATACAGAAACTATAATTCACTAGATTTAGCCAAATTTAAAATGTAGGTTGAATCATGTTGTTGTCGCATTTGAAAACAAAATTGTTTGAACTGTACAAGCTCTGCCTAAATCTATTCATAAGAACACAAGAAATAGGAGCCAAAGGAGGCCACATGGCCCCAGAGCCTGCTGCGCCAGTCAATAAGATTGTGGCTGATCGTTTACCTCAATTACACTTTCCTGCCCCAACTCTCTATCACTTGACTTCCTTAGTGTGTCCAAAAAAATCTATTGATTGCACTCTTGAATTTTTCACCGTGGCCTACCGCCCCAAATGTTGCAAAATAAATCATTTGTTGGGAACTTCGGTGTCATTTAAACTGTACCTTTAAGCATTGGTTAGCATATTTTGTACAGAAGCTAGTTAGGTACATTGCTCTCGTTCCAAGGTCATCCTATCCAATCGTTTCCGTGAGTTTCCAAGGTAACCATTCTTCTGAGAGGTTTCGAACTTCACATTCATTGACTGCCACGTTCATGATCAATTTGTATCCTCCGGTGAAGTCAATGGTTCCTCTCAGTGGGTTCTTCACCTGGCTCGAAATCAAATAATCTCACAATACCTGATTTTAATTGCCACTAACTCGCTGCTGACATTGTCATTTGGGAAAAAAGGATTGATGAGATTCATTGATTCACCTTCCACAATATTCTATGACATTTAAGTAGGATGAGATCAAAAAATTGAGACAGCTTCATTTTCCAGCCTCATTCCTAGTATTTCAGAGTTGGGTTAATTTTATTTTCCTTGATTTTTCATATCTGTGGTTTTTGTACTCTGAGGCAATTCAAGTGAAATATATCTATCAATAAACATTTGTGAGTTTATAGTTTGTTGGCTTTAAAGTACTGACATGTTTGTCAAGTTTTGGTTCATTATCTGATGTTAAACCAAGCATTACTTCTAAATAAGAAATAATTTGCAGATCTTTTATCAGTAAAATCTTTTAAATTTAAATCCCAAGGTAACTGACCTGGAAAATTCACAGGACTTACTACAACAGTTGCATTGGGAATATGCCCACTACAGAACTCCACCTGATTCTGCCAATATTTGCAGGGCCAGATGCAGGACCTCCAGGTCTTTGGCAGTGTTGGAGAACATCTGTGACACTTTTCAGCAAACACTTTGGAAATGCCAACAGTAGCCTTCTCTCCTAGGAGAATATCTTGCATTCAAAGCGGAATGTTTCAACCCTGTTTTTTTGGGCTCCTTAAGGGTGCAGGTCCCAACCTTTACTTGGGCCCCCAGTTGGGCCCTACTTGTGTCACAATTTGGCAGAGACAGGCATATCTGCACCAATTGGACACCAGGTCACAACTGAGGTGCAGAATACAGGAACTTTTTTCATATTCATTCATGGGATGTGGGCGTCGCTGGCTAGACCAGCATTTATTGCCCATCCCTAATTACCCTTGAGAAGGTGCCTTCTTGAACTGCTGCAGTCCATGTGGCGCAGGTACACCCACACTGCTGTTAGGGATGGAGTTCCAGGATTTTGACTAACGACAGTGAACAAAAAGTGATATAGTCCCAAGTCATGATGGTGAGTGACTTGGAGGGAAACTTCTAGGTGGCAGTGTTCCCATGTGTCTGTTGCTCTTCTAGATGGTAGCTGTCAAGGATTTGGAAGGTGCTGTCTAAGGAGACTTGGTGAGTTTCTGCAGTGCATCTTGTAAATGGTACACACTGCTGCCACTGTGCATCAGTAGTGGGGGGAGTAAATATTTGTGGATGGGATGCCAATTAAGCTGGCTGCTTTGTCCTGGACAGTGTCAAGCTTCTTAAGAGCTGTGGGAGCTGCGCTCATCCAGGCAAGTGGAGAGTATTCCATCACACTCCTGACTTGCGCCTTGTAGATGGTGGACAGGCTTTGGGGAGTCAGGAAGTGAGTGACTCACCACATGTCTCCTAGCCACTGACTTGCTCTTGTAGCCATGGTATTCATATGGCTTTCTGGTCAAAGGTAACCCACAGGATGTTGATAGTGGGAGATTCAGTGATAGTAATGCCATTGAATGTCAAGGGTCGATGGTTAGATTCTCTTTTGTTGGAGATGGTCATTGCCTGACACTTGTGTGGCGCGAATGTTACCTGCAACTTGTCAGCCCAAGCCTGGATATTGTCCAGGTCTTGCTGCATTTGGACATGGGCTGCTTCAGTATCTGAGATGTCATGAATGGTGCTGCACATTGTGCAACCATCAGCGAACAGCTCAACCTCTGACCTTATGATGGAAGGAAGGTCATTGTTGAAGCAGCTGAAGAGGTTGGACCTAGGACACTACTCTGAGGAACACTTGCAGTGATGTCCTGAAACTGAATTGATTGACCTCCAACAACCACAACCATCTTCCTTTATGCTAGGCATGATCCCAACCAGCAGAGAGTTTTACCCCTGATTCCCATTGACTCCAGTTTTGCTAGGGCTGCCTTGATGTCAAGGGCAGCCATTCTCACCTCACCTCTGGAGTTCAGCTCTTTTGTCCATGTTTGAACCAAGTCTGTAATGAGGTCAGGAGCTGAGTGGCCCTGGCAGAACCCAAACTGAGCATTGGTGAGCAGATTATTGCTAAGCAAGTACCACTTGATAGCATTGTTAACGACCCCTTCCATCACTTTATTGATGATCAAGTGTAGACTGATCAGGCAGTAATAGGCTGGTTTGGGTTTGTCCTGCTTTTGTGTACAGGGCATACCTGGGCAATTTTCCACATAGCTGGGTAGATGCCAGTGTTGTAGCCGTACTGGAACAGCTTGGCTAGGGGCGCAACAAGTTCTGGAGCACAAGTCTTCAGTATTATTGTCGGAATACTGTCAGGATCCATAGCCTTTGCAGCATCCAGTGCCTCCAGCCATTTCTTGATATCACGTGGAGTGAATTGAACTGGCGGCAGACTGACCTCTGTGATGCTGGGGACCTCCAGAGAACACCGAGGTGGATCATCCACTCGGCACTTCTGAAGAATGGTCATCCGGGCAAAGTGATGGAAAAATTTGCTACAACCTGGCTGAAGACTGTAGCAAATTTTTCCATCACTTTGCCCAGATGGCCATTCTTCACATGTATGCCTAGACAGTGAGGAGTCTTGTTTTTCTCTTTGCCACGTAGATAGTAATCCAACTGAGCAAATCACCCATCTCGTAGAAACCATCAAATTTTTAACCCAATGGAATAAAAATGGAACTGGTTCTACATTGGGCAGACAGTCCACCCACCAGATTACTGTCCATGTATTGAAGGTGTAAATTTACTCCCTCATGCCCACCAAGCCCAGCTCTGCCTTAACTGAATCCGTGTGCATGATCTTTACAGCATGGGATATGCTAATCAGGAGTGCCCTGCAATTCTTTTCAATATTAAATGCAACATCATTCTTACTTACAAAATATTATACTGAGCTCTAAGCTTGTTTGCCGGTTCTCCTGTGCATGAAATACAGGACATTTCAAAGCAAATGTTGCTCACTCGTCTCACTGTCACTGTGACTACAGTACTTAAAAAGTCCCACATCCAGTCCCTATACCATTAATTTAATAGTTGTGCATTTATGTTAACAGATTTTATCCCTTGAAGGGTGCTTTTTTTCAAACTTGGTGTTAGGGCTATGGGGCCAGTGAGTTTTGCTCTTCAGAGAAAACACTGTGAATATTTAGGCCGCGGATGTGGAGATCCTGAGGATCCGATCTCCAATCTTCAAAAGGCTCTCTTTTCAGCCCGTAAAACGCTGAGGGATAGATGAAGAGAAACATTACAGAAAGTTCAACAAACCTCACTGCTGCCCAGAGATCTGTTTCCACGCTGAAGGAGTGCACAGGAAGGGGACTTGGCTGGAGGCTACTTCTTTGGACAGTGACAGTACATTTGGTTCAATCAGCCCTCTGTGCACCCATGCAGCATGCCCCCACCCAGGCCCAAACTCCCTTCACTCCAAACAGCCTTACTCCCCTTCAAACCACCGGTACAGGCCAATATTATTCCCAAAAGGTTCCCACTAACCCACAGCAACTAGCCACTTCACTTATTCCTGGCACTGTGAGTGCATCAAGAAGGAGCACTCGGCTAAATCCGACAAGACACATACCATACAATGTCAGGATCCAGAGGAAACAGTAGGATAAACACACACTGGACACAGGCACTCATCACATTTTTTGCATTGAATTAGGTTGCATTTTATTTCAACTATGTCCAGAGACTTGATAGGCTGAAAATCAACATAGCTTCCCTACTAGAGATCAGGCCCACTAAGAGCAGATCACTGAAAGAAAAACATGACATTTCCATCTGGCAGGTGAAGAATCCAGAGGAAGTGAGTGAGCAAGATTTGGCTTCACTGTCAGGAACTCATTACTCTCAATGATAGAACCTCCTACAAATGATTCAGAATGTGTTCTCTGCAACTGCCTCTCAACAGAAGCAGGGCCAGCTATCCTCTTGAGTATCTTTGCTTCAATGCTGTGCTCTACTGCAGAGGTGAAAGGCCAGTTCTCTGAGGAGTTTGATACTGCTATCAGCAGAATCCTTAAGTCAGAATATCTTTACCTACTGGGGAATTTTAATGCAAGAGTGGGCATGGCCCTCCTGCCTCAGACATCATGGCCTGGGAAAGGTAAATGAGAACGGAGAGAGGCTACTTGAGCTTTGCTGCTACCAAGAGCTTTGTGTAACTAATACCTTCTTTCACAGCACATCATGCCACAAGGTGTCCTGGAGACATCCAAGATCAGGGAATTGGCAACATCTGGATCTGATCATCACCAGATGTGACTCTCTGAACGGCTTTCTCAACACACACAGCTATCACAGCACTGACTGTGATACAGCTCACTCCCTGGTATGCACCAGGGTTAGAATGCGACTCTTGAAGTTCCTTCATTCTAAGCTGAAATGCCAATCCCCGTATCAAGGACAGCCATGCTCCCTGCCCAAATAGACCTAACAGTTCTGCGACTCAACTGAACAGGGCACTCTCTGGCATTCCCACACAGTGTGCAGAAGTGAAATATATCGTACTTCTACAATACCACACTGCCAATATATGGAAAGCAAGAGTGGAAAAAAGTTGACTGGTTCAACATCACCGTGATGGAGCCTGTCATTGAAGCCAAGTAGTCTGCTCTCATTAATTACAAGAGAGATCCAAGTGAGAAAACTCTGAAGGCACTAAAAGCCACCCGAAATAAGGTTCAACAGACTGCTGGTTACAACTCTGCCAGAATATTCAGATGTCCTTCGACACAGGGAATGTCAGGGGTATGTACAAAGGGATCAAAGAAGATAAATGGCCCATCAGCAAAAAAAACATGCTCCATTGAAAACAAAGGCAGAGGAGGTCATCACCCATTGCAATAAACAGTTGGGGAGATGGGTGAAACACTACCTTGAGTTGTACTCAAAGGATAGCAATGTCAATGAGGAAGCTCTAGACACCATAGAAAGCCTGTCTGTCATGGCAGAGATGGATATCAAGTCCACATTGGAGAAGCTTAGCAAAGCTATTGACTCACCTATCATGGGCAAAGCTCCAAGTGCTGATGCTATACCATCTGAACTCAAGCAAAGGAAACCGGCACCCCTACAGCATCTGTACAAACTTTTCTGTCACTGCTGGAGGTTGGGGGCAATGCCCCAGGATATGTGTGATGGAAAGATTGTGACCCTGTACAAGAACGAGGGTGAGTGCAGCGATTGCAACAACTCATGAGGCATCTCCCTGCTGATCATCTTGGGAAAAGTATTTGCCTGTGTCGCCCTTGTCAAGTGCAGATCCTGGCTGATCCTGACCATTTATCTCAAATCTCCTATCCCAGTGTGGTTTCAGAATTGGAAGATCTACACTTGACATGATCTTCTCAGTCCAGCAGCTGCAAGAGAAAAAAGGAGACCACCGTATATTGTCTTCATCAATCTCACCAAAGCATTTGACCATGTGAGATGAGGTGGTCTATTTAAGCTGCTGGGAAAATTGACTGCCCGCCGAAGCTGCTCAATACGATCTCTTCTTTCCATGACAACATGATGGGTAAGATCAGCTATGATGGGGCAGCAACAGAACCCTTTGAGATCTGCAATGGGGTCAAACAGGGTTGTATTTTGGCACCGACATTCTTTGACATATTCTTCTCTTTGCTGCTGTCATATGCCTTCAGGTCATCTACAGAGGGTGTCTACTTACATACCAGAACTGGTGGAAAGCTGTTCAGCCATGCTCCCCTGAGATCCAAGAAAAAAGTGCACCAAGTCTTCATAGAGAGTTGTTCTACAGTGACAATTACATTAGCATTCCATCCTGAGGAATACCTGCAGTGGCAAACAGACAGACTATCTCATGCCTATAATGAGTTTGGTTTGACCATTGGCTTCAGGAAGACAAATGTCATGGTTCAAGATGTTGCCATACTGCATTGTCATATTGCTGGAGCTTGTTGATAGCTTCACATATCTAGGCTCCACAATCACCAGCAATATGTCACTTGTTGCTGAAATCAACACATGCATCACAAAGGCAGCAGCTGTTAAGTCCAAGCTGAGTAAGAGACTGTGGAATGACAGCAACCTGACTGAGAACACCAAACTGCAAGTCTACCAAACCTGCATCCTCAGCGCACTCCTCTACATTGGTGAGTCCTCAACGAGGCAGGAGAAGAGGCTGAACAGTTTCCACCTCCACTGTCTCAGACATATCCTCCACATCTCTTGGCAGGACAAGGTCACCAACTCAGAGCATGCTAATTCCACCAGGACACACTCATTAGAAAGCCAATGATGTGTGTGCTGGCTTGGCCATGTTCATCGGATGGAGGGAGCCTGTATATCCAAAGACCTTCTGTATGATGAGTTGTCCACTGGCTCATGACCTCCAGGGCATCCATACCTCTGCCACAGGTCACTGCAAGCGACATATGAAGATGGCAAATATTGACACTGACAACTGGGAGACAGTCATTGACAGCCGTGACTTCTGGAGGCTGACTGTTTGGGAGGACATTGTGAGGTGAGCAGAAATGAAAAGCTCAGCTGACTGAGAAGTGGGCCCAGAGAAAACAGAGGCCAGTGAATCATACACCTTCTCAGCCCACTGTCTCCCTCTGCAGCAAATGCAGAGACTGCCATGCCAGAGTGGGGCTCCTGAGTCATACCTGGTGGTGCTTAACAGAGTTGACCATTATGGCGCAAACCACGGTCTTCCGAGATAGAAGGCTGTCACAAATGTTCAGAGAGCTTTCTTCTGATGATGCAGAATAGGATAGCAACAAATCAAAGGATGGGTAGACACAGTTATATGAGGTGGTGCAGAGGAATGCCTTCTTAGTTATTGTCAGGCTTCTACTCTGCCATTGGGTGTGGGTGGACTTCCTTCGTCTATTCCAAGATTAGGTATCACTGGAGGGTAATGTTATGCAGCATGTCATAGGCAGGTATAATTCTGGGCACCTTGGTGCCGTGCTGAAAGACGCTATAATATCCTCAATTTAAGAAGTGGTTGTTTAAAAACCTTATAAAATCTTAAGAAATGTATTGAATGTTATAAGAACATTCTTTCTCTTGCTTGCTTTCTTTCTCCCTTATTAAAAATATATACCACAGCGACAGCCTGCTGGGCTGACAAACACAGGACAGTGTTAAAAACAAAAAGCTAAAAGCTACTGCGGATGCTGGAAATCCAAAACAAAAACTAAATTACCTGGAAAAACTCAGCAGGTCTGGCAGCATCGGTGGAGAAGAAATCAGTTAACGTTTCGGGTCTTCATGACCCTTCGGCAGAACTGAGTATAGTTAGGAGAAAAGTGAAACATAAGCTGGTCTGAGGTTGGGGGGCGGGGGGAGAGAGAAGTTGAGGGTGTGGTGATTGTGGAGATAGCAAGCAGTGATAGGAGCAGATAATCAAAAGATGTCACAGACAAAAGGATCAAAGAGGTGTTGAAGGTGGTGATATTGTCTGAGAAAAGTGCTAATTAAGAATGGAAGACAGGATACTAGAGCTGTACCTTGAGTATCCTGTCTTCCATTCTTAATTAGCACTTTTCTCAGACAATATCACCACCTTCAACACTTCTTTGATCCTTTTGTCTGTGACATCTTTTGATTATCTGCTCCTATCACTGCTTGCTTATCTCCACAATCACCCCACCCTCAACTTCTCTCTCCCCCCGCCCCCACCACCCCCCCCACCACCTTAGACCAGCTTATATTTCACTTTTCTCCTAACTATACTCAGTTCTGCCGAAGGGTCATGAAGACCCGAAACGTTAACTGATTTCTTCTCCACCGATGCTGCCAGACCTGCTGAGTTTTTCCAGGTAATTCTGTTTTTGTTCAGGACAGTGTAAACCTGTTATCTCTGGCAATGACATAACTCTAGCACAGGCTGTAAAACAAGACACTCTTAAACCTGATAAGGTTGGATCTCATGATCCATTTGTAAACAAACTGTGTGAGTGAAGGTTAAACTGGATGTCCCAGCAAATGGTAAACCATCAGATGACTTCAGCGGCAGAGTGATGGGCAAAAGAGGGGTTTACCTTGAGTACCTGACCCTGAGTAATTTGATAAATGAGATTGAACAATTGATTAACCCACCAGATTCCAGAAACAAAGTATATAAATAGGTGCTTGGGAGGGGGGTTTTCAGTCTTCTGCTGACAGAAGGAAATCAGTCGAGAGCTGTACAACACTTTGGTTAGCACAAGAAGACTGAAAACCAATAGGACTGCCATCACAAACTATGGAGATCAGCACTTAGACACTGTCATCCATCCATTCGTCCTCCGAGACCGGTAAACCATTCTTACCTCTCATGGGTCGTATGTCTTTTCTGTCTATTTAGCTTCTGCATCATATTTAAACTGTGGCTTCTTAATAAACTGTTCTAAAATCACTTATAATCTCAACACCCATCTTTGGGTAATCTGTGAACCAATTTTACATCAATAATTAATCTGGTGGCTCTCTGTGCATCTCATTCTTCACTGAGCAGATGCAATGGTGCCATGGCTCGTTATTAAGCCCTTGTTTCCTAAAAGTGATCCTTCCAGTCTGCATAATAATTAAAATAGCCTTGGTGCAAAAGATTGTCTGAACAACATATTGCATTTATATAGCACCGTTAATACAGTAAGATGTCCTAAGACCCTTCACAGGAATGTTATCAAACAAAGTTTTGGCATTAAGCCACAGAAGGTGATATTAAGAAAGGTAACCAAAAGCTTGGTCAAGAAGCATGTTTTAAGGAGTGTTTTAATTCTAGACCTTATGGCCTAATAAGCTGAAGGCGTGGCCGCCAGTGGTGGAGCAACAAGTGTCAATGATGAACAAGAGGCCAGGATCGGGGGTGGGGAGCAGAGTTCACTGAGAATTCTATGGTTGGAGGTGGATATGCAGATAGGATGGGAGAGACATGAAGGAGTTTTCCTAGTTGCCTGGGAGACGGGTAGAGGATTATCTTATCGTATGATGCTGGTCACCAGGTAACTGTACAAAACATAGGCAGAATCGTCCCAGATTTTCACTGAGTGCGGTAGTGGACGTGAAAAACGGTGTTTTACCCATCGGCCGCAGTGGTGGGTTTTCGTGCCATATCATCCGCTTCCCACCTCATTAAATATGCAACCACAGAAAACATGCTGTCTCGCTGGCAGGCGGCCTCTGAATTGCCCGCCAGGCCGTTATCTCACCGTTTCCTCACTCCGGGTGCCATATCTAAACCGCAGCCGTGCACACAGTTCTCAATACTTGCAGCCCAGGGCTGCTCCAGTGAAGACATGGCTTTGAAAACCAAGAGGAATTCAGGGAGCCCTTTGGGAGGCCTGTTATTATGTCCTCTATCCCCGCTCTGGCCGCAAGAGGTCCAGCAATCTCGCACTCTGGCTTGGGAGGTGATGTAAGAGCGTTCAATGCCAACGCTGCACAGAAGAGGTTAGCTATCTAGTGTATCGCTCGAAACTCACACACTGACAAGGGCATTACACATTCACTGCCATCTCAAGGGACATCATCACTCACTCTCTCTCACACACCCTCACATCTCCATTTGGCCTCATCTCCTCTGGAGACTGCTCCTCAGCCCTCAACATCTTGAGGCCACTGGCACAGATCAACATGTGCCCCCACACCCACCCTGGGATATCCCCCTTCCCCAGTACAGCCCTCACCCTGCAGCCTCTTCCCTTGCCCCGAGACCACTTCTCCCCCTCCCCCAAGCAAGCCTTAGCCCTGCAGCTGTTGAAAAGCCAATCCTGCCTTATGGCTGGTCTGGTAGAAAGAGACCTGCCCATGATCCCCCCCTAAAAGGGTTGTGGTGCTGCCTGTGAAGCCTGGCGCTGATGACTGCGAGGGCTGCCTGAAGCAAGGTGGGCAAACAAACCTTGAAGTCCCGAGCAAAGTGCAGCTCACCAGGCGCACGTCATTTATGTACGGTTGTGAAACACAGCAGCGTGCAATCACGCCAAAGTGCCCGGGTGATCCAACGTGGGGGGGATGATTCCGGGGAGCAGGGCTTATAGTGAGATGCTAAAATATTGAAGTTAGGTTCCTGATGTGCGACAGCAGGAAACGCAGCCACCGTTGACGGGTGAAGCAGATGATCGCAAACTGGTTTCAGGACGGCGTAAAACCGATTTTTGGCCTTCTTGCCATATTGTCTGCTCACGCCCTCCATGATGCCCGCTGCCAACAGGACCGGATGATTCCGCTCATAGGGTGGAAACCCTTGTAATTCTCAGGGATATGAAAGTGCATGCAGAAGCATGGGTGGTGTATGGGCACCAACAATAAGCCCCTGAACTTTGAAAAATCCTATGATGCAGGAAGAATTGAAATGCTTTCTCACTCAGCTTCCACAGGAAAAATAATGAAGGTATTTGCTCTAAAAGACTATGCATCAGTGACCTGCTTGTCTGATATTGCTGATGGCCCTGATCTGGCTTAGAATGAGGCTGAGGCATAAATGTATAGAGATGTGATGACCTTTCCTGACACTGACATTGCCATCCCTGAGTGAATGATGCCTGCAGATCATATTCTAACAGTTAGCACAATTCCATCTCTGCCTCTCTGGTGAAGCAGAGGATGTAAATAAAATTATCTTCAAACATTTTTAGATGCATGCCTCAGTCTGTATGCAAGGAAGTATAGGAAAGGGCAAATAGGTCTGGTGCAAATAGCTCTGGTGCAAATGAACGTCGACCCACAATGGAGAGGAACACCCTCAGGAACTCCTGTACTCTGATCCATGATTGTTAAAAAGTCAACAGAAAAAATCCAACATCTGAAAATCAGCAATGAGAAGTCCAAGGATAAATAACAGTATGATTTTGAAAATTAGTCAGGATGAAAACAATGGATGATATTTGTGACAGTAAATGGAACTGACTTGTTGGTAGTTAATCATCTTATCACAGAAAATATAGTTTTTTTTTTAATCTGCCAATTAAGCTCATCTTTAATTAAGTATAAAAATTTCTAAAAACTGAAATATTTTGAAAGTCCATCTGTATTTCAAACATTTAGTGCATGACTGTTTGTTTTGTCATGGAGTCTTACTACAGATCTATTCATTATACAAACGTGTTGTATAAATTACCTAAAGTTTCTTAAAACATTGTCAGCATTTTCCTCAAAATAAAAATAGCACTAATTCTAGGATGAGAAAATTAAATTATTTTTTAAATTAGAAAACATATAATAAAATGTTATATAACAGCTCATTCCCTGATATGAAGTAAACAAACTGTATAATCTGCCTGCAGAGACAAAGACATTAGATAGAATCTACCTCCAGTAACTAAAAGGGAATCTCCAAAATAATTGCATTTCAAATAATTTATTTTAATGGTAACGTAGTTTTTTTTTAAGGACATTACTTCAGTCCTTGAATCTGATACGTTGGGTGGGTCAAAGTGAATAATTCTTTCCATTAAGCTAAGTCCATAGTTCATGTCATATCCATATTTTTGAATATTTTTAACAGTGGTTCGGCATATTAAGTACTTTTTGGTTTACACAAATCTATATAAGTGATTTCAAAACAACTATAGTTTAATGGAATTAAAACAAAAAATGCTGGAAATGCTCAAAAGGTCAGGGAGCACCTGTAGAGAGAGAGAAATAGAATTAACGGGCTAAATTTTACCACAGGCTTTGGGATGTCAGCATCAGAACCAAATGGGGGTCTCAAACCCACACTTGCTGGCAGTGAGACTGGCACAGGAATATTCACGGAGGCAGCCTCCTAATTGGCTGCCTCTGAGTTCGCCATCCAATTATTGACAGCACGCAGGCTCTCCATGTTGCTGGGCCAATCTGAAAGCTGGCAGCTCTGACAGCACCCCCGGCAGAGTTGGGCACTGCTGAGGTAAGTTGAAATTCAAAAGGACTCCTCAGCATGGAGATGTGCAGCTGGCACTTTTATGTCTTGGGTTAATGAGTTCCTTCCTATATTCTCCTCAACTGCTGCTTATAATCAATATAGTGGGGGGGGGAGGGGGTGGGGGGGGGAGACTGATGTAACAATAAACAGTGATGGTTTATGGAGACATAGGGCAGTGCACCAGATCATACGTGCTCACTCAGAAACCTCCAGAACTAGGCTTACAGTTCCCAGTTGCCCGCGCTGTATAATGATTTGTCAGTGCTCTCACATGTTCAGTACACTTGCATTCTCTTAAAGGGACAGGGTACCTCACTTTACCACATCCCTCTCCCTTCACTTAAAAGAACAGCTAACAAGCTTAAAACACATTAACTATTTACGCAATAACTATTTCTAGGTCAAGTCTCTCAGGCATCCTTCTTTGATGGGTTGAGCGTCGTAGCCCAACAACCTCGGCTGATGTTTCAAGGACAGTTGCCCACTCTATCCCTCAATGGATGATTTCACCATCTTTCAGGTGAAGTCACATTCACTCCTGCTGCCGCTCCCATCCAAACTGAAACAGATAAAGGTAACAAGCACAAAGCAATACAGCGATGAGCTAGATGATGTGTGAGGAGAGAGAGGAAAAGGAAAAAAAAATTCTTTTTGTTTTTCTTTCTGAGGACTGTCAATAATTTCTCTTTTTCTTCCTGCATGTTCTTCTCTTGGTAGGACTGACCCATATCTCTGTCTTCTCTTTAATTTTGTTATTGGCTGGACTAAACTCAAGCACGAGCTGAACATAAATGAGCTCAGTAGTTGGATTTTCTGACAGCTCTTCTGAGAAATCAGGGCCTTCTAGCTTTAAAACTTCAGGGCTTTTACACAGCTGCTGCTTCAGCTCTTCCAATTCTTTCCTATTCTCATTAATAGTTCCCTGGAGAATCGCATATCGTTGCCCCTTCTCAGCTAATTCATTCCTTAACTCGGACAGAGACAGGCTTAACTCTTCCTTTTCTTCTTCATGTCTTTTTCGTGGCACAAATTGGGAGCTGATTGAATTTTTTAACGCACAAAAGTCCTTTAATAGATTTTCCATTTCCTTTCGAAGGATGCTGACCTCAGCTTGAACTCTGTCCTGGTGTAACACTTCCAAGGGCTTCTCCCGTTGGGTCTTTGCGTACTCATTTTTTCTTGCATCAACACTTCTGGTTTCGAATTGGGAACTTAGCGGGCCCTCAAGATTTATCTCTCCTAGCCAGCTCCTTCTGAGGAGACTTGGTCCCCTGCCTGACATTACAAATAGGGGTAATTTTGCAGAATGTTCCTCGTACTGCACCTTGACTTGACATACCCCTTTCACATTTATTTCTTCGCCATGTATGTCCTCAGCTTTGTGTCCGAAACTTCTAACTTCAAAGGTTGGGTTCCTTTACTTTGATATCTAAATGTACGCTCTCCATTGACGGACATCGATGCTCCGGCATCAACTTCCATTTTAATGGGTTGTCCGTTGATCATTATGGCCACTTGGATTGGCTCGGTTCCACCCACTTTGAGGTTATATAATGAATAGATGTCTGATTTTATTTCTTCTGGCTCTTCCATAAGCCATGTTTCACGATTTTTCCTTCTGCCTTTATAGTGTTGTTTTAGCCTTTCTCTGCAGTGCCGCCTTATGTGGCCATAGCGGTGGTAGAAAAAGCACTCGACTTATTTGAGTTGTCGTTTGCTCACTGGAGGCCTGGATGTATTTTTCCCATTCATTTTGTGGGTTTTCACTGCAGTATCGTTGTTTTTCAAAGGTCTGGAGCTAGAGAACATTTCCCGCCTTTCCGTGGAGTCCGAAGTTTTCGCGCATTTTGTTGCTGGATTGTCCCGCTCGACCAGATGGACGGTGCCATTTCGTGCATCTCTTATAGCTTCCGAATTTCTTACAGCACTCTCCATTGCAGTAGCTAATTCTAATGCCTTATTGAAGTCTTGACTAGGTTCGGCTAGCAAACGCCTTTGGATAGTATCATCTCCAATCCCGCATATCAGCCGGTCTCTCATCATATCACTAATGGACTTTCTGAATTCACAATGCTTAGTTAATGCCTTTAAAATGACCACACAGTCAGCTACTGTCTCCTCTGGAAACCTGTTCCTTGAATTGAACTTGAAGTGCTGCATAGTAACTGAGGGCTTTGGTCTCAGGTGGCTCTGTACAATTTTTATAAACTCGTCGAAGGTCTTTGAGTCTGAGGCACTCAGTAACGTAAAGCTGCGGATTAGGCCATATGTTTTTCTCCCTCATGAGGACAAAAGAATTTCCCTCTTTCTCTCCTCCCTCACCATGTCATTAGCAGTAAAAAAGAATTCTAGGCATTTGACATACTGAGACCAGTCATCTGAAATGGGGTCGAATGGATCGAAACGCCTGAACTGTGACATTGTAAACAACTGCAAGGGGCTGCATTTCTAATAGGTTTTCCAGGTTATGACAAACTTAGGTGTTTGGCTTACCATGGAGTTGCCTTCTCTCTTGGGTCTCTTACAATTTTCTGTCCATAGCCATTTTTTGTGTATTTACCAGCTTAAATGTATTGCCACTTTAAGAGCTGTCACCATTCTTTTTAAACTCTGTCTCTGCAGCTGTCGACTTTTCCCTGCTGGGTTTCACCCTCTTTTCAAGTTTTTGCAGGATCCACGTGACCGTGATTCTGCAGGGGTTTTTTTTTATTTTAAACTGCAACACTGCTTTCTGCTCCGATTGCCAGCTGTCGTCTATTTTACAAAATAAGTACAGATGCTCTTTCCAATGCTTTGCTTAACCGTCTTGAAATTTATTTTCTTTGGTTCTTTATCCTCGTCACCACTTTCATGTCTTGGGTAAATTAGTTCGTTGGCCAATCAAATTCTAACTGCATAACTTCCTATATTCTCCTTAATTGCTACTTGCAATCATAACAGGGAGAGACTGGTGTAAGAATAAGCAGTGATGGTTTATTGAGACATAGCACTAGATCATACATGCTCACTCAGAAACTTCCAGAGCTAGACTTACAGTTCCCAGTTGCCCACGCTGTGCAGTGATTCGTTATTGCTGTCACATGATCAGTGCACTTGCATTCTCCTAAAGAGACAGAGTACCTCACTTTACCACAACAGCACAATTCCAGCTCTGCTTCTCTGGTGAAGCAGAGGATACAAATACAAATATCTTCAAACATTTTCAGATGCATACCTTAGTCTGTATGCAAGGAAGTATAGCAAAGGGCAAATAGGTCAATCCAGCTCTGGTGCAAATGAACCTCAACCCACAATGGAGAGGATCAGGAAGTCCTGTACTCTGATCCATGATTTTTAAAAAGTCAACAGAAAAAATCCAACATCTGAAAATCAGCAATGAAAAGTCCAAGGATAAATAACAGCATGATTTTGTAAATTAGTCAGGATGAAAACAAAAATGATCACTGCTCTAGGAATTTTCTTCAAAGTGTTTAAACAATTATATATTGGGCTTATTGCCAACAATGGATAATATTTGTGACAGTAAATTTAACAGATTTTTTGGTAGTTAATCATCTTATCAGAAAATATACGTCTTTTTTTTAAATCTGCCAATTAAGCTCATCTTTAATTAAGTATAAAAATTTCTAATAGCTGAAATATTTTGAAAGTCCATCTGTATTTCAAACATATAGTGCATGCCTGTTCGTTTTGTCATGGAGCCTTACTACAGATCTATTGATTACACAAACGTGTTGTATAAATTATCTAAAACTTCTTAAAATATTGTCAGCATTTTCCTCAAAATAAAAATAGTACTAATTCTAGGATGAGAAAGTTAAATTATTTTTTAAATTAGAAAACATATAATAAAATGTTATATAGCAGCTCATTCCCTGATATGAAGTAAACAAACTGTATAACCTACCCGCAGAGACAAAGACATTAGATAGAATCTACTTCCAGTAACTAAAAGGGAATCTCCAAAATAATTGCATTTCAAATAATTTATTTTAATGGTAACGTAGTTTTTTTTTAAGGACGTTACTTCAGTCCTTGAATCTGATACGTTGAGTGGGTCAAAGTGAATAATTCTTTCCATTAAGCTAAGTCCATAGTTCATGTCATATCCATATTTTTGAATATTTTTAACAGTGGTTCAGCACATTAAGTAGTTTTTAGTTTACACAAATCTATATAAGTGATTTCAAAACAACTATAGTTTAATGGAATTAAAACAAAAAAATGCTGGAAATGCTCAAAAGGTCAGGGAGCAATTGTAGAGAGAGAGAAATAGAATTAACGGGCTAAATTTTACCACAGGCTTTGGGATGTCAGCATCAGAACCAAATGGGGGTCTCAAACCCACACTTGCTGGCAGTGGGACTGGCACAGGAATATTCACGGAGGCAGCCTCCTAATTGGCTGCCTCTGAGTTCACCATCCAATTATTGACAGCACGCAGGCTCTCCATGTTGCTGGGCCAATCTGAAGGCTGGCAGCTCTGACAGCACCCCCGGCAGAGTTGGGCACTGCTGAGGTAAGTTGGAATTCAAAAGGACTCCTCAACATGGAGATGTGCAGCTGGCACAGTCAGTCACGGTGCCCTCATGTGTTCCATGACCTCAAAGGCACCATGCATATCTCAGCCATCATTTCACACTCTCAAGCAGCCTGCCTCCACATCTCCAGCCATAGGGGGACCAATACATAGGAGCTCTTGCAAAAGGGCAGAAAAGTGGAGTTAGCCTCATATTGGGCTTCACCTGGGTGTAGATTATAAAGCTTCTGTTCAATGCCTGGGCTTTAGTAAAATGGGTTGACTTCTAACATGTGTCACGTCATTCTTATTGGGAAACTGCCACCAAATTATAAGATCCTGTTTGTATCTCAGCTTTGTGAGTGGCACTTGCCAGTATGTTCACTGTAGACTTGTGGAATCTGTCAAGCTCAGAAGAATCATTCCTGGATCAGGGCATCCCAAGATTCGCTGACATCCTGGTCCAAGTGTTGCCACCTTGACGCATGCTCTAGATGGCCTTTCAGAGCAGGCTGTTGTTCATCATCAACCTCTTCCCTTTCTGACGAGGTGGTGTACTCTTCCCCATGGTCCTCCTCCAGGTCCAAATCTCCCTATTTGGCCATGTGGTGCAGCGCGCAGCATACCAGCACAATGCAGGCAATCCTTGAAGGGTCATATTGGAGGGCAACCCCTGACCAATGAAGGCACCAGAACTGCACCTGCAGAAGGCTGATAGCCTCTGAATAATGGCCCTTCTGCTGAAATGGGTCACATTTTGCCTAGGGGTCAGTAGCGATCCTTTGTCTAGCAGGAGCCACCCAGGGAGGCCGTGTAAGTGGAAAGAGCAGCTGCTGTGCCTGCAACTCCCTCAGGGCCAATGCAGCATAGCAGTTGTCAGGAAACCAATCGCACTCCTGCAGGAACCACTTACATTTGTTGCACACCAGCTGCATGTTTAATGAGTGAAAGTCCTTCCTGTTGATGAATGCTCCGGCCTCAGACAACAGAGCTTTGAAAGCTACACGTGCAGCTATGACTGAGGGATTCTTGCAATTGAGACAAACCCCAGAGCCCTCTGTGACTGACTGGACACCTCTGTGTTGAATGCAATGAGGTCTATCGCCATCTTAAAAAGTGTATCTGTCGCCTGAGTGGTGCAGCTGTGGGCAGCTGATTGTGAGATCCCACAAAGGTCAGCCACCAACCCCTGAAATGGAGCAGACATGACAAAGTTCAAGGCCACTGTCACCTTGACAGTGATGTGGAAAATAAAGGGTAACTACGATTATTTTGAGTTATAAAGTGAGCTGTACTTAACTTATACACCTGGCCTGTTTTCCTAGATGTGTTTTGGTAGGGATGAAGTCACTGCAGCCAATAAGCCTGAGCTGTTTTTGTTTTTCCTATATCTTGTACTTTCCCGCTAGCTTGTTTGTCTGTGAGACTATAATGCGATGTGTTTACCAGTGACACATGCAGACCATGAACTAACAGAGCATGCTTAGGCTTGTGGCCTGCTGAAGCTGTATTGTGTATAGATGTATATCACAATAACTGCTTTTTGAGATGCTTTGGTTCTCTGAAGCATTCCCCTGCATGCTTGTAATCAAATTTCCTACTTTCAGCTTACTACAGGCTCTGAGTGGTTTTTATCCACAACAACAACTACTGCAGTCTGGTGTCCCCCTGCACCTTGTGGCCTAAGGTCCTCCTCCAGGAGGGTGCAAATCTGCCTCAGTAGGCATAGCCATCAGCAGCACTGCTTCTCTGACATGCCCATGATCCTTTTGCATTAGTCTGCACCTTCTTGTCCCTCATGCCCCTTACCCAGCACCTCTGCCTCCCTCTGCACCAGGGGACTGCCTGTGTTTCTGAGGATGCTGCTCCTCATCACTGCTTCCACTCACCTCTGAGTAGGTGCCCCACCACCCCCCGCATGTCCCAACACAGCCACAATCATAAGCATCTCAGGTACAGAAACTATCTGGCACTTTATTGTGACCAACGTTGAGCGTAACACCAATAATCCCCCTCCCTTTCAACACTCCGAATCTGAGAGCTCAGCTTCCTCAGTGGGAAGTCAGAGGCAATTCATGAACTCCTATTTGCATTTTCACCCTTTTAAACAAACTATTGAATGGCCGCTGCTTAACTCAATGACCTCCTGCTGTGTAGCCGCCTGATCACATTTCTACTTCTCTTTAGCTCTGAAGAAGGGTCATATGGACTCGAAATGTTAACGCTGTTTCTCTCTCAACAGATGCTGCCAGACCTGCTGAGTTTTTCCAGCATTTTGTGTTTTTATTATAGGGATTTGGGATGTCCAGATAAATAAGTCATTGGAACTCTGGAAGCACAGAGGTTTACAGCACAGAAGGAGGCCATTTAGTGTCTATGCAACCTCTCTGCTGGATCAGCTCAAAACTGATCTCAATGCCCTGTTCTTTTCCTATAACTCTGTAACTTTCTCTGCTTCACATAGTTCTCCAACTATACATTAAGAATGCAATGGTTTCTGCCTCAGCCATTCCCTATGGAAAAGTTCCAAACATCACTTTGAGTAAAGAAAGTTCTAACATCTCTCCTCAGGCTTCATCGCAAGGGGTATAGAATATAAAAATAAAGAAATGCTGAAATTACGGTGTCTACCATGCTCTACGTGGGCTAAGCACCAAGGAAAATCACCCCCTTAGAGGATTGTCTTCAGCTTCCTGTGTACCAGCTTAAAAAGAATGAATTGGCCTTTGAGGAAGTCTAGCCACATGTTCAAGTAGACATATGGGATGATGAAAGGTAGCTCTGATGAAAAAGAATTGGGTTAGATGTCATGGAGGTAAAGAGATTACTAGGTGACGTGACTGAGATGCTTAACCCATTGAAAGAAATCGACAGGGTCGAGAGTCGGAAAATCGAGAACAAAAGGGATGTATGATAATTAAATGGGAACTAAACCAGTGAATCCAGTCCAGTTCATTGCTCAAGAAGGCCATAGATGTAAGTTCAATTGAGGAGCTTGAATAAATGCTTGAAAAACAAGGTGTTCCCTGATCCAGCATTTTGTGTAGAGGACAACACTTACAGACAGCATTGCAGAAAAGTGAGAAGTGTGCTCTCTCTCATTTCCCATCCATTAAAATGGTAGATAGAAGACCACAGTTTACATGCCTACAATTTTCCAAAATGTTGTCCCCTTGAGCACTACTTCTCATTGGGAAATCTGAATCATTGAATCATCCCTATGGAGAAAGGGTAGGGAATTGAGCATAAAATGATAGAGCTGCCATAGTGACCAAGTTAGATGGACCAATTTGTCTACTATGATCATTTCTGGATTCTTACTCATTTGTTTATATTCAGCAAATACTTGATCAAATTGTCAAATTGGGTAATTTGCTGGAATAACACAAATCAATCCTTAATCTGTGTTCCTGTCGTTGGCAGTGATGTTTCACTGCTGGTTTCCTGTAGGTAAAGTTCTTAAAATTCCCCTTTTCCAGACTATTGGTTATTTGTGTTAAGTGTCACAACTTTTCCCTATATTCACCGAGTGCTTCCCCAATTACACTGAATTCCTGTCTGCCATTTTCCCCCATTAGAAACAAATAGATTACTAGTTGAAACGGAGAGTGGGCAAATCTTAATAGCCCCGAAATACAGACATGGCGATGATTAACCTACAGCAGTTGCTTCCGATACAGACAGCACAACTTTATAAATATAAAAGCAAAACGCTGCGGATGCTGGAAATCTGAAACAAAAACAAAAATTGCTAGAAAAACTCAACAGGTCTGTGGACAGCATCTGCAGAGAGAAAGACAGAATTAACGTTTCGAGTCCATATGACTCGAACACAACTTCATGTTGCCTGCTAATTAACATGACAGCTCACTAAACATGCTGTTCAGTGGCTGCAGGCCTCCACAGGGGGCCAAAGGTTTTGCAAGGCTATAACACCACTTAAAGATAGACTGCGCAATTTAAAGTCAGCCTGCACCTCTTAAGGAAGAGGTATATTCTAGCTGGAGGAGGTGTTGCAAATGTTTCTGAATGAGACTGAGCAGGGAAAAGAGTCAATTATGGCACAATAGGGGAGAGAGAGTATGCTTCCGGTTTCTCTAACACTGCGCTGGACACCTTAGATGAAGAGATTCGAAGGAGAGATATGATCTATCCACAGGGGTCAGGATGTCTTCCAGTCAAATGTTTTGAAGGCAATGCAGTCAGATATGTCAATGCAATGAGATTCAAGCCCCAAGGACCAGGATGCAGTGCCGCAAAATTTCAACGACCTCACACAAGTGGTCAAGGTCAGTGAATGCATCTTCAAATGTAATTTCCAAGAAGCTGGACACCATCCAGGAAAAAACATGATTGGCTTGATTGCCACCCCTTCCACCACCTTAAACATTCACTCCCACCACCGCCGATGCACAGTAGCAGCAATGTGTCCCATCCACAAGATGCACTGCAAGAATTCGCCAAGGCTCCTTCGACAGCACCTTCCAAACCTGCGACCTCTACCACCTGGAAGGACAAGGGCAGCAGGTGCATGGGAACACCACCAGCTGCAAGTTTCCCTCCAAGCCACACACCATCCTGACCTGGAACTATATCACCGTCCCTTCACTGGGGCCAGATCAAAACCTTGGAACTCCCTCCCTAACAGCACTGTGGGTGCACCTACACCACAGGGACCGCAGCGGTTCAAGAAGGCAGCTCACCACCACCTTCTCAAGGGCATTTAGGGATGGGCAACAAATGGTGATCTTGCCAATGATGCCCACATCCCATGAAAGAAAAACACATGCTGGGTAATACTGCAAGCCTCACACCCACATCTCATAGCTTACACACACTGCCAGCTATTCAACCATGGCAGTCACACTACACAAACACTTTGACCAAATTCACTTACACACCCCTCCCTTTTGCAGGACAAGGTAGCACATAACTTAAGTAGCAGTAGCTAATTAGTGAGCTAATTACTAGGCATGACTGAATGTCTTAACCCCAGAGGAGAAGAGAGTTGTCACCACCATTAGTGTAGCTATTGCAGAGGCTGTGGCCATTGGTGGAATTGAAACCCTTGAAGATGGTAGTATCCACATACCCAATCCTCCACATCCGACTTCACCCTCATCCCACATTCTCCTCTGATTTGCGAGTTGTGCATGACATAAATATGCACCCCTTGCTTTCCTCCCTCCCCTCATCATATCCCAATTTATGAACCTTTCTCCTTTCAGATACTCATGATCTGAAACCTGGCCAGTCACAGGCAGAAGAGAAAGAGATGGAAGAACAGGAAGACAATAGTGAAAAGAAAACACCAACACACTGGCTGGCACACTCGTAGCCACCAGCTTAGATACTGACACTGCGCATAATTTAGAGGATAGCTTAGAATATGGGGAGGCACTGGGCATCGCTGGCCTGCAGCCAGGGCAGGAGGAAAGGGTAATGCAGCTGCCTGCTCATCAGAGGGCAAGGGCTCAGATGAGCACAGCTTTGAAATGGTGGCCAACTCCATTAGCACACTTGCAACCTCTGATGGCTGATGTCTGAGATTCCATTGCAGCGCAAGCAGAAGCCACCTAGTGTTGGCGTGCTGCAGTAGAAGCGCAGGCCTCTGTAAAGCCAGCGTGTTGCCATAGAAACTCAAACTTCTCTCATGCAAGTTCGGTTGCTGCCATCATGGTTGTGGATCCCAGTGCTCAAAGGGATTGCAAGATATTATAACAATCCAGCAGCCTGACTGCCAATAGATTACTCGGAGTACAGAGGCACTGCCTCAATGGCATTGTGGTAGTGGCTCCATGGAGAACAAAGCTGCTGTCCTCTTTCAGGATGACAAAAATTCTTCCTCCCACCACTGGTTTTCTGCCAGCGCCCTTGCTGTTTGTTACCTGTCAGAAACGAGCCAGCCCTGCTGCTGTGAGGACAAGTTCAGTCTAAAGCCGGGCCTTCTAGGACCAGAGCTAGTCGAGTTAATGCTGTAGGCATAAGGGCATGAGAGTCCCTTGCAGAGTTTCACTTATTTTTGGAGCCATACTCTGGACGAACAGGAATGAGTAGCTCAATACCAAATAATATGTGAAAGCAACAATCTTCATTAGACAATAATTAAACAATTATTAATGATTAAAAGAAAAAGGAAAGAAAGATAACTTTATTGAAAGAAAAGAAGGGAAGGCAGCTTTACTTGCACACTATATGTAGTATATTACAAATACATACAAGTACATACTATATTGCAAATGGTAACCTAAACTGGTCTGCCCAAGACAACTCCCCAAAATGGTAGAATTCCCCTTGGTTCATACATCACCAAGTCTCTGAATAACCTCACACAGGAGTGGACACTCCAGTCAGTCACTGCATCGAGGCCCTTCCTCCTGTAGTCTTGAGTGGTTGACTATTCCACTCCGGCAGCAGCACTGAATGTTGGAGGCTGTGCTTCTTTAAGTCCAATTTCTGGCCCTATCCCAGCCTTTCAAGGCTTCTACTCAGACTTTCTCAAAGCAAGGGTCTGGTAAACGTAAACCCTTATCAATTCTCCTCACAGGCACTGCAATATTTAAGTTGTTTACATATCTCTTGATGGTGTCTCCCATCTGCCATCAATCAGATTGTATGTCCGTCACTCAAACTCCATCTCCTGATTCCACACCATAGTTGACCACCCCAGGGTGCAAGGTTAATCATTGTCCTGGCTTATAGTTCAAGGGTCATCGAATACAATAGGATTTCTGCTAAACAAAGACAGGATTTTCCATTCCGAGACTAATTCCCGTATCGGAGGCGGGAATGGGGAGTCTTTCCCACCACGGAGGCTGATAGGAATTTGCGCCGTATCATGCAACAGCAGCTTCATTAGTTATGCAGTCAGAGGTTTCCCAATGTTTTGCATGGCAGGGCGGGCTGGATCGCGCACACCCTGTCCTCATATCCGGGCACCATATTTAAAAGGTGCCCAGGCATCTACCACTGTTGAAGGCGGCGATGGCCTGCCGGTCACAGGGAGCTCGATCCAGGGCCGCCTCCCTGGAAGTCCTGCTGAATGAAGTGGAGGCCAGGAGGAAAGTCCTCTATCCAGAGGATGGAAAGAGGAGGCTGAGCGCCAGGCCAACCCAGCATGGCAGGAAGTCTCAAGGGTGGTCAGTGCCCAGGGCCTCCAGCAGCAGACTGCCCTGCAGTGCACAGAACACCTGAATGACCTCATCTGCTCTGCCAGGGTAAGTGAAACCTCAGCTGCTCACACTCACCTCACTGAATGGTACAGGAAACATGGGCCTCAGTGGCAACGTGATAAGGTCATGCCTCATAGCCCCATTGCAATCCGTCTAGTCTGCAGTTGGAGAGGCCACTGTGGGTCCCTGACCCTTCCAAGCAGGCCACATGCTGTCGGGGAGGGGTGGGGGGAAGGGGCTCAGGCATAGAGGGCACCAGCAAGCACCACTAAAGGCATGCCTCTGTGAGCCTTACCCTTCTATCTGCATGGGCTCACTGCTCGGGAACGTGCTGCCCCTGAATCCTTGTGGACAACCTGCAGTGCATCAGTCACATGGCACACAATCCAATGAGTTATTTGTAAGACTGGAAGCATGAGAAAGATACATGAAACCCAATTGCTCTCAACCCCATCTTCTCTCTTTATGCAGGAAACGCTGAGGCACGAGAGAAAAAGAGAGAGAGAGAGAGAAGACGGGAGGGGGCCGGCCTGACTTCAAAAACCTCACTGACTTGGAGGAGCAGGTGGCCGAGCTGCCAGGGGAGGAGCCAGGCTGAGCCTGCGGAGATGGCGAGGTCAGTGGGCAGCCTCCATCCAGTAAGGTTACATGCATGTCACATGGAGAGTTAAGGGTCATGTGTCCCTCCATGTTGGAGGCAGCTACGCAGACACTTGCTCTCTCCTCTCTCACTTACAGATGTCATCAGGAAGAGGGCAAGGAAAGAAGAGGAGGCCCTTTCCAACAGTTCATCCAGCCCAGAGGAACCAGGACACTTGGGGGGGAGGAAGAAAGTCTACCTGTCGAGGCGTCACAGCAGTCACCTGCACCCTCCACCAGCCCAGAGACACACACCTGTCTAATCCCCCCTCCAGCACACACCATCTCCACCCACCAGTACCTCCTGTAGCCGTCCACCTGCAGCTTGAAGATCCGCCTCCAGGAAGAAGCTACTGCTTTAAGATCCAAACCTTGGAAGTCACTGCGCCGAGAACGTCCACCTCCTGGAATCTGCTGCGACCACTGCCACTCACCCACTGCTGCCCGTGATGTTCCAGGGTCCGGTCGCTGGAGGCCTCCATCTCCGCAAGGGCCCCGGCCTTCTTACAGGTAAGTCCGACATTTGCATGCCACGTTGCTTCAGACGTGTCTGCGTCGGTGTGAAAGCCTGCCGGTGGGTTGGATGATTGGGCAGGGAAGGGCGATTCCAGTCGGGCCTTCACCTGCATCCCATTAACAGGAAGCAAATTGCTTTCCTGCAGGTCTCTGCTGGGAATGGTGACCTGCCATGGCAGCCGGGAGCGCAAGTTCCCGCCATCATTTTACACTGGCGAGAAATCGATTTTTCAGCCCCCGCTGCATTCTCCCAACCCCACCTGCCATTAAACCCACCGCAGGGAGGTCTGGAAAATTCCGCCCAACTTTTATTTTGGTAATCCTAGTTTGAAAAGGGAAAACAATGAAGAAAATGGCAGCTGTGAATGGTCAGTATAAAAAATAAAACCAGGGAAAAACAGGTCTGCACCATTGTTAATAATAATACTACTGATTACGATTGATTAATTATTTGACTTAATGAAAGCACATCATAGTTTTAAATCAAGGCCCACAAAGTAACTTCAAATTTTCAATACAGGCTTAATGCAGGCTCTTTAAAAATCAAGAACAAAGCAGAAATAAAATTCAAAAATACCAAATTGCAAAAATCAGTGGCTGCAGGCCTCAGGCCTCAGGCCTGTACACAGGGCTATCTGCAGTCTTCCCCCATTGAAAGTCAGTGGTCTTCCATCAGCCATTCTGCAGCCACTGGCTTCACAGTGACCAACCATCCTGTATTTTATGGGATTGGCCCATACTTTTAACATTTGTGCTGCGTCCCTTAGGAAATCTCCTCAGGGCGCCATTATTCTCATATTTCCATTTCTGCTCCGAAGACTGCTGCTGCTGATGGGCTGAAAAGTTCTGGTCTCTAGGGCGGTGATTGTAGTAGAAGGATCTGGTACCTAAAGGGTTAATATGAGACTGTGTACAGTACTGCCCACACGGTGATGTAAGAAGGCACATGACTTAGAGCTGGGCACCAGTCTAGTGATGAGTAGCAATGTGTAAGGACCTCGTATGGAGTCCTCTCCAATACATACCGTATGGTTCCGTGTTGTTAATAAAGACTTCCTTGTAACTTATACAAGACTGCTTTGTGGTGTTCATTTGATATTCTTCAAGCATATTGACAACAGAATATATCATGTTACAAGGTGGTAGGACCCAGCATGGCGGCAGCAAGGGATAAAAATATCCACATCCTCACTACAATGCTGAAGGACTAAAGAAAGGGGCACCTTCACTGCTTTCTGCACAGAAGCAGTCTCGCTTCAGAAGCTCAGATGCTGATAAAACTAAGAGGAGCTCCAGAGACACGAGGACCTGGAAGCAGGAAAAAGTAGAAGTTTAAACTCAGGCAGAAGGCTCCACTGAATTCCCCTGTGGAAGTTCAGCTTCAACCAAGCAGAGCCAGCAGCCCGCAGGGTAAGAGAAAATTCTTTTAAATTTCCAGGCTAGCCAGTCCCTGTGAACCATCTCTTTAATCGACTCAGGCAGAAACGCTGTTGTTATTTTCAGTTGCTAGTCCAAACCCTGACTTGGCGTCCTCCCCATGTGGTGGCCGAGTTCAGAAAGGAACAAAAAAAATAACAAGAAGGTGGAGAAAATGCCTTTCTCATAAAGTTAAGTACCTCGCGATTCTGCGGCCTCCCGGCCAGCGAGAATTCCGTTCTCCCGACCCGTTCCCGACCTGCAGCACGCCATTGCGGAGCAAGAAGTCCATCGGCAGCCCCCCCTGACCCCACAGCCGTTGGAGCACCACTGCCATTTTGAAATTCGCGCCAAAACACGGGAAGCACGCACTTCTTCATTGACAACTGGCGACGCCATCTTGAAACCCTCTTCTCTCTTAAAGCTACTCCTACACTTTAAGAATTTTAAAGATGGATCATAATTCTTCACTCCCACCTCCAATGGGCTTCACCGATGGCCTGGACCAGTCCAGAATTGGAGTTATTGAGAAAAAGATTTTTAAGGTGTAACACTGCTGCAGGATTAAATAAAAAATCAGAGGCAGAACAAGTTAGCACACTATTCCACTGGGCCAATCGCAGCAAGGCAAGCTATATATGAGTCATGTGCTAAATTTGATGATGATTTGAAATCTTTTGACCTTTTCTTTAACCTGAGATCCAATAAAATCCTGGAATGTGCCAGGAGAGTCCAGCAACCTGGAGAACCTCTCGATTCCTTCATCAATGATCTCTACCGCATGGCAGAAGGGTGTAAATATGACGACTTAAAATCCAAACTCATCTGAGACAGAATCATGGTGGGTGTTGCGGCCGATTCTCCGACCTGCTCCAAGCCAAAGATGATCTTACTCCCGACAAGGCTGGTTAGACTTTCTGAGCTGTGTGACCAACACAGGACTATTCTCAGAGGAGGGAACACTTCATAGGGCAGAAACCACACTTCAGTCCACCATATCAAGCCACAGAAGCGTAGGGGCCACCCTAGTCAGAGTAAGTCACCCCTGAACCACTCTGCCAAATGATCTTGCCAGTTCTGCGGTGCAAAGCGCCCTCACAGAAAAGGCCAATGTCCAGCGAGTTCTGCCCAGTACTTCCACTGCCACAGACAGGGACATTTCGGTAAGATGTGCAAGTCGAGACCCCAGCACCACACAGACAACCCAACGAGGTCGAGGTCAGTGACCCAAAAGGCACAAAGCCTCTCTTCTTGGGCGACATCAGACAGTGTGGCTCTTTGCTCTGGAATGCAGAGCTCATGGTGAATGGCCATCTAACCAACATTAAGTTGGATTCAGGTGCCGGAGTGATAGCCCTATCCGATGAGGACTCTGGGTTCAAATAACAGACACCCCACTTTATGGCGCAGGGAGAGTCCAAATAGATCACGGAACTGATTTACGTTGAAATCAGCCCTTCTCTCTCCTCAGCAGGGGTGCCTGCATAGTTCTCGATCTTCTCTAGCCAGCAGAAGAGGTGAAGACAACTACAGTCCCCACCCAGCCAGAATGGAATCCTCCTGAAGGTTCAACCATAAAACAGCATTCAAATTTTGACTTCATTTGTAAATTCTCTTCTCTTTTCGTGGAGCAGGTCTGTTCTTCTCCATTCCAGGTCCCCGAACTTTACCAAGGGCCAGACCAACCTCCTGCACATGAGGCTACCACAGCACCCCTGGTGGAAGTGATGCCACAGCCAGAAAGGCCTTCAGAAAAGCCTCTACCTCCACCAGTGATGGTAGACATGGCAACCACCACACAAAGCCGACAACCTCCAGCCAGCGTGCCGAAACCACAGTATCTGCTGCAACCAGGTAGCAGCCTCACACAACCTACACAACTAAACAAAGGTGAGCTACCTACACAGTCTATCCACAGGCTCTCCCTCAACCACAAAGAACTTCCAGGCACCCAAAAAGGCAAAAGAAGAAAAACCACTGACAACCTGATAAATACCAGTTTCATCCACCCAGAAAGAAACGATCACAACTAACTACAACTAATTGCTGCCAAACCATCCATGCTGACCAGGCACGGGGCACCATCCATTAATGGAAGAAGCGAATGAAGCTATGCGGACATCCCAGTACGACCTCCAAACCACCGCCAAGAGCAAGAACTTCTACAGCCCACCACTCTCTCTTGACTAGATGGCAAACGAGACGTGGCAGGGGTACAAAACCTCAAGACTGCCTGAATCTCTGATGTCAAGGACTTGAGGGGAGAAGATGGGGTAGTAAGAGTTAATGCATGCCATTGATGTTAAAGTTTTTAATGTTTATAATGAAATAGCATAGGGTTAGAATAGTTTATAATTCTAACATTAAAGTTGATACACAAGACTTATAGTAATGTAAAACTTGAAGCACACTGGAAGTAAATGCTATCCAAGCAGTATCCTTCAAGCATAGTGACAACAGAATATATCATGATACAAGCGATAGGATCCATCAGTGATGTTGGCGTCTCCTCTTGCCATTGTCTCCGGCTCTTTGTCACTGGGGTCCAGGCTATGGATTGGGGACAGCGCAAGGTAAGGCTACCCAGGCAGACCAGTAGAGGCGATGCAAGGGGCCCAACCAGGTAATAGCTGTAGCGGCAGCGAGATTGAGAAGGGACCATAGAGGGGAGAGAGTTAGAGCAAAGGGACTAACCCTCATGACATCCAGGGCTCTTCCAACTAACTTAAGATGTCTGTTTGTACAGTTTTTGCCATCAGCCATTGAGTTGGCTGTTTGGGCCAAATCTCTGAACGACTGGGGGAAGATTCTGCTGCTGTTGTTTCACCCTGCAAGGAGTTGGGCATCTCACAAATTTTGGAACACAGTGATATCCCACTGCTATCTCAGCCATTTGTGACAAGTTGGGTATCAGTCACCCAATTCCACAATCAGCTTTCGGGGGCCCGGCCCAGCCATGTACAGAAATTGCTAACTTTGGGTCAAATTCAACATGGCCTCACCTCACTCACTTTCAAGATTTTCAGAATCTCTCTTCCCAAAGGGCATCAGCCCCACTTAAAAAAATGTGTGTTTGGGGAGGAATGGTTTCAGGATCGGGATTATACTTCTGGCTGAAATCCTACACTGGAAATAAACATGAAACATACACCACTACCCGTTCCAAATGTTTCCCAATAGGCTATGGTGGGCTGAATGATGTGAAATAGCACACAGCGGGACAACAACACAGGGTGAAAATAAGGCCAACTGTTAGTCTACGGCAAGGAATCCAAGCTTCTTTCCCCAACAAAGATCCTTCGGAGGCAGAAAAGATATCGCTTATTGAAGTGACAAGTGTATGCCATATAGTAAAACATGGTGACTCATATCACACATTGGACTATTCCTTGAAACTTGGACCCCAGCTGTATTCTGATTCCTCCTCCCCTACTGGAAAAGCATCATGTGGACAGACAAAAGAAGAGCAAATTGTCACAAATGTTCTTAGCAAGTTGAGGGTGTTGGGCTTGCTAACTGAACTGAAAGGCTGTGAATCTTACCACCATGCCCCTCTCTTTTGATCAATTGGAACAGACACTCTAATAAAGGAAATTTGAAGATGTACCCTATTTGCTTACAGTCTTGCATTGCCAAAGATGGAGGTGTCTCCAAATTGCTAGCCTTTCCTGAATATCCATTTGAATCTGCTGAGCCCATTGCAGATCAAGTTCTGATAGTTCTGGAAAAGGAAGGATTGGGTTTCCAACAAGTGTCAGCTTTCTCAGCTGAAAATACTGATGCCAATTTTGGGATTCATCACTCTGCATACACAATACTTCCTGGAAAAACCTAAAGCTTTTCAAAGCTAGCTGCTTGGCTCACGGTGTCAACAATGTGTTCAAAGCAGGACTACGCAAGTTAGATATTGGCATAGCTCCAGTGGTGATGAAAATATATGGTCACTTCCCTTCATTGGCAGTGCCATGTAAAATCCTCAAAGAGATTGTAGAGTTTGTTCATCTGGAGTTGGCTGAGCTCATCAGGCAGTTATGTGCTGGTTGTCATTGGGGAAAGCTGTGGATCTTATTTTGAAAGTATTCTCATACTTCAGCAGCATGGGTTGTTCAAAGCATTTGCAGAGGCTCCTTATGATATATGGAGAGCAGCATGAAGGTGATGATGAATGTGCCAGTACAAATGTTGTCGCCATCTACTTGATGTTCTGTGCCAACTTGTTCCCCGTGTTTGAAGATAAACTAAAACTAAGTCCATGGAAACATCCACTCCTGAGCTGTATGATGTCATTGAGCGCTTACATAGTAAGCTCCGCAGAAGATCACTGGGTCATTCTTTTCGCATTCAAACACAGCATGCACTGGCTCAACTTCCTAATCATCAAAGGGAAGAAATATCAAGCAACTTCATTCCTTGCATCCAGGCAACAAGTGTGTATCTTGAAAAGTAATTTGACCATTTACTGCAAGATTTCACATTTACATCAAGCTTTTATTGGGATCAGCTACAGTATGAATTGTATGAATCATACAAAATGATATATCAACACAAATTATGTACGCATGAAAAAGTAACCAAATTTGGATTACATTGAATGGTATTTGAAAAACAACCCCAAGTTCACTTCACAGATGAGATTACAGAGTCAAAGTGACTGACAAAGTGTATGAATTCAGGCTGCATAAATAACTCAAAACTATTTCAATACCCTTGATTGATGTAGGCAACAATTTGTGTGGGAGGAGGGTACCTTTTACATATTTTCAAATTTTGATTGAACACCTATTTGCAATGAAAATAGGGAAAAAGAATGCACCAGGCAACACCATTTCATGGTGAGAAAAGTTATAGCTCCTCATCATGGCTGTAACAGCAGGAGAGAAATAACCTGTGATTGGAGGAGCAGCTTGTTGCAGATCTGTCACATCCCCTGACCTGTATTTTGAACAGTGAGTCCGCGGGCCAGATAGAGAGGCATTGGAGGGGGTGGGGGGGGGGGGGGTTGGGGGGAGGTGGGGTGCAGATTGTGGACTGCCACTCATAAGTTGGACAATCCTGGTGTAGCTGGTGGCAAGGAAGTGGGAGCATTGTTTCAGCACCCCAATGACCTGCTCTATCACATTTCTTGTGGCAACACGGCTTTCCCACATGTGAGTGGGCTGTACACCAGAGTCATCAGCCATTTTGTCAGCTGTAAGCTCTTCCTTCCCAGTGGTCGCCCTTCGGTTTGTCATGATGGCTCAAATGCAGATGGCACATGGGCATCATGAGTTCTGCCAGGATCCCAGTCATGGTACCTTCATGATTCCTTCATGAAGATACCTTCATGATTCACTGCCTATGGTCACACACCAGCTTCATGTTGAGAAAGCAGAATACCTTTTGGTTGCAGCACATCTCAGAGTTGACATGTAGCGCCCACAAAGTGATGTGCATGCTGTCAATGGCACCCCACACTACAGGAAACCTGCAATCCTCGCAAAGCCACATGCTCACTCAGCCTGATTCTCTCTAGCAAGAGAGAATGAAATGTATTCAGTCCTCTTAGAATGCAGAGCCTATGCTATTTTTGGATGGTAAACTGGAGATGTTGCAAGTATTACCTGCTTCAGTCTAGCAAGAACAAGATGCAGAAAAGTTTATTGGCACGAACACCTTCACAGCCATTGACACTGCCATCCTCACCCTGCTTTAAGGTTGCAGTAACTGACATATTTCAGGTAGGAGAATTGCTCCCTGAATACCCTGGGTGGATATGGCCTCCTGCTAAGAGCTCTTCTTCCGATAATTCCTCCTTCCAAAAACTGGTCCTGCTCAGTGTCACCTCTACTCATTTTCCGTCTCATGCTGTATCAAAGAGTAATGCAAACTACCGCACCCAAGCCTAGGAGAAAGTGGTTTGTGCAGAATCTTTGAAGTCAGGACAGCATTCTACAGCATGTACCACACCACAACTTGTAAACTTCAGCAACTTTAAAGAGCTCCAGCAACCACCAAACACTTCTACCATCTCAGCAACAGCCAATAAAAATCAATTAGTAACTAACCCAAAAGTGGATAATGATCCCTTTAAATAGCACTGGTACGAGCTCCTTCCTGATGCTAAAGGCATGTTCATTGTGCAAGGTTAAGGAAGATCATTAGCTGGACTGTAAGTTCCAAAATGGCAATGCTGGCATCTAATCCGTGCTACACATGAATTCTCCCACTCTGCATACTTCAGGCAGACACTCCCTGCACGTTTGCCAACACCCTCACCAAAATGGGATGCCACACAGCTCATACCGGAAGTGTGCACAATCGCCACAAAGGCAATTTTGGGCACCAAAATGGCACTCAGCACCGAAAAGCTAATGAGCCAAATTTTCAGCTAAAAACTTTTAATCATTTAAGAATTAACAATCAAATTATATGTAATTTCTTTAATTTAAATTTTCAGAAACTTCTCTTTGACAAACAGAAAAATTGTCAATCATGGATGTTCTCAACATAGCACTTAAAAGAGCTTGCTGATGGCCTAATTGTGCACATTTATACAGCAATTTAACATTCTTCAAGTCTGAGGCAGACATGGGCTGGAGGCAGTATAACAAGGTAGATGCTCACAAGGACTACCCTGCCTGCTTGGTGAACTTTTTCTGTACATCTGGGAACCAGCATTGATATGTGTTAATTGGTATTAACCTACCTTACCCTTTAAAATTTGCAGGGCTTGCTTGATTGGAGGTGCCTGAATGTATTCTACTGATTGAGGTATTATGTTTCTATTAATGGTTGAAAGTGCATAGTCTCATCCTTGTGAAGATGCTGACCATGCTCGAATCCACTTGTGATTAGTAAAATTGGAAATTCCTTGCTGTCACTGATTGGGAAATGGTTGACAGGTGCTATGAGTAAAGTGAGGCATTCCTCCTTCCTGCACAACTGTAGATCTTTTGGGAATATACACTAGAAGCAGATTTGATGAAAGGAGCAGACTGGGAGGTTTTGGCCCCTCTTCAACCATGAGTTCTGCAGAGAGGATATATTCCAAACCATAATAACACTGAGTAGAGCCACACAACAGTATCAGCCAAGGTTTGGGAGGCTCAATCCTCCCTTGAGCTTGAGGAGTTGTAGTATCCTAGACTTATTCATGACCATTTATTTGTCCAGGCGTATCCTGCTCCTCTGTGAAGTTCTTGCAAGTGTTGGATTTGAACCCCAGTAGGTAGGATTTGGAACAATTAGGTGAGCCAATACTTTCTTAGCCCAAACATGATAATAGTGGACTACCTTATCTGACCAGTTCAGTGCTGTGACTCTGGGGGAGTGGGGGAGCATTGGGGTAATTCCTCTTGTACAGGGTCAAAGCGTAGAGGTTATTTTTAGTCACCAGCAATTGCAAGAAATATCCTGCTATCCAACTTTAGCATAATGAAAGAGATCATTCAAAAGCAATACTTTAAATAATCTTTCCCATTTTATGTTAACCCCATGCTTGACAGACTCACAAGAAATGTGTACTAAGGTGGACGTGTGTATCTTTATCTTCCTCATGAAATAATTAAACCTCTTCCTTATTTGACTCCAGACATATTGAGCAAGTACTCAGCTTTTCGGCCATGATTTCAACCTCCCTTTAATGGTGAGTTGCAGCCCTACAAAGGCTGCTGGCTTGCTAGATTTTGTGCCTTTCCTTCCCAGTCAACCATGATTCACACCAAAGCTGGACAAATAGTTGCCTCATGTGTGGGGAGCTATTCAAATCAGTGAACCAGCCTTGCATCACAAGATTCAAACAGGGCTACCCTCTGAGCTGATGGTGCAGTTGAGCCATGCAGTAGTGTGGGTCAGCTCCACTCCGTCCTGCCATCCACTCAAATTTGGAATTGTATGCATGCAAAGTAAAGATTAGTAGATGTAGCCTAATGAACAAGCAAATGTAAATCTACATACCAAAGAAATATTTCCTTTTAAACATAAATATTAAAACTGTTCACTGCTTCATTGACCCAATCCTAAGAGTAGTAAACATTCAGCTTCCCATCAAAGCATCGGCATTTGAACATGACCAATGGGATGACCTTCTTCTGTAATCATTCCTGACAGATATGTCCATTTTTTTTCAATGTGCTGATTAAGAGACAATGCCTTATAAGTCAGCTATCTCCACAGACAGATTTTTTTCTGTTTGAAGGCAAGACACTATTTAGAGATTGTAAAAGTCAGAAAATATTGTTTGAAAGGGCAGTATGGTAATTAGATACAAGAAAACAATAAAAAAAAAGCACTCTTCATTCAAAACACAAAAATTACACATGCTCTGTATTGACTGAAATAACTGTCCTTTCTGAATTAGGAAGATGTTTTATGAACATACGTGCATATGAAGTGGGGCAGGAGTAGGCCAACTGCCACTACCCCCTCCCCCACCCCCCGAGCCTGCTGCGCCATTCAATTAGATCATGGTTGATCTGATCGTGGCCCCAACTCCACATTCCCTCCAAGCCCCGATAACCTCTGACTCCCTTGTTAGTCAAGAACTATTCTACTTCTGCCTTAAAAATATTCAATGACCCTGTCTCTGCTGCTCTCTGGGAAAGAAACTTCCAAAGACTCAAATGACCCTTTGAGAGAAAAAATGTCTCCTCATCATTTTTACATTGTGTGCCCTAGTTCTAATCTCTCCCACATGGAAAGACAACCTTTCAGAATCCACCCTGTCAAGTCCTCTCAGGATCTTATATGTTTCAGTAAGATCACATCTCATTTTTCTAATTTTCGGACTGTTTGAAACCTTAAATCTATCATTTCCATTTGAGACCCTCAGCAACAAAGGGACTGTCTGAATTGCAAGGAGGTCCTGGCTCAGGGGTCAAGTAGGGGTCGCTTAGCTGCAAGGGTGGGTGGCAGGACATCCTCTTGGATTGTCCTGTCTGCAGTTAATTAATGGCCGTCAGGGAAGGGAGCTGGCCAATAACAGGTGGCGGGTAAGAGGAGGTTTCATCAAAGGAAGACACTCTATTTAAGGGGCAGTCCACAGCCTTCCTACAGGCTGTACACATAGAGGGCATTGGAAGAGGTGTTGAACAAGGGAGACTGTGCAGGAATGGCTGAAATCAGAGAAAAGTGACTCTAAGGTTTAGTGAAGCCTTGCTGAAGGTAATCTTGCAGGAGCTGAGGGATCGGTGAGAAGTGCTCTTCCCAGTGGAGGAGAGGAGAAAGCCATCAACCCTCACAATTAAGAAGTCATGGCTGGGCGTGGCCGAGGGATCCAGCAGTCATGGGGTGGTCACACAAACATGAGTGCAATGTCAGGAGTGATTTAATGACCTGCTACAGTCTGGCAAGGTGAGTAGCATCCATAATTGCAAGCTCGCAGCCCTACCTGTCCTGAGTGGTATTCATGAGATATGATGTAAGAAAGCTGATCCATATATCAGACATGACCAGGAACCAGTGTCCACAGTGAGATGCAGAGTTGACTTACACTAGGCGTCCATGGTCAGTCAAAGAAGATCATTGCATTGCCAAGGCTGAATAGCTGCTTGTAGCAGGCCTCCCAGTGGCACAATGCTGGGCATGGAAAATGGCACAGGCTGACAAGCACAGCCAGGCTGTGACACATGAGTGACACTGTATGCATGCAGTTGAAGGAGAAGTGTTCTCACAATGCTAGGGAGAAGAGGAGAACTGGAGGTGGTGTGTCTTTCAGATGGCAAACCTTGGGATGCAATATGCGATCTTCTGTCAGAGTTCCCAGAGGCTGTTAGTACTGATGCGCATACGATGGCGAGTCCATCCATGCCATGCATGATGCCGTGTCTCTGGTGTGTGTGAGAACATGGTTTCCCCCACCATCCCCATTGAGAGAGTGATGATCTTCTTGGAGAGCCAGATGCACCATACTACTGAGTAAATGTAAGAGGTGAGCACCAGCCTCCACAGTAAGGCCTCATCCATAGCAGTGTTGAGAAACAGGTAGGTAAGATCGCCCTGAAATACATAGACATGGCCAGGTATCCAACCACTCCAGGGAAAGAGGAAGGGAAGGGCACCTTGAATAGATTGAGGAACGGATGCCTGAAGCCGATGGGGCTCTTCTCAAGGCACTCTTTGCAATAACGGCGAATTCTCGGTCCCTTTGACAGTGTCCTGAAGGCTACATGAAGCCCTGATGACAGAAGTGCCCCTGCATGAATACAGGTGAACGCCAGGGTCCTCTAGGGCCAGGCAGCCAGAGGATGTCTGCTGCAGCCACCCAATGCACCAGAGCAAAAAAGGGGGCCGCCTGCTTCCATATCAACTGCAGGCACCAGGGAAGCACAATGTAGGACCACCTAGAGGCATTCACATAAATCCACCTAGTTGCACTTGGGATCACACTGGAAGACAGTTTTTAGTTGAATGCTGAAGTGTTGATGTATGTAGAAAATTAAAGGTCTTGTAATGCATTTTTTAACAGATCGTCTGCTCATTTCTGCACCAGTCAGATGCTACCAGATGGCAAGTACTTGAGATGGAAGGCATGAAAAGATTACAGAATGAGGGCAATATTGAAGGTAGCCCTTGGAATGATGTAATGATGGGGCGCCACCGAGATGGTAATGGCGTTTAGTGAAAAGCCACCAAGACTACCTCAGGGAGAAGACTAAATTGCCTCGGGGGCGGGTGATTAATAGACTCTCAGGAGAAACGTTTGCTTATGAATGAGTCGCATCTCTCTCTGGTATGCCTGTCAATGCCCTTTGGCATCAGACTTGTGGGTGCATTTCCATTGGCTGCCTGGTCTCCTGAACTCTTCCTAGGAGGAGGAGGAGCCAATGTGCTTAATATGGTTGTCATTCTCCAAAGTTACACCCCTCTGGATCGCCAGGTGATGTAGAGTGCAGCATATCAACACCTTACCTGAGATGAGGCACATTGCATGGCTCCCCCAGAACTTTCCAGGCATCTAAACCTCATTTTCAGAAGGCCTAATGTCTCTTCAATGGTGACCCTTGTAGTCACGTGACAGCCATTGTAAGTGTCCTCTGCCTCTGTGTAAGCCATATCTTTAGTGAGAGCCCTTTGTCACCCAGTAGTGACCCACAAATCCGTTTGAGCAGCTGAAGAGCTGAGGCACCTGGACTGTGCAATAATGTACGAATCATGGCAGATTCCTGGGAATCATGCACAATCCTGCAGGATCCTCTTATGGTAGTCATAGGCTAATTGAATATTTAGAGTAGAACCGCTTCCGGTTCATGAAGGCTCCTGGTTGCCCCGTGGGAGTCTTGTTGGCCACAAGCTTGCAGTCAAATACCCCCTGAACCCGAAGGAGTTCAGCAATGACCCTGATCAGGGCAATACCAGACGAATTGTTCTGTCCTCTGGTACATGACATCTGTCATTTGCTTGATGCAATGCTCCCACAAATATCTCCAGACGATCCCTGGAATGAGCCTGAGGTGCACAAGTTGAGCGC
This sequence comes from Cetorhinus maximus, assembly GCF_964194155.1. NCBI lineage: Eukaryota > Metazoa > Chordata > Chondrichthyes > Lamniformes > Cetorhinidae > Cetorhinus > Cetorhinus maximus. The sequence goes on from NC_135892.1 coordinate 81,290,036, forward strand.
CACAGTCACCTTCGTCACCACAGGCAATGGGTGGCCACCACATCTCATTGGTCTCAATTCCTCCTCCAGCATACCGCACAGCTCTGCTACCACCTGTCTGGACATAGTCATCAGAGATACTGGTGCTCTGACATTCCCATGAAATTAAGCCTCTGTCTGTGAATCCTTTCAGCAGGGAAGCACCTTCTGCAAGCATTAACCTGCAGTATTGTCCTTATGTGTCCTCCTCATCTGTGTCCCCTCACACCCTCATGAGGCTGGTGCTCCTCTGGTTGTTGCAGTCCCACTCCATACGACTGAGCCTGTCTCTCTCTCTTTCTGTTTCTCTCCCACTCTCCTCCTCTCTGGAGGAATCGGAGTGCTCAGCATCCAATGAGAATTAGAGCCCTCAAGGCTCAAAGCCTCTCGAGCCCTGTTGTTGCCGGCACTAGCTGCTGTGGATCTGGGAGCCACCCTTCCAATAAGTGCTGGCATATGGGCCTCCAACTCCTACTTCACTGAAACTCAAACTGCTTATTTAAAAACACAGTTGTACTCAATGGCTGCCACCTCCAGACACCACTCACTTACTGCTGAGCTCTTGCCTCCTTTTAGCTGGTGAGCCGCTGATGATGCCATTTAACCCATGTGCCTGAAGGAAAATTTTGAAATGACTTCAAAGTCCCTGTCATTGGCTGATTAACAGCCTCAACTGCCTGCCCACCACCATCCTATGTATTCATGCTCCTGCTGCCTGACCGCCCATTAGAAATTTGCCCTGTGGCAGAAAGACATCAGGGTTCTGCTCCGAGCTGATCCCCTGTCATTTTTCTGGCTCTCCCACCTCCAAGCCCTTTACCGTGGGGCCAAAAAAGTTTCACCCAAAGTATTCATAAAAATAAGTAGGGATAAGGAAGTTCATCTACTTGTTTTAGAGCTAACCCTGACTGGTCAGGGTATCCCAGGCCTCAGGAAACCTGACATATAAAGGGAGGTAAGGATAGCTGTGTGGAAGAGGGAAGTACCTTTCCAGAATGGTTTGTGGACCAGGAGCAGCATGGATACTTCCTTTTGATCTCCCCATGCCTATGATCACTCCATCCAGCAATCGCTCCCCCTCGAGCGATTGGACACTGCCCTCGCACTATAATAAGACCCATCGCACATGATTGGCCCTTCCCATGACTGGATCCCCTTCTGCAACCTGTCCCACTGCCCCTGATTATGGTCCCACTCCCATGATGCAATTTCCCTCCCAGGACGTGATATTCCCTTGAGCCACGCTTTCTCCTCGAACTGGCCTTTGCGATCGTTCCCTCCCTTCCATGCGATTCCCAGCCATGGCCTCTGCACTCCCCCTAACCTTCCTGATCTTCACAACCTTCCAGCTTCCATTCCCCCACTCCCCATCAATCCTTGTGGTCTTCCCTTAACCCTTACAGGCTCCCCTTAATCCTTTAAGGTTTCCCTCTCGACTCTTGGGATCTATCCCTATTGACCCTTACAATCTTCCTCATATCCTTACAATCTCCTGCCACTGACATCAGAATCCCATTTACCCCCAAACCAACCTTTCAATCCCTTAATGCCGTTCAGCCAGAGTGCCTCTAAATCTGAAATAAGTAAAATCCCTCCACAGTCTCCAATTTCATTGTCCCAGCACCCCAAACAGCCCGCTTCTACCTCTTTCCCAAAATCCATAAACAAGACTGCCCCAGTCAATCCCTTGTTTAAGCCTGTTTCTGCCCCCTGAAATTATTTCTTCCTATCTTGACTTCATTTTTTCCTTCCCTTGCATGGTCTGTGCTTCCTACCTACATCCACAACTCTTCCGATGCTCTATGTCACTCCAACAGATTCCAGTTTCCTGGCCCTGACCACCTCCACTTCACTATGGACATCCAATCCACCACCACCTTCCTCCATCTGGCTGAGTTTGTTCTCACTCTGAGCAACTTCTCCTTCAACTCCACTCAATTCTTCCAAATAAAAGGTGTTGCTATGGGTACTCGTATGGGTCCCAGTTGTGTCTGTCTTTTTGTGGGATATGTGGAACATTCAGTTTCCAGTTGTGCTCAGGCCTCCCCACACCACTCATCTCTTTTTCCGGTACATTGCTGACTGTATCAGTGCCACCTCCTGCTCTCGCCATGAACTGGAAAATTTCATCAACTTTACTGCTGATTTCCACCCTTCCCACATCTTCACATGCTCTATCTCTGACTCTTCCCTTCTGTTCCTCGACTTCTCTGCCTCCAATTCTGGAGATAGGCTATCAACTAATATTCACAACAAACCCACAGACTCCCACAGCTACCTCAGCTACATTTCCTCACATACTACTTCCTATAAGGACTCCATTCCATTCTCCCTGTTTCTCCGTCTCCGTCTCATCTGCAACCTCCCACGCCAGTGCTTCTGACATGTCTTCCTTTTCCCTCAACCAAGGATTCTCACCCAGTGTGGTTGACAGGGTCCTCCACTGTGTCCAAGCTATTTCCCGCACTTCTGCTCTCATCCCTTCCCCTCCAGCCCAGAACTTTGATAAGGTTCCCCTTGTCCTCACCTTCCACCCCACTAGCCTCCATATTCAACGGATCATCCTCCGCCATTTCCAGCAGTTCCAGCATGATGCCACCACCAAACCCATCTCCCCTGCCCTCCCCTTTCAGAATTCCAAAGGGGCCACTCCCTCCATAACACCCTAGTTCACTCTTCAGTCATCCCTAATATGCCCTCCCTTCAATGGCCAGGGAGAGAAATCATGGGCCCAGATGCTTCTCTTTCCAGATTCCTAATTCCCTCTTCCCCTTTTAACCCTCCCCCTCAATCATGAATGATACTTTTTTGCCTTTCAAGATCCACCAATCAATTCACCAAACAATCACAGAAAGGTCCTAGCAAAGTGATAATGGCCATTGTTGGCATCTGGTTACAAATATTGCCCGCTACATATGCAGCATGGGTCATTAATATTAAGACCAGCAACAATATAAAGCAGTGTTAGTTTGCGTGCACCCTATAGGTGATCCCACCGTGACTACTAAACAAACCAGAGAGTACAAATTTTACTTTAAAAGCATTGTGCAATATTGTTAATTTGACTGGAAAATATCCTATTAGTTATTTATAACACTGTGCAGATGATAATATTGATTTTGGTGACTGCCTCAGCCCTCATTAACATGTTCTGCACGATATGAACATAGTGGAAATAAATTCATATTTGGAGGAAAGGTTCAATAATTGCAGCCCAGATAAACTGCACAAGATTTTATCCATCCCGTAGAAGTAGAAGAAGACTTTCTCCTGCCTGGGTGCATGATATTATTCAATATAGTTATTTCATACAAGGGGTGTAATTGGATTCTATTTTATCAGTAATCTCACAGAATAGAAAGATCAAGTGACACCTGAGCAAAAAAATAGAATGATTGAACAACATGGATCTTCACTGTCAGTGAGAAGTATTCGAGCACTCCGGTGGACACCCGAACGACACAACTTTTAAGAAGCTAGAGAACAAAGACTGAATGGTTCACAAGTGCATCTGTGTGTTCTTGATCAGCAAGTCTGAAGACTCTGCTGATTGCCGCTTCTCACTACAATATATCTTCAATATCTACCATAACTTTATTATGATATTTCAATGCCTCAAAAAACTCATAAAAGCACCAAGATAGAGTGGGATAATAGATAAATAGACAAAAGGACAAGATTGAAGTCAATGGAAAAGACTCTTAAGAATCACGTGCAGGGTGAAACAAGTTACTGATTCACTCTGAGCCTGTCCTGGCAATCCCACCCCACAAAGCCCGCTCATAGTAAACTTCCATTAGCAACAAAATAAACAAAACTCCGGCCATGATTCCGCCCTCCGTTTGTAAGATAATTATGGATAACAAAGGCCATCTAACCCAGTTCATCTCATTAATCCAAATGGCATACGAACATGCATATTAGGAGTAGGAGTAAGCCATTCGGCCCCTCGAGCCTGCTCCGCTATTTGATAACATTGCTTACATTATGCCAGTGACTATAACTCAAAATTACTTAATTGACTATAAAGCAATTTGGGCCATCCTAAAAGGTGTTGTATAAATGTAGGTTTTGTCCTTCTTTCATTGCACCTGAATGCAGTAAGCAGAGTGACTGTAGCAATGGTGATATTGGAGGCCCTATGCCAATTCTCTAAGGATAAATCATCACAGGGCAATCATCTGATGTTAGGAAAGTGGCTACAAAGAAATCACTACATTTGCAAAACAATTCAACTCTAGCTTTAGGGCATAATGAAAATTTAGATTGTTATTTATTTGCTGTTTTAAATTCAAAAGAAAATTTTAAGAAGTGTGGAGTATTTAATTTTGTGGTACTAAACATTATGTGAGGGATTAAGACCTCACCCTGTATCTGTTTTAATAAAATATATAGACATTTGCTCATTGCTATCTCTAAAGATTTCAAACTGGACAAAGACCTAAAATAGCTGAATCTATGTCTGTCTGTGACCCCCAAACAAAAGAAACTATCTGGCAGTATCGGGGAAACTCACACATCATTATCCCTGAACAGACAAAACGACCCCCTGTGGGCTGCACAGACTGAATTTAAAAAGAGCTATACAAAGGCCATCTGCATTTCATAACCCAAGCTGACCAACAGGAGTCTGCTCATCTGCTAAGACAAAGGGCCCCAGAACCTTCCTTTCAATTCTTAATGTTTGAGACATTTAACAATCTTGGGGATCCAGACAAGGGATACACATCCTTTGTCAAAGACAGTGTGGAGAGGTGGGAGTCCTGTGACATGGGCCTCTGGCTTGTGGAACTAGTTGCCTTGCTGAACTGCAAAGTCTCAGTCTGATATTCTACCATCTGACTTGCAGTCTCACAGAAGAGGAGCTCTGGTCCAGGTTGGACACCTTGCCCCATCCCCATTGCTTCTGCTAGAAACTCTGTACCACCGCCGACAAAACTGATTCATCTCTGCATGCCTATCTCATGTGGTGAAGTCAACACCACCAGAAAAGTGAATTATGCAGCATCGATTTTCAGCTCACAGACCTCAGTGAAGGAATACCCCATTGGACTTTGATTCTGGATGCTGGAACCCACATGAAACAATATTTATTTTTCTCTATGGTCTCTGCATTATAAATCTTTCTTTTCTCTATCCGTCTTTTACTGTATGAACACAAAGGAGGCAGCGTTGTGACCCTCCTCCCATATTTTGAGTTTGTGCAAATGAACTAACCCTTTGAGGTCATCCTATCTTGTGTTTGCTATGGGGTTATTAATAGAAAATTGGATCACACCAAAACTGAGGGGTTGGGAAATACATCACCACTTATAAAGAGGGAAACAAATCAAAAACCTTTCTGTTTACAGACAGGTGGTGAGAGGAGAAATGAGTGCTGTTTAAATTAACCCTCATCCTGTCTGTAACACTTAAAAGTGACACCACACCCCTGCCAGCCATCAACGCCCCACCCCTGTCACATCCCCCCACCCCTCCCGCCCAAGCCCTAACACCACCTACCCCACCCCCCAACCACCCCCACCCTGCCATATCTCACCCCACCTCTCACCCCACACCTTCACCCCAGACCCTACACTCCCACCCCCAGCCCACTACATCCCCTCACCCCATCCTCCCACCCCATCACCTACCCACCCCCCATACCCCAACACCTCACCTCGCACCTCCCACCCCCACAACCCCACCACCTACCCAACCCACTTCCCCCCTCACCCCACCCCTCCAACCTCCACATCCCCGACCCCCAGCCCACCATACTGGCCCTACCCACACCACTACCCCCACATCACCCCATCCTACCAGCCCCACCCCACCCATCACCCACCCACCTCCCAGTGCCCCACAGCCCCTCAAACCACCCACACACCCTGAACCTCCCACCACCCTGCACCCCTCAACCCCTCACCCCACACCTTAAACATCCCACCCCCACACCCCGACTACCTACCTGCACTCCCCCACACAGCATCCATTTAGCTCTAAAATGATTACAGGGACTTAGCATTTATCAAGCAGACGTACACCTGAGAGCACTCCCCTGACGGTTGCTGCACGGCTGCTGCTGACCTTCGGGCAGCTTTCTGGTGGGCTTTTCAAAGAAAAGTGGAACCACAAAGCTTCCCAAAGGTGGGAAGCAGCAGCTGTTCTTATTCAGAGCCACGGCCAGTATAACTGACCTGAGAGGCTGGTGTGAAAACAAAATCAGGACTGCCAGGCTGCTTCCGATTTTATTTTTTAAAGCCAGTTTTTTAGGTCTGCTGCTCAGTCTGGACGCCATTTACAACACCGAGCCCGGGCCGCCACTAGCCCCCCCGCCCCCCCGGGCTCTAATGTTTGGCACCATCAGCACACCCCTCCCCTGGGCCCTGCTCCCTTCCCTACGGCACCTTTCCATGCAAGTACAGGAGATGCAACACCCGTCCGTTCATCTCCTCCCTTGTCGCTGTACAAGCCCCAAACACTCTTTCCAAGTGAAGCAGTGATTTATTTGTACTTCTTTCAATTTAGTATGCTGTATTCACTGTTCATGGTGTGGCCTCCTCTACACTGGGGAGACCAAACGCAGCCTGGGTGATTGCATTGTGGGCCACCTCCGTTCAGTACGCAAGCACCACCCCAAGCTTCTGGTGACCTGTCATTTTAATTCTCCACCTTGCACCCATGCTGATCTTTCTGTCTGTGGCCAGCTACAGTGTTCCAGTGAGGCTCAACGCAAGCTCGAGGAGCAGCATGTTACCTTCTGACTCAGCACTCGACAGCCTTCTGGACTCAACACTGAGTTCAATAACTGTGTTTCATTCTGAATTCAGGTGGTTTCTATGTAGCCAATTGCACCTCATTTGGAGACAACTTTTGTTTCTTTACTGTAACCATTTCCACTCTCTTACGTTTTGCATCATGAAACCGTTTTTTAATTTAATCCCTGCTGCCCTGCACCCTATCACAGACCTTCTCTTGTGTTCTTCCTGAACACCTCACACCTCCCCCAACTCCTTCCATTGGCTTAAAAACGCTTAAATTTTCCATCTTTTTTCAGTTCTGGTGAAAGGTCGTTGACCTGAAATTTTGGACAGAATTTTCGGGTCCCGCGAACGGCAGGTTTCGTGGTGGGCAGCAGTGAAAAATTCAGAGCCAGGCCAAAAGTCAGATTCCCACCGGCGGGAAAACAAATCGGAATTTTTCCCCTCACCATTTTCATGGCAGAATGATGGCGGGTCAACTTTCCCGCTGATCCAGGTCGAGAATGCTATGTACTTGCATTAGCATAACATGAATACTCTTTAAAAACGCAACTTGCCAGTATCACATCCCCAATTACACACCACGCCAGCCGGAAATTAGACCGATCTAAATCACGACCAGACATAAGTGGCGTGCAGCAGTCCACCCTCATTTCACTCACGACTTCAAGGTGCGCACAACATTCAAAGCCTACCTGCAACAGTACCGCTTTGGTTCATCAGCGATGCCAGAGTTAGCCCACACTGATGGGGTGTATGATGGGGCTGTTCACTGTGGCTGCCTCAGGTGTTGAGCTGGGCTGCTCTCTGAGGTTGCCGCACTACTCCGGCAGGACAGCATTGTGTGCTGTGAGTCTCAGGCAGGGCTGCACTCTGAAACACAGATGAGCATGGTGACCAGAGTCGGGGGAGATGACAGAGGCATGAGGGGGAAGGGGTTTTGGTAGGGTTGGAGGGAGGGGATGATGCCAGGCAGAGGGACGATCGGGAGTGGAGAAGCTGGAGCCCGACATGGAACAGCAGAACGCAGGCATAGAAGGGGGTGGATGGTATTCAATTTGCATGAATGGGAGGCGATGCATGCAGAGTCTAGAGTACGAAAGTGGGGTGTGGGGGGAGGGGGCACGGTTAGTGTGGCACAAGAGGAACGGGTTGCACAGAGATTCTTGGCTGGGGGCGGGGGGTGGTGTGGGCGGGGAAACAGCGTTGTGGTCATTCACTAAGTAGCCCAAGAGTTGAGTGAAAGACAGTCATAGTCCCTGGACTGATGCCAAGAGGTCGGGGTGAGAGATTAACGGCAGTCCAGGGGCTTTGTGCACCATGCTACAGGGCTATGCATGGCACACACATCATGTTCCTGCTCCAGGGAGGAACAAGGCCTGTGTGCTCCACTGGGGATCAGGTACAGTTTGGTGTGCAGGGTGCTGTCTTAGTCTCACACTCGGTGGTCCCAGGGTGTCCCAGGCTCAGTCCTGGGCTGCAGCTGGGATGGTCATGGTCAAGGGTGGCATCTGCAGCCTATAAATGGGGAAAATGTAATAAAGAGGGGGGTACTCAAAACTCTTCTGTGGTGGGGGTGCTGTGGCCTCTGTATGGGACTGCGCACACAGCCACAAGATGGGGAGGGGTGAGGCCCACATGGGACATATGGACATCACCAGTGATGGTTTCAGCGGGAGGGCAGGATTGTCAACTACAATTACAATGGGATCCAGGGTTACTGGGAGAGGCTGGAGAATCGCTGGAGGGGTTTCTTCCTGCACATGGTGAGGTTCCTGGAAGATCACGGGGGGTCCTGAACTCTGATAGGGAGAAGGTCAAAGCTGGTCTTGAAGTAGAAATGCAGCACCACTATATTGAGACCGTGAAGCTATGAGGCAGTTTAAAATTGAAACTGTAAAAGAACCTGCACAGGAGGAGGCTGGGGCAGTGTGGGGGGAGCACACGGCTGGACTCAGGGACCCTAACAGGGGGCACCCTCACACTGCTTAGAGTAACAACGTGAAAATGGAGTCTGAGCTGACAGAACTCAGGAAGAGTTTATTGAGAAGGTGCAATTGACATTTGGAGCCCTTTAACGTGAGACTGCAGGAGTCATTGGGTTCACAGTGAAGTGGATCAATTTGAGCATTAACCGAGAGGAATGTGAGAATGGAAGATGCAGCCAACCATAAATGGAGCACAGCTACTGGATATCTGCAAGATGATCAATGAAAGCCTGTAAGGTAATTTTCTAATTGGCTTGGCTAACGGGCCAAAGGGCATCCAGTCATTCCAAAAGTGCAGGTTAGGCATAATCGATATACGAGATCAGACATAGTAGGAGTGCCTTTGATAAGGTTGAACATATCCTGGATGCACTCAAACCTCTTCCAACCTCTCTGGGATTAAGATGTCAAGTAGCTGGGATGGCATCTTGGTCACCTGGATCTGTGAGGTAGCGCCTCAGCTGGAACGCTGGATCCGGGAAGGGCGAGTAGCGCAGGCGTTGCTCTAGGGCATGGCAGTGGCTTTCTGGTAGCAACTGGGAGCTCGACTATAGTTGCTCATTACTCATTAATCTGTTGCATCTGTCTGTCCACAGGGAGAAGGGGGATTGAATAATGGAGCCTGCGCTCATTACTGCCTTCTTGATGGCAGTGATCTGATTGAGGAGGAGAAGTGCCCAGTGCTGCCTAGTCCGGCTTCAAGAGGAGGCCCAGCCTGAGGACCATGGTCAAGGGGAGTGCCAGCAAGACCCGGAGGGTGAGGAGGTTAGGCACATCCCATGGAGGCAATTCGCACGACTGAGGGTCTACCGAAGACGCCATTCCTATCTGGACATGAGCAAGAGTCAATGCCACGCACATCGACAATTGTCAAGAGATGTGGTGGGTCATATCTGCCACATCCTGCAGGAGGCTCCAATGCCCTGTGGACTGGAAAGACATCTTCTGCCAGTACCCCTGCAGGTCACACCCACACTCAATATTTTTGCCAGGGATCCACAAGGAACTATTTGGCATCCTCAACACATAAATGTATCAAGGAGGTGACAGGTGCCCTCCACAGTGATGTCATTATGTGACGTTCACACTGGATGAAGCTAGCCAGGCTGCTCGATTCCTGGGTTTCGCTGCAATCTCTGCCTTCCCTAGAGTACAGGGTGCGGTTGATTGCGCACATGTGGCTTTGAGAGCTCAGTAGCAGCAGTTCCTGATGTTCATTCACGGGAAAGGGTTCTATCCTAAATATTCAGCTGGTATGCAACCATCAGAAGCACATCGTGCACGTTTGTGCCAGGTACCCTGGGAGTTTCCATGACCCATACATCCTGAGGCACTCCCAGGTGTCTCAGATATTCAAAGAGCCAAGGTGCTTACAGGGCTGACTGCTTGGTGATAAGGGGTACCTGCTGAAAAGATGGCTCATGACACTCGTACATTGTCCTCAAAGTGCCTCAGAGGAGAGATACAACAAAGAGCATAGTTAAACAGGATCCATCATCGAGCAGGCCATTGGTATCCTGAAGATGCGCTTCCAAGGTTTGGCCCACTCAGGTGGGGCTCCGCAGTACTCTCCACAGAGGGTGTCCCACATCATCGTGGTGTTATATGCTCTGCACATCCTGGCTCTTCAAGGGGGAGATCATTTGCCGATGAAGACCTGGAAGGGCAGGAACCTGAAGAGGGTGATGATGGGGAGCTTCCACGTGAGGATGTGATCAAAACCGCACAATGTGAAAGATGTGCCTGTGAGACACTGAGAGCCACAGGTTTCCTGGAGCAAGGACACCTTTCTCCTGTCCTTCAGTGACATGCCAGTGATCAGAAAGGCCTTTACAATCATTAACATCAAGAGCAAAGTCAAGGTCAATTATTGGGCCTTGGGCCTCCAACCTTCCTGTTTCACCAGGCCCTGATCTTTGGAAAGATCAGCAGCCAAAGCTGTATGTAGACACTCAGGAAGTGAAAGGCAGCTCACCAGCGCAAAGCCTGCAGCAAGTGGACTGAATGTGACACCTGTTGCTGCCACAGAGATGCGCACATGGCCGGAGAGACCTTCATGGCTGCAGGTCCTGTGTTTTGGCACAAACAATGAAGACAGCTATTTGATGGTGAGACAACATGAGTGGTGACTCTGCAATGCAATTGAGCACGCGTAACTCCATGGAGTTTTTTAATGAATATCACTTCCTAACGCAATTTGTGGTCACTTTCAACAAAGAGATTGACAAATCCCCCTGACATTAACAAGGGATGAGTAACTAACATAAGTCAGCTAGACACCACATGAATGTGAGGCTGAAAAAGGGTGGTGATCACGGAGTGGAAGCTTGGTGCCAGAACTTTCCGCTCCCGTTTGGGGCAGGCAGTGAAGGGGGGGGTGGGGTGAGGATTCGGTGGGAGGGGAAGAAATCAGTTTCACGCCAGTGTGAAACCACAGCGGGATCATCCGATGGTAGCCGCCATGGTGAATAGCGAATCCTGCTGGAGGCTGGTGTGAACACGATTCTCATCCTGCTAATGGGATGCAAAGTAAGGCCCGGCCAGAATCATGCCCCATGCCTGATTCACCATTACACCAGCAGGAAAACGCGCCGCCCCAGAACATGTCTGGACAAGCGTGATGTGCAGAAGTCGGGACTTACTTTTAGGGCGTTGCTCAGATCATGGACATCCGAGGAGAAGATGATGATGGAGCCCTTCAGCTAGCGGACCCCAGAGGAATGCGTGCATCGCTTGCTGGGTGGATCCTCATGCACATGGCTCTGCCCTGAAGCAGCTCTCAGAAGGTGGGAGGTCTCTACTCAGCAGCTTCGACTTTGCCGAGGCTTTGGAACTTCACAGACTTCACTATGGGCTAGTACCGATGATTGCTGAAGTGGGAGAGAGGAAGGTCTTGCTGTGAGTGGGAGAGGAATCAAGGGGGTTGAGGTTCGGGGGGGTGGTGAAGGTGTTGTTGGGGGGGAGGTTGGTGGGGGGGACGGAGGGTGTCGGGTGTTGGGGGGAGCGAGTATGAAGGGAGGAGGGTGTATGGGGGAGAAAGCTGCAAGTGGGGAGTTGGTGTAAATAGGGAGGAAGGTGTAAGGGACTGAGTTGGGAGTGAGGAAGGTATCCGAGGGAAGGACTGAGTTCGGAGGGGGGACGGTGTCCGTGGTGGGGTAGTGAGTTCAGAGGGGAAGGTGTCTAGGGGGAGAAACGAGTTCGGAGAAGGAGGGAGTATGGGGGGAGGAAAGAGTAAGGGTGGGGAAGGAGTAAGTGTGGAGGGGGGAGTAAGGGTGGAAGAAAGGGGAATGGGGGGGTGGAATATCCAAATGAACATGCAAGGGAGGTGTCTGTGGAGTCAATGCCTGTCTCCTGGGGAGTGAACTCAGGGCGGGCGTGGTAGGATGGAATGGTGAGTGTGAGATGGGGTCGAGGGAGCTGCTAGGATATGATGGTGAGGGTGTGTCGGTACCAGTAGAAGGGGCGGCGAAGGTGGCTGGTTGGCCCACGAAGGAAAACACAGATCCTTGGGGGTGGGAAGGAGGAGGTCGGGAAAGTCAATGTGGATGGGGGTGCGATTTTCACAAAGGTAGGGTACATGCACATTCACCTGGACATTCGTGAAGGAGAAGGATTTGGGCTGTAGGGAAATGGTGGAGAGGTGGATGGTGATGCCAAGTGTGTCAACTGTGATGGGGGAAAGGACATGGGTAACTGGGGGAGGGGAAAGGATGGGGGAGTTTATGAGAAATTTGACTACGACCATGTTTTTCAAATCGAAAGTGAGCAGAGCCTCGTGTTGGATGGGCACAGGTGCTGCATGGGAGTGTGATCAGTGGGTGGGTGGAGAGGTCAGCTCAGATGGACAACTGAAAGAGAACTCCAGCAGGCAGCACTGAAAATGCTCAGGCTGGTAAGATGATCGATGAAGGTTCCACATGCGTGGGAGAGGCTTGCACGAGGCTCTGAAAGGCACTGCCACACACACATTTCTCCCTCCAGAGTCACTCGTGGTCAGGCTGCATGCAGCTAAATTGCTAGTTGGGGGATGGGGGGATGCAGAGGGAGGACTCACAAAGCCTATAAATGAAAGACAACATTACACATTATTCAGTGAAAGTGAATATATTTTCAGATTATAAAGTGACAAAATGTGTTCGCCCATGCAACCACTTGTGATCAGAATTTCTCAACTTTTCTAGGCCTACCATTTCTTCTAGGTGCTACCCTGACATCCACAGGAGCAGTAGAGACAGCTTGTGCAATGGTTGGCCATGTTGCCTCTGATGGCTTTGTGTGCATCCTCTGGAGAGCAGAGGCACTGAGGGCCCCGGCTTGCTTTGGCTGTCCTCTTGTGGGCCAGCTGCTCCTTCTGCAGTGACAGAGGATGAGGTTGAGGGAGTCACAAGCAAGGGGACTTAGAGGGAGTAGACAGCCTCTGAGATTCCTGAGTGGGTGACCCAGGGTGTCCGGCTGCCTCTCTTCCTCCCCTTGGGTGCCTGAGGGCCCCGGCCTGACTCCTTGAGGGGAAAGATCACCTGGAGGGATGTCAAGGTGCTCTGTTTCTCTTTCGTGTTACCACTGCAGGAACTCACCCATGGCTACCGCGATGGAGTGTACGTCTGCACACATCTCCATATTCTGCTGGCATCCGAAATCCTTCCCATGGAGATCTTCGTGCATGCACATGTGAGAACCACTTCATCAGAGAGCAGGACGCACTACTCTGACTCATGTGCCACTCTTTTGAGGGCTTCCAACTGCTCTGCGTGATGTTCCCCCATCTTCTGCTGACCCTTTACGATGAGTTGGAAGGCCAAATCCAGGGGCTCATCATCTGACTCGGGCCTTGTAGATGCCTCTTCCCCAGCAGTCCTCTGAGTACCAGGTATCTCTGCTGAACCTGCCTCCTCCTGCTGCGGACACGTGTCTGTGTGGTGACCACCAGATTGTGAATCTGATCCTGCTCTAGATCCAGGTCCCACCGAGTTGTGTGTCTCTGCGCTGCTGGAGGGTGTGGGTAAATGTTGTGACGAGTCTTCCAGGCTGCTTATTTCCAGCTCTTCAGTAGAGGAGGTATCCTTTTGGCTGGAGGTGAGGACCTGGATGGAGCTGAGGGACTGTCTGGCTGAGGGTGTCACTCGCTTGGCAGAGCTCCCTCTGAACCAAAGTAGAGATAATTAGTGCATGGCAGCAGAGTCAAAAAGCAGGAGAGAGAGCACTCACAGTTGCATTGAGAGAAGGATAATGTGGTGCAGGATCCTCCTGTGAGTGTTCACCGCTGACCTCACCATTGCGCAGGCACGGTCTACATCCTCACCAGTCAGCATGATGGCACGCTCGTCAAAGTGAGTGAAGGGCCTAATGTCAGCCACTCCACCCCTGATCTGGAACCTCTCCCTGCTGCTGTGAGCCAGCTTCTCCTGCATGAAAACAGACGGAGAAAATGTAAGCAGGATACAAGGCACTGTGTAGAATGTCTGTGTGGTGAGCGGAGCCATGGACGGGATGAGGATGTGAATTCCAGAGGATATGAGCCTGATGGAGATGTGAGGGTGTGTGTGAGAGTTAGTGGTGTTGTCCCTTGAAGTGTGAGATCCCTCTGAATGTGTGATGGGTTTGGGAGTGCGCATTGAGAGTGATGATGTGGCTGCCTTACCCTGGCAGAACGGATGAGAGCATTCATTCTCTTCCTGCACTGGATGGCTGACCTCCTCTGTGCTCTGTTGGTACTGACTGCCGCTGCCACCATCTCCCAGTCCAGATTGGTGATGCTGGTGAACCCCCTATGGCCAGAGCTGGGGTAGAGGAGTATGCAGTGGCCTTCTACAGTGTCCTGCAGGTGCCCCAGAGAGAGGGCTGCCATCACCTTGGCTTTTGGGGGCATCTGTGGCCTGCAGCAGTCCTGGTCTGTAGACATGAATTAGGCTGCGCTCTAAATATGGCCCCCAGAACAAGGCAGGGCTGAGGTCACGGTGTGACGGGCAAATCTGAGCCCGCCCGCCAGCGATCCGGTGTGTTTCCCCTGAACGTATTATTAATGAGACGGGATGAGCCGGGAAGGGGATAATACGGCATGAAAATCCGTCATTTCAGCCAGCGGGTAAAACGCTATTTTTCCCGCCTGCTATCGCACTTAGTGCAAATCTGGGCTGATTCTGCCCTGGGTCACCCTGGCAATAAAAGGCCTCATAGATGCATATGTACGGTGCAATCAAATGATGCGACAATTGTCATGAACAGCAAATGTATTTTCAAAGATGCCTGATATATACAGTGATTGAACACCCATGATCCAAAAGTGATATCAAGGTTTCTTAATCTTTCGAACCCTACCTTCTTGGTGCATCCCCAACATCCGCAGCAGAGGTGGAGGCAGCCTGCTTACTGCTACGTCCTGTTGCCTGAGATGAGTTTGGCGGCCGTCCTCTGGAGCCTTGAGGCCTGGATGGCCCTGGTCTGCTTTGGGTCTCCTGCCACGGGGCAGGTATACCCTCCTCAGCCAGTGCAGCTGGAGGTGATGGGGTCACAGGCAGAGGGGATTAGGATTGGCTGAACCGTCATGGATTCACCTGAGTGGATGACCCTGGAGTGTTCCGCTGCTGGTCTTCCTCCCTGTGGGCGCCTGAGAGCCCGTGCCTGGCACCTTGAGGAGAAGGGGCACCTTGAGGTCAGCCCCCATCTCGCCTAGCCACTGATGGATCCCACCAATGCCTATAGCGATATAGTGAAGGTCCGAGTGCAAATCCAGCAGGATCTGTTGGACCAAGGTCTCCATGGCGGCTGGCACCCTTCCCATGGGGATCTCGAGGCGTTCATATGTCACGACATCAGACAGAACGCAAATGGACTCCTCCATCCTTCACTCTAATCTGTTGACTGCCTCGCACAACTCTGCCTGGTGTTCTGCCGCCCATCTTTGCAACTCCAGCATGTTAGTGACGGCCGCTTCCAGAAGCTCATCATCTGACTCAGACTCAGTGGGTGGCTGTTCTCCAGCAGTCCTCCGAGTGTCAGAGACCTGGGCTGTCACTGTCTCCGCATACTGTGGAGACATGTCAGTGAGGTGTTCCCCAGAATGTGTCCCTGAACATAATCTCGATCTATGACCCACCGGGGTGTGTTTGTCTCTGCGCTGGTGGAGGGTTCAGGTGGACAATGTGATGGGTGTCCTTTAAATGGGCCCTCAGCATCCTCCTCTGAGGTGGCCTGGGGACTGGGGTTTATGCTGCCTGTGCTGGTCTGTCTGGACCTGTTGCTGTCTGTAAGAGAAGAGAAGATAGGTTTATTTTATGAACAGGCTGAATACAACATTTCATGTCACTCACTGAGAACGTCAGAATGCAAACAACTCATGGAGAGCTCATCCATACTGGTTTGCTGGGAGGGGCCAATCTTGCCTTCCCCACAGGAGCGATCTCTGTCCACACCCACCCACTCGGTGTCCCTTTCCTCAAACTTGGAGAGATCCTGGATGTCTCCTCCAGTCTGGGATCTCTCCCTCTTCTTGTGGGCAGGCTTGGCCTGCATGAAGATAAATGGATGGAATGTGATGAGAAAGGATGGAGCAGAGGTTGGGAAGCATGCATGCCTACTCCGTGTGCTGAGCCCTCCCCAGTAAGGATTGAGATTGGAGTCTGTGCAGCACGATAGATGAGGTGCTAGTGAATAGGCTTTCAGTGCTGATATCGCCGCCGCTAATACTTTGTGAGATCCCTGAGCTGAGTGACACTCTGAGTGCATAATGCCATTACGAGAGTGTGCATTTGGAATGAACATTTTCTTTATTCATTTTACTGGATGTGGACATCGCTGGCTAGGAAAGCATTTATTGCCCACTCCTAATTGACTTTTAGAAGCTGGTAGTGAGCTGCCTTCTTGAACTGCTGCAGTCCCTGTGGTGTAGGTACACCCACAGTGCTGTTAGGATCGGAGTTCCAGGATTTTCACCCAGCAACAGTGAAGGAACGGCGATATATTTCCAAGTCAGTATGGTGAGTGACTTGGAGGGGAACTTCCAGGTGGTGGTCTTCCCATCTATCTGCTGCCCTTGTCCTTCTAGATGCTAGCCTTGGTGGGTTTCTGCAGTGCATCTTGTAGATGTAGGCAGGTGGAGGGAGTGAATATTTGTGGAAGGGGTGCCAATCAAGTGGGCTGCTTTGGCCTGGATGATGTCAAGCTTCTTGAGTGTTGTGGGAGCTGCAAACATCCAGACCATTGGAGATTATTCCATCACGCTCCTGACTTGTGCCTTGTAGATGGTGGACAGGCTTTGGGGAGTCAGGAGGTGAGTTACTCGCTGCAGGATTCCAAGCCTCTGACCTGCTCTTGTAGGCATAGTGTTTATATGGCTAGTCCAGTTCAAGTTCTGGCCAAAGGTAACCCCCAGGATGCTGATAGTGGGGGAATCAGCAATGGTAATGCCATTGAGTGATGAGGGGATGGTTAGATTTTCTCTTGATGGAGATGGTCAAATTGCCTGGCACTTGTGTAATGCGAGTGTTACTTGCCATTTGTCAGCCTGAGCTTGGATATTGTCCGGGTCTTGCTGCATTTTGACACGGACTGCTGAATGATGACTTACCCTGGTGGTGCAGATGAGATCATCCATCCTCTTCCAGCACTGGATGGCATTTCTCAGGTGGGTGCCCAACGTGCTGACCTCCCTCGCAACCACTTCCCAGGCCAGAGAGGTTGGTGGTCCTCCTGGAACCATCCCTCAGGTAGAGGACATCCCGGTGCTGGTGCACCCCACAAATAAGAGTATCAAGGGATTCATTGCTAAACCTTAGCGCTGCCTTCTCTTTGCATGGGTGAACTCAGCCTTGGTCGTTCACACAGCTGAGCTGCAGAGAGTAATGTGTGTGTTCGGCTGGCACCAGGACCTTTGATGGCATTCGGCTACGGTGCCGCCTTGCCATGTGACTCAGGGAGCAACTCACCAATGCATAATTAATGAGCTTCCAAGCATAAGATCTGGTCCAATTTCCCGATCTGCCGATCAGTAGGTGACTCGCCGCAAACCCTCCCACCACTGCACCTAGTCTTCAGAGCGAAAATTCCATCCATTAACTCTAGCCAGAATTTTATGCTCCCCACCTCACCCACCCCACCTCCCCGCCCCCTGACAGACAGGTCCTGAGGCGGGGGGAAGCATGAAATTGCATAGATGGAATTCCCTCCAGGATCCCGCCTGCCCTGACCTGGTTGCGATTTGACGCTGGGGTGGGCAGAGCCTCAAGCAGGAAGCCTGCCCTTGCCACAGTTAAGGCCACTTAATGGCCTTTTCCCACCCAGCCTCAATTTTTAGAAACAGAGTTCGATCTTGAGCAGGTAGGTTGGCCTCCATCAGAAGCCCCTTCTGACTGGAGTCACCCTCCTCTTAAGGCCTGGTACCCTTCAGACCTCCGGCCTATCCCCCAGGACCCAATACCCAATTTCCCACCCCCCAACCCCATTGCGACCCCTTAGGCCTTCCCTACCCTCCCCATCCTGGGACCCCTGCCACTTACCTCTCCTCCAGCTCTCAGCACTTAGTTCTAGGCAGCTCCCTGTAGCGCCTCTTCCAGCCACTGCAGCGCTGTTCCTGGAGGGACTGGAAAGCAGCTGGCCAATCTGATTGGCCGGCCGTTCTCCAAGGTGGGACTTCTTCCTGGCCGAGCCCCCACCATCCTGAAAATTCAGACCTCTTTGCGTGGATGCTGCCAGACCTGCTGAGTATTTCCAGCAATTTTTTGTTCTTATTTCAGATTTCCAGCAAACCTAAATATTTTGCTTTTGTATTAGTCTCTAAATCTGGCTGGCTGCAGCTAGGGGGCAGAGGGCGGGATTTTCTGGCCCTGCCTGCTGCCGGGATTGTCCAGTCCCGCCAAAAGTGCATTGACTTTCGCTGGAACCAGAGGATCCCAGCAGCGGGCAGGACCGGAAAATCCTGCCCTCTGTCCCCTAGCTGTAGTCAATGGACCTTTGGCTGTGCTGTGAAATCTCCCACAGCAGGTCCTGCCACGATGGGGCCGAAAAATCCCAGCCAGAGACAAAAATGTTAATTAGGAAATGTTAATGAGGAAAACCCATTCATCTAGATTTCCCAAACGCAAAACTCCCTCCCCGCCTCCTCACTAATATCAAGGCCATGTTGCCTCCAGTATCCTCCAGAAAGCCTTTCCGCGTATTGATCCCAATTTGTCGCCCAAAGAACTGGCTCCTGACATCATTCCTGAACATCCCAGTTTTACCCCTGCCCGCCCAGACAGATGGCAGTTAAAATTACCCCTGTCATTTATTTGCTCTGGAACGGCAGGAGCTGATTGATTGGAATTTTAACGCACACAGTTGAGCAGGCAGCAAGAACAACCACCGAAAGCCAATGGGGGTCTATTTTTACATTTGTGCGTCTGGTTTCAATGATGTCATCAGAACACAACTGCAATTTTAACTGTAAGGTGAAAGGAAAAGTACTGAGGATGGTGGAAAAACTCAGCAGGTCTGGCAGCATCTGTGGAGAGAGAAACAGAGATAAAGTTTCAAGTCCGTTTTGCTCCACCTGCTCCACCTCCCCCCTCCTGCCCCGGCTTGTTAAGTGGAGTTAAAGAAGAATCATACTTCTTTAACTTATATTCTTATGTTCCTTGCCTGTTTTCAGCAGGTGACCTCTGGACCATACATTTTTCCACTGCTAACTGCCAGCCTCCTGCTCAAAACCGGTTGGAAGATTTTATTTGATCCAGAAATCTATTGAACAATATCTATCTCTATCCAAACATTCAAGGAGATTTGCATGATCCAGTCAGCACATTATGCAGACTCATCATTATGCAAACAACATAATCATTTGAATTTCATATCAATCACTCAATTAATCAAGGAATTAAATTACTTTGAACTTTGAAACCGAAGTAGCCTTTCTGATCTCTGAATCAAAAGACAATGCCTGGAGTTTAAATTGAGCAAATTGACACAAGTAAATTTACACAGTTGCAGCACATTCAAAGAGGCACAGATGTCCAACCAGGCTTTGTCTCTCCCCAGTTCTACAATCCTTGTTTCTAATTTTACAGATATTAGCATTTGAATGACTGCATTTCTGCACTCTGCACAAGCAACAATAGACAGAAACTAACAGTAGCACGCTGAGATGGAAGACAGATTTCCAGCATTGAGAAACAGTTTGTCACTTCTTTGTTCAATTGCTAAATCAGTAAAGGAGTTGAAATGTTATTTTCTGTGGTACTGTCTCTATAGTAGCAGATGTTTTGCTGTTCATCTTTTGCTCTGGTGTAATAAAAACTATTTAGGGTAAAAGTTCCAGCACAGAATGAATTATGCTGGCGCGAAGTGGATGATCAGTATCCCGAATTTGTGGATTGACAACATAATCATGAGTCCTTATACAGACTCGGAACGTTTCTCTCTCCAAAGATGCTGCCAGACCTGCTGAGCTTTTCCAACATTTTCTGTTTTTATTTAGGATTTCCAGCATCCGCAGTATTTTGCTTTTAATATCAATCATGAATCTGCTTAGTTGCTGCAACATTTCATGCTGTTGGGAAATCCTTGTTGTATGTTTTATAACTATGCAAATCAAGACCAAAAGGCCTTTTCAGAATATAGCTTGTTACACACCTGCTGAGCACTCAGAATGCCTAGCATCCTTTTGACATGAGGGCAAGACTTTTCTCAACTTTGGACTGCTTAAAAACATTTGAATTGCAATTGACTTCAAAGTTATGGAGCCTGAAAGGGGGTTTTTAACCCCTAAGGCTGGTTGAGTTGGTAACGTGCACAAAAATAAAATTTTAAATGCCTCCAATCTTTCCACTTCCAGTTTTAAGGGAGGAGAGTCTAAGGGTGGGCAAATAACCTGCTCTCAGGAGACAGGTCACTCAATAAAATATTTTAATATGGCTTTATGCCTCCATTTTAACTGGATTTTCATATTTAATTCATGGTGGCCAGCCAAACTTTTCAGCTCTCAGGAATCCCAGCAGATAAAAGGAGTTGAGAAGGCCAGACTCATGAGGTAAATACCTTTATTGCACTGCCTGTGGGCCAAGAGGAGCAGTAGTGTTTCCTACAGGCCCAACAGCCATCTGCACTCAATTGGGTCTCCATAATCAGTCAACCCCCAACCTCCGATATCTGGCACACTCCCATCCACATTGTCAGATGCTCCCACAATGTTCCACCCCCAAAATATCACCCTGTGATATTCTATCACCCTGATGTCCACCTACAATGAACCACCTCAACAAAGTTCAACACCCTGCAATATCCAACTTACCCATTAAGTCCCATTCCCCCAATATCCGACCCCTCCACCACCACCCCACCAACCATGACAGACCTACTTGACATCCGCCTTCCCACTCAACAAGCAGCCACGTCAATCTGGCTGGCCATTGGACAGGGAACCTGTTGAAAACAACTTCTGCAGAACATCCAAGAGGGAATAAAGGTGGTTGTCAAACCAATATTGACTAGGACATCAAGAGAACTTCCACAGCTTTTTAGAGTAGAGTTAGTTGGAGAGACAGAGTGTGTGTGTGTGTGTGAGAGAGAGAGAAACTGCCCTTAGGAAAGGGGGTGAGTGATCGTTCATGTAGCATTCAGCTAAGTAATGGTATGGCCAATCTGAGAAATGTGTTTAAACCAAAAGCCACTCAACGGTATTTCAAATTCTACCAACAGTGAAGTAAAATATTGTTTTAAATTAACCAGAAGGAATTGTTTTTAATTCAAAGAAACTGCATTTTCCAAGGGGGCATGCTCCTGGATTGCCCCGTAAATTGCAAACATCAGTCACTGTAAGGAAGCAGCATGGAACTATATACAGCACTAAGCTTGCTGCCTATGTTCCTCTCCTGTACAGCCAGATAGCCAGCTCACTGCATGCAGGCTAATACATGGATAATGCTCAATTGGTTGAACTGCTAATTGGATGCTGTCACCAATGAAGCCATGCTCCTGCTCAGGGTTTTTCCTTCAGGACCAATAGAGTACATGAAGCAAATAGGAAAGAAAAAATAGATACATTGGCCAAAGAGATAGGGAGATTGTACATTAGAACATTGCACCTTCTGCTTTGGAACCAGAATTTGAACCTAGTCATGGCTGATGGTCTGAAAGTGTTCTACTTGATGTTTGTAACATTCAGTGTACACATGAAACACAATTCTTGTCTGTTTGATCAACCACTCTGGGAAAGTAGTCATCTCACACAACAGTCAAGGTGCTGTACTTAATAATGTTTGTGATTGGCCATGAAAAAAACATTAGCGATGACCATTTGATCATGAGGACACTGAGTATTACGGGTACAATGTATTCAAAGCTCAGTAGCAGTGCTCATCCAAATGGTTTTATTTGCTGGTGACGTGTAAAGCAAACAAAAACTGGATGCCTTTTCAGATTATATTTCTAATTCAAGCTTCAGGTTTTTTTATTTGAAAAATTACTTGGGCCTTACTTCATCTTTAACTTTTTATTTGAGGGCAGGCTAAACTGTAATCCTTTATAGCAAGAATGTTAAACAAAAACAAAATACCTGGAAAAACTCAGCGGGTCTGGCAGCATCTGCGGAGAGGAGCACAGTCAATGTTTCGAGTCCGAATGACCCTTCGGCACATAGCAAGAATGTTATTTGTCAGTGTTAAAGTGTAATGTTAATAATTTCACTAAACCAAACCAGGAAGTAAATAAGTATTACTGGCTTTGTGAGACACTGGAAGCTTCAGGTTCAGGTCTATTTACAAAGAAAGAGTTCCAGCTCAATTTAGATAAATACATTTCTGACATTGATTGAAAGAGGATTTCACACATTCCCCCATTCAAAGACCATTCAGGGTTTCGGATTCAGAACCGATGTGAGAGAAGCTGTGTACTTTGCAAACAAGTTATTGCAAAGCCAAGACTGCCTAATCCTGCAGGATGAATGCAATTTGGTAGTGCAATTACAACCTTGGGTCAATGTACAACATTGAAGAGTTTATTGCTGGTATAGAAATATTAGTTCCCAGTGAACTGAGAAACACATTTACTTATCCTCATTAGTTAAACAGTGGAAACTTAACTTTCAGATCGGTGTTACAGCCTAACAGTAATTTCATTGCAATGACAGTGGTTCCCTGATCAATTTAGGTGGTAAGTGAATGAGGATATTGGAATATTGTCACTAAATAGGGCCCAACTATCTCAGAATTCCCCTTGTTCTACTCTGTAATCATGAGTGAAAATAGTACTTTGTTATGCAGGTGGAGCTGTGCTTGAAATAAATCTGAAGGGTAAGATAAAAACTAACAGTTTACTTAAGATGGGTAAATTTTATCTAGTGTTTTTTGAGGTGAATCCTGTGAGCCATCAAAAAGTGACGCCATTTTTTTAATAACTAACAATGTTTACATGTATCAACCTGCAGTCCAAAATAAATCTCATTAATCGAGTTTGACATCTCGAGTAATTGATTTGTTCTGCATTGAATATGACTAATTTTCTACTGTTAATTAAAACTCCAGGTTCCATAAGAGCTGGAAAATGAAAGACATCTTGTTTAAGTTTAAAACATAAATGTTCCCCTTATAAATTTGGAACTTGATGCTTAATTAAAAATGATGGTCTAGAATTTCAGTGTTTCTGATGGTACTTACCTTCATTATTATTTTACGGTCAAAGATTTTTTATGTGGTTCTGACTCAGTAGATCATCTTGTGAGAGCATCGCTGGGGAACTCTCAGCATACCAAAAACACCAACAAAACTTGCCAAAAATGGAACTAAGCTATCCCAATCAATTACACAGCATTTAGATCATTAGAAATAACAGGGGATTTGCTGCCTTCAAAAATTTTTAGCAAAAAGTATTTCTAAGGAAATGGATACCAAAGACCAGAATTTTCTTTGCTGCCCCATTGGTAGCAATCCCCATAGCTGTCTAGGCCCCAGGCTCTGGGAATCCCTCCCCACACTTCCTAGCCCCTCCACCTGTTCCCTACTTTAAGACGCTCTGTAAAACCTGCCCTTTGACCAAGTTTTTGGTCACTAGTCGTAATATTTTGATATTTGGTCCATTGCCAAATTTAGTTTACCAACATTCCTGTGAAGTGCTTTGGGACATTCTACTGTGTTAAGTATCTTCCGTAAGAGTGTTTTGATTAATGAGGGTAGGCGATTATCAAAATCGACTAATCAAGTCCACTCTGCCAAATGATTTATTCATTACCCACCTGCATAGTGCTAGTGCCTTTGGTAAAACTATGAATAGTTTAGGAAGTAGAACCTCAAGGCTACTTGGCCAATATTCTTATAGTTAGCTTGTTATTCTGCATCTGTGACTGACCTCAAGCTGCTGTTACATGACTGAAGCCCATAATATATACACTGCTCTTAGTTCAGCATTCATGGCCATTAATCACTACTTCTGACAGCTTTTCAATAAGGATTTTAAAACTGCCTGGCAGTCACGATGCATTTTCTTTAAAACTCGTACAATTATTTAACACAAGATTCCTCATTGTTCTTTTTATTTATTTATATACTTTAGAACTAGAATTCCACTTCTAGTTGGCGGAAGCCAAAAGAATAACCAAGTGCCTGCTCCCCAAGGTCCAGTGACATTCCTGCAATTTCTAATACAAGAGAAAATTACTGTGAATGCTGGAAATCTGGAATCTACAATTTCTGCTTCGGCCAGTGGTGTTAGCTGTGTCTGTGCGTTGAGAAGAGATATCCAATACTGGAAACTTTAGGGAAACCTTTCAGCCCTTTAGTCTTTTGAGATGGCTAAAATGACTACAATAGGTTTAGATGTAAAGAGAAAGCAAGAAAGTGTGCACAATGCTTGTCATTCTGCATCTTTCTTTGGATACCACCTGGCTTTCCAGCAATCAACATGGGGAACAGCGCTGCACCTGAATAGACAAAAGCAGGCTGCGCTCTGCAGCTTAATTCAAGGGCACTCTGCATTATTACAGTGTAGCTCAAGAGAGTAAAAGAGAAAAGCAGCTAAGTGGAATGTCTTTGGTTTACTCTGAATCATGTACAAGAGTGAAACGCAGTTGACTGCATCCCTTCGTAAAATAAAACCAAATTCCTGTGAAGCTGGAATGAAAATTGTGAAATATGAGCACATATAATTGACTGGAGGGAAAAGACCAGCTGATGCACCGAGGCTGCCCCAGCCAATAAGGAGCAAGAGGGGCTGTGTCTGGAGGTTCCTCTGGGCGCTGATGGTCCTCTAGCCAATAGGATCAAGCGGAGCCAGAAATATACAGCTTCTTTTACAGCTTTCAATTCAAAAACCCACTTTGTGCTCAAAACATCAAACAATTTTAAAACTGATATTAAACAGCTATCTTAAAACAGCATCAAAATATTTCCCTTCCACATTAGAGCCTCCACTTCATTGTTGTGTCATTTCCAGTGTTTGCAATTTCTCTCTATTTTGCCACCCACTCCCATATTGTGACAAATCCCTTTGCTAACTCTTCCAAATTCACCTTACTGTGCCATTATTGAGTTCACTGTTAGCAGCACACTTGCTGCAGCAGCAGGATATTAGATTTTTCCATCTCTGGGTACATATGTCACGGAGAGACCTATGTTTTCTTATTTATTTGTAACTTAACTCAAGTGAGTAAGCTCTAAAATTTAATTTTGACTCTATTGCTTTCTCTCTTGCACCAATGCAAGTCTTGTCAATTCCTTAACTGGGTCCTGTCATGATAATAGCTGATTGTGGTTGTGGAATCCAGTATTAGATACTATACAGTACTCTGTGCTAGATACTGGGTCAACTGACCTGGGGGTTGAAGGTCAGATAGCACATGTTGGACCCTGTCTGGATAGAATTCAGACACTGCAGATGTGTGTTCATGTTAGGAAAATGTGTTATCAATAAAGTTAGCTCAGCTACAATGATGCCTGTATGCATCATTAAGACAAGAAACAAGACATGGTGTCAGAAGTAAACTAAACACAACAATGAGGCTCTGAAACCACCGACAGAGCTCAATTCGGAGGGCAATCTTGCCGAAAACTGGAGGAGGCTCTGGCAGCGGTTTGAGCAGAACCTCACAGCGACGGGCAGTGATAAAAAAGACCCTCAGGTACAGTCTTCCAACTTTCTTCATGTAGCAGGGGAAGAAGCTCTAGAAATCTATAACACATTCACATTTGAAAGTGATGAGAAATGAAATGACGTGAAAGAAATATTGGAAAAATTCAAAGCCTACTGCAGCCCTAAGAAAACCATCATTTATGAAAGATACCAATATTTTATGTGCGCGCAAGGCAGTGACAACATTAGTCAGTACATAACTGAGCTGAGAAAATGAGCTAAATCGTATGAATTTGGAGAGCTTGAAGAATCACTCATCTGAAATAGAATAATTTGCGGGATCGCAAATGGCTGTCTGAGAGGACGGCTTTTGAGAGAAGTTGATCTCACGCTGGAGAAAGCAATAAATATCTGCAGAACAGCTGAGACAATGAAATTCCAGATTGAACAGATGACAGAAGATGATAAGCCGCACACGGTCAATCAGTTAGACGCAATTTAACACAAACAGCCCTGGGAAAGAACAAATAGACAGCCTGAAGGTAAAAAGAACAAAACTGCTATTAAAACATTTAAAAGTAGCCGATGTGGAGCAGAGCATTTACCATGTAGTTGTCCAGCCAACGGAAATGTGATAAACTAAACCACTTTGCTAAGCTGTGTAAATTGAAGAAAGTGCACACGATTGCAGATGATGACACAGACACTGAAACTGAACTTTTAATTGGTGCAGTAACAACAAATTTCAAAGAAGACGAATGGAAGGTTGATTTAAAAACTGCCAACATGATGGTGAATTTCAAGCTTGACACAGGTGCATAAACAAATATCATTCCTATAGGCCTGTATCATAAGATAAGCAAAGAAAAACAGCTAACTAAAACAAAAGTGAAGCTGTCTACTTATACAGGTGAAAAAATACTGTAGAAGGCAAGTGCACACTTAAAGTGAACTACAAAAAAAAGTCTCAAGCATTTCCATTCATAGTGGTGAAAACTGGTGCAAAACCCATTCTTGGAATCAAAGCTTGTGAAAATCTGAAGCTAGTCAAGAGAATAATGATTGTCAACACTGATGACATTCTGAGCAAACATTAAGATTTGTTCCACGGGTTTGGCTGCCTAAAAGGAAAACACACCATCAAGATTGATGAAACTGTGACACCCAAAATACACCCACCCAGGAAAATACCAGTAATGCTGAGAGCCCAACTGAAAGCAGAGTTGGACAGAATGGAGAAACTTCACACCATCAAGAAAATTGAAGAACCAACCAAGTGGGTTAATCCAATTGTAACTGTAGAGAAAAGAGATGGGAACCTGTGAGCCTGTCTGGATCCAAGAGACCTAAACCAGGCAGTACAAACATTACCAGCTGCCCACAATAGAAGAGATCAAGTGTAAGCTAGCTGATGCTAAATACTATTCAGTCTTGGGTGCGAGTTCAGGCTTTTGGCAGGTCAAGCTGGGTGAGCGTAGCTCCTATCTCTGTACCTTCAACACACCATATGGGTGATACAAATTTGTATGCTTACCTTTTGGTATTAATTCAGCTCCGGAAGTGTTCCACAGAACAGTGAAGCACCTGTTTGAAGGGTTAGAGGGTGTCGAAACTTATATCAACAATGTGCTGGTCTGGGGAGCCTCTCAAGAAGGACACGACCACAGACTGAGGCAGGTGCTGGCCAGAGCTAGAGAAAGGAACCTCAAGTTGAAGAAGGAAAAGTGCAAAATAGGTCTTCACGAAATCAAGTACTTGGGACATGTGCTAACAGGTGAGGGACTGAAGCTGGACCCGAGTAAAATCGAAGCAGTCATGAACATGCTACCCCCAGAATGTAAGAAAGACTTGGAGAGGTTTTTGGGAATGATGACCTATCTTGGGAAATTCATTCCAAACCTGATAGCACCGCGCAGAAAACTTCTACAAAATGATGTGGAATGGCACTGGGAACAAAGTCACCAGGAAGCTTTGACCAGTCTGAAGAAAACACTGACCCATGATGCCTGTCAGCCATT
This sequence comes from Cetorhinus maximus, assembly GCF_964194155.1. Lineage (NCBI taxonomy): Eukaryota > Metazoa > Chordata > Chondrichthyes > Lamniformes > Cetorhinidae > Cetorhinus > Cetorhinus maximus. The sequence continues at coordinate 81,317,831 of NC_135892.1, forward strand.
CAAGGTCTCAGTTAGCACTTCAAAGACTGACCTGGGAGCTGTCCTCTTGCAAAATGAGGCACCAGTGGCGTATGCTTCAAAGGCAATGACTGAAGCACAGCAGCAATAGGCCTAAATAGAGAAAGAAATGTTAGCAATTGTGTTTGGCCTAGAATCCTTCCATCAGTTTGTCTATGGCAAAGGCATGGAGGTAGAGTCTGATCATAAGCCTTTGGAAGCTATACTTAAAAAGCCCCTGAACTGTGCACCACCAAGAATCCAAAGATTACTAATGCATCTGCAGAAGTACCAGGTCAGAGTTAAATACAAACCGGACAAGGAAATGTACATCGCAGACACTCTGTCACATGCATACCTACCCATCACGAAGAAGATGGGTAGCACAGGCAAGCTGACGAAGAACTTACCTGTGGCTGTAACCAAACTGGCTGAGATCAGGTAAGTGACCAAGAATAACGCCACCATGAGAAAACTGCAGCAGATTGTGCAAACTGGCTGGCCCACACATCGGAGCGGAGCCCCTTCTGCTGTTACAAGAGAACTGGAACTTTCGTGAGGAACTTCATGTAGCAGAAGGAATACTTTTCAAGGCAGAAAAGATCATAATTCTTGCAACACTGAGGAAAGAAATGCTGCGGCACATACATGAAAATCACCTGGGCATAGAAACATGCAGGAGAAGAGCTCAGGATGTAATGTATTGGCCTGGATAGGGAGCACAAAATAAGGAAATGGGGAATGCTCGTGCAGTGTGCCAAAAGTACAGTAAGTCACAACAAAAAGAACCACTTCAATCACACAGTGTTCCAGAGAGGCCCTGGCAGAAAATTGGAGTGGACCTGTTCACGTTTGACAACAGTGAGTACCTACTCGCAGTAGATTATTACTCAAAGTTTTTTGAGTCTGTGCTGCTTAAGAAATGATAGAGCATCGCTGTAATAAATCATTTAAAATCAAATTTTGCTCGCCACGGCATACCTGAAGTGCTCATCTGAGATAACGGTCCACAATTCTCAGGCACTGAGTTTCACAAATTTGCACAGGACTGGGAGTTTTGCCGCACTACGTCAAGTACCAAATATCCATAATCCAACAGAATGGTGGAATGTGCCGTGCAGACCTTAAAACACCTGTTGAAGAAGGCAAAGGCGGACGGAAGAGACCCCTACCTGGCTCTGCTGGATTTCAGGAACACTCCATTAGAGGGCATTGGATCATCTCCAGCACAGCTCCTGATGGGGAGAAGACTAAGAACTAAGCTTCAAACTGCGTCCCAACTGTTATTTCCACAGTCAGTGAGCTACAGTGTGCAGGGCCTGCTCAAACTGAGACAGCAGAAGCAGAAACAGTACTTTGATTGAGGCACCCGACCTCTGCCTGACCTGAACATGGGAGAGACAGTGAGGATTCAGCATGAAGGGATCTGGAATCCTGCTGTTGTCACAGGAATCACAGGAAAACCAAGGTCTTACGTAGTGCAGACTCCAAATGGACAACAGTACAGGAGAAACCGTAAATTCTTACAAAAAACAAAGGAAATCAACCCTGCTCTGAACCAGAAAGTGTAGCTGAAGATCAAAAACCAGAATGCACCAGTGAAACAACAGATAACCAAAGTCTGAGAGTCCTGAAAACTATCCAAGGCGTGATAGTGACACAGAGCTGGGAGAAGGCCCCTTGTCCTTCAAAACCACCTCTGTCATTCAGAACATCAGTGGAAGAATTATGGAAAAAATCACAGAGATACAGAGGTGAGTAAAAGACAAAACAGACTGATCAAAACAGAGTGAGAGAGAATAGATAAGAGACACTGTGTACTTGAGTTGTATAAAAGTTTTTTTAAAAGTGGGGGGAATGTCATGATTATAGTCGACTGTGGTTGTGGACGCCATTATTAGATACTATACAGTACTCTGTACTATATACATGGTCACCTGACCTGGCAATTGAAGGTCAGGTAGCACATATTGGAGCCTGTCTTGATAGAATTCAGACACTGCAGACATGTGTTCATGTTAGGAAAATGTGGTTATCAATAAAGTTTGCTCAGCTACAATCATTAAAACAAGAAACATAACAGGTCCTTAGCTGAATAAAGACTGACTTCTTGTCAATTCTTACTCCTGCCTTTCCAATTTTCCTTCTTCACCCCTCTTTTCCTAGAAGGTGTTGATTCAGGCTCAGGTACAGTCCTGTGGGCCATCGGCAACTTTCTGACGTCTTGGCCCTGGGAAGTCTGGTTGTTATTTTTTTTCCTTAGGGAAGCCAATCTTAGGGTCAAGGTCAGCTGTAACACCCAGTATCGCCAAGGTCAGCTATCTCAACACAGACAAAACTTTGTGGCCTATTTGTTTGCTTTGCATAAATTTGCTCCTGCATTCCTTACATTTAAACAGTGAGTACGCTTCAAAAGTACTTCATTGGTTGTAAAGCACTTTGGGATGTCCTGAGCTTGCAAAAAGTGCTATATAAATGCAAGTCTTTCTTTTCTTTCTTAGTACCACATCACGGTGCATTTAGCCACTGAAACATTCAGGGATCCTATCAATTCTATTTCAGAATAAGTTGATATCTAGAAACAAAATCTTATTCTTAACTAAAATTTCTTCTCCCTGCAAAATCACATTTTCACTCTTAATAAATATTCCCTGGAGTTGGACCATCTCACCCAGTAAATAAATGTGATGTTTTAAAGGGACTATGCCCTTTGCATAAATGCAGGATAATGGAGGAGGGAAAGAGAAGATAACGGTATGGTAATATGCTACAAGTTACCATAGTGACAGCATCACTTCTGATACAGTAGCACTCAGTAAAAGCAAAGGTTGCAGGAGGCAGCCAGGCTGACATGAACAAGTGGGGATTGGACAGTTTCGAAGCAGCTTGTACACGAGTGTCCTGTTTTAAAAAATGTCATGACTGGAATGGTTGTAAATTGCCATTATGTTCCATATTGCCAACGAGCTACTCATTAATCAGAGATGTCAAAATGGTTACATAACAGCTTCAGACGAACACAAATTTAACATACCCAAGTACAGTTGAAAAGTGAATAAACTTGGCTTAATGATGTATTGTTATCTAGGTTAAGGGCGGAATTTTCCCCTCCCACCAGTGGCAGGAGTTGTAGCAGGTGGCAGGCAGCACTAAATTTGGAAGGCCCAAAAAAATCAGTTTCCTGCTGGCAGAAGCTTAATTTGGAATTGTGTACTTCCGGCTCTGATGGCGGGTTAAAGGCAGGCCGAGTTTTCAGTTAAACTATGTCGGGAACCACATTTGCATCTCATGAATGCTCATTAAAAAGCCAACTTGTCAGAATTACGTTCCCCCTCCAAATTAAGTGACCCGCCTAAGATAATTAGAATGGTCTCTTTTACGACCGTATGTAAGTGGCAAGCACCTGGCGAGCTTCAGTTCACCCATGACTAGGAGGTCAGTGGACATTGTTTTTGCCTTTCTTTAAGGCTGTAGCTGTAAAATATCGGGTGCCTGTAGCACAACCTGTGTCAAGGCTGAGCGCAGGAGGCACGGCCAGTGGGGAGGGATGAGATGGAGGCAGGACTGGGTGGGTAGGGAGGGAGGGGTGGAAACAGGAGAAGGGAGAGGTGAGACAGAGGGAGGACTGGGGGAGAACACGCAGGGGACATGTGAGACGGAGACTGGACTTGGGTTGGGGGCGGATTCAGAGAAGGGAATGTGAAACAGAGGCAGGACAGAGGGCGGGAACATGAGGGGGGGGACACGAGACAGGAATGTGAATGAAGGCAGGATTGGTGTGGGGGAAGCACAAGAGGGGAGAGGTGAGACAGAGGCAGGACTAATGGGTGATCAAGGTGGAGTAGTGAAAGACTATCGGGGGCAAGGGTTAGAAGACTGCCCATGGAAGAGTCAGAGATTGTCCTTGGGCTAAGGCCACACTGTCAGGGGCATATTGAAGAAACCATCCCGGGGTTGAGGCCATGCTGTTAGGGGCATATTGAAGACACTGTCCTGGAGTTGTACAGGCCATGTTAGAGGGCACACATGTCTTGGTCCCGGTCTTGGGCAGGGGAAGGCCTCTCTGGGCATTGATGTTCATGCACAATATGATGTGCAGGATGTAGTCAGTCACCTAAGGATTTTGGCCCTGGGGGTTTGAGTCATAGTATTAAGAACATAAGAACATGAGAAATAGGAACAGGAGTAGACCATTCGGCCCCTCGAGCCTGCTCTGCCATCCAATAAGATCATGGCTGATCTTCCTGTGTTTCGATTTCCACATTCCCATCTAACCCAGATAACCTTTGACTCCCTTGCCTAACAAGAACCTATCTACCTCTGTCTTAAAAATATTCAATGACTCCACCTCCACCACTTGCTGGGGCAGAGAATTCCAACGTCACACAACACTCTGAGAGAAAAAATTTCTCCTCATCTCTGTCTTAAAAGAGCGACCCTTAATTTTAAAACAGTGCCCCCTAGCTCTGGACTCACCCACAAGAGGAAACATCCTTTCGATGTCCACCTTGTCGAGGCCGTTCAGGATCTTGTAGACTTTAATCAAATCATCCCTCACTCTTCTAAACTCCAGTGGAAACAAGCCTAGTCTGTCCAACCTTTCCTCATAACACAACCCACTCACTCCAGGTATCAATCTAGTAAACCTCCTCTGAACCACCTCCAATGCATTTGTATCCTTCCTTAAATAAGGAGATTAAAACTGCACACAGTATTCAAGATGTGGTCTCAACAATTTCCTGTATAACTGAAGCCAAACCTCCTTACTTTAATGTTCAATTCCTCTCACAATAAAAGATAGCATTCTATTAGCCTTTTTAATTACTTGCTGCAGCTACATACTAACATTTTGTGACTCATGCATGAGAACACCTAGATCTCTCTGCACCTCAGAATTCTGCAGCTGTTCTCCGTTTAAATAATACTCTGCTTTTTTATCCTTCCTGCCAAAATGAACAACTTTACATTTTCCCACATTATAATCCATCTGCCAGATTTTTGCCCACTCACTCAACCTATCTATATCCGTCTGCAACCTTCTTATGTCCTCTTCACAACATACTTTCCTACCTATCTTTGTGTCACCTGCAAATTTAGCTACCGTGTCTTCACTCATCTAAGTCATTGATATAAATTGTAAAAAGTTGAGGCCCCAGCACAGATCCCTACAGGACTCCACTTGTCATATCCTGCCAAACAATCTTGACCCAGCGTTCGTCAAAAGCCTGCCAAGTTTATGACCTGGATGACCTGGGCAATAGAGAGAAACGTGGCCCTGTCAATATTGACACAGCAGTCAGTGACAACTTCTTCCCTTCATAGACCCTGCTGAGGACTCAGGAGATGTGCAAAAACATTGCTTTCAGAGCACAACAGTCCTCGACATTGTCCGTCTCACAAGGACCAATTCTTTCCACATACCCTAAGTCAACGAGTGCACAGCCGAGCAATGAATTCCGTATTGAGTTGGGTGCTGTACCTTTACACAAGGATCAGGTAAAGCACCGGTAGGCAGCCCCGTCCTGGAGCAAACTAAGGTCCTCACAGGTAAGGAGATGGCTTCATCAGGATGAGCACACATCTCATTCCTCTCTCCCGGACATTTCTAATCTCATTGAGTGAACCCAACTTCCATTGTCCAGCATCATGCGTGGGCTTAGTGGGAACTAAGAATGGAATAACATTCAGTCTTAAATGTGGAGATGATAACAAACTGCAGGGAGGCACGAAAGCCCATGGTGCTTGACGATGAATGCTACTTTCCCCAAAAACTCACTGTTATAAAATATACACCATTGAAAAGTATACGATGGAGAAATGATTATAACGTTCGTCACGTCAAATACATGTGCCATCTACAAACAACAGACAACAGTGTGAGGGCAGCAGGATAAACCCCTATCTTGATGAGCAACTCTTTGGAGGCCAAATAATATCTGCCTTAGATCTAAGGGTCCCAGGCGTATTGTCCAGCCATCATTGTCACATGCCTTTGTTGATGTCACAGATGTGGAAATAAAGGCTACTCACTGCAGTGAGATTTTGTGAGGCTGAATGCAACTGAGGATCCAGGTGTGAGCTCATTGTGCAGGGGGTGGAGGGGTTAGCAGGAGGTACATTTTTGACTTTTGAATGAACGTGGGACCTTGCATCACATCAATTGGTCATTCAGTCCCTGAGAGTTGGAGATGGATAAATGCAAAATATATTTATAAAAGTGAAAAGTATCCCTAGTGAGTGAACACCCGCCCCACCATTGTGCATTCAAAACTTTTTAACTTTTCTTACTGCTACGTCTAGGTGCAGCCCCGACATTCACAGCACAAGTGCAGGCAGTCCGCTGACTACTCTGCCCTGTTCTCTGAGATGACTTTGACGGGTGATCCAAGGCCTGGAAGGCCCCGGCCTCCTAAGGGTCTCCTGCTCTGGGGCAGGTGCACCCTCCTCGGTCTGTCCTGCTGGAGTTGATGGGAGAGGGGAGAGGGGAGCGGGAGCAGCAGGACACCCTGTTAATCCAAAAAGCAGTATACTGCAGATGCTGGAAATCTGAAATAAAAACAGAAAATGCTGGAAATACTTAGGTCAGGCAGTAGCGTTGGAGAGAGAAACATTTAACATTTCAGAGTTAACATTTATGACCTTTCATCAGAACTGGGAAAAGTCAGAGGTGTAATCGATTTTGAGCAAGGGGTGGGTGGGACAAGAACAAAATGAAGGTCTGTGAAAGGGTGGAAGACAGAAGAGATTGAATGACAGGAGAGTTAGTCTTATGGGGCCGAAGAGAACGGTAATGGGGCAAGAAAAGAAACAAGGGGACAAAAGATGTGCCTAGAGCAGGTGTAATGCTGTCCAAGAGCAAAAATAAGTGAAAGCCAAAGCATACAAAGAAAAGGAAACAAAATAGGGGGTCCGAGTTTACAGTCTGAAATTGTTGAACTCAATGTTAAGTCCGGAAGGCTTTAAGCGTCTCATTGAAAGATGAGGTACTGTTTCTCAAGCTTGGGTTAAGCTTCACTCGAACAGTGCAGCAGGCCAAGGACAGAGGTGTCATGCGTAAGAGCAGCAGGACACCCTTGGTGTGTCCTGGGTGGATGCCCCCGGGGTGCCTGGCTGGCGCTCCTCCTCCCTTTGGGTACCTGATGGCCCCTCCCTGATGGGGTCGAAATGCCCCATCCCCTCTCGCCTAGCCACTGCTGGAACGCATCCATGTTGAGAGCGATGGTGTGCAGACCTGAGCACAAATCCAGCAGAAACTGTTGGGCCTGGGTCTTCCAAGGCCGCTACCACCCTTCCAATGAAGACTTCAATGTGCTCGCATGCCGGAGCCACTACATCAGACAGAACATTAACGGCCTCCTCCATTCTTCGTTCCAGTCTGGTGATGGCCTCTGACAACTCTGCCTGGATTTTCCCCTGTCTGTCTTTGCATCTCCAACATTTCTCTTAGGGCTAATTGCAGAGGCTCGTCATCGGAATCAGACTCAGCAGAGGCCTGGTCTCCAGCAGTCCTCCAAGTGTCAGAGACCTCGGCTATCACTATCTCTGCCTGCTGTGGACCTGTAAGGTGATCACCAGGTTGTGAACCCGAGATTACTCTGGAAGTAAGTCCCACCAAGGTGCATGTATCTGTGCTGGAGGAGGGTGCAGGTGAACGCAGTATATGGTCTTCAACAGATGTTTGGCCTTCATCCTCAACTGAGGTGGTCTGTGGGCAGGAGCTGAGTCATTTGCTGGAGGATGTTGTTCACCTTTTCTTGCTGGTAGCTGGAATAGGGAAAAGAGATAATTCATGGTTGACCAGGCAGGCTCCAACATTATAGATCACTCATAGTTGTTGTCGGCATGTCACCAATGTACATTGGATACATCCTGAATGGCTTGTTGGGGGAGGCCCATCTTGCCTTCCACACAGGAACGACCTCTCTCCTCTCCAGCCAGCTCTACAGCCTGTTCCTTGTAAGGGGAGAGTGCCCTCAACTCCAGGGTCCCCCACTCTAGTCTTGGTTCTCTCCCTTTCGTTGTGGAAAATCTTGTCCTGCAAAAAGACAAATGGTTTGACTGTGAGCACTATGGATGAAAGAGCAGTTCAGAATCATGCATGCCCGTTGTGTGCGCTGAGCCCTCCCCAGTAAGGGATTAAGACACCATTTGTGCATGCCAGTGCCTTGTGAGTGTTTGAGATTAGAGTGATGAGATGGTTGCCTTACCCTGGCGGCACGGATGAGATCATTCATCCGTTTACTGCACTCGATGGCCAAGCTCTTGTGTGAAGGATTGGCACTGACCACCTCTACCACCGCCTTCCAAGCTGGAGTGGTGAGACTGATGGGGCTTTCTGCAGCCAGAGCGGGGATAGAGGACATCGTGGCGGGCCTCCACGGCATCCAGAAGGCGTCCCAGGGATGTGTCACTTAATAGGGGGGGGGCTGCCCTCTTCTTGGCTTTTGGGGCCATGTCTTCACCGGAGCAGCCTTGGGCTGCAAATGTTGAGAAGTGTGCGCGTAGCTGCAGTTTAAACATGGTTCCCTGCGTGAGGAAGCAGCGAAGTAACAGCGTGGCGGGCGAATCAGAGTCTGCCCGCCAGCAAGATGACATGTGGCTGCATAATTAATGAGGCGGGAATGGGAAGTTACAGTGCGAAAACCCGCCATTGCGGATAGCAGGTAAAACAATTTTTTTCCCGTACGCTACCACACGTTGTGCAAATCTGGGACAATTCCACCCTTAGTCATCACACCCGGGGCCATATTTAAAGTGCAGCCGCACGCACACCTCTCAGTACTCCCAGCCCAGGACTGCTGCACAGAAGACATGGCCCCGAAAGGCAAAAAGACTGCAGGCCCCAGATATAACGACACGTCCCTCAAGTGCCTTTTGGACGCAGCGGAAACCCACTGTGATGTCCTCTACCCTCACACAGGGTGGACAACAACATCACCAATCTGGCTTGGGAGGCAGTGGCAGCGGTGGTCAGCAGCAATGCCCTACAAAAGAGGACAGCCACCCAGTGCCACAAGAGGATGAATGATCTCCCCTGTTCCGCCAGGGTAAGTCACTGTTTTCATCACTCTCAAATCGCACACTCACAAACCCATCACACATCCACAGGGCCCTCACTCACTACCAGCTCAAGGGACATCGCCATACACTCTCTCATACACACCTTCATTGTCCTCATCCCATCCATGGGACCATTCACAACCCACACAGGCCAGGCATACTTATCATCTGGCCAGGCAGGCATCCTGTTAACACTGTCTCCATCTCTATTCATGCAGGACAAGCTGGTACACAACAAAAGGGGGAGGTTGCAGACTGGTGGAGGAATGCCTGAAATCAAGGTGCTCACGGACTTTGAAAACTGAGCCATCCAGCTGGCTGATGACTATCTGGACCGGTCCTGTGCTCACGATGAGGTTGGCGGTGCTCTACCAAGTGAGGATCCAGCAGGGCAACATCCATTAGACAACCATGCTGTGAGAGATGTGTCCTGTTTCACAGGCCACTGCCATGCACTAATTATCTCTCCTTGCTTTCGCAGGCACATCTGGGAAACAGCCAACAGAGTCCACAACCCAGGGCCTCCAATCAAGCCCTGAAGAAACCTCTGAAGCGGAAACTGAAGTCACCCTCCTTGAAGTCCCGTAAGAGCTCCCCCACACCCTCTACCATTGCAGTGACACACGTCTCGGTGGGTCCTAGCTTTACAGTAGCCCTGGGATCACAATCTGGTGAACACATCGCACTGTCTGATCCACAGCAGGCGGCGGCAGGGACTTCCCAGATTCCCAGTGCTCAGAAGACTGCTGGAGGCCAGAAATTTGCTGAGTCCGAATCAGATGACGAGCGTTTGGACTCGGTCATGTCTCAGTTGCCGGAGCTGTATTTGCAAGCTGGGGAACATCAGGAAGAGATGTTTGCTGCACTCCTCAGATTGCGAGGCACGAGGGAGGAGTCCATCCGCCTTCAGGCTGAGGTGATAGCGCCGGCATGCCAAAGCACTGAGGTCAACACTAGTAGGATGGTGGCTGCCATGGACGCCTTGGTCCAGGACGTTTCTCCTCCACTGCTTTGCAGGCTGAGTTCCATCACTGCCACCATAGTTTGCCTCCAACAGTGTGAGCGTGCAGGGCAGCTTGATCTCGCTCCAGTTTTTCCATCTCATCAAGGAGTCAGGCAGGGGCCCTTGGGCACCCATTGGGAGGATCATCAGCAGGTGCATGCACCGGGGCCATCCATCCAGGTGACTCCGGGAGTGTCCAGCCCATCTGAATCCCCTCTTCCTGTGACCTCAGCAGCTCCAGCTCCACTGCAACTGCCACACAGCAGGACCCTGAAAGCAGGCTGGGGCCCTCCAGGTCCCAGTCCTCCAGAGGACCCCCATCAGGGTCATCACAGCAGTTATCCAGAAGGGAAAAACTGGGAAACAAGATTACTGGTCTGGACTGGTCTTGTATACTGTAAAATGGAACACCAGTAAAAACTGGGAAATAAGAGTGCAGGTCTGAACCATATTTTCCTTCTGGTTAGCAGGCTGCCTCCTCCTCCGGTGTGGATGTCTGGGGAGCACCAATACATAATGGCAGCGTTAGGAAGGTTAAGAAGATGTAGTTGCACAGCCTGGGCATGGGTGTTACCCACTTGTACATAATGTTCACTATCATAAATAAATTCTCAATAATGTCTCCCTGCCTATGGCTCCTTGCTGTGATCACTAGTGTTCATGTCACTCAAAGGTGAAACCTTTCAGGACAAGATAAAGGCAGGTGTCTCAGTCCAGGGCCTCTTCCCTGTGCTCTGTGCAGCCTTCAGACCAAAGTGATGGTCCAGCCTCATACTCCCTGGAAACATTACTGATTCCTGCACCTCAGCGGTGCTTGTCATTGCTGCCAGAATGTTGTGGGCAGGTGTCACAGAGTTCCATCATTCTCTCTGTGTGCTCTCAGCACCTTTAAGGTGGGGCTGGGCCCCATCTCTTCAGCATCTGTGACCAGTGACACTGTGCTCCTGAAGGGCTCAGGTGCTGAAGGCGGACAAAGGATCAGATGCTTTTAAAGTTTCATGGCTGCATATCTGTGATATGACCCTGATCACGGAGCGCAAGCGAGCTGCCCTCGGCCAGATAGGAGTCAGGCATTCTCAGAGGCTAGGTGAAGGTCTATGGAGCGTCCTCACTGAACGTCATCATCATTCTCCTGCAATTGAGTGACTATTGGGGCCTCCACTGCGTCTCCATGACAGGAGCATTCTCACAGAGGGCATTTGCGCTGCCATAAGCCAGACTGGAGTCAAACATTCAATGATGCAATGTGAGGATCTTATGGTGTCTCCTCACTGCATGTCGTCATCATCTTCCACAAACCTGGCAGCTATGAGGGTCTCCCTAGCGCAGCTGCCTCGTCTGGCTGGTGCGAGACCTCATTGCCATCATTGTTGCCTTCAAGGACCTCCTCACCCTCATCAATCGGCATTCTTCTCAACAGAGGAGACCTGCAGCTCCTCCAGCTCCTTCTCAGCCAGCTCCTCTCCCCGTTGCAGCACTAGGTTGTAAAGGGTTCAGCAGGCGATGATGATGCATGACACCCTCTGCAGGGCTCCACCAGACTGGTCCAGACACCAGAACCTCATTTTCAGCATCCTGATGGTCTGCTGCACCAAGCTGAGAGTTGCAACATGAGCCTTGTTAAGCCTTCACTCTGCTGCAGTCTGAGGCCGCTGCAAGGGTGTCATCAGCCACATCCTCTGCAGGTAGCCCTTGTCCCAGAGGAGACACCCCTGCAGCCTCTGTGGACCCTGAAAGACATCAGGGATCTGTGACCGACTGAGTTTGTAGGAGTCGTGGACACTCCCTGGGAACCATGTCCAGACCTGCAGGATGTGTTTATGCTGGTCACACACCAGCTGCACATTAGCGAATGGAAGCCCTTGCGGTTGACATAGTTGACTGCTTGCTGCCACTGAGATCTGAGCGCCAGATGAGTGCAGTCGATGGCACCCTGCAACTGTGGGAAACCCAAGATCTGGGCAAATCCAATCGCTTTTGCATCCTGACTATCCTGGTCCTGGGTGAATTGCACAAAGTTGTGTTCCCTTGTGAAGATGGCATCCGTGACCTCATGGATGCATTTGTGGGCGGAGGCTCGTGATATCCCACAGCGGTCACCTGTGGAGTCCTGAAAAGAGCCACTGGCATAAAAATTGAGCGCTGCTGTCACTTCCACTGACACTGGCAGTGGGTGCTCTCCATGTCCCCGTGGCGCCAAACCCTGCAGTAGCTGGCAGATGGAGCGACCAGTTCCCTTGACATGTGCAGTCTTCGGCAACACTAGTTCTTGGTCATCTGCAGCGTCTATAGACCCTGGCTCTAGCTAGGTGCCGACCAGCAATGGCTCACTTCAGCAGCGTGTGTGGGAGCCCCAGCTGCCCCTTGTTCCTGAGGGTGCTGCTCCTCCCTCGGTGCAGCCAGGCACCTCAGTCACTCTCTTCTCCATCGTCTTCGCTCTCTGCATACCACGAAGTGTACAACTAGTTCGCCAGGTCCCATGCTCCTGATGTATTCCGGGTGTTCTAAGGATTTCTCTTGGTTAAGTCTGATGGCCCCTTAACGCATTCCGGAGAGTGCTGGCCACCACTTGGATGGCCAGAGATTAGTGCGCTGCATGGCTGCCTGAAACCCCACCCACTTCCACCCCACTCCACCTGACCAATTGGCAGCAGCTTTGCTCACTGGACTGCATGCTGCGCTCTCAGCTCAGGCACAGGCATTCCCCTAACCCACACTGCAAGGCTGCACTGTTAGCTTGAACCATGGGGAGGCTGGTCCAAACCTGAATGATGACATTGTGAGGGGCTGTGAGCGCCTCCACCAGTGACTGTTCCATAGCCAGCTTTAGCAAGGAGATTGTACAATGTGCCCAGTCATCCAACTGTTCTGCAGTCCACTAAAATGCTCATTAGTTTGCAGTCTGTGCCCGAGGGCTGAAAAGCTCTGGAGCACTTGATGGCACTTTCATGCCTCTGCATTGCTTGAGTGGGTGGATAAGCTACAGGCCCAACTCCAAGCATGTCAATGTGGCTGTGTCTGAACTGTCTCAGCTGCAGAGGAATGGTCACTTTTTATACAAGGTTTCCCTAATGCATGGCCACTTCCCTCCCCACCACCCCACACTTGCTTGTGCACTACCTTCAACTGCAGGGCAGCCCTTGCCTCCCAACCCCAACATGCCTCAACCTTGAAGTCCAACTGGCGACCCTCATGAACACTGTGCAACATTACTGTGCACTCACCTCCAAGTTCCCTTCAAAGTGCAGCCCGCCAAGTGCACACATTATATATGCTGCTGTGAAACTCTTTGGCATGATTGGGGTGGATGATCCAGCATGGGGGCATGGTTCCAGCGGGCTGGCCTAATAATGATATGCGGATGTATTACAATCAGGTTCCCAACTTCTGATGGTGGGAAACGCGGCTCACTATCGACAGGCTGAGCGGACAACCGCAACTGGTTTCATGACCGATTCCTGGCCGTCTCGCCATATTCTCCATTCATGCTGTTGAGCACACCCGACATTAGTAGGCAGGAAAATTTCACCTTTAGGCTCCAGAATAGATAATTCCACCCTAAATGTTTGAAAATTCTTCACTGGATTGGTAAGGATTGGAGGCTGCAATGATTCTAGTGTAGGGTGGTTTCATCATATAAGTGTCTTTTAAGACTCAGTATGAGAAAAACTAGAACAAGTATGACAAAGATTCTCACTGCTGCAAATAGCACGCGTTACATATTGATCTTCCCTAGCAGTCATGCAGTGGAGTTAAACCCAAAAGGGTGAAAATTGTTTATAAAAATGAGAGCACTTCAATATCAACAAATGGCAATTAGGTAAGTTCAAAGGAAGCATATTAATTGTGCACCAGCGCTAATAACCAGATGGGATCTGTGCAGCTGGTAGGCGACTGAATAACTCTGGTGCAGAGTGGGGACCAACAACAAAAACAACTTGCATTTATATGGTGTTTTAACGTGGTAAAAGACCCAAAGTGCTTCATGTTTACTAGCATGCTTCTGGGCAAGATCAGCAACAGTAACACAAAGCCATAAAGCTTGAAAAGCTAGATTTTCTGGCTTGCAACCCCCGAAATGTTAACAGTACAGAACTATTTCAGATTCTCTATGTTTTCTTCCTTTTGCTCTTGTACTAATGTCACTCTGGCCAGAGCTCCTTTAAACTGTATTGTTTCTTCTAAGATTTTCAAAGACGTCAGTCATCTCTTCTTTCCACTGTCCACTGTTTTTGGGTTTTCAAATGCAATCGTTACTAAGGGCACTACTTGGCTTGCTGGAGTCATGTGACCTCTGCCATGAGGAAATGTCTGGGAGCAGCCATGATACAAGTAGTTCAACAAAACCTCTCACAGAGAACACACTGAAAAAGTGCAGTTGTCCTTATACATGAAGTGTCTACAGACTTTTGAATTCCAAGCTTACTACTTAATCGCCTCTTCCTGATTTAACTTGTCTCCACTCGTACTATTTTCAAGAAATAGGCATCACACATGCACCCCCCCACACCCACCCCCCCAAACACATTTATCCTAAATGAAAGTAGAATTTCTACGGGACACCTCTCTTTCTAGTCTCCACTTCAGGCTATCATTAGTTGTGAAACAATTCGTGCACTAGAATCTCTCCTTAAAGGAAAATAGCCTAGATTTTATTTTCAATATTTCTTTTCACACACGTAATTGCCTGTTCATTGTACTGATCCAATGCTGCCATTTTGTTAAAGGATTTGATTTATATTACAATAGATTCAGTTTGCATAAATAACAACAGGCAGTCGACTTCAAGGTCATTCATTTGAGATGCTTCTGAGAAATGTGATCAGAGTTATAGAAATGCCTAAGTGATGGATGGCATTATTTTTTGTTCATCCAGTGTTTTCTGGATAATACTGCACAGTATATTCATGACATTTGCTGTCTTGCTTTGCAAATTCATATGGAAACTTGGCTCATGAAGAAAATAATTTTTTAAAATTATCCAATAGAGCAAATTAAATGAATGTACCATAAAAATAATAGCTGCTTAAGCACTAAAAATTAGAGTTGCCTTTTCAGCTATGGAGTCTGTTTAATTATTCCCTTCACTTTTTGTTTGGCCAACAAATAATGGATTGGATCTTGCTGTACGTAAGAATAAATCGGAAACTGACATCATGTGACTATATGTGCAGTGCCCTGCTTCACTATTTGCTTCATTGTACCCTTTGGTGACTTGCCAAGAGATTGAGCACTCAAATACATGGAAAGGTTTGAAGTTGTAGTACTGACCTAATGGACACCCACTTGGCTCACCAGCAAAAATAGAGCTCATACCTTCAAAGGTAAGTGAATTTTTAACAGTATGATAAGTCTTAATTACTACCAATCAACACCTCTGGCACTGAAAATGAACTTTTATGAATGTGGAGCCTCAATCCCTCAGATTTTAATTATCGATGGAGGTTCTAAAAAAAAATGTAGCTATTTCTTTCCCTTTCATCTCGCTATCTCTTAATCACATCTTTCTTTCCCTTTCTTTATTTCACTGTCTGGATATGAATTGGCATTGAATTGTCAATTCTAACTTAGGCTTCCTGGCTATCATGCCCACTACAGGCTATTATATTATGAACTTTCAGTTAATACTTTTAAAAATTGGACACAAACAAGATGTTAAGATGGTTGCCGCAACTCATATGAAATTTGGCGTTTGGACTACAGACTGTATCAATTCTCTGTTGAATACATAATTAAATATGGACATAGGCAAGGGCACCTCACAGCCATTTGTGGAATTCACACATCTCATTGTTTAAGGATGGGCCAACACCTAAAGACTATGGAGTTTCTGGACTACCTGTCTCCATGTTTCATACTGGACAAAAGGGAAGATCAAAAATCAATGGCCAATATCAACTTTCCATTGCATCACAATGGTCTCCCCCATCCAAATTAGACTGGGTGGGCCTTTGATGTGTTAACCCAGGGGTCATTTGAGCAAAGTTTCAGGGGCTACACCCTTATTACCCCAGAACCCAGCAGATACATCAGAACCATCAGTCACCGGCCAGTCTGAGAACCAGATTCTGAAACCAGCTGCAAGTCATCAAGCAGCCAAAGTGCTTAACCTGTTCCAGTTTCAAAGTTCAGCTGAGACCCGACCTCCTAGATATTCGACTACAAGAAACCTCACAACCTGTTGTGAACCGTTCGCTTTTCAAGACCCTCAATTCAACTTTAAATCATAGAATCCATTCAAGACACCACGGGCAGGATTTTCGGGTCATCAGGCAGGCGCAGTGGGCGGGCCCGGGAGTAGCCAGGAAATGGGCCACCACCCGCAATCGGCCCCTGACTGTGATTTCACGCTGGCTGGCCAATTAACAGCCAGCCAGCATGAAAGGCGTGCTGAATGGCCCAGTGCTGCCGGGGTGGGGGTGGGAAGAGGGCGAGCGCTGGGTGGGTGTTGGGGACCTGCCTCAGGGAGCTGAAGAATTTTAATGCTAAAAATTAACATTATGAAGTTCCAAAAAAAATTTGCCACCCATAAGAATCGCTCACCTAAACATATTGATGATAAAAATTCTGCCCAAAAGTTTTTATTTTTTTAAATTAATAATGGAAACCTCGTCCCACCTGTGAATGGGGTTTCCTCAAAAATGCAAAGGCCGCCTGGTCGATTCACCCGCCCGCCAACCGTAATGTTCGACAGGCGGCGAAAAATCCAGGTCAATTACTATCTTAATGGCCTCAATAGGCCTCTTAATTGTTGGCGGGAACACTGCCGACTCTCGCGCGCGCCCGCCAACCAAAATATCACGCGAGTGCGCGATGGCGTCGGGATGCTCACCCGAAGTCATCGCACGCTGTTTCACGCTCGGCATGTCGGGCGCACGCTGGCACACTGAACAAAAAATCTTGTCCCACACGCCTGCCGTGGTGGAAGGCCCGAAATTTTGACCTGGATTTTTACTGAGTCGGGTGACTCGGCAACACTTTAAAAATGGCGGGTGGGTCCCAATTCTGGGATTCCTGACCCCATTACCAGGCTGTCTCAGTGCCTTTAAAGGGGGCACGATGCTTCTTCCCAAAAGCCCGCATCTGGCACTCAGTCCCGACCTGGCCAGTTCCTGTGTAGCGAAAGTCATGTCCTACTCCTCTGCAATTTTCATGGAGTCAGGGCAGGTTTTTAAAGAGTCATGAACCCTAGTCTGGATGAGGAGACCTTTTAAAAGATGAATTTAAAAGGACCTCCTCAGCACCTCCATGCTAAACTAAGCCCCCCACCCACGACCATGACCTCTCATGCTCCCGATACCAATCTCTGCCCTTCCACACATCCCTATGGCCCTTCATGCCCCCAATGCCAAGCTATGGTGCTTCCATGCCACTATACACTGTATAGAATGAATGAACCCTATAGTGACAGCAGAATGTGTAAAAGAAAGCTTTAAAAAAGTAATGTGTTTATAACTTTCCACTATGTTAAAAAAAAAGTCATTTCACTTGGAAGGCAATGAATTTGTAACATAGTAGAAAGGTATGAATGAGTTACTTTTTAAAAAGGTTTTTTAACACATTCTACTGTCTCGAGATAGTTCATTGGTTCTAAACTATGTATAGTGGGTCAATGGACATACAAGTGCCATAGCTTGGCATTGGGAGAAGAGGGGCCACGGGGTTGGTTGGGGGCCGTTGGAGGTATGAGGGGGCCATGGCGGGGTTGGAGGTGGAAGGACGTAGCTTGGCACTGGGGGCATGAGGGGTCATGGGATGTGGATGGGAGGGCATAGCCTGGCATTGGGAGCATTAGAGGCTTTGGAGAGTGGGTGAAAGGACAGAGCTTGGCATGGGGGGCATGAGGGGCCATAGAGGGGTGGAGGGCATGTCATGGTAGGGATGGGGCATGGGGAGCGTCTGGAGGGTGATGGGGCGTGCAAGGTGAGGGCTGGAGGGCCTCTGTGTTTTTATTTTAACTGGGACGAAGTCCACAGCGTTGTGAGGGGCCTTTTAAACAGCACACCTTGGCACCCGGCAGCCCCTGTGGCTGCCTCCAAACTTTTTTCCAGGTCAGCTGGCCTGACTGCAGCCTGCACCTGCCTCTGGCAATAAAGATCCTGCCTTTGCGGGCACTTGGGCACTTTCTAGCCAGACGGGTAAACCGAGCCAGGAATTTTCCCAACTCCTGCTACCTTCGGGCCCATAAATCAGTAAGTTTGTGTGTGTGTGTGTGTGTGTGTGTGTGAGAGAGACATTGTGCTAATTCGGGATAAGTGTGTGAGACTAAATAACCTTCTTTATTTTTTAATTGGAATGCACACTGCAGACATAAGAAAAGACACACCTCTTTCCATACAAAACACACTGATTACAGGCAGTAAGCGAGCAAACACATTCTGTACATGACACTGGCTCAGAATCTGCAAGAGGAGTTTTAACATAAGTGAGCACCTGGGATTGGGTACAGGTGATCAGGTGGTGGGGGATGGGGGGTGGCTTCATGTGGGGAAAATTCCAAACACATCAGGAAAACAACTCCAACTTCCAGGTGTAATGGACGTGGGACAAGGGGCGGGCAGCCAAATTGCTTTAACTGCAGGTTGTTCAGTGGGTGGCCGGGTTTCCCAGACCTCAGTAAACCTGGCAGCTGATGTATGGTGATGACAGCTTCAGGGCACAGATGCATGCCTTCAAAGCACTGCTTGTGGACCAGTGCAGGAGTGCTTTGCCCTAACCACACCAAAGCTCCACCCATCAGACATTCCCACTCCATAGGAAGGCCCCCAGGATTGGGCATCCCATCCAACAAATCAGGGACCAGTGCCTCTCCCTATCAGGTCATAGATCAGACCTACCTGATCCTGCTCTGGAGAACTCTCCGCATGACAGGAAGCCAAGCCTGTCAATCAGGCTAACCTCCCAGCGGAACCCGTCAGTGCCAAAGGATGCAAATGTCAAGTTAAAACTCATAGATTCCGTGGAGACCTGGATCTCAGGGCACTCTGTCCAAAATAAATTCTCCCCGCACCCCCCACTTCCATCCCCCGCTGGCTATGTTACCCACCCGGTTAATATTGAGATGAATGTGTCCGATTAGGGATTCTTCAAACTTCTTCTAAACATCTTAAAGAGTTGCTTGGCCTATTCACACAGGACCCAGATCGGAAGGGCCCAATTTTGTGCTGACTTAGTTGATCTCAGCTGAGGAAGCAGTTACGATGCTACAGTTGGCCCCCTGGCCCAATGGGTTAAACCTTCTTCTAAAATAGAATCATTGAGGCCAACTGTGTCCTTGGGAGCTATTGGGGAGCTACATGCAACAACTTGGGTACAAATCAGGAATTTGTTCCTAATGTGCCAAGTGCGCTATCATAAGAGGATGTTCAATTTCTGCATGATCAGTGTATAATAGCAATATGGAACCATAAATTCAGCCCCAAACTTTCTGAAAATAATTATTTTTGTAAAGCTTTGTAACAACACTGCAGTATAAATCAAACTTCAATTCTGAAAAAAAGTAGAGATTAACTAATGATGGGATGCAAAGTGTTACTGCCCAGCACTTAGTCTATTTGCAGGTTAAATGAAACTGAATCACAGAATCTTTACAGTGCAGAAGGAGGCCATTTGGCCCATCGAGTCTGCACTGGCTCTCTGAAACAGCATTCCACCTAGATCCACTCCCCTGCCTTATCCCTGTAACCTTGCAAATTGTTTATTTTCCGGTAGCAAGCCAATTCCCTTTTGAATACCTCAATCGAACCTACCTCCACCACCCCTTTAGGAAGTTTGTTCCAGACTCCAACCACCCTCTGGGTGAATTTTTTTTTCCTGACATCACATTTACTCCTTTTGCCAATTATTTTGAATCTGTGCCCTCCAGATCTTGATGTTCTCTTGAGTGGGAACTGTTTCCCACTTTTTACCCTGTCCATAGCCCTCAGGATCTTGAATACCTCTATCAAGTCTCCTCTCATCCTTCTTTTCTCAAAGGAAAACAATCCCAACCTCTCTAATCTATCCTCATAGCCACAGTTCTTTATCCCAGGGATCATCCTTGTGAATCTCCTCTGTACTCTCTCCAATGCCTTCACATCCTTCCTCAAGTATGGCACCCAGAACTGGATGCAATACTTCAGATGAGGCCTAACCAGTTTCTTATACAAGTTCAACATGATATCCTTACTCTTCTACTCAATATCCCTATTAATAAAACCTAAGGCACTATATGCTTTATTAACTGCTCTCTCAACACGGCCTGCCATCTTCAATGATCTATGTATGTATACACTGAGGTCCCTCTGTTCCTACACCTCCTTTAGAGGCTCTCTCTTTAGTTTATAAATAAATAAATAAAATCAACAAATAAATGCAAACACCAGGATGCTTCTGTTAATGAAGTTTTTGATCCTAATTACTGTAGTCACATAGATGTATGGTATTAAATATCAATTAATGTTAATTAATCCTTCCCCATACATCTGAACGCAATTTCCATAAAGTTTAATGAGATCCTTGATGGAAAAGGTCTTTGAACATCTGCAGCTTTTCAGTCATTCTTACCAATCAATCAGATCTAATTTAGCACAGAAAAATTTGGCCATAAACTGCCCTTTTTCTTCTCTTTATCACTAATTAAATTTGCTAGGTTTTGAAAGCATGGACCTGGATTTTTGTCCGCAACTTGGGTACACAGAGTTGGGAGAATTCCCGGCTCCATGAGCATGACCTGATTGCCTGGATATCGGATTTTCGCTCCAGAGCTAGGTGATAAGTCAGGGTGGGAAATCCAGAAGTAGTGAGGATGATGCTGGGTGCAGAGATGGGCTGAATAGAAGGCCTGCATTGGGGCTCTGGAATTGTGTACAAAATTTTTTTTTAAAAAGATTAACCTCACCTCATTCACCCCCCAAATACTCCTCATGCTCCATCCATGCCACTCCATACCACCTCATGCCCTGTACCCATTCCCCATTGCCCCTTATACCCTCTATGCCAACCTATACCCCTCTACTCCCCCACTATGACCCCTCATGCCCTCCATGCCAACCTATGCCCATCATGGTCCTTTTTCACCCCTAGGCTAAACTATGCCCTTCTATCCACCTCCATGGCCCTATTTAACCCCAATGCCAAATTAATGCCAAATCATGACAACCTATGCCCCCCATTCACCACCCTTTGTCCTTATACCTATCATGCCAATTCATCCAGTATCCACCATGGGCAGAAATCAAGACCCAAGCAGAGATGAGATAAAATAAAGTTCTATAAAATAAAGTTCTAAGAGCTGGATTTTGCCGTCGGCGAGCAGGGGGTGGGGCCCGCTTGCCGACGGGTAAAATGATGCGGGATGACATTGGGAGGAATCCCCGACATCATCCCGCCCCATTTAAATGTTCAGGAAGGCGGGGGCACAGCGAAATCAGCTGTGCGCCCGCTGACCTGTCAATGGCCAATTGAGGCCATTGACAGGATAATTAAAACAATGAAAGGACCTGCCCGTCCAACCTTAAGGTTGGTGGGCAGGCCTGGAGCCCCGGCGGCAAATAGAAAAAACATGAAACCTCATCCAGGGGCGGGATGAGGTTTCATGTAGAGTTTAAAAAACTTTAATAACGTTTTAGTGAAATTTATTAACATGTCCCATCTCGTGTGACATTGTCACATGAGGGGGACATGTTAAGGATTTTTTTATTTTTCTATTTTTAATGTTTGAACAAGTGTCAGCAATCTCCCTGAGGTAGCACTTAGCCTCAGGGAGATGTGCGCTCTTTTGGGCGTATGCACAAATGAGTGCACTCTTGCATTTGGGGAACCCCCCCTGCCTGCACAGGAAGTGCATACCGCTTCCTGGCAAACGTCATGCTGGGCGGGCCTTAATTGGCCCTTAAAATGGCGGCGGGGCCCGCTTCTCTGGTGGGGATCGGCTCACCGCCCGCTGGAGATTAGGTCAGGCCCACCAGCCCGTTAGGCAGAAAATTCTGCCCTAAGTGTCTATTGCAGACTTTACTATATTGAAAAATCACTCTCATTCATAAAAAACCATTTACTACATTCACATTCTTCCTAATCACATAAAGCCTTATAGCAACAAATATTTTACTCAAGTAACCAATCTTTCATAACAACAAGCATTGGAATTCATAATCCCACTTCAAAGTGTCTATAACCACTTGTAGCTGTCAATCAAATTGTGAAATGGCAAGCATGGTACTGTGATAATGGATGGTTGTGAAATCAGTCATGCAGCAGTAATCCAGTAATGGAAGCCCACAGGCTTATGTCAGCAGAGTGAAATAGCAAGCAATGAGTTATTAACACTCCAGAGATTTTTTTCAAAGATTTGAAGAACAGGCCATTTAAATGCCTTGACAGATTGACAGCTCTGTTAGACACCTCCTTTTATCAGGTGCTTTTGATACTTTTGAAACCTGAAGTGTACAGAGTAGACCTGGTAAGAGCAGGTCTGAACTTTGTTGGTTCATTTGGATATCCATGCTACCCCTTTGGAGAGGTCCTTTAGACAGGTCCACTTGATAGGTGATTTTGACAGGTCCTTTAGACAGGTTCACTTGACAAGTGATTTTGACAGGTCCTCTTGACAGATGCTTTTGACAGCTTTGGCAGTTAATTTTGACAGATCCAATGAGCTTGACAGTTAATGAGTTTATGCATTTTTTTAACGCACACTCATATCTACATTTAACACTTCCAAAGGGCATATGGCCTCCTCCAAAGGAAACATGACTTCCACCAAAGGACACCTTAAGTCCAACAAAGGACACCTGACCTCACCGAATAGGTGTCCTGGGACCAGATCCAAAGTGGTACCTTACCTCTCCAAAGGGGTAGCATGGATATCCACAATTAATCCACAAAGTTCAGACCTGCTCTTACCAGGTCTACTCTGCACACTTCAGGTTTCACACTCCCGAGCTACTCCTCGGCTACCAAATTCCGACTTGAGTGAAGATAGCTGATGATTTAAGTGGCTCTCTGTCATGGTAAAAGTCCGGGTCATTAAAGGGCCTTCATTGTAATGACTCCAAAAATGATCAGAAGTACTATGGAGGAAATTTCAGGTGATTGACTTGTCATTTTCAGCCAGTTAGCCAATTGTATTTTTAAAGTACATTAAAAAAAGAACTTTGAATGAGCAGAGCATTTTACAGTAACAGAATTTCCATCACCTGTATTGTGACTGCAAAATGAAACACACAGGATTGCTAGATCTGTCCCCACAAGCTGCAGCTAAACAGGAACCATTTAGTGCAGTACAGCCTTCACCTTATTACAGACTTTATGGATACAGTTACAGTGCATGTTCTAATTTGGGAGCAGAAACTGCTTACAATGATACCAGCTGATCTGAGTTATACACCAATGGCTATACATCATGCTCTGCTCTGAATAGAGAATATGAAACTCTCATTAATGTTAAAGAGATTGCATTTAGCAAGTAGCCAAACTACGTCCATAGGGACTTTTTGATTGACATTTTGAAATATTTGGTTTAATCACACAGTGGTTCACAACAATCACTTTTAGAATTTAAGGCCTGAAACTTTTTAAAATTTGGCTTTGCACGAGTGCTGTTACACTCATTATGGCCTCATACTGCTTCATTAAGTTTAATTTGGCAAATTTTATACACAAGTTAAGCCATGCAATTTATATTGATGCAAAAATGAAACTGCTTTGCATTAACACAAAATAGGAAATGCAACTCAGGCATAAGGTCTAGCCAGGCCATCACTCAGAAAGGGCCGCAATGCAATGGAATCATGTCACCCTTCTGATATCCTTGTTGCCTGGAGAGAAGTGGTGCTAGAAATAGGGCAAACTCCATGGAGAGAATTTTCTCCCCGTCATGGGGGTTGGGCTGGTGTGGGCGCAGGCGTGCGTGCAGCCGATCCCCGCCCGCGTTCGGCTGGGCACCGCCATTTTGCGTGGTCGGGCCAATTAAGACCCACCCAGCATGACGCGCACCCGGAAGCGCTGAGCACTCCCTGTGCAGGCGGGGGGAATAGGCTGAGTCGGGGCCTGCACTCTTTCCCACATGCGTGCGAAAGGGCACAGAAATCTCCATGAGGCACAGAGCTGCCTCAGGGAGATTAGTTTGATTTTTTTAAATTGTATTGAAGAAAAAAAAAAATTTTAAAACATGTCCCCTCATGTGACAGTGTCACATGAGCTGGGACATGTCAATGAATTTTGATTTAAAAATTTATTTAATTTATAAACCCTTCATGAAACCTCGTCCCGCCCGTGGATGAGGTTTCATGATAAATGCGAAAGCCGCCTGGGCTCTTCGCCTGGCCGCCAACCTTAAGGTTGGACGGGCAGCTCAGTTAATGATCTTAATTGGAATCTAAAGGCCTTAATAGGCCTTTGACAGTTCGGCGGGCGCGCAGTGGAGTTGGCTGCACACCAGCCAACCTGAGGATCTGAATGACGTGCGGTGATATTGGGATGCACGCCGGTCGTCACCGCGTGTCATTTTACAGATGGGCTAGTGGGGCCTGTCTCCGCTCGCCAAACAGAAGATTCTGGCCCATGTGTCACCTGGGCAGTTTTTATGTCACAGCAATACAAAACCCACAGCCAGATGAAAACTAATCCTGGCTTCACTGTAGAAGTTTGTAAAATAAGGGTTGTCTTAAACATTATACAGGTATGAGAGATTTATTAAGTTACAATGGTCCTGTAGTTTGATGTGAAAATGATTCATTTCAGAAAGAACTTCATATGTTACGTAGCTTTTAAAATGTTAAAATGTCGGGCACTAAATTCTAAAGGTGGCTGATGTAAGGCACAGTAGAGTTAAATCTTCCAAAGTGTCAAAAAGATATTGCTCCACAAATGTTCAGATGGTATCTGGCAACTGAAACTCGATCCATCATGTCAAGTCCATTTTTCAGGGAGTAACCATGATGGTTGTATTATGTAGCAGTTTATGATGGCTACATTATTTAAATTAATGTTAAAAGCTATCTACAAAGGAATGACTTAAAAGTTATAACTTATAAAATCAGTCTTTTCTTTCTTGTAATCTGAATACAGGAGCTAACTAGTCCATCTAATCTTATTAACTCAAGGGCTAAATCTGTTTAATGAACAGTCACTTATATACGCATCACCAATTGCTGTGGTTTGGATTAAATATGTATTGTCAGTCATTCATTTAACAAAACAAATCACACAATCTCTGTTTGTTCAAATGTAGCTGGAGGGGGTTCATCTTCCCCAAACCTTTAGCTCAAAACCGATTACAACAATACTTGCAAGGTTTCTATGGAATTCAGCTGGGAAAATGGGCTTGTGTTTTTCTCTGCAGTTGGCTTTTAATTCTTTCACCAGCAGCTTACACTTGCTTCTGCCACTCTCCATAACTGCGGCAGAACTCTGGCGTAAACAGTGGAGAAATGGCGTAAGTGACCATTTATGCCAATCCTAACGAATTATGGCAGAAAGTTGGGAAACACCTATAGAAAATCCCTTCTGTATAGTAATTGGATTTAAAAGGAAAGCCATCAGGTCAAGCCTGGACGAACAAAGATATTGGGACAAATCTTTCAATGCCAACAGCAACAAATGTTGAGGCATTCACCACTGTTGTACTTTATGACCCATTAGAAGTCCTGACCCAAGCATGCACCCAACCCGCACACGTACACTACAATTGCCCGAGAAGTTTAAACTTCTGATGGGTGGATTTGTGCTGCTTGGGGGGCTCTGCAAATGGCGCATACACTGAGCTCAGTGTCGGACACATGGGCTAGATACGTGATACTTACCTGAATGCTTACCCTAGAATTGTTACACTGTTTGATCTCTGGTGTAAATCAATGATTAATTGTGCAGCCCAACCCACCACCCCCCACACATACCCTCCCACACTCCCAACTATCCTTAGGCCTGACCACCCACCCCACTTACCCAACAGCCCTACCCCTCAATTCAATCCATTCTGACTCTCCCTGACCCAACTGCCCACATCCCCAACCACACACCCATCCTGACTACCGAACCTCCTGAGCCAATTGTACAACCCCCAGCCCTCCGACTGAGCTACCCACCTATCTGATTCCCGACCCAACTACCACCCTCCACCCACCCAAACACACATCATCCACCCACTCACTCACTCATTTACACATTCACCCACCCACTTACATACCCATTCGTTCACTCACCCACCCCACTCACTCGCCCACTAACCCGCCCATTCACTTACCCAATCAGTCACTCACTCACTCATCATTCTGCCACTAACTTATCCACCCACTCACTCACTCATGTACACAACCAGCCACTCACAAAACCACCCATGCAATCACTCACCCGCTCACCCATTCCCACTCACCCAATCACTCACCCAACTATCCCCACTCACTCACACACCCACTCAACCACCCACTCACTCACTCACCCATTCACGTGCTCAACCATACACACACCACTCACTCACCACCCGCTCATTCACTCTCCCACTCAGTCTCCCACTCAATCACCAATCTTCCCATTAACTCACCCACACACTCACTCATTCACTCACTCAGTCACCCACCCACTCTCTCAGCCACCCCAATCACTCACCCACTTACCCGTTCCCAACAACCCACTCACTCACCCACTCACTCACTAACCCACTGAAAACCTTTGAGACCTTTAACCGCCTACCTGAATATGGCAGCTGACATTGTGAAGAGGGAGCATGTGCTCTGCATTGCTCCTCTTCACCATTGCGCTCGCTGAATTCCTGTGCTGAAGCATCGCTGCTGCAGCCGAGACAGGAAGATCCGCTTGCAAGGGTGAGAGAGGTCAGGGTGCTGCGATCCTCGCAGT
Source organism: Cetorhinus maximus (assembly GCF_964194155.1). Classification (NCBI taxonomy): domain Eukaryota; kingdom Metazoa; phylum Chordata; class Chondrichthyes; order Lamniformes; family Cetorhinidae; genus Cetorhinus; species Cetorhinus maximus. Next base: position 81,344,724 of record NC_135892.1, read on the forward strand.
CATCACCACTAGGTGAAAGATCTGGCCATCATATATTTGTCAAACCTGCCACCTCCCAAATTATTGTTGAGTGTACCAAAGGGATGCTAAAGCATTTCTCAAGTGCAATGCTGTCCAACAGTCCAGCCAAAATCATCATTACCATTACAACACAATTTTGCCATCTAAAGAGGTATGAGAATGTAGCATGGAGAATGAAGAGGAAGCCTGAAGGCAGAAGGCTCGAAATCGATATGGATAAAGCTGATGACAGGCTGGTGCAAGAACTAATTCCAGTAATTGAGACACCCAACACTGAACTACTGAACTCTGAAAACTCACACGTTACAAAGAACATGCTGCACATTGTCTCTGCCGAAGCTGAATTGGAATGTTTCAGCCTCCTCCAATCACTTATCGCCTTCCCAGGGCTGTTTCCATCAATTACTGTCACCATTGAGGGTAATGAAAAGATTATAATTTATTTATTACCAAGATAAGCTTTATAGAAATTTTCTAAATCCTGTCACCATTTCTTTTATTCAGTTACAGGATGTAGGCATCACTGGCTAAGCCAGCATTTATTGCCCATCCTCTAATTGCCCTTGAGAAGGTGCTGGTGAGCTGCCTTCCCGCACCGCTGCAGTCCCTGTGCTGTAGGTACACCCACAGTGCTGTTAGGGAGGGAGTTCCAGGAGCTTGACCCAGCGACAGTGAAGGAATGGCGATATATTTCCAAGTCAGGATGTGAGGGCCTTGGAGGGGAACTCCCTGGTGGTGGTGTTCCCATGTGTCTGCTGCCCTTGTTCTTCTAGAGGGTGGTGGTCGTGGGTTTGGAAGGTGCTGCTTAAGGAGCCTAGGTGGGTTCCTGCAGAGCATCCTGTAGATGGTACAAGCTGCTGGCACTGTTTGTCAGTGGTGGAGGGAGTGAATATTTGTAGAAGGGGTGCCAATCAAGTGGGCTGCTTTAGCACAGATGGTGTCAAGCTTCTCGAGTGTTGTTGGAGCTGCACTCACCTAGGCAAGTGGATAATATTCCATCACACTTAGACCTGTGCTTTGTAGATGGTGGACAGGCCTTGGGGAGTCAGGAGGTGAGTTACTCGCTGCATGATTCCTAGCCTCTGACCTGCTCTTGTAGTCACAGTATTTACATGGCCAGTTCAGCTCAGTTTCTGGTCAATGGTAACCCCCAGGATGTTGATAGTGGGGGATTCAGTGATGGTACTGCCATTGAATGTCAAGGGGCAATGGTTGGATTCTTTCTTGTTGGAGATGGTTGTTGCCTGGCATTTGTGTGGCACAAATGTTACTTGCCACTTGTCAGCCCAAGCCTGGATATTGTCCAGGTCTTGTTGCATTTGGACATGGACTGCTTCAGCATCTGAGAAGTCACGAGTGGTGCTGAACATTGTGCAATCATCAGCGAACATCCCCACTTTTGACCTTATGATGGAAGGAAGGTCATTGATGTAGCAGCTGAAGATGGTTAGGCCTAGGATAATACCTTGAGGAACTCCTGCAGTGATGTCCTGGAATTGAGATGATTGGCCTCCAACAACCACAATCATCTTCCTTTGTGCTAGGTATGACTCCAACCAGTGGAGAGTTTTCCCCCTGTTTCCCATTGACCCCAGTTTTCTTAGGGCTCCTTAAAGCTACACTCAGTCAAATGCTGTTTACTAGTGAAATAAGATAATAACTGTAAGAACTTTCACTACCAGGACCAAGATATATCCATTCAATACTGTGACCTCTGTTCCACCACTGAAAATGTGCATAATGCACCTGTGAAAAATATGCTAGTGCATACATATGACATCCACTCAGAACTGTAAAAATATCTAGCTGCCAGCACCCTCTTGCTGAAGACTTACATAATGCAAATAGTTGTATATCTGAAACAGAGGTACAACAAAGACCAAATTCAGGATATCAACACCTTACATAATAGGTCCTTTGACAAAGTCCATGCAAAACACCCATGTAGAGGAAAGAATGGTTTGATACTAATGAGAGAGTCCACCATTGATACAGAAATATAAACACATCCCTAGAAACCTAATGTATTAATGTCCAGCTGTGCCACCCTAACCATGTACTTGCATTGGTCCTGTGTGTGCAATTATCATATGAAGATGGACAAGAATGTCATCCTGTAAATACACATTCTAGCATCATATCAATAAAAAGATAGTGTGCATTTTTCTCCTTTTGTAAAACACAAATTATATTTACCAATGTTATATCTTGAGGATTAGTTGTTTAATGGGACATGTGCCATCACGTCAGAACATTTCCCTTTGACCATGCTATTGTCCATCTTCCTTACTTCCTGCTATGTATTCTCCTCCACTGCTGTCCTTGGGGTGTTTTAATATATGCAAGCCCAATGTAATTGAAATTCAATTTTGTTTCTTTTTATTTTTCTGCCATTCATTTATATAAAATGTCAACTCTAAAATGACAATAACTGTGTGCTTTGTATATAATCTTTCATTCCCACTGTTCATTGAATCAACAATTTGACACTGTATCATAATTTTGACGGCCCCAGATCTACATCTGTCCATTTAACGTGCTATCCATGTTGTTATCATGCATGCAGTCTGATTTCTAACCATTTAGATCATCACATGACAACACATATTCACAGAAAGTTAAAAAATGGCATGTCGCACATGCTAAATATTTCAGAATCATAACAATACTGTGTCTCAGCACACAAATAGGATGCGTCACACATGTACAATGTACCTATGTTTTCAAGTTCAGTCACATTTCACTATAATGAATCCCCTAGGGTTCAGGAAAGATTGTTATATCAGAATGTTCACTAATGTACAGTTTGTCAGTTTGCTATGCCAGAAAAACAAAGACTAATTTGAGTTGACCGTGGTTTTACTGTTTAAAAGAACTCTTTACCATTGATTATTTCATGTTATTGTTTTTTTTTTCCAATGCAAATATGTTTTTATCTTGTTAACTAGTCCCAAAACATCCCTAGTTCCAGGAAACAATCATGATCTTCGTGAGTTGTAGTTGTCAATGATGTATCAATTACATTGTTAAGGTTTGTTAATGTCAATTACATTGTCAAGGTTGAGAGAAACAGGTGATGGGTATTAATTGTCTTTGAACACATATAAATAGGAGAACTATTTATATGTGTATGTACTTAAATGGATGAATGTATTTAAGACCGAGATAGATAGGTTCTTGGTTGGTAAGGGGATCAAAGGTTACGGGGAGAAAAATTCTTTCGAGTTATCAACAGTCACAGATTGCAACTCTTTTGAGTACAATCACAGTTCTTGGTTTCCAGGAGTGGGACATGAACCCACAACCTTCTGATTCAAAGGCGAGGGTGCTATGGACTGAGCCACAGCTGACGGGAGAATGGGGTTGAGAAACTTATCAGCCACGATTGAATGGCGGAGCAGACTCGATGGGCCGAATGGCCTAATTTCTGCTCCTATGTCTTATGGTCTTATCTTCCACAATCGGTGGGCAGCGCGGAGGCTGTGGTACATCATTGCCCCAGAAATTACATTTTGATTTGATTTGTAAGTTTCCTCTCACATTTTTGATTTAGTTATAGTGCCCCATCAGGGGCTGTCACCCCTTATTAATTTTTAGTTTGATTTATTGGCTTTGTTTTTTCAAAAGAGTCTATAAATAGTGGATAGATGGGGCCACTGGGTTGTGTGGGAGGAGAGCTGTGAATCTATACAAGTCAATAAACTCTCTCAATAAAGAAAAGCTCCATGTCTTGGTTTCTGCTTTGCAAACCGGTCTGGATCCTGTTAACAGTAGTTAGTTTCATTAGACTGTTTGATTTTCAATGACAGCTGACTTGATTTTTCCTCTGTGGCTCACAGGGCTGCAACAGTAACAATGCTCTTTGCTAAGCCAAATTCATTGCAGACTGTGGCTTGGGATTTTCCTTTACAGTCCAAATCATCAACAATTTGTAGTTTTGTTTTCAAAGGGAAAGATGATCTCTTACCCGCAATCTACATGGATGCTGCCTGGCTGCAGTTGGCTGGTGCCAGTTCCCTCATTTCAGGCTGCATGTTCATAATAGGCAGAATACAGTCCATAATCAATAAGCCGGCGCTTGAAAAACACAAAACAGAATGTCTACCATTAGAAGTGATTCTGCAGTTGGGCAGCACACTACACTAACAACCAATTTAAGATAATCAGTCAAGCTCATAATGTGGCTCATTTACACTTGCTAGAAATGACATACATTCATATGCAGGGACCCATTCTCTGCAAACAAGAGGGATATGTTCAAGTCTTGCACCTTCTTTGAATTGCCCGGTCGACTGGGGAGCCTCTGATGCCCTATTGTTTTCTCCACGGCAACACCTCAACCAATCAGAGTAGATATGCCAATCACTACCCTTTTCTCCTGTGCTACAAGTTGATGTGATCATTTGAAATTTGGCATTCTTGCATTTGTGCTTTGTGTGTAAGACAAAAAGCTTTTTGTGCAAATGGGAAGCTGTCTTATCAGGAAATGGATGCATACGTCATGTGGGATCTCAGCTACAATAGGCTATCTTTCAATTTGCCTCAACTTGAATTCCATGATTAGATCCTGGTTAGTCTGGGTAAACCATATTTAAGTGTTTGATGAAGTAGGGCTGAATTCCTTTGAAACATCAAGCCTTGTTGTTGGCATTGTGAAAACTGGGGGCTTCACTATAAGCAGCATTTGTTTTAGTGCAGTGATGGTGCGATGTTATAGACTTTTTCTCCCTGTTTCCTTTTCAATTTCATGACAGGTTGACATTTGAGACTTCAGTAATGCCTATGGTTTTGAATAACATAGAATTTTGTTTCAAACTAATGAGTTATTCAAGCACCAATTAACTCACCAAATTAGGTACAACTAGGATGTGTTTCAAAAAATGCATAATTGTACCCACTAAACAATTACCTAAGAGATTACATAGAATTAGATTGAACCTGCAACACAGATACAGGCCAATCGACTCAACTGGACTATGTTGCGTTTATACTCCAGACAGGCCTCCTTCCATCCTAATCACTCTTCTTCCCATTCCCTCTATTCTTTTCTCCCTTATCCATGCATCAAGCCTTCCTTTGCCTATACTATAAAAAGCTGCTATAGAAAGAAGTGACTACCACTTCTAATCACCAAACTTCCTTCCATTTTCACATCAGAGTAATTTGGCAACACGACATTTAGGAGACCATATGACTGAAGAGTTATGGATGTGCTCCGTTGCTTGTGAACAAGTAACCTTTATTTCGTGATAAAAATAGAAGCTACTAGAAATAATCAGCGGGTAGGACAACTCCTTTATTTCTGCGTGTGCACAACTGAATAACTGCCTTTTATGACCATAGTTAATAACACAAAGTTTAAAGGTGGAGTTTACATTAAAAATATATTTTAGAAAAAGAATTGAGTGATGGGCAGCTGTCATGGGATATGACCCACGGATTACAACAAAGCAGTGACTTCCCTGGAAAACATGCGCTTGTTTATTAAATCCAGTTATTAAATGTGCCGATTGCAAGGATAGTGAATTTTATTGCTTGATGTTCACCAAATGTAAAATGTTTCTTGTTTGAAATGATGACATCCCCCGTTATCAATGAAATACACAAATTATTTCTCTTGTAACATTCATGGAGTAGTCAGTTGAATGGAATTTTTCTCTCACATAATTCTAGCATATAGAAAATTTGTGAAAGTTTATTAAATAAAAGCTCATAAAGCGAATATCAGTTGAACGTGAAAAGGTAGCCTTTCAAAATGGTAAAATGTCCAAACTACTCTGCGAGAAAAGAACCACTGTAAGACCCACAGAGACTATATAAGGCTGAATCTTACGTCCCGCGGGTGGGTGCGTGCCTGACTCAATCGGGCGTAAAATTGCGGGACAAGGTGTCGGGCAAGCGTCCCGACGTCAACGCGCACTCGCACGAGTTTTCACTCGGTGGGCACGCGCAAAAGTCAGAAAAGCACCTGCCGACAATTAAGAGCACAATTAAAAACAAAAAGCTAAAAGCTACTGCGGATGCTGGAAATCCAAAACAAAAACAGAATTACCTGGAAAAACTCAGCCAGTCTGGCAGCATAGGTGGAGAAGAAATCAGTTAACGTTTCGAGCCTTCACGACCCTTCGGCAGAACTGAAGCATAGTTAGGAGAAAGGAGAAATATAAGCTGGTTTAAGGTGGGGGGGCGGGGGGAGAGAGAAGTTGAGGGTGGGGTGATTGTGCAGATAAGCAAGCAGTGATAGGAGCAGTTAATCAAAAGATGTCACAGACAAAAGGATCAAAGAGGTGTTGAAGGTGGTGATATTTGTCTAAGAAAAGTGCTAATTAAGAATGGAAGACAGGACACTCAAGGTACAGCTCTAGTGGGGGTGGAGTGGAAAGACTAACAAGGTTTTAGTTTTAGATTTAAAAATAATGGAAATAGGTGGGAAAAGAAGAATCTATATAAATTATTGAAAAAAAAGGGGAGGGGGGAGAAACGGGGTGGGGATGGGGGGAGGGGGAGTTTAAGATCTAAAGTTGTTGAATTCAATATTCAGCCCGGAAGGCTGTAAAGTGCCTAGTCGGAAGATGAGGTGCTGTTCCTCCAGTTTGCGTTGGGCTTCACTGGAACAATGCAGCAAGCCAAGGACAGACATGTGGGCAAGAGAACAGGGTGGAGTGTTAAAATGGCAAGCGACAGGGAGGTTTGGGTCTTTCTTGCGGACAGACCGCAGGTGTTCTGCAAAACGGTCGCCCAGTTTGCGTTTGGTCTTTCCAATGTAGAGGAGACCGCATTGGGAGCAACAAATGCAGTAGACTAAGTTAGGGGAAATGCAAGTGAAATGCTGCTTCACTTGAAAGGAGTGTTTGGGCCCTTGGACGGTGAGGAGAGAGGAAGTGAAGGGGCAGGTGTTGCATCTTCTGCGTGGGCATGGGGAGGTGCCATAGGTGGGGGTTGAGGAGTAGGGGGTGATGGAGGAGTGGACCAGGGTGTCCCAGAGGGAATGATCCCTACGGAATGCCGTCAGGGGGGGTGAAGGGAAGATGTGTTTGGTGGTGGCATCATGCTGGAGTTGGCGGAAATGGCGGAGGATGATCCTTTGAATGCGGAGGCTGGTGGGGTGATAAGTGAGGACAAGGGGAACCCTATCATGTTTCTGGGAAGGAGGAGAAGGCGTGAGGGAGGATGCGCGGGATATGGGCCGGACACGGTTGAGGGCCCTGTCAACGACCGTGGATGGAAAACCTCGGTTAAGGAAGAAGGAGGACATGTCAGAGGAGCTGTTTTTGAAGGTAGCGTCATCAGAACAGATGCGACGGAGGTGAAGGAACTGAGAGAATGGGATGGAGTCCTTACAGGAAGCGGGGTGTGAGGAGCTGTAGTCGAGGTAGCTGTGGGAGTCGGTAGGCTTGTAATGGATATTGGTGGACAGTCTATCATCAGAAATTGAGACAGAGAGGTCAAGGAAGGGAAGAGAAGTGTCAGAGATGGACCATGTGAAAATGATGGAGGGGTGGAGATTGGAAGCAAAATTAATAAATTTTTCCAGGTCCCGACGAGAGCATGAAGCAGCACCGAAGTAATCATCGATGTACCGGAGAAAGAGTTGTGGGAGGGGGCCGGAGTAGGACTGGAACGAGGAATGTTCCACATACCCCATAAAGAGACAGGCATAGCTGGGGCCCATGCGGGTACCCATAGCCACACCTTTTATTTGGAGGAAGTGAGAGGAGTTAAAGGAGAAATTGTTCAGTGTGAGAACAAGTTCAGCCAGACGGAGGAGAGTAGTGGTGGATGGGGATTGTTCGGGCCTCTGTTCAAGAAAGAAGCTAAGGGCCCTCAGATAAGTCCATTAACAGCGCTATTGTCTCCAATTTTTCATGGCCCATCCAACCTTATGGTTGCCGGACAGGCAAATTGGCCAGGCGGCCTTTGCATTTTTCATCAAACTTCATCCAAGGGCGGGACGAAATTTCCGTTATGAAATAAAATCAAAATAAACATCTGTGGGCAGCATTTTTATCAGCTATATTTTCAGCTGATCAATTGTGATGCATGGACATTTTTTTCAGCTTTTAAACCCTGTATTTGATGATTGTTAGGTCTGCAGCTCCCTGAGGCAGCTGTCTGCCTTCGGGGAACTTTCTCGCAGTACTCACCCACACACCCCGTGGTGAGGCCATCGTCCACCCTTTTCCCTCTCCCACCCCGGCTGCGCTGAGAATTTCGTTCATTGGCCAGCTAGTGTGAAATCGCAGACAGGGGCCAATCGCGGTCGGCAGTCCGTTTCCCGACCGCTCCCTGGCCCCCTGATCGGGCGCATCCACCAAAGGTAAAATTCAGGCCTATTGGTTGTTCTAATGACTCCTTTGTTGAAGAGAAAGTGCAAGTGAGCAAGATGTTAAATAGCCCATTAAGTGGCTGACCCCGACAAATGGAGAGTCTTACAGTTTATAATAAGGATGAGTAATTGATTATGGATCCTAAATTCTTAAAGAGTTTTATATTATTTTGACCCACATTCACATATTCGCACTGAAACACAAACATTTGCGCTAGGAAAACATACATTCCACAAAGGGCCCTTATAGCTAATAGAGTTAGATTCAAAGGCAGGTCTCCGAGTCAGGATAGTGCATTCATTAAATGCAGTGACTACATGAACTGTTCCCATTTACAATTTATTACAGATAAACAGTTTGTAATTGGATTTCAAACCTTCACTTCATCTGAGTGAATGTAGGCATGATATTTATTAGCTATCTGAAGCAGGTTAATTTAACTTATTATGTTGACAGTTCCTGTCACTGTTCTCACATTTTGTAGTCCTAAATGAAATCAAAGTTAATTGATTTAACAATGACCTGAATTTTGCACTCATTGGGCGAGCGCAATTGGCAGGTCCCGGAGCGGACGGGAAACAACCCCCAACTGCGATCTGCCCTCGGCCGCGACTTCACGCTGGCTGGCCAATTAACGGCCGGCCAGTGTGAAACATACCCTGAGAAAGGCTCAGCGCTGCTGGTGGGCGCAGGCGCCAACATCACCGCGGGTGCTGGTGAGCACTTCCACTGAGCTCCATGTAGGCAGACAGATGCCTCAGGGAGCTGCCGACCTCCAAATAATAAAAGAAAGCACAAAAATGCTGCAAAAGATGTCCATGCAGCCCAATCAAGCACCTGAAAGCATACCTCATAAAAATGTTGTCCCCAGATATTTCTTTTGATTTTATATCCTAACGGAGATTTCATCCCACCCTTGGATGAGGTCTCATCAAAAATGCAAAGCCTGCCTGGCCGATTGGCCCATCCACCAACCGTAAGGTCGGACGGGCCACGAAAAGTCTCTTACACTTGGGCCGTTAATGAGTTTGATCGCCCGCTTAATTGTCGGCGGGCGCTCTTCCAACTTTTGCGCGCGCCTGCCTAGCAAAATATCGCGTGAGTGCACGATAACGTCAGGACACCCGCCCAACGTCATTTCGCGTGATTTTACACCTGTTCACGTCGGGCATGCGCCAGCCCGCGGGACGTTAAATCCTGGCCAATGAGTTTCTTTACCAAACTAGGGAAATGTGTCAAATCCTATGTACTGTCGGCTGCTAGTGAGGTTAAAAATGGTGGTAAATCAAGAAGTGGTGATTCGATACATCAAACTGTTTTTAAAAGTCTGGAAGTAGCTTGAGGAAACATAGACTGAGGAAATAATATGTTCCACGGTCTTGAGATCACAAAGAAGAATGAGTTATATAATAGGAGACAGTGTAATGAAATGACTTTTATACAGTGAGGGTGTACAGATCAAAAAGGACATGCAGGATAGCACATTTAAAGTTTATAAGGAGCATGAGAAGGAGCTCTTGGGAATCACTAACTGTAGTTGTACGAATAAAATTAAGGTAGGTAATGTTGCCATGGAATGATGGCTAGGATTGAGAAAAAGATTGCCTCACATCCATCACCCACGTGTTCATTTTCATCCACCTTCATCTATGTCCTTGGCCTTTCTAATCTTTGCAACCTCCTTCAACATTACAACCCTCTGAGTACTCATGTTTCTCCAACTCTTGCCTCTTAAGCTATTTCTGATGTGCTTTACCCAAACAGCACAGGATCACAGGATTGTTACAGTGCAGGAGGAGGCCATTTGGTCATCGTGTCTGCACCAGCTCTCCGATTGAGCAACTCACCTCGTTCCATTCCTCAACTTCTCCCTGTAACCCTGCGCATTCTTCCTTTTCAGATAACAGCCTAATTCCCTTGTGAATGCTTCAATTGAACTTGCCTCCACCACGCTCTCGGGAATAATAATAATAATAATAATAATAATTATGATATTCTTTTATCGGTAGCTATGCCTTCAGCCGTCTTGGCCCTAAGCTCTGAATTCCCTCCCTAAAACTTTCTCTCCTCCATTAAGATACTCCTTAAAACCGCTTTGACCAAATTTCAGTCAACTTTCCTAATATCTCCTTCTTTGGCTTGATGTCAATTTTTGCCTGAATATGATGTTGTAAGGTGTCGTGGGATGTTTTCCTACATTAAATGTATTATATACATGCAAATTGTTGTTGCCTCTGAGAAGAACCAGCTATTTTGCTTTAAAGGGCCAGGAATGTGGCAGATTTTTCTCTAAGTATTGCAGCAATATTCCAATCTTGAATAGACTTGGACTTTCTAAAGATTTAAGAATTCTCAAGGGGGAATGAAGTGATTAGCATGAATAATGAAGTCTAGCGTCTTGGAGGTACCTTTAGTGATAAGGAACATTTTGAGTACTATTTTGATATCAGACAACATAGTGAAGTCAAGGATGTTGACAGACAAAGAACAAACAAACTGACATTTATATTGCCCCCTTCACAATCTCAGGGCATCCCAAAGCAAATGAAGCATTTTTTGAAATGTAGTGAAATATGGCAGATAATTTGTGCACAGCCGACTCCCACAAACAACAGTGAAACAAATGGCCAGATAGTCTGTTTTAGTGATTCCTTTTCTTTATTCTTTCATGGGGTGTGGGTGTTGCTGGCAAGGCCAGCATTTGTTGCCCATCCCTAAATTGCCCTTGAACTGAGTAGCTTTCTGGGCCATTTCAAAGGGCAGTTATGAGTCAACCACATTGCTATGAGTCTGGAGTCACATATAGGCCAGATCAAGTAAGGAGGGCAGATTTCCTTTCCTAAAGGACATTCACGGCTTTTTACAACAATCAATGATAGTTTCATGGTCACCATGACTGAAGCTAGCTTTCAATTCCTGATTTTATTAATTGAATTTAAACTCCACCAGCTGCTGTGGTGAGAATTGTTGGACGGTGGTTATTGTTGGCTAGGATACCAGGAGAATTCCTCTACTTTTCTTTGGGCAATGCCATAGGACCTTTTACATCCACTTGAGAGGGCAGACATGTCACTCAAAAAATACAGAGTAAGGAGGGACTCATTAAAGATGAGAAGTGATAAGAAATGATAAGTTTTGGTCAGGTTTGGAAGTGGCATAAAGAACCTGATACTATAAGTCCACAGGAGTTCCATTGCTCGCTGACTGTAACTCACTAAACTGGGAGTTCCTGCTCTTCGGGTTTATTCAGAACACAGGATTGTAAAGCAGCTGGTGTGCAGCCTCCACAAGGGTACATATCGGCTCTACTGGTGGAGTCCGAGTCAGGCATGTGGCCTCGTTCCCAAAAACTTAAATGAAATCTTAGCAGATAGTACCATCCCTCCCTTTCTCAGGGCTAGGATAGGAGTGAGATGGCAGTAAGTTCTCCCCTACTGCACACCAAAGACAGAGGGCGCAATTTTCCAGATTCCCCCACGGTGGGTTTAATGGCGGGTTGCGGGGCGGGGGCCATAATATGGCGGGAGCCGTAAATTCGGTTTCCTGCCGGCATAAGATGTCAGTGGGAACATGCACTCCCACCTGTTGTGCAGGTTGCCGTTCCCACCAGAGGCCGGCATGAAACTGTTTTGCATCCCATTAATGGGATGCAGATGAAGGCTCGACTAGAACCGTCCCCCCTCCCCCCCACCCCCGCACCACCCAACCATCCGCGCCTCCAACACATTTTCACACCTGTCCAGAAGACGTGCAGCTGTGAACGGGCATGGAATGGGGGAAAGGGGTTCTGAGGGAGGGATCAGTAGTGCCAGTTGAGGAATCCTTGGGGGCATACTCAGGGAATCAGTGACAGGAAGGGATGGTGAGGGTTAAAGGGGGCAGTGGGAGTCGGTAGATTGGGAGTGTGAGGATTCGGCGATGAAGGGTGAAGGGGCACTAAGTGTTGCTGGTGGGGATGTTTGTGTGTTAAGAGAGGTAAAATGGTTTCTGTTTCACTCAGATTGTTTGTAAGCCCTGGTGCCTGGGACTCAGGATAGACTCCTGGCTGAAAGGTGGGGTCTTCTGCGATTGTTTGTATATATACATTTTAATGAGGTTTTACAGCCCCTGAGTAAAAGAGATGGGTTAAAAAGGGCTAAAAGTTTAATGATTATTGGGAGAAGAACACCAAGTAGAAGAAACTTAACTGTTGTCTAACGACAATGGTCAAGTGACACAGACACAGAGAAAGGACAGGGGAAAGAGTTCAGTGTGTGTTAGAGAGAGAGGACAGGAATTTTAAGCTCTCTGATGAGAAAGTCTACAAGGCTATTGAGGGCAGTAGTTGACTGAATAGTCAGTTATGGAACTCAGTAAAGTGATCAGTATAGCAGAGGTGCTACTGGAAGATTGAGTTTAGGAAATTTTTCAATGCAGTTGAAGAAACAGTGAGTTTGGAATGTGGTTTGGGTGTTTCAGGGAGAGATACGAGTTGGGTGAAAATCATCAAATTAATGCTCAGGAATTCACTGGAAGAAAACTGTTTGCCACTATGCCAGTCCCAAGCGGGAAGCTTTTGGGCCACGCTAGCGGTAACTCTTCACTGGTTTATGTGTCTGTAAAAATATTGCAGGGGTAAAGGATCGTGGGAACTTGAATCATCTTCTTGTGTTTGTATTGAGACCTTTCCAACCTTTTTGTCTAGTGCAATATATTTCACTTTTCTTGTTTTCACAGAATCACAGAATCACAAAATCACACAGTGCAGAAGAGGCCCTTCGGCCCATCAAGTCTGCACTGACACGTGAGAAACACCTGACCTACCTACCCAATCCCATTTACCAGCACTTGGCCCATAACCTTGAATGTTATGACATGCCAAGTGCTCATCCAGGTACTTTTTAAAAGATGTGAGGCAACCTGCCTCCACCACCCACCCATTGCATTCCAGACCATCACCACCTCTGGGTAAAAAAGTTTTTCCTCACATCCTCCTTAAACCTCCTGCCCCTCACCTTGAACTTATGTCCCCTCGTGACTGACCCTTCAACTAAGGGGAACAGCTGCCCCCTATCCACCCTGTCCATGCCCCTCATAATCTTGTACACCTCGATCAGGTCGCTCCTCAGCCTTCTCTGCTCCAACGAAAACAACCCAAGTCTATCCAACCTCTCTTCATAACTTAAATGTTTCATCCCAGGCAACATCCTGGTGAATCTCCTCTGCACCCCCTCCAGTGCAATCTCATCCTTCCTATAATGCCTCCATTGATTTGCTTCCCTTGTACCTTCTAAAAGCCTCTCTTTTCCTTCTCATCGTAACCTGAATATCTCTGGTTGTCCATGGTTCTCTGGGCTTGTTACTCCTTCCTATCACCCTAGGGGGAACATGTTGAGCTGTACCTTCCTCATTTCCTTTTTGAAAGCCCCCCACTGCTCCTCTGTAGATTTCCCCACAAGTAGCTGTTCCCAGTCTACCTTGGCCAGATCCTGCCTTATTTTACTAAAATCCACTCTCCCCCAATCCAAAACATTTTTTTACAACTTGTCTATTTCTTTGTCCACAACTAACTTAAACTGTACTATGTTGTGGTCGCTATCACTAAAATGCTCACCCACCACCACCTCAGCCACCTGCCCGGCTTCATTCCCCAGAATTAGGTCCAGCAATGTACCGTCCCTTGTTGGGACCTAAAAAGTCAATATGTTTTAATAAATATTTTATTCTTTGCATTAAAAGTTCATCAGCAGGCTCCTGTGAATTTGTTCAGTAACTTTCCTCCATAGTTTCTAAAAAAGTAAGCTAGGATCTAACAAGCCAGCTTTCACTTTGGGATCTGACTTGTCCAGTATCCAGTATTAACAGCAGCTAGGATCATAACATTCTTTTGCCAATGAGTTAAAATCTATGACCTCCCGTTCTCGATCCTTTCGTGAGTGGGAACAGTTTCACCCTATCTAAACTTCTGGAGCAGGAAAAGCTCAGTGAATATTGTTTATTTAGATTTCTGCAAAGCTTTTGATACAGTACCACATAAGGAATTAGTCTGTACATAGAGCAGCATACGTAGAGTGCTTCCGAAATGCATGAAACAGTGGTTCAAGAAAAGGATGGCTGTACATGGAACAATATCAGCAGATAACTAATGGAGTATCTCAGCGATTAGTGCTGAGGTTTTTGCTGTTTACCTTGTACATAAACTTCAAAACTGAAGGTGATGACAAATTGTCAAGGACTACAAATAATTGGAATAAGCTGATCAAATATAGAAAGACTTGGATTTGTTGAGGAGCTAGGCTATTGAGTGGCAGATGTCATTTAAAGTGGAAAAATGTAGAGTTTTGATATTTGGAAAGGAAAATGCAACAGTGTCAGTATTAGCTGAATAATATTGTTCTATAGGAATGGCACAGGAGAAGAATTTGTGAATATTAATCAGTAGATCATTGAAGCCACTACCAAATTGCATGACAGCAGTAACGAGTACAAATCGTATCTTGGGAATATAACCAGAGAAATTTCAGGAAGTAATTCTGAGCTTGTACAGATTTACTCCAGGCTTCTGTCTAAATCAAAGTTAAAAACGACCCATAATTTGTTTAACACAATCAGAGATTCTAGGGCATGGCCCCAAATATGGAAGAAGGAGGGTGAAAAGACAGTTTAGATGTAATTATTTTACATATAGGGTGTTCCTTTCAGATCCTTCCCATATTAGGTACGAAAAATTGAGGTAACACCATGTCAAATCCTTGAATAAGAGAAAAAGGGACTAAGAGTGATACATTTAATCTGGTACTGATAGAGCAATTTGAGAAGAAACAAGGTCGCTGTAAACAAAGCCATGATGGGATGCCATTTGATGCATTAGCAAATTCTGTCTAAGCCTTTTGAAATATCCAGGGCCATGACAGACAATTTGTCAGTATTCAAGAGCAGACAACAAGCTTACCAGCAGAATCTGCAATTATCCAGGTCATTGATTTGTGGTTTTCACAAAAGAAATGGAACACCAAGGCTTCACAAATGAAATCATAACACATCTGTTCTCCTACAGATGTTGACGGACCCACTGACTCTTCCTCACTCTTGTTCCATTTTAACAGTATTGCATTCAGTTACTTTTGAAAGCAAATGCAAAAGTTAGGATTTAATAAAACAAAACCAACAGGTGGCTGGCCTAAACAAGGCTGAAATAAATTAATCTTACTTCATTTGCTGTAAAGCACTTTTAGTACGTTTCTAACACATTTACTGCAAAAATGGTAAAAATACTCAACGGCATGCAATGTAACCTTTTACTTACTAACACATTATTTATTATCCTACACTTAGTACATTCATTCAGCACTGAGTAATGTAATCAGCATCCAAAAGAACATCTGACAACCACGTGAACAGATCACTCAAAATTGCTTATTTTATTAACATGCATGTTCTATAGAAATCCATGCTGATTAGATATGTAATGACTTTCCAGGAAACAACAATTACCTTTAAAACTAATATTGTACAGCTTACAAAATTCAATTTAAAAAAATATACAAAACTCAGAGCACAGTGTCCTTCACACACAGGAGGTGAGGAGAGTGGAGCTGACCTCAGCTTCAAATGTTCCTATTCTTAATACTGCACCATTGACCTCAGAGTTGCAATGACATTTTCAGAACACCAGTGCTAAACAAGCACTATAACCTCAGTGTAAGATGTTATTGGTGCAAGCAATTAGACCCTCTGAGATGTGGTCTTGTTTTGTTTTATTGGCAAGTGCCATTGAAGCAAAGCTTGCCTCTTTGAACATTTTTTAAAAACTGCATCTGTCTTTACTTTTCTGAAATTAATCTCAGTCAGAAGAATCTGAGACAGAAACCAGAAAGCAAACAATTAACCAAACATGGATGGAGCTCTGACATCTTGTCCTACACCACAGAAATGTAAACAGTGTTAACAATGAGTCACCCCTCATGTTGCTCTTCAAGTGCTATTGGTAACGTACCAATAGTCACATGTTGTTATGCTCTCCAATTCAATGTAAATAAAATTCAGTAAACTTTTACTTTGGTTGTTTAGGGCTGCTTTTTAGCCAATTTTTCCCCATCTCCTTTCCTGAAGCCAGTGACTCCTCACTAGAGCATGATTCTATTTGAGTACCACTACCTTATCCAAACGGTATTCTGCATGTGTGAACCTAAACAATGAATGTCAGCAGTCTATTTTAACATGGGGACACCAAAAGCCAGCTTGATTCTGTCCTGATGCCCAGAGACATATGGTCTCCTTCAGGGATCACTGAATAGTAATTGATAGAGGGAACCCTCTCTCTAGTCTCGCATTCCTAAAACAAACAGTAG
Organism: Cetorhinus maximus; assembly: GCF_964194155.1. Classification (NCBI taxonomy): domain Eukaryota; kingdom Metazoa; phylum Chordata; class Chondrichthyes; order Lamniformes; family Cetorhinidae; genus Cetorhinus; species Cetorhinus maximus. Next base: position 81,361,402 of record NC_135892.1, read on the forward strand.
AACGTCCACTGTTGAGATTAACTAGCTCAGTAAAAAACAGGGTATAAAATTTAATAGGATCCTCTGTTTTGCACGGCTCACTGAGTCATCAGGGGAACAATCTCTTTTGTTTTAATCATAAATCTCATTGACAAATAAACAAGAAGTGAATGTCACTGAAAATGATTAAAGTATAGATGTGTACAGAATGTAAGATTTTTTTTTTCTCAACAAAAACCATAAGACATAAGATGTGTAAATAAGTAGAAGTGCAATCAGCCAAACTAAACATAGGATGTGTAAAATGACAAGAAGGTAGATAGTGAAATTTTATAGCATTTTATCATGCTTTTTCAGGAACATCCAAGGGAAGTGCTTTGAAATGGTGTCATGTTGACATGTGGGAAAAGACAGCAACTATTTTGTGCAAACTAGTGACCCTCGAACAGCAATGCGATGAAAGGTAAATTAAACTGTTTTCGGTGTTGTCCATTGAGGATGAAATGTGGAAGAGGCAGGGCAACAAGAAAACTTATTTCTCATCCTCACATAGTGACATTAAATCTTTTACATCCAGTTTTAGGTTCTGTCTGAAAAACAGCACCTCCAGCCATACAGCACTCCCTCTATAATACATTGAAATGTCAGGCTACATTATACTCAAGGTTGGGAATTGGGCTTGAACTTGCAACATCCCGAATCAGAGACAAGACACCAAATTAATAATTTGTTTCTATTGTACGTATGCAGGTTAATATTTGAAGGTTGATCAGACACAGATTTGCACCAGCAGTCATGAAACTACAAATAAAGAGAGCCGGTCTTTCGACTTTTGATTTACTCCATTGTTGTAGCATTAATCTTTAACTCACACTACCTTTTAAATCCTGCAAATCCTTTGAAGATTTCTAACTGAAGTTTCTTTTACAATAATCATATATTTCTAATACTGAATATCAAAATTTAGAATTAGAGAAATGAAGGGAGCTAATATTTGATCTTTACCTGGTGCAGAGAGAAATTAGCACAACTTTATATATTTGACTTTGATTTAATATTTCTGTCATAAGGAGTTAAAGACCTTTAGCTTCAATGTGACAGCCAAGTGTGACATTTAATCATACTTTTTAGAGAAGCCTTTAAACCGTAAGGTTTTTTTTTGCTTCCTATGGCCTCTGAATCATGTTTATCTCTGAAGATTTAAACCTTTTATCTTCATGGCTCTTTCTGAAGAATCCACTGAACCAACTATTTGGCCTTCATGGTTTACTCATGGCAAAATGTTCATTCTGATAAGTTCAAAAGGACAATAATGGAAAATGTCACAAAATGCCAATTTGTTAATATTGTTAACAGAACTGAAGGCAACCTAATGACATGGTTGGTGATTGATTAGGAGATGGAAGACAGCAGAGATAGAATGATCGCGATAAAAACAGAAAATGCTGAAAACATTCAGCAGGTCTGACAGCATCTGTGGAGAGAGAAACAGTGTTAACATTTCATGTCAGCATGACTCCTCTTCAGAGCTGAGAACAATTGCACTCTGATCGGTTGAATGTGACAAGCGGTGTTCGCTGGGGATCTGTACTGGGTCCTCAAGTTTTCACGATACATAAATGAATGACTTGGATGAAGGAATGGAGGGTTATATATCCAATTTTGCAATGGCAGCAAGTTAGGAGACACAGTGAAATGTGTAGATGGGAGCAGGACTTTACAAAGAGTAACTCCCAAACAAGAATGTGAACGCTGATTCAGTTGAAGTTTTCAAAATTAAGATTCATAGACTTATGTTACGTAAGGCTATCAAGGAATATAGATTAAAGGTAGGTAAATGGAGTTGAATTGCAGGAACAAGAATAGATCAATTAGTCCCTCAAGCCAGCCTCTCCATTCAATCAGCTCATGGCTGATCTCATTCTGGCCTCAATTCCAATTTCCCGCCCCTTTCCCATAACCTTTCAACCCGTTACTAATTAAAAATCTGTCTATCTCCTCCTTAAATTTATTCAGGGTCCCAGCATCCTCTGCACTCTGAGGTAGTGAATACCACAGATTCACGACCCTTTGAGAAAAGTAATTCCTTCTCATCTCTGATTTAAATCTACCACCCCTTAGCCTAAAACTATGGCCTCTCATTCTAGAATGCCCCAGAAGGAGAAACATCCACTCCACATCTACTTTGTCTATCCCCTTTAGCATCTTATATACCTCAATTAGACCTCCTCTCATCCTTCTAAACTCTAGTGAGTATAGGCCTAAACTGCTCAATCTATCCTCATAAGACAAGCCCCGCACCTCTGGAATCAATCTAGTGAACCTCCTCTGAACCGCCTCCAGTGCAACTACATCCTTCCTCAAGTAAGGGGACCAAAACTGTGCACAGTACTCCAGGTGCAGTCTCACCAATGCCTTGTACAGTTGTAACAACACTTTCCTATTTTTATACTCTATTCCTTTAGCAATAAATGCCAAAATTCCATTTGCCTTCCTTATTACCTGCTGTACCTGCATACTAGCTTTCAGCGATTCATGCACGAGGACACCCAGATCCCTCTGCACTGAAGCATTCTGAAGTTTCTCTTCATTTAAATAATAAGTCGCCTTTTTATTCTTCCGACCAAAATGGATAACCTCACACTTATCCACGTTAAACTCCATCTGCCAAATTTTGGCCCATTCACCTAACCTGTCCATATCCATTTGTAAATTTCTAATTTCTTCATTGCAACTTACTTTCCCACCTATTTTGGTGTCAACTGCAAATTTAGCTATAGTACCTTCAATCCCTGAATCCAAGTCATTATTATAGATTGTAAATAGTTGGGGCCCAAGGACTGAACCCTGTGGCACCCCACTAGTTACAGCTTGCCATCCAGAAAAAGACCCATTTATCCCGAATCTCTGCTATTTTTAAGTTATTTTTTCTGAATGAGTTAGTTCCAAACTGCAAATGCTATCAAAGCAGTGGCCCAGTAGTTCAAGCAGTGGAGTACTTGATGGTTAATTAGAAAATGAAAATTTTGATTCCGTGGGCTGGCTCTGCCTCAAATATACATACTTCAGTTAGTGAGTAATATTGGCTCTCAGCCTGACTGCTAGATTAAATACCATGAGGAAATGGTGACTGTTTGGGGGCAGAAGAAAATAATGGCATTTAGTGGAGAAGAGAACAAAAGCAGGACACCGTGAAGTATTTTTATAGGTGAAGTTACAAGTTATAACGCAAGATTTATGGGTTAGTTTTTCACATGGTCCAAGTTGAGAATAGTTGAATATCCCAAATTCAATTGCCAAGGGGATGATTTCAAGTGGATACATAAAGAATGCAGAAAAAAAAATCTTCCTTTCAGGTGATACTGAGAAGTTGCAATCTGTAAATAATTTACAAATTCCTGATATCATGGGATGAATTACTTTTCAATATCTCACAGGTTGCAAGGCTGGTATTCTATAGAAATCTATTATCATGACAGAATGAAAATAAATGTACATTTCACCGTCTCTAGTCATGTGGCATGATTAGTGCTAATTCTGGCGCCTTGAAAACATCACCAACATTGCAGTAAGAAAGTAACACTGCTTCCAGTAGCCTAAAGTGATTACGACTAGACCACTCAGGATCAACTTCTGCTTTTCGGAGTGTGTGAGCGATTTGTTTAAGTACATGGTCACACAGGCGCAGTAATTTAACGGGGCTAACCTGTGCAGGGCCTGCATGGGGACTTCTGGCCTGTTGCGCAGCCAGCATAAAGAGGATATTGCTCAGGATTAATATTGCTCAGAATAAATAATGTGCTGTAACTTGCTTAATTTTGAATTCTATTATCCAGAGTCTGTGATTATCTGACTATTCTTGGGAAATGTTGAGAGTAGTGCATTTTGTACTTAATAGCTAAAAAACTATGGGTGGAATCATCCCAGATTTACAATAAGTGCGGGAGCGGGTGGGAAAAACAAGGGTTTTACCTGCCAGCCGCAACAACAGCTTTTCGAGTCGCATTGTTCCCTTCCCGGCACGTCCCACCTCATTAATAATGTGTTCCTGGGAAACATGCAGGGTCGCTGGCGGGGCAGCCTATGATTCACCCGCTCCACCATCACCTCAGGCCTTCAGAAAACCAGGCGCCATATTTAAAGGGTGCCCCTGCACAGAGCTCGCACTTTTCAAGGGATAGGAAGCTGCTGGGAACCGATGGCAGACAAAGGGTGGAAACATGCAACTCCCAACTTAGCGATGCCTCCCTCGAGCACCTAATGGATGCAATGGAGGGCGACCGTGAAGTGTTCTATCCCGCTCTGGGTGAAGACCAGCAAGCAAGGTCACCACTCCAGCATGGGAGGTGGTGGCAGCGGTGTTCAGTGCCAACATCCTGCAAAAGCGGACAGCCATCCAGCAGGAAGAGGATGAATGCTCTCATCCATTCCGCAAGGGTAAGTCGCTCTTCTCATCACTCTCAACTCACACACACAAACAAACCCATCACACATCCACAGGGAGCTCATAGCTCAAGAGACATCACCACTAACTCTCACACACACCCTCGTATCTCCATCAGGCTCATATTCTCTGGAGCTCACATCCTCATTCCATCCATAACTCCACTCACCATACAAACATTCCATGCAGTGCCATGTGACAGGCTTGCACTCTCTCCATCTGTCTTCATGCAGAAGAAGCTGGCTCACAACAGCAGGGAGAGGTTCCAGACTAAGGGTGGAGTGGCCCACATTACACCCTGACTCACTTTGAGGCATGTGCCATCACACTGACTGGTGAGGATGTGGACCGTGCCTGGGCAACTGTGAGATCAGCGGCAAACACCCATGTGAGGATCCTGCACCACATCATCCCTCTCTCAATGCAACTGTGAGTGCTCTCTCTCCTGCTTTTGACTCTGCTGCCATGCACTAATTATCTCTACTTTGGTTCACAGGGAGCTCTGCCAAGCAACCGACACCTCAGCCAGCCAGTCCCTCAGCTTCATCCAGGTCCTCACCTCCAGCCAAGAGGGCACCTCCTCCACTAAAAAGCTGGAAATAAGCCTGGAAGGCCTGTCAGAGCGCTTACCCACACCCTCCACCAGCGCAGAGACACACACCTCGGTAGGACCCAGGTCTAGAGCCAGCTAGGGTTCACAATCTGGTGGTCACTGCAAAAGCACGTGTCCTCAGTAGGAGGAGGCAGGTTCAACCCGAGCTCTCCGGCACTCAGAGGACTGCTGAGGAGGTCCAAGTCATATGATGAACCTCTGGATTTGGCCTTTGAACTCATCGTAGAGAGGCAACAGAAGGTGGGAGAAAATTGCGCAGAGCTGTTGGAAGCCCTCAACAGTGTGGTACACGAGTTGGTTGAATGCGTCCACCAGCTCTCTGATGAAGTGGTGCCCACATGTGCATGCATTGAGGTCTCCATGGGGAGGATGGCAGACACCATGGAGACCCTGGTCCAGCAAAATGCGGAGATGTTTGCAGACCAGCACCCCATTGCAGTAGTCATGGGTGAGTTCCTGCAGTGGCAAAGCAAGAGGGAAACAGGGCACCTCAACGTCCATCCAGGTGCTCCTTCCCCTCAAGGAGTCAGGCCAGGACCCTTGGGCACCCGAAGGGAGGAGGTGCGGCATCTGGATACCCCATGGTCATCCACTGAGGAATCTCAGAGGTTGTCCTCTCCCTCCAAGCCCCCTTTGCCTGTGACCCCCTTAACCTCATCCTCTGTCACCACAGAGGGAGCAGCTGGCCCAGAGGAGGAGAGCCAAAGCAAGCCGGGGCCCTCAAGGCCTCGGCTCTCCAGGGGACCCACTTCGAAGTCATCGGAAGCAACAGGGCGAAACATTGCACAGGCTGTCTCCATCCCTACTGCAAATGTCAGGGCAGCACCTAGAAGAAGTGGTAGGCCTAGAAAAATTAAGAACTTCTGATTATATGTGGTTGCACGGGCGGACACATTTTGTCATTTTATAATCTGAAAACATATTCACTTTCACTGGGTAATGTGTAATGTTGCCTGTCAGCTTCATTTACAGGCATCGCGAGTCCTCCCCCTGCATCCTCCTCCACTAGCAGTTCAGCTGCACGTGGCTGGACCACGAATGATTCTGGAGAGAGAAGTGTGCATGCAGCAGGGCCTTTCGGAGCCTCGTGCAAGCACTCGCCCACTGACACAGATCCTTCCTGTATCACACTCATCTCAATGTCCTGAGCATTTTCAATGCTGCCTGCTGGGGCTGTCTTTCAGTTGTCCATCTGAGCTGACCTGCATCTCCACCCACACACTGATCGCACTCCCATGCAGCACCTCATCTTGCCCAACACGAGGCTCTGCTCACTTTCGATTTGAGGAAACTGGTAGTCGTTACATTTCTGCTCAGCTCCCCCATCTTTTCCCTCTCCCAGTCACCCATATCCTTTCCCCCATTATGTTGATCCCTCTGGCATCACCTTCCACTTCCCCACCATCACCTACCAACCAGAACCCTTTTCTTTTCAGGACATCCAGGCGAACGTGCATGTTCCCTGCCTTCCCAAGAATCCTCCCCGACCTCCTCCTTCCCACCCCCAGGGTCCGTGTCTGTCTCTGAGTTCCCACAAACCACCCTTCTACCGCTACCATCACACCCTCAACCCTTCCGGCTCACTTTGCCCATTCTCATACTCACCATTCCCATCCTCAGTTTGCTCCCCAGGAGGCAGTCATTGGTCCCCTCTGGGCCCCTCCCCCCTTGCACATTTACATGGACTTCTCTCTCTCCCCCCCCCGCCACTTACTCCCTCCTGCCTCTGGACTCCTTCCCCATCCGAAGTCCTTCCTGCCCCCGGATTCTTTCCCCACCCCAAAGTTCTTCCCCCCTTCAAACTCCTTCATTCCCCTGGACTCCACCCCCCCACCCCCCCGACCCCCCCAAACTCCTTCCTCCCGGTTGGGCTCCTTCTCCCTCCGAAGTCCTTCCCTTACATCTTCCTCCCCCTCATGCCTACCTCCCCAGTTGCGACCTTCTCTCCCGTTACACCCTCCTCCTCCCGTACTCTCTCCCCTCTCCCAACCTCACCTCCCCTGACACCTTCATTCCCTGCCTCCCAACCTCACTCCACGGACACCTTTGTTCCCCCACTGCCAACCTCACACCTTCCCCCAGCCCGGTACACCTTCTTCTCCCTGTCAAAGCTAGACCTCCCTCTCCCACCCCTGATGATTGTCCATGGCAGCCCATAGCCAAGACCATGATGTTCCAAAGCAGACCCGAGACATTAACAGAGACTTCCTACCTTCTATGAACTGTTTCATGGCGGAGCCATGTCCACAAGAATCAACCCAGCATGTGATGCATGTGTTCCTCCAGGGTCTGGTAGCTGTAGGGCTTCAACATCTTTCTTCTCCTCGGATGTCTGCAACGTCTGCAAGGCCCTAACGGTAAGTCCCAACTTCTGCATGTCACACATGTCCAGGCGTGTTCTAGGCTGACATGTTTTCCTGCCGACATGGGTGATGAATTTGACATTGCTGGATGATTCCAGTGAGCAGGCAAGAGGGTGAGATGCAAATGTATTGAAATTAGGTTCCCAACAATGGCAGCCTGCCATTGACGGGCAGAGCGGACAATTGCAAACTGGTTGCATGATGGCATAAAACTGATTTTTGGCCTTCTCACCATATCGTCCGCTCACGCCCACCATGATGTCCAATGCCAACAGGGGGAGAAATCCAGCCTATAACTCCACTACTCTATCCTGGGATTTGTTCTGTTTTATCAAGGGAAAAGTATTTATCAAAACAGTGGAGCTCCCCCCTGGCCCTTTCATTCCCTCAGCTAATGTCCCCATTTCAGTCACTACTGCTGATATGGATAACGGTAATGTGTATTGCTGGAAAAAGAGACATGTCAAAGCTTTTCATCTTGCACTCATCAGGACACTTAGCAAGAATAGCAATATAAGGGGAAAACAACAATTTACAATGTATGTGCTTATTGGTTGGCAAGTGGACTCTGAGACATTGCCATGGAGAATGCATCGATGATGGTGACTGACAGAGGAAAGACTAATTCCTCAGGGCAATGCCTTGACCAATTAGGATCAAGCTGTCTGCTTCAAGTTTCAAACAATTCTTGGTAGTTAACTGTCTGTCATAATCACTGGTGTATTCTCCATGGCAATGCCTCTACCAATCAGAGAATCAGCACTCACTTCACATACTGTATAAATTGTTATTTTCCCCTTATATTGGTATTCTTGCCAATTGTCCTGATGAGTGCAAGATGAAAAGCTTTGATGTGTCTCTTTTCAGCAATACTCACTTCACATACTGTATAAATTGTTATTTTCCCCTTATATTGGTATTCTTGCCAATTGTCCTGATGAGTGCAAGATGAAAAGCTTTGATGTGTCTCTTTTCAGCAATACTCAAGTTCTGTACTGCCAGCTGGCTAATGGTAATGGGAATAGTTCAAGCCGAGGGAATGAAGGCACACATGTTTGCCCCCTCAGGTGTCGAACTCTTACTCAGCCCTGTCCCAAAGAGCTACATATTCAAACCTACTTGGGATTTTTTTAAGGTCACCTGCCTTTGCTATGTGCATTATATAAGGAAGATGGTCACAGAACTATGCCGGCTGTTCAAGTCTTACTTCCAAACATGACCTACCAGAGGGATAGTCATGTTGTTCCTGTGAAGTTTACCACACCTTAAGTTTTTATGTGCCCTGGAATTTTCCAAGTCTCTATTGATGACACTTGCTGATTCACTCAGTCTTCAATTCACAGATGCATAAACATGGTGGATGCCTTGTGTTCAGTGGAAATATTGTACTCACTTTCCTGGTGGAACAGAACCAACAGCATGAGAGGGCACAGAACTTTAACCAGATGGCAGGCTTCCCAAAAGTGCATGTTTCATTAATGATACACGTATGGCTATCAGAGCGACGGACAAGGGCATCATGGGCATATACGAATACGAAAAGCATTTAATCCATCAAAGCGCAGGTAGCGTCAAACCACATAAACAGAATAACATCAATTCACCCTGGCTCCAGTCAGGATGCTTTCATTTTGTGACAGTCCATTGCGTGCCATCACTGTTTGAAGGAGTCAGAGGAGGCTGCTAGGGAACCAAAGATACTTGCTGGGTCCCTGGCTAATGGTGCCATTGAAAAATGCCGGGTCAGAGGTGGAAGACAAACACAGCAAAACAGATTCCTTCGCCCAAAATCTGGTGTGGTTGGCATGCTGAAGCATTGTTACACCTCATTAGGTTTTCCTCATTACCATTCCCATAAAGGAATTCCCAACCTTGCCATTTTTAAATTGCTGCAGAAGGAAATAAAACAATGAAAAAAAATGCAAAAGTACCGCACTCCTCAGAAATGAGAACAAATGCATGGAACAAGAGACAAGAAAATCTGAACTGGAACTGTGAAAAAAACCCTTAATTTTAGGGTTTCTTGATTTCTTGAATCTTCCTTCAAGGATTCAGCAGGCCAGGTCTCAGGGTTAAATATGCACCCACTGTTTATGGGCACAATCAGCATCAGAGCTGATGTGAATCTAAAAATCTGAAATACAGGGTGGTTAATGCCAATATAATGTTCAAAGCCTTTGATGAGGATTTACTGGGCTTGCAGTACATGTTCTCTCAACAGCCCTAAATTTCTCCACAGTAAAGTGCTGCAAGGCTTTGTTCGTGGACATGGGCCTACAGGCCTAGTTTAATATTTTTAACTCAAATCTTGTTCCCAGAGGAAACTTGAACAAGAACCAAACCACACCAATTTGCCCTTATATATTGTCATAAGGTGGGGAACGTAAGTAGTGATTTCTCCAGGTAATATATTTTTCTAGTTTAACACACAAGGATCTGGTGAGCATACTTCCCCCTTTTTCCATAGACAGCCCCCATGTGAGGCACTGTGTCCCTGAGCAATGTCGCTGAAAGAGTCTCAATTCATGAAGCTTGTCCCCCAATACCCTAAATTTAACTTCAGTGTTAGAAGATATATAATGCATAAGTGTGGTACAGGACAGAGTATGTAATTAAGTCAGCATGCATAAAGGCGTATGCAAAATGTCTAAAGACAACTAGTTTAATAAAAATACACAGACCATTTCTATTATCATTAAAACATTATATATAAAACATAGATAGTACAACAACACTGCAGTTGTTATAGCTACAATACTGACTGACTGGCATGTGACATAGTATACCTGCAAGATTCAAGATTTGATGTAAAGTTAAATGGCATTGTCATAAATGCATAACTGTTGGTTTAACAGCCAACTTAAAAGGATTTTCTATATGTACAATCAACCGGAAAGAAACACGAAACGAATTAGAGGGACAGAGTTAGAGTCAGAGATTTCGGACGGTTCTGACTTACTTACCAGATCAGTTACACAGGAAACGTTAGACAGATCAAAACCTGGTCTAACACCTGGGTAACTCAACACCTGGGTAACTCAACAACTGACCTCCCAATCACTCACATTGATCCCGAGTCTCTCCTCGATACCCACAACTCTGCCTCCTGACCCCGACTCCCCACTAACCTGACCTGACTAGCCCCCACCACCAGACCATCCCCCGATACCTGCCCCCCGACTCCTCCCTGACCCAGCCTGACTAGCAATGTCACTGAAAGAGTCTCAATTCATAAAGCTTGCCCTCCAGTATCCTAAATTTAATTTCTGTTATTGGAAGATGTCTAATGCAGAAGTATGGTACAGCACAAAGAATGTGATGTAAGTCACCTTGCATAAAAGATGTATGCTAAATGTCTAAAGTCTAATAGTAAATGCATAAGAAATACACAGACCATTTCTATTTTCATTGGTACATATAACATAGACGATACAACAATGCGGCAGTTGCCATAGCTACAACGCTGATTGACTGGCGTCTGACGTAGAATACCTGCAAGATTCGAGATTCGGTGTAAAGAGAAATGTCATTGCCTTAAATGTGTAACTGTTGGTTTAACAATCAGCTTCAAAAGGATTTTCTAGCCCCTTCAGCTGAAAACATGCCCTCCCCTCTGACTACCCCCACACCCCCCAACTCTACCCAACCCTCTGACTACTGCCCCACCACCCAACTCCCCCCAACCTCACCACCCTATCCCCTTACCTTACACATCCTCCACTTGGAAAAGAAAATAATGCCCAGCATATTGAACATAATGCATTTGTTTCATTCCTGGTTGATTGTCCATATAGAAAAACCTTTTGAAGCTGGTCGTTAAATCAACAGTTAGACATTTATGATAATGCCATTTAACTTTACACCGAATCTCGAATCTTGCAGGTATTCCACCTCAGAGAAGAGTTAGGGGGTCAATGTGAGTGATTGGGGGGGTCACTTGTCGAGTTAACCAGGTGTTAGAACAGGTTTTAATCTGTCTAACGTTTCCTGTGTAACTAATCTGGTAAGTAAGAGCTGTCCGAAGTCTCCGACTCTAATTCTGTTCCTCTAACTCTGCTCCTTCTGAGGTTTCCTGCGCTGTGTAAGTTTTAAAGGATCTTATAAACAATGCATAGATACCAGTAAACATAAGCTTCTCTTACCAAATGTGATAATTCAACTTTTGTTACCAATTCTTTACTGTATAGTTGAGTTAACATAGACTAAGTAGTGTAGTGTGTATGAAAAACTGACATTTCTCAACAATGTTAATACATTGGCCCAGATCTTCCGGTCTCCGGTGTCATAACATTGGATTACAGCCCCAGGTTACTTTATTGCGCTTTTAAAGAAGACATGTTTTGTTTAAAAAAAAAGACATACAAGCAAAAGCTAGCTGAGAATGTAAAGTAACCAGTTTCTGGAAAATTCCTACGTGGATTATACTTGACCGACTAGTCCAGAGACACCCTGGAATATTGCATCTAAAAGGGTGTCAAGGTCTACTTCAGACAGAGGCACTTGAAAGGAATACAAAAGACTGACCTTTAATCTCCTGTAGTTGTAGAGGCAATAGAGATTGATTACCACATCTCAGCAGGAACCATCTCCTGTTAAGTTATATCTCAGAATGTGGAAATGATCTGAATTGAAAGAAAACAGATTCTAGGCGAAAGACATGTTTGTTTTTCCCCTTCCAGGAATACACAAGGAAATGGTTTAAGAAGCTAGTTGCAGATATGATTTGTGTGTTCTAGTTCTGGTCTACCAGTGGGTGCTAGTGAAAGTCACAACAAGTGAAAATAGACTAGGCCCCCCTTTACAGCTTGTAGGCAAAGGCTCTCTCCTCTCTCTCTCTCTCTGTTGCTGGGGGCAAGTCAGCAAAGCCACAATCAAAAAAAGGATTTAGGACAGCTTTTTCAGCCAAAGGTACTGCAAAACCACGTGTCTCCAAGCCAACTGCTAAACTGCCAAAGTCAGCTCTACCAGAATCACCCAACTTAATGGCTGCAATGTTTCACCATCTAAACCTCATGGAGAAGTCAAAGGCTGATTCGTATATCTCTTTTAACTTATAGTTGGACTCAACTTCTCATTTCTAATCTGTGTGTATGTGTGTTGCGTTTTTTTTTCTCGGGTTTTTGGTAACGAATAAACTTCCTCTTTCTTTGGGTCCTTCTAAAGCATAAATACATTTGGACTTGGAAAAGGTATCCACAAGGGAATGAATCCCTTTCAAATTACCCTTGTTGTGACCAACTGAAGGGGTTGAATATGGAAGGGGAGCCAGCTTATTCCTCCTCACCCAGGGGCAAAACAAATTAGGGGGTCCCATTTGGGATCATAACAAATAGGGGTTGTCCCCCAAGGTATGCTACAGGACCCCTTAGAAGTCTCAATGCAATTGTTCCATGGGAATTGCCTGAGAGGTTTGAACTTCCTATGAGCAATTTCCCTTCTCCCCAATACCCACCGAAAATGTCTCCAACATTAGTATTGGAGACTTCAGACCCTTCTGACTTACTTACCTGAATAGTTACCCAGGAAACGTTAGACAGATCAAAACCTGGCCTAACACCTGGATAACTACAGAACTTAACTCCCCAATCACTCACACTGACACCCCGACTCCTTCTCGACCCCTCCCCCCCGTCTAACCCGCCAACCCCCCAATCCACCACCCTGATCCCCACTCACCCCAATCCAACCTGACTAGCCCCCACCACCAACTACTTCCTGACCTCCCAACTCACCCTGACCCTCCAGCTACCCCTACCGCCAACTCCTCCACACCCCTTGACTCTCCTCCGACCCGACCTCACCACCCTACCCCTTTACCCACTTACATCACCCAACCTACCCACTTACATGATCCACCCTACCCTCTTCCCACTTACTCTACTCACCCGACCCCCTCACCCACTGTACCCCCTTACACGCTTACCTTCTCTCTGTAGCTTTTCAAAGAAGCTTTGGGTCATTTAAACTCTAATTACCAGAATATGGCAACTAGTGCCTTAAAAGGGGGAGGGTGTTGCTTCAGTGCAGATGCTCTCCACTGCCCCCTCCAACGTTTCCTGCACTAAGTGAGTTTGAAAGGATCCTACATTGGAAGACTGCTCTGAAAAATTGGCGGAAGTTTCAGAGTGTGTGTTTTTGCTGTTCAGGGTGGGAAATAGGGGTTCTGACCCTGAACGGAAGAATCGGGCCATTGTTTATAAATTTATAAACCAATTGCGCTTTAGTAGTGTGATGTCATATCCATGATAATTATATACACATCTGGTTTGCATTTGTTGTGTACATGTGTGACTGTTAAAATATAAGCTGCTGCAAATTTTTGCCCTACTACACAATTCAAACTACATTTCCACCCTGGCTATTTTGCTGTGCTCCCACCCTGTGCGTCCCCAGATTCAGTTTAGAAAATCTAGTCTGAAAATATGAATTATGTTTCTGAATGAGTTTTTAGAATAATGCTACAAATATAAAGGGAGTGCGTCCCTTTTGTCATGATGACGTATCGTGTGCAATGTGGAATATTAATCTTTGGTTTCATCGGCTGGTCTAATGCCTTGGATTGTTTTCAAAAAGGGAGCAGCTACAACTGCAAATACTCTGTGTTTTAAGATGGCTACAGGCATCACCTGACCTGCAAATTGGCCGAGTTTGTAAAAGCCTCTGAAAGTGGATTACCAGGGGACAAGCCTGGGCAGTTCCCATGATGGTCTTCACAACAGCCATTGTTTGAGCTCTCTTCAAAATATAAGGACAAAAGGCGACCAGGCTTCATGACTCGAGAAACTGCCAGGAACAAAGAAGGACTAATGTAACTCATTATGCTAGGAGGGTGCTAAGGACCCCCTATCTTTTTCAATGGCAGCTCGATAGCTTTGACAATGGGAGATTGAAGCTCCTTTGACAATATGGATTTAATTCTGTTGTGTGTCAATAGCCAGCTGTCAGTTGATCAGAACCCCACTTTTGAAAAGCTATGATTATAAGCTTGTCTGTTTGTTACAGTAAAAAGGGATCTGCAGAATGCATCAGTTACATCAAGAAGATGTGGAATGTAACATCACCTCTCTCTCACTCTGTTATTCTCAAGCTCAGGACCCTATCTATGTTACACTTTGGAATACATCACAGAGATAGAGAATTTTAATTGAAAAAACTTTAAATATCATAGCATCCACTTTGGAAAAAAGAAGGATTGCAGTTTAAAAGAGACTATCTCCAGAAAAACAACCAGCTTACATCAGCTGCAACACCATTGACATTTCAAGACCACCAAAGGAATGTCGGAACATATATTTATTTATTTTCTTATGTACTTTAACTCTAAACAATTCCACGTTCTCCACCCTGCAACTTGTTCTGTTTTGCATGCTAGTGTGTGTGTATGTATAAGTTGTGGGATTCAGGACATGTTTTTACCTTTTTAATAAGACCTATACTTCTACCTGAGTGAGTTTTTCACAATAAAACTAACTCCTTACTTGTTAACTCAAGAGATCTGGCTGGCTTATTTCTCCATATAGCTTTACATATGGTCAAGCACATACTGAATTGAGAAATCACAATTTTCTAAAAATTCAAAGTCTGTTATAACCAACCTCCGGAGTGGAAAAGAGAAGACTTTAATTTGCCCCTCCGGACTTGGCTGTGACACCTTTAAATTTTAGTGTTCATTAGAGTCATCTTCCACTCTATACAGGCTCAGCTGACTGTGTAAAATACTTATATCACTGTCTTCTCCCATAAACAACAAACTTTTGTCTTCATATATAAAAAATCATAGATTGAGGATTTGTTGGATTGACCTATTGGTTTGGAAAATGTTGGCAACAACAAAATTTACGTGTGGCAATGAAGATCCAGAAATTAGAGGAATTCATACTTACACTGAGAAGGAAACTCCATGTATCAGCATCAGTCAACAATACAAGGAGCAAAATAAAACTACGGTTACAAAGAGTGAGGATATAAAAATTAGCATAATTGAAATATGACAATATAAAACGTAAAGGCTCCTTCCTGCATCATATATATAGATTTTTTTAATACACTTGATTGGCATCATTTACATGTAAATCCTGTCTTCATTATTCATTATTTCCCTTTTATTTTTGCCAGTTTTCTTCCTGTTTTTTCTATCCCAAAGGCTCGCCAGCACCTCACCCAAATGAACAGTCCCACGTGTGAACGGAGAAAACAAGCAGGAATGGCTCTTTTATTATAAGACTCATGAAGCCAAGCCTGATCCTCTCAACCCATGCCCACGTGCATTCACCTCAAGCATGTGTCAAAGGACAGCGATCGAGAGTAGGAATTCTTGCTGATTTCACTCTCCTTAATTCAGAGTCACTGAGGCCAATTGTAATATTTCTACTGCCACTCTCAGTAGCTGATGCAGAGACTATTGCACCCTTTAAGAATATTTAGGGTATTGCCTTTGGTTTGGCTATTAATTACTGAAGGATTATTTTTCTTCAATGACAATAATGAAATATTGAAAATGAATTAGGAATATTGCCGTCGGCAGGGGCAAACTATACTGTTCATTTTGGAGTCACACCCTTGCTCCAAGTGCCCTTTTTAGAAAAATCAATACAAAGAACTCAGGTTAACTTAGGGAAATTGAGTGAAACCATTGACTGCCTATTGATAAATGGATGAATAACAAATCAACAGCAAATCACAAGAAAATACAGATGATCAATATAATTTGGTATATCTCTATTACCTGTCTAGAAAGATCCATATAAGCTATAAAAGCTTGTTTGTGGATTATATAAGCTATAATTGCGTGCAATTCTGGTCGGCACATTACCAGAAGGATATGGAGGCGTTGGGGAGGGTGCAGAGGAGGTTTACCAGGATGCTGCCTGGTCTGGAGGTTATTAGTTAAGAGGAGAGGTTGGAGAAACTCGGATTGTTCCCACTAGAGCGACGGAGATTGAGGGGCGACTTGATAGAAGTTTACAAAATTATGAGTGGCATGAACAGAGTAGATAGTCAGAAGCTTTTTCCCAGGGTGGAAGAGTCAATTATTAGGGGACATAGATTTAAGGTGAGAGGAGAAAACTATAGAGGAGATGTGCGGGGCAAGTTTTTTATGCAGAGGGTAGTGATTGTCTGGAATTCGCTGCCAGAGGAGGTGGTGGAAGCAGGTACGATAGTAGTGTTTAAGAGGCAGCTTGACAAATACATGAATAGGATGGGAATAGAGGGATACGGACCCCAGAAATGTTTTAGTTTGACAGGCAATATGATCAGCGCAGGAGGACCGAAGGGCCTGTTCCTGTGCTGTACTTTTCTTTGTTCTTTGTTCTTTGTTATAATCCACAAACATCCTCAAGAATTTAACTAAGCAGAACTCTTCTGTCAGTCCATGTTGACTATTTATTAAGCTCTAGCTGCAGAGGTATAACTCTAACATGTCTCCTTTGTACTATTTCCATTATGTTCCTTGCTTAAATGTTATACTGGTTGACCTGTAGTTCCTTGGGTCATATTTGACCTCTTTTGATATTGCTGTTATATTCGTTTCTGATCTCAAGGATCATCTCCAGTGCCCAATAAGTCTTTCATGACTATAGCCAAACAAATTTCTTCCCTTGTCTTTCACAGCCCTATGGTATAATTTAGGTGATGAAGCTCATATTACAGTCATATTGTTCAGGATAGTGCACGTATAATTATTCTAATGCCCAATGTACACTAACAATATTAGCTTGTTTCACAAATGAACAGAGCAATGAACTAAGAACAGCAATCACTTGTTGAACTAGTGTTCCAGTTTAACATGATCAAGTAAATGGGCTGAAACAGTGATTTAGGAGGATGTTATGAAAATAATTGTCTTTAATCCGATAGCCTCCAATGACATTTCCTATCCCTGATTTTTGTTGATTTGGGAAAGGCAAGCTCACCTCTCATTCTTTCACATTACAAGTTGCCCTTCAGATTGAAGAAAATGTTCTTTTGCGGTAATATTTCAATTAATGTGTAACTATTTGGTGTCATTTTTGCCTCCAGAGCATTTCAGCTTTCTGTACAATGGGATGGCTGAGACCTTGATGGTTTCCATGGCAACTCTATTGTAGTCAAGTTTTAGTGCTCTGTATATAAATCCTGTCACATGTGAGGATTTACTTCCCGAAGTAAACACATGCTCCTTTGTAAAAGATTTAACGTTGACTTATGTAATAACAAAGTGCCCTCACATTCAAAGTAACTTCCTACATGCCTAATGCAAAGCTAACACAGCATCATAAGACAATAATCTCTGGAACAGAAAACATACTGGAGCTTCAATGCAATCCATCAGAGTCAGCATGGTTTTATGAAGAGTGAATCGTGTTTGACTAATTGCTAGAGTTCTTGAAAGAAGTGGCAAGCAAAGTGGGTAATGGGGATCCTGTAGATGTAGTATATCTGGACTTTGATAAGGTGCCGCACAAAAGATTACTATACAAGATAAGATCACACGGAGTTAGGGGTAATATATTAGCTTGAATAGAGGATTGGCTAACCAACAGAAAGCAGAGAGTCGGGATAAATGGGTCTTTTTCTGGCTGGCAAGCTGTAACTAGTGGGATGTCACAGGGCTCGGTCCTTGGGCTCCAAATATTTAAAATCTATATTAATGACTTGGATTCAGGGATTGAAGGTACTGTAGCTAAATTTGCAGATGACACCCAAATAGGTGGGAAAGTAAGTTGCAATGAAGAAATAAGAAATTTACAAATGGATATGGACAGGTTAGGTAAATAGGCCAAAATTTGGCAGATGGAGTTTAACTTCAGGATGCTTTAGTGCAGGGGGATCTGGGTGTCCTTGTGCATGAATCGCTGAAAGCTAGTATGCAGGTACAGCAGGTAATAAGGAAGGCAAATGAAATTTTGGCATTTATTGCTAAAGGAATAGAGTATAAAAATAGGAAAGTGTTGTTGCAGCTATACAAGGCATTGGTGAGACCGCACCTGGAGTACTGTGCACAGTTTTGGTCCCCTTACTTGAGGAAGGATGTAGTTGCATTGGAGGCAGTTCAGAGGAGGTTCACTAGATTGATTCCAGAGATGCGGGGCTTGTCTTATGAGGAGAGATTGAGCACTTTAGGCCTATACTCACTAGAGTTTAGAAGGATGAGAGGAGACCTAATTGATGCTAAAGATGCTTAGATGATGATAAGATGCTAAAGGGGATAGACAAAGTAGACGTGGAGCGGATGTTTCCTCTTGTGGGGCATTCTAGAATGAGAGGCCATAGTTTTAGGCTAAGGGGTGGTAGATTTAAATCAGAGATGAGGAGGAATTACTTTTCTCAAAGGGTCGTGAATCTGTGGAATTCACTACCTCAGATTGCAGTGGATGCCGGGACACTGAATAAATTTGAGGAGGAGATAGACAGATTTTTAATTAGTAACGGGTTGAAAGGTTATGGGGAGAGGGCGGGAAATTGGAGTTGAGGCCGAAATCAGATCAGCCATGATCGTAATGAATGGCGGGGCAGGCTCGAGGGGCTGAATTGCCTACTCCTGCTCCTAGTTCTTCTGTTCAATCCTACCAAATATATCAAAATGTAACTAAGGAGAAATATATGTGCATCAAGTATCAAACGACTTTTTAAGAATATGGTCGTCAATTTTCAACGAATTTTCAAGTATTGTTTTGCTTTTCAGATGGAGAGGAAGGAAAAAAGGTTTTGATGATCAAGGTGAGCAATGCCAACACGTGGGAGCAAAATGCTTGTTCATTATTAGCATCCAATGCCAGCATCGAAAAATCAAAAGGGATGAAAAACTAATTGCCAGAAGCAAAGCAAAGCTCCCCTTATTATTTGCTCCAAATAACATGCCTCTCGAAAGAGCACTAGCTACTGCATAAATATTTCTTTTCCCTACCAGATTACTGTTTAATGAAAAAGCTCCAATTTAACTAGGAACTCAGTGCAACCCCTCAATGATTCTTGTTCAGAATTTGGGGTATGCAGAAGCTGCATTGGTTACAGAATTTATAATCCAGCCAATGTTAGTTTTCACTATGGGAGGCTCTTGATAAGTGAGAAGGGCAACAAGCTACTGGGATGTCAAATGCAAGTAAATTATTATTTAATTTTCAGTTGAAGACACTGATTTGCCAGCTGGTGGGGAACAGTTCCAGGGACATACTCCACCTTATAATGAGTTCAGATAAGCAGACCCTGATATTTATGGGAAGGGACAAAGGGAGACTGCTTGTGGGTGAGGGGGGGTGGGAAGGAGGGAGGGGGATCCAAGAAAGGCAGAGGTCTTGCTGAAATTCACCGCAGGACCACATAATTTTTTTTTAAATATTCCATTTCCTGCCTAGTAGCCAGTCAAAATGACAGGCTGTCTGGCTGCTGGTCAGGAAAGTCTGTGGTTAAAGGCTACAGCCGGAGACCATTAGGAACAGTTCTGGGCAATTGGCAAAGATGGCGGGGCATCAAGGGCAGAGGTCAGAAAAAATTGCACAGCATCGGTGGCAGGGAAATAGCAAAGGGCTAAAGGAGCAGAGCGTCAGAAAAGATCACGGGCCATGGTGGGAGGTGGAAGTCATACTAACAATCAGGAGTGAGGGAAAGATTGCAGGGCATAAGCTTTGACATCACAGGTTTGAAGCAAGGGGTCAGCTAATATCTCCAAGTGCTGTGAGTGGGGAATGGAGGTGGAGCAGAGCTTTAAAGAGCACTTACCTCCTTCAGCCATCTGTTCCCGCCTCCCTTTAGCTGCCAGATTTCCTTGAGCCCTGGGAAACTTGGCCTGCCAGCATTAAATTTAAATCAGACTTCCAATTGCACTGTGAGAGCCTGATATGATTATTATAATTAGCTGCCCCACCGTTTAAGAGTAGCAGACATCGCACGCAACCTGGTGGTGAAAAATGGCAACAGGTGCGACATATTGGAGAGAGTTGTATCATGTGAATTTTAATTTTTACCCTCCCTAAATGGGGCATTTATAAATTCACCCCCTCAACCCCTTCCCCCATTCTACTATATGTTAGCCTGCTTTGAGTGAGGGATATAACAATCTAACCCAATCCAAAATCTATATGAGCACACAGTTCTTCAGGCATCACAGGCTTGTAATCAGGGGCAAGAATGTATTTTCTCCGCTATTCCAGGGCTCTGAAACTAACTGTAGCTGCCCCAGATAATGAAACACATACAAAAATAGAACAGAAGATTTTGATGTCCGTTTAACTTAGTACCAGAGCACACAATCATTTTGCCACTGGGGGAAACTCTTATGACAGTTATTCACAATTATTATGATGTAGTGTGTAGCAAAAAAGAAACATAACATCTTCTAAACAATCTAAACAATCAACAATATTCTAAATAAAACAATCCACTACATTCTTAAAAAAAAGTCAATTTTCCCTATCTCCCAATGTTAACAAATCCTTTAAAAAATTTCAGGATCCAGATCCTGATCTGCATATTCACCAAAAACTATTAAATTCTTCCTTGGGCCATACCCTTTCTGTATATCAAGTTTCATTGAAATCTGTTCATTACTTTTTGAGACATATCGTTTACAAACCAACAGACTAACAAACAAGGGCAAAAACATTACCTTCACCCACCTTCAGTAATAACCTTTTCCAGTGAAAGAGGGGCTGCTAAACTGATTGGATCTGGGTTAAAATCATTAAAGTAAAAATTTTAATTTTGGCATGTAGTCCTTCAATCAAACAATAGTCAGATTTTCAAACATAGTCACTCCCTTTAGAGAGAAAATTGATTTGAAAATGGTGTTCACTCTTTGGTAGGTGACTTGTTCTGAACTTAATTTGTCATGAATCCTGAAGTTTACCAGACAATTATGTTTTCAAATGTCCCTTTAACTCAAAGTAAAACAGAAAGTTTTGAAAAAGGGGGTGAGTTCTGTTCGGAGAAGTGCCTATGTGACTGCAGGTGGGAGCTGAGAAGGGGGAGAAACATAAACAGAAACCCGTTGAGTTGTCATATGGCAAATTATAACAAATAAGAACATAAGAAATAGGAGCAGAAGACAATACTGCCCATTGAGCCTGCTCTGCCATTCTATATGATCATGGCTGATCTTTGGTTTCAACTCCACTTTCCTGCCTGTTCTCCATATCCCTTGATTTCTTAGGAAACCAAAAAATCTATCACAGTATTAAATATATTCAGATATGGCACTTCCACAACCTTCTGGGGCAGAGAATTCCAAAGATTCACAAACTTTGAGTGAAGACATTTCTTCTTATCTCAGTCCTAAATGATCAGCTCCTTATCCTGAAACTGTGCCCCTTCTTCTAGATTTTCCAGGCAGGGGAAACGGTGTTTCAGTATCTACCTTGTCAAGTCTTTTCATCATCTTAAATGTTTCAATGGGACGACCTCTCATTCTTCTGAACTCCAGAGAATATACACCAGTTGAGTTAACTGAGAGAAGACTTAGAGTTTGGTGAGAGGGGGAGTTCGGTGAAGGGGGGAAGGGGGTGTTTGGTTATTTTTTCTATCTTTCTCGCCCCATAGGAATTGGTTCTTGCTCTACTACAGGGAAAGGAGCTAGCTGTTTGGTGAGTATCTGTTAAGTGGGTAAGTTCTATTTTATTTCCAAGATTTAAAATAGTACACAAATTGGTGGTAAAGTTAATAAAATAAATAAGAAAGCAACATAAATAGGTGATAAATGTAATTAAGTAGTCATTTAAAACACATTAAGGATGGCAAGACAGGTGATGTGTCAAGGGCACATCATCCTGTGATCCAGGGCAAACGTGTCTGCAGTAAGTGTTCGCGGCTTGAGGAACTTTGGCTCAGAGTCATTGGGCTGGAGGCTGAGCTGCAGACTCTGCGAGACATAGGGGAGGGGGAAAGTTACCTGGGTGCTTTATACCAAGAGGCAGTCACACCACCTAGGATAGGGTCTTCCGATTTGGTCAGTGGTCAGGGATAGAAGGGTGTGACTGCGAGTGGCACAGGTAAGGTAGCGATCATGATGATTGAATTTTATATTCATTTTGAGGAAGACACAAGCGCATCCAGGACAAGTATTTTAAACTTAAATAAGGGTAATTATGAGGGCATGAAAGCAGAGCTAGCTAAAGTGAACTGGCAAATGAGGTTAAGGGATAGGTCAATAGAAGTTCAATGGCAGACATTTAAAGGGATATTTCAGAATACACAGAATATATACATTCCAATGAGAAAGAAAAATTCCAACGGGAGGGCCCACCATCCGTGGTTAGCTAAGAGTTAAAGATAGTATCGAACTTGAAGAAAAAGCATATCATTATGCAATGGCCGGTGGCAGGCCAGAAGATTGGAAAGAATGTAAAGAAGAGCAAAGAATGACAAAAAGATAAATAAAAAGGGAAAATTAGAGCATGAGAGAAAGTAATTTAAAGACACATGGTAAGAGCTCCTATAGATATTTAAATAAGAGTTAACAAAGTGAATGCTGGTCCTAATTAAACTGCATCTAGGGAATTGATAATGGAAAGGCGGGAGATGGCAGATGAATTAAACAGGTATTTTGCCTCTGTCTTCACGATAGAAGACACAAGTAACATCCCAGAAATGGCTGTAAATCAGGAAATGGAAGGGAGGGAGGAGCTTGAGAAAATTATAATCACCAGGGAAGTGGTATTGAGCAAATTGTTGAAACTGCGGGCTGACTAATCCCCAGGTCCGGATGGACTTCACCCTAAGGTCTTGAAAAAAGTGGCTAGTGAGATAGTTGATGCATTGGTTTTAACTTTCCAAAATTCCCTAGATTCGGTGAAGGTTCCATTAGCTTGGAAAATGGTAAATGTAACTCCTTTATTCAAAAAGAGAGACAGAAAGCAGGAAACTACAGGTCAGTTAACCTAACATCTGTCATAGGGAAAATGTTAGAAGCTATTACTAAAGGTGTTATAACAGGGCACTTAGAAAATTTAAAGGCAATCAGGCAGAGTCAATATGGTTTTGTAAAAAGGAAATCATGTTTAACCAATTTATTGGAGTTCTTTGAAGGAGTCACATGTGCTGTCAACAAGGGGGAACCGGTGGATGTACTGTCCTTAGATTTCCAGAAGGCATTTGATAAAATGCCACATCGAAGATTATTGTGGAAAATAAAAGCTCATGATGTAGGGGCTAATATAGTGGCATGGACAGAAGATTGGCTAGCTAACAGGAAGCAGAGAGTTGCCATAAATGTTTTTTTTCTGCTTGGCAGGATGTGGCGAGTGATGTGCCATAGGGATCAGTGCTGGGGCCTCAACTTTTTACAATTTATATAAATGACTTGGATGAAGGGACTGAAGGTAATATGGTGGCTAAATCTGCTGATGATACAAAGATAGGTAGGAAAATAAATTGTGAAGAGGACATAAGGAGGCTACAAAGGGACATAGATAGATTAAGTGAGTAGGCAAAGATCTGGCAAATGGAATATAATGTGGGCAAGTGTGAAATCGTTCATTTTGGTAGGAAGAATATAAAGGATTATTATCTAAACGGTGAGAGATTGCAGGGCTCTGAGATTTGCATGTAACTCTCATCATAGGACAACCCCCTCACCCCAGGGGCCTATCTAATGAACCTTCGTTGTACTCCCTCCAATGCAAGTATATCCTTCCTTAAATATGGAAACCAAAACTGCACAAGAGTATTTTTTTTAATTCATTCATGGGATATGGGCTTCGCTGGCTGGGCCAGCGTTTGTTGCCCATCCCTAGTTGCCCTTGAGAAGATGGTGGTGAGCTGCCTTCTTGAACCACTGCAGTCCATGTGGTGCAGGTACACTCATAGTGCTGTTGGGGGGGTGGGGGAGTTCCAGGGTTTTGACCCAGTGACAGTGAAGGAACGGCAATATATTTCCAAGTCAGGATGGTGAGTGACTTGGAGGGAAACTTCCAGGTGGTGGAAGTATTCCAGGTGTGGTCTCAACAAAATCCCATACAATTATAGCAATACATCTTTATTCTTGTATTCCAATCCCCTTGCAATAAACACCAAAGTGCCATTTGTTTTCCTAATTTCTTGCTGTACCTGTACGCTAACTTTTTGTGGTCCTGGTATGCCTAATCTCCATCCATACTGATTCGACTTCCTGAAGTTCTCAGTCAAGATCCTTTCGCATTAATGTCCTTATTTCAGCCTTTGCTATCAGGGCTACCCCTGCTCCTTTTCCATCCTGCTTCTCACAGAACAAAGGAAAAGTTGCTGCTGCAAAGCAGGGAGAAAAGAAATGGAACTCTTCCAATGAAAAGGTCTTCTCTGTTCTGTAAAAACTGATGGGGAGCAGAAGTAAAGCTCTATATGAGGAAAACAGTTTTACCAGAGCCAACTTAACTATTTAAAGGGGTCATATACAGAGATCTCTGGCATTCTGAATGATCCAGGAGAGGTGGAAGTTGTTGAGACGTGCCTTGCTGGTGATACTCATACTGTACCTGGAAAACCTAAGCACCATAGAACAATTGCCAAAGGACACTGGAAGTTTCAACCTAGTGTGGGCGGAAGAGGTGAACCTTAGCTGGAGAGCTAGAAATGACATTGAGACTGTCCCTTTAATGCTGCATATCTGCCCGTAGCATGGCATAGAGTACAAGAGTTTTGTAAGGCATATTCAGGTTGTTAGTCAGTTAATGCAAGACATCTTTTTCTTTAGTTTGATGTACAAGTTCCCTTTAAATTAATATTTGTTGACTTTAGTTTGTAACAGTAAAAGTCTTAAAAAGTGAAATCTTGTCCTTGGGTTATTTTTGTTGGTGTTGTGGTGATTCCTTTCTTTTAAAAAGATATTGCTCTCTTTGGGGGTTACAACAGGTTAAATAACTTTCATTCATAAAACACACCACAGCACAATTGCTCTGCACCATGAAACATATTTCGAGTTTTCTATCATACTTCCCAATCAAGTAAAATATTAAGTTCTGATGCAAGGTCATTGACCTGAAATGTTGACACTGTTTCCTCTCTCCACAGATGCTGATGATTATTTCCAGCATCTTCTGGTATTTCAACTTTTCAGCATCTACAGTATTTAGTTCAGTAAAATAGTGGAACAAAACTGTAGGAAGTGGAGAGTGCCAGGGGTATATTCTAACTTTAAGATAAAAGCAAAATACTGCGGATGCTGGAAATCTGAAACAAAAACAAAAATTGCTGGAAAAGCTCAGCAGGTCTGACAGCATCTGTGGAGAGGAAGACAGAGTTAACGTTTCGAGTCCGTATGATGAAGAGTCATACGGACTCAAACCGTTAACTCTGTCTTCCTCTCCACAGATGCTGTCAGACCTGCTGAGCTTTTCCAGCATTTTTATATTCTAACTTTAATTGGGCTAGTATTGGCATTTAATCTTATTCCTAGTTAGAGCACTATGACCGTCCTATTTCCCGGAGTTATAGAATCATATGACAGGCAATGAAATGGAAAATACTGAATAATAAATATGGGAGAAAGTGTTACTGCTACCCAATGCCTAAGCCACAAGCCCGCATTAGGAGTCAGGTCATCTTTCTACACTTTGTGCATCAGCAGATCATCTTTGCATCACTGCTGTTACAATATTAATTGATTTGCTTTTTCAAATAAAAATTCCATCAGCCTCCAGTCAAGCAAACCATAATTTAATTTTTTTCCAGCCTGAAATGACGCCACTAGCCTCCCTATATATGTTAAAAACTGAAAGGTCACTTACAATTACTCAACATTAATAATGTAACATCTCAACGCACTTCAAAGGTGAAGTCCAACAAGGAACAGCAGTAAAAGAAAAATCAAGGGGCGAATGAAAGTTTGCTGTGAGAAATAAGTTTTAAAAGAAGAGAGTAGCAAAGGGGAAGGGTTGAGGGACGGCATTCCAAAGTGTGCTTTATTTTGGTTGTAGATCTTTCAGCCTTTGCCTCACAGAAAGAAGTGAGGCAAAGGAATTACAAATGAAGACAGAGTAAGAAAAACAGAAAAACACTTCTGCTGCGATGTAAATAGGCACTGGAGCTAGGATGGGGGGGATGGAATCAAGGACGAAGCTCTAGGTTTAAAGATTGTAAGGATATACAAATCCTAAATCAACTAAATGTATTGCCTGTACATGTAAGGTCACAATTTTGGTACAATTATGTTGAAATAAATAGTCGTTTGGTAGTATAGAACTTGAATATTGTTGAAAAAAAAGAGACATGTCAAAGCATTTCGTCTTGCACTCGTCAGCACACTCACAAGAATACCAATATAAGGGGGAAAAACAACACTTTATACTGTATATGAAGAGAGTGCTAATTGATTAGCAAGTGGCATTGCCATGGAGAATGCACCACTGATGGTGACTGACAGTTAACTGCCAAGCATGGTTTGAAATTTAAAACAGGCAGTTTAACCCTGATTGGTTAAGGCATTGCCCTGAGGAGTAAGTCAGCAAATGGCTATCAGTTATTTTGTTTAGCTGAAACAGGTACAATGTGGGTACATTATTTCTGTCTGCAAAGGACAGGGCCCTGACTTATAATATATGTAGCTTCCAGTACATGCAAATGCGCCACATTGTGAATCTAACTGACAATCTTAATTTGGTTCTCAGAGTAATTCTTAGCACATTGAGGATTATTTAGCAAAAGTTGTCCAACTGCGGAATCACATCTAATTTTGGTCACTGTGTTTTGAGTTTTGCAAGCACGGGCTGGTTGGGTACAGTCTGTACCCTGCCCGTTGCGAACAGCGGCGGACATGCCATTTGATATGATCCACCAGTCTTTGAGGTGTACAACCTACATACCTAGCATTGTACTGGCATTGAAATTCATATGCCATGTTACTCATCTGTGTGAAAGGCAGAATGTCTTTTTGCCTTGACAGCAGCATCCTGTTAGTGGCAAATGCCACTCGTGTTGCTATTGCATAGTAGCAGTGTGAAACAGCAAGCTTCACCTGCTGCTCAAATTTTTGAGATACCTTGCCCTTCCAGGGAGATCTTAGGCAGTCTGGGCACTTTTCAGGGCCGAAAGTGACTTAGGCCGGTTTATGAATTTGTGTGATATACGTTTTGAAATGATCTGATCAGGGTAGCCATTACCTTGCAAAATGCCTTTGATGCACCTTATTTCAGCATCAAGCTTGCATGGTGAGCAAATAGCTCGGGCCCTAGACTCAGATGTTTACAGCACAGGAGGAGGCCATTCAGCCCATCTGGTCCGCACTGGTCAACAAAGATGTGACTACACTAATCCCATTTTCCAGCGCTTGGCCCATAGCCCTGGAGGCTATGGCAACGCAAGTGAATATCTAAATACTTCTTAAATGTTATGAGTGTTTCTGACTCAACCACCCTTTCGGGCAGCGAGTTCCAGACTCCCACCGCCCTCTGGGTGGAAAATGTTTTTCTCAACTCCCCTCTTAGCCTTCTACCTCTTACCTTAAATCTATGCCCCCTGGGTTATTGACCCCTCTACTTATGGGAAAAGTGCCTTCCTATCCACCCTATCTATACCCCTCATAATCTTATACATCCCTATCTGGTCCCCTCTCAATCTTCGCTGCTCCAAGGAAAACAACCCCAGCTTATCCAATCTTTCCTCAAAGCTCAGACGCTCCAGCCCAGGCAGCATCCTGGTAAATCTCCTCTACACCCTGTCCAGAGCAATCACATCCTTCCTATAATGTGGTGACCAGAACTGCACGCAATACTCCAGTTGTGGTCTAACCAGCGTTTTATACAGTTCCAGCATAACCTCCCTGCTCTTGTATTCTATGCCTCGGCTAATAAAGGCAAGTGTCCCATATGCCTTAACCACCTTATCTACCTGCCCTACTACCTTTGGGGATCTATGAATATGCACACCAAGGTCCCTCTGATCTTCAGTCATTTCCAGGGTCCTACCATTCATAGCCCTCCCCAAGTGGATTACCTCACACTTTTCCGGGTTGAATTCCATTTGCCACTGCTCTGTCCACCTGACCAGTCCATTGATATCCTCCTGCAATTTATGGCTATCCTCCTCACTATTTACCACCCTACCAATTTTCGTGTCATCCACAAACTCCTTGATCATACCCCCTACATTTAAGTGCAAATCATTTATGTACACCACAAACAGCAAGGGCCTCAGCACTGAGCCCTGTGGAACCCCACTGGAAACCGACTTCCAGTCACAGAAACATCCGTGTACCAACACCCTATGCTTCCTGTCTCTCGGCCAATTTTGGATCCAACGTGCCACTTTAATTTGGATCCCGTAGGCTCTTACTTTCTTGGCCAGTCTGCCATGAGGGACCATATCAAAAACCTTGCTAAAGTCCATGTAGACCACATCAAATGCATTATCCGCATCAACATTCCTGGTTACCTCAAAAAATTCAATCAAATTTGTCAAACACGACCTTCCCTTAACACATCCATGCTGATTATCCCTGATTAATCTATGCCTCTGCAAATGCAGATATATTCTGCCTCTCAGAATTATTTCTAGTAACTTCCCCACCACTGAGGTTAGACTGACTGGCCTGTAATTTCCTGGTCTATCCCTTCCTCCCTTTTTTAATAATGGGATAATGTTAGCAGCCCGCCAGTCCTCTGACACCTCACCTGTGGCCAGAGAGGATTTCAAAATTACTGCCAGGGCCCGATATCTCTTCCCTTGCCTCCCTCAACAGCCTGGAATACACCTCATCCGGGCCTGCGGATTTATCCACTTTTAAGGCCGCTAAACCTACTAGTACCTCCTCTCGCTCTATGTTAATTTCCTCTAATATTTCACAGTCCTCCACTCTGATGTCTATACCTGCGTCAGCCTTTTCCCATTGTGAAGACCGACGCAAAATATTCATTGAGGACTGTACCCACGCCTTCCGGGTCCACACACAGATTACCTCTATGGTCCCTAATTGGCCCTATTCTTTCCCTAGTTAGCCATACTCTTTCCCTAGTTAGCCATACTCTTTCCCTAGTTATTCTTTTGCTCTTTATATATTTTTTAAAATCCCTTTGGGTTTTCCTTTATTCTACCCACCGATGCTTTTTCATGCACTCTCTTAACTTTCCTAATTTCCTTTTTACATTGGAACCATAGAAAAGTTACAGCACAGAGGGAAGCCATTCAGCCCATCTTGTCCATGCCAGCCCAAGGACACTCAGGTGCCCATTCTAATCCCACCTTCCTGTGCCCGGCCCATAGCCCTGCAGCTTACAGCACTTTAGGTGCAGATCCAGGTACTTTTTAAAAAAGTTTGGAGTTTTTGCCTCTACCACCAACTTGGGCAGCGATTTCCAGACACCCACTACCCTCTGCATAAAAAAGTTCTTCCTCATGTCCCCCTTACACCTTCTGTATCTTGAATCTATGTCCCCTGGTTCTAGAATTCTCCACCAAGGGAAACAATTTTATCCTGTCCACTCTATCTATTCCCCTCATAATTTTGTACAGCTCAACCAAGTCACCTCCCAGCCTTCTTTATTCTAAGGAAAATAACCCCAACCTATCCAATCTCTCCTCATAGCCACACTTTTCTAACCCTGGCAACATTCTGGTAAACTTCCTCTGCACTCTCTCCAGAGCTATTACGTCCTTCCTGTAATGTGGTGACCAGAACTGCACAGAATACTCCAGTTGTGGCCTCACCAGTGTTTTATACAATTCCAACATTATATCCTTACTTTTATATTCTATAGCTCTGCCAGTGAAGGAGAGCATTCCATATGCCTTCTTTACAACCTTGTCTACTTGAACTACTGCCTTTAGGGACCTGTGTACTTGTACACCAAGATCTCTCACTTCATCTACCCCTCTTAGTATATTCCCATTTATTGTGTAATCCCTGTAACTGTTTGACCTCCCTAAATGTATGACCTCACACTTCTCTATGTTAAAATCCATCTGCCACATTACCGCCCACTCCACCAACCCATCTATATCGTTTTGGAGATTATGGCTATCCTCTACACTATCCACTACCCTGCCAATCTTTGTGTCGTCTGTAAATTTCCCAATTGTGCCCCCCACGTTCACGTCCAAATCATTAATATATAACACAAACAGCAAGGGTCCCAACACCGAGCCCTGTGGAACACCACTTGAGACAACTTTCCATTCGCAAGGGCATTCCTTGACCATTACCCTTTGTTTCCTGTTACAAAGCCAACCTTTTATCCAGTTTGCCACATTACCCTGAATCCCATGGGCTTTTACTTTCCTGACCAATCTGCCATGTGGGACCTTGTCAAATGCCTTGCTAAAATTCATGTACATAACATCTACTGCACTACCTTCAACCCTTCTTGTCACTTCCTCAAAGAATTCAATCAAATTTGTGAGGCAAGACCTTCCTTTAACAAATCTATGCTGATCATCCTTGACTAGTCCATGCCTTTCCACATGGCAGTTAATCCTATCTCTGAGGATTGATTCTACTAATTTGCTCACCACCGATGTAAGACTAACTGGCCTATAATTGTTTGGCATTTCCTTTGATCCCTTTTTAAACAATGGAACTCCGTTTGCATTTCTCCAGTCCTCCGGTACCTCCCCTGTATCTAGTGAAGATTGGAAAATCATCCTCAGAGCGTCTGCTATCTCCTCCCTGACTTCCTTCAGCAGCCTCGGAAAGGACCCATCTGGCCCTGGTGACTTATCAACCTTCAAGGATTTCAACCCTTCGAGTATTTCCTCTCTCTTTATGACTATCCCATCCAATATCTCGCAGTGTTCCTCCTGGACTACTATATCTACATCCTACCTTTCCTTTGTAAACACGGAGACAAAATATTCATTCAAAAACCCTTCCCACAGCCTCTGCATTTACACGCAAGTTTCCATCTTCATCTCTGATAGGTGCCACTTTTTCCTTAACTAACCTTTTAGCATTAATGTATTGGTAAAACATCTTTGGGTTATCTTTAACTTTACTTGCTAATCTTTTTTCATGCCCTCTCTTTGATTTCCTTATTTCCTTTTTTACTTTGTCCCTGCACTTCCTATTTCGTCTAGGCTATCTGCAGTGCTTAGTTCTTTGTGCCTATCGTACGCTTTCTTTTTCTGTTTGATCTTCCCCTGTATTCCTCTAGACACCAGGGGGGTCTAAATTTGGCAGTACCACTCTTATTTTTGTAGGGGACATGTCTACTTTGTACAATCAGGATCTCGCTTTTTGGTGCTTCCCACTGTTTTATCCTCCAGTAGTGCTGTCCAGTCCACCTCAGCCAAGTCCCTTCCCATTTCTGCAAACTTTGCCTTCCCCCAGTTCAAGACTTTTACTCCTGCCTTATCTCTGTCCTTGTCCATGGTAATGCTAAATCTAACTGAATTGTGATCACTGTCCCCGATGTGGTCGACAACTGTCACTTCACCCACTTGCCCTTCTTCATTCCCCAAGACTAGGTCTAGAAATGCATCTCCTCTCGTTGGGTTTGTCACTAATTGGTTGAAAAAATTTTCCTGGACACACTGCATGAAATTTTCTCCCTCAGTGCCCCTTGTATTGCTTGAATCCCAGTTGATTTAGGATAGTTGAAATCTCCTACTATTGTTGCCCTCTTGTTCTTACAAGCAGAAATTTGCCTACATATTTGTTCTTCTATCTCCCTTTCACTATTTGGGGGTCTGTAGTATAATACCAGTAGTGTGACTGCCACTTTTTTATTTCTAAGCTCAATCCATAAAGCCTCCTTTGTTGGCCCATTTAGTATATCAATCCTTCTCACAACTGGAATTGATTCTTTAAACATTAGTGCTACCCCCCTCCTTTTTTATCTCCTACTCTATTGTGTCTGAAGACTCTATTACCAGGGATATTAAGCTGCCAGTTTGTCCCTCCTTTAGCCAGGTCTCCGTTATAGCATTGACATCCTGCTGCCATGTGTCTACCTTGTTTGTAACACTCCTTGCATTGAACTATAAACAGTTTAACCCCGTCAATTTCCCTTGCTGGACACTTTGTAAAATTTGCTTCTCCTGTAACTCCATGTCTATCACAACATCCCTAGCTAATGTTCTACCTCAATTTTTATGATCTGAATCTGACCTATGATCCTACTCCTGGAATCCCATCCCCCGCCACACTAGTTTAAATACTCCCCAACAGAACTAGCAAAAGCCCCCGCAAGGACACCGGTCCCAGCTCTGCCTGGGTGCAGCCCGTCCGGTTTGTACAGGTCCCACCTTCCCCAGAACCGGTCCCAGTGCCTAAAGAATCTGAATCCCTCCCGGCTACACCATCTCTCCAGCCACGTGTTCATTTGATCTATCCTCTTATTCCTGCTCTCGTTAGCACGTGGAACTGGGAGTAATCCTGAGATTACTACATTTGAGGTCCTGCATTTTAATTTATCTCCTAACTTCCTGTACTGAGCTTGCAGGTCCTCATCCCTTAGTTTACCTATGTCGTTGGTACCAATGTGTACTACGACCACTGGCTGCTTACCTTCCCTCCTCAGAATGTCCTGCAGCCGCTCCGAGACATCCTGGATCCTGGCACCAGGGAGGCAACATACCATCCTTGATTCACGTTTGTGGCCACAGAAGCGTCTGTCTGTGCCCCTAGCTAATGAATCCCCTATCACTATAGCCTTGCCACTTGCTTTCCTCCCGGCCCTCTGAGCAGCAGAGCCACCCACGGTGCCATGAACTTGGCTGTTGCTGCTTTGCCCTGAGAGGCCATCCCCCCCAACAGTATCCAAAGTGGTATATCTGTTAGAGGGATGACCACAGAGGACACCTGCACTGCCTTCCTGAGTCTTTTACTGTTCCTGATGGTCACCCATTCCCTTTATGCCTGTGTAATCTTCACCTGCAGTGTGACCTAGGTAGGTAGCTAAACGTGCTATCCACGACTTGCTCAGCCTTGTGAATGCTCCACAACGAGTCCACCCGCAGCTCCAGCTCCGAAATCCGGTTAGCTAGAAGCTGTATTTGGACACACCTTCCGCACACATGGTCAGCGTCCCTCATTTCCCACTTCCTGCAGGAGGAGGATATCATGGGTCTGAGTTCTCCTGCCATGACGTCCCACTCAATTAAGCTAGTTACTCCCTTAAAAAATACGCTAGCTCGGGGCCTTATTTATGTTAGCTAGGAACCTTGTTCCTTGACTAATTATACTTGTACAGTACTACTCTGTGCTTTTTTTTTAGCTCCTCAGGATTAAGCAATGAATTACTTTCATAGATTGAAAAAAAAAGCTCACCAAGATTTACTCACCAATCAGCTGCTTTTTTTTAAAATCCACTTTCAGAAGAGTGCCCCTCGCAGGTCTGGTGCACTCCTGAAGGTACTGCCTCTCCCTCTCTTTTTTTTGGTTTGAGGAGGGAGGGATGGATGGATGGAAACACTACAACAATGTAATGTTTGTGGCTATTCTGTTCTTTGACAGTGGGTCCTCCTCGATCCCCTTCTAAGTTGCGGTGACTGTGCTGACTTATCCCAAAATGCTTCTGTCACTTCTCACTACCGCACTTTTTATACTGCGCTAGGGACTCTGGCGTATTGGGCCCTTGATATCCGCCACAAGCTTCTCTTTTTTCTTAATCCTAACCTTGACATCCAGGATTCTCCGGACTTGGTCCCCCCCCTCCTCCCCCTTTGTCTTTATGGGAACATATTTGCTCCATACTCTATTTCCTCCTTGAATGCCTCCCACTTGACAGTTTTATCTGCAAGTAGCTGCTCCCAGTCCACTTGGGCCAAATCATATCGCATCTTAGTAAAATTAGCCTTTTCCCAGTTTAGAACTTTTTACAAAGTTGCCGTTAAGACCAATCTTATAGCGTGTGGAATTGTAAGAACGTGCCTTTGATGGAACTACGCCTAATCTCCTATCCCTCACATATTTCCGTTATGTGGATATGTTCGCTATATTTAAATCCACAGCTGCATGTAACAATTTCCTTACATGTCTTAATGAGCTCCATGCTGCACGCAAATTCATCTATGAAATGGAGCAGTCAAATGAACTCCCCTTCCTTGACGTAATTGTTGAGAAATCTGCCATGGGTTATCTACCACGGTCTACCGCAAGCCTACCTTCACTGGTCAATGGAATCAAGGTCAAATAGGCACATGGACACAGCATTGCTATCGATATGCAAGCCCTATACGGCCTTCACAAATGTAAAGGAGTCCTTCACTGTCGTCAAAACTTCACATTCGCAAAGGCCAAACAAGACCTGAACATCGATAGCAATGCTGTGCCCATGTGCTCATTTGACATTGGTGAATAGGTTAGCAATGCTCCACTTAAGGAAGCTACAGACATTTTCACTGCAGCACTATATCATGACAATCTAGGCCCACCACCATTGCATGAATCAATATTCATTAAACTTATAAACTTGGCAACTTGCACAGTTGAGTTCAATTTTAATGACACCACGTATGCCCAAATTGACGATGTTGCCATGGGGTCCCCTCTAGGTCCAGCTATCGCAAACATCTTTGTTGGGTTCTATGAGAAACATGTCTTTGATGGAATGACACCTAGCCACCTCAAGACGTTCTGCCTATCACACAAATGAGTAATGTGGTATATGAATTTCAGGGCCACTGTGATCCTAGGTATGTAGGCCATACGTTCCAAAGACTGGCAGATCATACCAAACAGCATGCCCCAGCCGCTGTTCAACACAGGCAAGGAACAGACCATACCCAACCAGCCCATACTTGCAAAACTCAAAAGTGTCCAACATTAGATGTGATTCTACGATTGGACAACATTTGCTAAATAATCTTCAATGTGCTAAGAATTACACTGAGAACCAATTTAAGATTGCCAGCTGGACTCACAATGTGGCACATTTGCATGTACTGGAAGCTACATATATTAATACACAGGGCTCTGTTCTTTGCAGACAGAAAGAACTTGTACATACATTGTGGCTGTTTCAGCTAAACAAAATAAGTGACAGCCATTTGCTGACTCATTCCCTTTGGCAATGCCTCAACCAGAGTCAAGCTGCCTGGTTTAAATTTCAAACAATTCTTGGCAGTTAACTGTCAGTCACCATCAGTGGTGCATTCTCCATGGCAATGCCACTGACCCAGCCAATCAGCACTCTTTTCACGCACTCGATACTGAAATAGAGTAAAAAGAGGCATGTATATGTTTAAATGCAGTACGTTTCAAGCTTCAATGAAGAGTCTGAGCTTTTTTTTGGAATGTTTTAATGCTACCACTTTAGGGTTCTATTCATCATTAAAAATTCCTAATTCCATCTCTACAATATTGCCACCTTCCAATTTAAATCACCCAGTGTTATGAAACCCATTAATACTGCCTTCAACTACAAACTTTCTGCAACACCGTCTTCATCAGCCTCTTAAACTGACTTCCTACCCTACACTATGTCCTACACATCTAATACCACAGATTCCAAACTCCCAAATTGATTTCAGATTTCTCATACATATTTACAAATTCCTCCATGGCAATACACCACCGTATCTCCACAATCTTCTGCAGCCCTACATCTACTTGCAATCTCTCCTCCTGCTGTTGCTATGATGTTTTCTCTAATTTGTGGTGCAATTTTTAGCCATCATGACCATAAGCCCTGGAATTATGTTCCCTGTCCCCTTGCTAACTCTCTCTACCTCCCCGAAAGACCATATCCTTAGGTATGCCAATGGCCACCACTCAAATCTTCTAGCGTTTATTCCAAACTGCATCCACCCCACTCTTTCTGAAGGGCATTCGAGCAAAACATTAAAAAACACTACATTAAAGATACATCATAAAGCTATGTTTGCTGTTTGAAAGTAGCATCACAAAATCCCTTTACGTGGAATTGAGCTCATACATACTGCTGAGCACGAGGCATAATCTGGAAATGAAGCTGAAAAATATTAATGTTATTAATAAGGAGTCTCATCTGAAACATTAAGATAACTTTTAAGCTTTCAGTAGTTGACCAAGCCATTGTGCAATAGCTGCATTTTTTCAGATTTTCAACATTCACAATATCCTCCATGCCTATTGCACGTGATGGAAATTGGAGTCTACATACAAAAGCAAAAGGAAAAAACTGTGAAAATATATTAAATCTGGTAGCAATACAAATACAAAGAAAGGTTGCCCAGCTCAGTGATAAAAAATAATTATTGCATTTAGATGCAGATGCTTGTAGGTTGTTATTCAATGGAACATTAAATGACAGTATGGATTTGTATACAGAACTCATCAATTTAAAGTCATCTGTTGCACTGATAATCACTGTTCCCAATTGGTCAAGAATATTGGTAGTTTATATGACATAAAAGAATTGATATATATGTATCAACAGATCTCAAGCTCCAAATCACTATCTTAGTCACCTTGCATTCTTGTTGTTAGCATTTAGACTGAAAAAGTCACAAGTTCTAATATGAAATGCACATTTATGTCAATGATTCAGAACAGGAATATTGAATGACATTTTTTGATTACCTTATACAATAATAAAACTGTTCTTTTTTAAAAAGGACATTATTCCCAATGCTGAGAAGGGGTGTTTATGCCCTGTTTGTGACAAAAAATAAAGAATATAGTGCACCACAAGGAATTTCTTGCCAATCGTGCTTTGTTTAATTTCAAATTTAAACAATTTGTATTAGACTTCATGATATTTTTGGAGGGGCAGAAAAATGAAAGTTATTTTAGTCTCCATTTTGTTCACCTTAGGTAAGTTCCCAAAGTTTGAATAAAACGTGAAACCTATTTTCTGAACGCAATCATCAATATTTCTGTCTAGAGTCAAAACTGCAAAGATTGTATTTTTTGTTGCATTTAAACATTTCATTTAGAGGCAATGACTTTGAGTAATGTTAATTATCACACCTTCAAGTAAATGCATGACTGACAAAAATTCAGCTACAAAAAACAAATACTAAAGAGGCACAGTTGTCACTCTGGTCAGACCAAGCAGAGAACTTGTAGGAAAACATTCTTAGCCACAAATTTTGCCATATTACTTTTGAAACTGACCAAAAATGTTGTGGCGCTCATTGAACCCCACAAACGAGATAGTAAAGAGAAAAGTTTACAACACTGACATTTAGGTAAGCGTAACCTTGCTACCAACAGTCATCTTAACATATTGAAACATAACAAGTTTCAAGAACATTATTTTTTAAAAGCTTGTGTAACTACCTGTGCACAATTATCACGAAAACAGCAACCTTTCCAAAGATTAAATGCAAATGATCCAAGGAAACATTACAAAAATCACTGTTGGAACTTTATTTTAGCAGCAGAGACATAATTGCAATTGTACAAAGATTTACACAAGATCTCATGATAATGGTGGTGATTGTGAGAATTCCTCATGGGTTCCTCACAGGTCCTGATGGTCTTTGGAGCAAGTGAAAGAACTTTCATATTCCACCATCTGCAGTGCTGTATTCTATTCATCCAGCTCATTTTTAAATACATTTTCTTGAACACTTTACATGATTCAATGTCAATTTCTAATTAATCTGATCATTATTTTTAGGCAGCATCCCGGGCTCTGGAATTCTCACCACCAGTCACAGAATAAAACTGACTGCAGCTTGTTTCAATCTCACGTACAAACATTAGAGAAACTGCTACACCAGAAAACAAAATCAGAGGCAGCAATGAGTTATAACTGTACGAAGGGTTGTATGCCTGTTCTTGAGTTGAGGATTTCAGAGGTGCCAGTCAATGGAGTTCTTTTAGTTCTGTTTTTTGGGCTGGGCTGCCAGAAAAAGTGCTACCAAGCAGTAAATGACTCCTCCAATCGTCAATGCCATTGTAGTCCTGTATAGCAGTCGATCAGGGACACCTCGCTTTAGATGCACAGGTAAACCATCTGGTTTCTGGAAAGCAAAGATGATAAAGACTTGAAATTAACAGATAACCCAACATGTACATAAATAAGCACCATAATCCCACTCGTACAAAAAATGTCTTTTTCCGTCCCTAAGTTGCCATTAATGTTGCCGCTAAGTTACATGGCTGCTCAGCAACCTGAAAGTTCCCACACAGGCCGAGTGCAAGTTAGTCCCTTTAAATTACCACACATGTGCAGCCAAGCAAAAATAAAGATCCCAGACCATTAAAAAAATAATTAGAGGGAACATTGATTACTACTCCCAAAGGATGTGTTCAATGTATTAGTCATGGTCCTACCAGCTTTTATAGTTAGACAAGCATGGGAATATTGTATTCCAGATAAATAATGGGGTTTTGGGGGCAGGGGGTGCAGAGTAGCCACCCAAAATATTAATATACTGATTAGAATTTTCAAATGAGCATTTTAGATGATATGATCAGTAAAATATTTAGAAACAGATGAACTGAATTTCTGGGTTTTGACTGAAGTGTACAATCTGGAGATACAAAGCAATCTCTTATCTCCTATAACCTCAGTAATTAAAGCTATAACTAAAACAATTTGCTGCTGAAGAATGTACAATTGCTTCTCTTTGCTATATGGCAATCCCATTTACTGGAGTAGGTGTACCTATAAAATGGTGCTTTTTGAGCAATGAATGGTCACGTATGCATAATTGTAGTCTCTTAAGCTCAAAATTTGCAACACCAACACATTGCAAGTGTAGTTAATACAGAGAACGACTGCACAAAATACAGGAAGACACTAATAAACTTGCAACATGGACCTGTAATTGGAAAATAAACTTCAATATAGACAAATATAGCATGGTATATTTTGTAGGAAGAATAAGGGTATAGGAATAAGTTACTATCCAAGGAAAACCTCCTATCAAAATGGGGTAGAGGAGCAGAGGGATCTGGGGTCCAGATACCGTTTAAAAATCACAAATGGTTTAGGTAGAGTAGATAAAGAAAAATTGAATCCAATGGCTGCACAATCGATAACCAGAAGACAGAGATTTAAAGTGACTGGCAAAAGGACCAGAGATGACATGAGGTAAAACCTTTTTATGCAACAAGTTGTTAGGATTTGGAATGCATTGGTTGATAGCAAAGTGCATACATATTCAAAGGGCAGTGGATAAATTGCAGGGATATGGAGAAAGAGCAGGGAAGTGGGAGTAATTGGATTGCTCTTTCAAAGAGCCAGAACAGGCTTGATGAGCTGAATGGCCTCCTTCTGTGCTATATGTTCCTAGGAGTCTTAAAAGCACAGGTAGGGCAGATTGATAAGGCGATAAAAAGCAAACAAGGCACTGGGGTTCATTGCTAGAGAAATAGAACTGAAAAGTAGAGGCATTACGTTAAACTTGCTTAAAACCTTAGTGATATCGTACAGAGCACTGTGAGCAGTTCAGGCCTCCACATTGTGGAAAGGATTTAGAAGCATTGAAGAAGGTACAGAAAAGGTTTACTAGAATGATACCAGAACTGAGAGGTTATACCAACTTCTAAAAATTAAATAGGCATGGGGCTCTTTTCTCTCGAAAAGAGAAGGCAAATGTCTTTATGATGATGAAAGCAGATGCTATGAGGGTAGATGTAATTTTATAGGTAGTTTTATATGAGAAAACTAGAACTAAAGGCCATAAATATAAGATTGTCACTAATACATCCAATAGGAAATTCAGGAAAAATTTCTTTATCCAGAGTGGTTAAAATATGGAACTCGCCACTAGAAGTAGTTGAGGTGACTAAAACACATTTACATGGAGGTTAGATAAACACATGAAGGAGAGAGGAATATTGAAATATGTTGATGGGGTTAGATGAAGAATGGTGGGATGAGGCCTATGTGGGGCATAAACACAAGGGTGGAACAATTAAGATGAACGGCCTGCTTCTTTGCTGTGAAGATTCTGCAAGATTGGTGCTGCACATTTCCTGGCTTTTCCCAATTGCCACCCTCTTTTACAATCTCTACATGATATTTCTAACAGTCTCAAAACAAACTTACTCAGCAGTTGATAAGAGTGCTTTGATTAAATCAGTACTGTGTGAAACCAGCTACACTGGGAGCACTGAGCAACAAATACTGAAATAAGCCTGGGCTCATACTGTAAAAAAAAGTGCACTTAACAAGCCAAGAAGCCAGTATTTCACAATGCTGTGGTGTCTACCATCTGAAAAGGCTAGTTATGGGGACATTTCCATTTCTAAAGAAAAATAAACCCAACATCAAGGGGTTTTAGAATCTCAATGTTGCAATATAGGTTACAGCTAAAACCTGAAATATAATTTGGACGAGAACTCCCATGCTACCAAGAGACCTGCTTTAGTTCTGTACACACCCAAATTCAATTTGTTGCCAATTATTTTATCTCCTACAATTCCTTCAATTATCGTCAACTTTCACAATTCCCTCTGTTCACTTGGAGGGCAACTTGAACCTACAAACTTCTGACTCAGAGCGACAAGATGCTCCCACTGAGCCATAACAAATACCTATAGTTTACAACTACAAAGTGGATTGTAGCAAAAGCTCCATAAAGATTTATTTTAAAATTATCAAACAGCTGAACCTAGTGGGATCAGACAGTAGTAACTGTTGACATGTATCCTCGTCACAAAATTGTAGCTTCTTAGTCAGCTCTATATTGTCCGGTTGCTGTGTAGCACTAATTACAAATCTGCAAAGCTCAAAAGGAAGTTCATTATCTATTATACATCAGCCACTTTTGACAGGATGCTGAATTTAAAGAAGAGAACATTTAAAGGGTTATTTCAGAATAATGACCATCTATCTGCAGCTTAAAAGAGTTAGAAAATCATATGCAGAATTTAGCCATGAAATTTCAGCCAATTAAAATGTCACCAAAGCAGACAACAAAAGAGAAACTCAGCTGTGGAGATTTCAGAGAATCCTGTAGAGTTGTTCTGAGAGCAGTCATTATAATTGCTAAGTGATAAAAAAAAACGTTTTTCAGAAAAACAACACTGCAAAATGCCACTAGTACACTGAAAAATGATTAAGAATCTTCAGCTTCCGCAGGCTATTGAAACATGCATCATGTACATTGTTAAGATGGCATCCAGCATGATGTAGCTCAGTGATCTGTAATATGTCTTACTGCTTGGTCTGTATTGAGTAATAAGAACAGTTTATATTAAATGTTGTCCTGCATTTGATCTGAACAAATGAAAAAAGAGGATAAGATAGTTGTGTGGATACAGTGCAGCCCTATTACAGTTAAAGTAAACACACACTGCAGGGGCATCCCAACTGATCTGGCTAAAGTTCAAACTCAAAATGTGAAGTTTAAAGAACTGTATTGTAACTTTAACCACTGCAGTTTCCTTTCAAGTGGAAAATCATTTCATCACATTCGTACAAAGAATTCTTACGAAAGGAGGACACATTTTCGTTCAATTTCTTTCAGAGCAACAAATGGACATTCTCAGTAACTGAACCACCACACAATTACAGCTAGAATTTCACAAACATATAAAATAAAATGAATATGGCTCCTGGGTAAAAGTCAGCCCATATCCAAGATCCTTTATAATTTACAAAACATTTTGAATTCCTTAAAAGGCGCAAGCAGATTGTTCTTATCCATCGTGAAAAATATTTCAAACTTTGGATTCATACCTGAAAAATTTGCTGGAAATCAGGCACCTTATTCCGTCCTAAGAAGTGGACTCCTCCTCCTTCCAATTCAGATACAGATTTTGTTGGAGTGTCAAAAATCATAGTGGGAGGTTCGGTGGAAACCAAAGGCTTCAACCCCTACATGAATGATTAAACACACAACCAATGAACAAAGTGGCCATATGTTAAGTATATTGTGCAATTTAAAGAAAAAGACAATCTGATTCACCAGAGCAGGGTTGTTCAAGATTCTGTCTTCATGGGTCACATTGGCACATACCATGGAACTTTGCGAGGAGGGGAGAGCAAATAAAAGTTTAAATCTATGTACTCATGAATTCATGTATATCCTGTTAGTATCGTCAACTTGAAATTTAAAGTTCTGATTTGGAGTTTATCCACCAACAGAGCCAAGAGGAGTCCTATCCAAACTCCTAAGCGCAACAAATAAGAGGACAAATATCAGCACAAATAGGACCAAGCAGCATGGGGCCTAAAGGCTAGATTGCCCTCAGGCAGTGTCATTCAATCAAAATTACTGGCTAGTCAAACATGGTTATGGTGACATCTTTTTCACAGCATCCATTAATTTTAAATAGAAAACTGCTTACATACACTTAAACAATACAGGTTACAATAGTTCACATGTGTATCTGTACTTAATAAAATCTACCGGTAGCAAAGTGAAGCTCTCACAGTGGTTAATTTTTGGTTGTGACTTTTTACCATCAAATGCACAAAAAGGGCTAAAATACAAAAATACAAATGCGAATGAATATTGAGGTCACATAGCCAATGATAGTCTAATACTCAATTTTATTTACTAATCAGAAATGTGGTCTGACATATATGGATTCCTAATTAGCAACTGTCCTAGGGCCATAGATTGGACATCCTTATCTTAAGGAACTCTATGAAGTAATGTTTAGCCTGAAATAAACCTCTACATATAGAAGATCCAATGGCTCATGAAGTCAATTCTGCTTTTGTTTTTTGTTAACTTTGGCTGCTTGCTCTTTTCAATCCCAACTCCTCCATTTTCCATATTCTGAATGCTCTTACTCCAAAAGTAATTATGTGTCTTTTAAACACTTTTCAACTTTGCATCTAGACTTGCAGCAGTGCATTCCAGGGTCTCAAACTTTGAGACTGAATTTGCCCTGGATTTACTTTTAACCAGCTGAGTTCCTATTTCAAGAACATCAATCCTTGTTCTGGATTCCTCAACTAAAGGGAAGGTTCAATACCTATCTCTGCAGTCAAAGAATAGTCTTCACAGAATCATGCTGGCTCTCAAATCATCTTACATATTTCTAAATTGGGATTCAAAAATGTGGGTAATTTTAGAAGAAAAAATGAGCCATTTATCCCAATGCATAATGAACAGTGGAGCATCCATCTTTAAAAGAAATGCTCCAAACAACATTTTCAAATTTAGCTGGAGAGACTCAATAATGAATTAAAGAATTTTCCTCTTTGTACATTTCATTTTGTTGTGAAACGCCTTTTTTTTTTTTAAGTTTAGTTAAACATTATTTGTGTGTGTATTCTGATCTGTCATGCATCTCCTCTCCTTGCATTTACTACTGTTTCATCGTCAAAGAAGTGAGATTGTAACATTCAACACGTGTAGATGGCAGGATTCCTCATATTAGTCCCTCAAAAGTGCCCAGATGATGCACCAGTTCTTTACAATCACCTCATAGGCTCATAACTGCTGGAAAGGGATTGAACGGTGCATGCAGATGACTGATAAGGTAGATGGATCAAGGAAGGCAGACTTGCATGTTGAGGTCTACTGTAGTCTCAATGGATGATGCATCTTAAACATTGGCCTGGATTTCGCAATAGTAGCAACAATGGAACTGTCAGCATTCGCCGTTAATATTCTTCTGAAGCTGGCAGCAACCTCTGGAGTCCCCACATGCACAGTTGAAGGTGGAAATCCAGAAATTGCAGTTAGTGATGTGGTGCTTCCCCTAAAGCTGCGGTGGTGGAGTCCCCACAGACTGCAATCAATTGGAAATCACTGAACACTATTAGTCCCACTGTAAAAACGCTTGAAAGTTTACATGTGGTTGAATGAGGTCTCCCTGGGTTTTTAAATGATATACTAAGTTCATGATTGCGGAACGGCCTCAAGCCCCGAAAAAACAGCTTCAAGCCCTGAAAAACTAATTTAACATTTGTTGAATGTCAATTTTTTTTCCATTACAATAAAAACACATTTTTGAAATGTTACTTTGAAAAGTTTTCGATATTTCAGCATCTATCTCAATCCCATGTGTATAGCTCAATCATTTATTTTGCTCTCTGTATTTTACTTTTTAATTTGCTGTCTTCAATGTGATTGACTCCTTACCCTGCTTGATTACATCACTGCTTGGACATCCCTTTGACATGGCCCCATATTTAAAATGACATCGAGCAGGAGGAAATCTACGCCACAGAGATCTTTGTGAGCAGCTTTCTTCGATGTCAGCAATGAGTGCCATCAATTCGCTGCTGACTGCAAGAT
Organism: Cetorhinus maximus; assembly: GCF_964194155.1. Taxonomy (NCBI): domain Eukaryota; kingdom Metazoa; phylum Chordata; class Chondrichthyes; order Lamniformes; family Cetorhinidae; genus Cetorhinus; species Cetorhinus maximus. The sequence goes on from NC_135892.1 coordinate 81,405,761, forward strand.
GCAGGCCATAATTGCAGGATTATCAAAGAGACTTTACAGCCTCCTTATTAGATTAAATTCACAAGTGCAGCCCGAGACTTCCATAGGCAACTGTAACTTTAAATGCAATCATCTTTTGTTTAAAAAGCCCATAAATGATTGAGATTACAATTAACCATAAACTCCTGAAGAATAAAAGCTGAATACCAAACGCATCTTTGCCATCTCATTAAGTGCATCTTTTGGCGCCCAGAGTGACAAACAGCAGCACGAAAACCCTGAAATGGCAACAAAATGTGTCTTTTTGCTTGACGTAGTGCTTAGATGTGGAAAGAGGATGCAGGATGGAGTAACCATCAAAAAATACAACAGTTCTACTGTATTTGAATTTCACAGTCCATTTATAACTCAGGCATGTCAATCTCAATGGCAGTGCTTTTACAGTACATCAAGCCTCTTCAACATAAGTAAACAGCAAGGTGACTTCCCCCAACAGTAAATATTCTAATCTGTACTGGCAAACTCCAATCAAACTGTCTCATTTCCAATAAAACCATATTGGACATAATAAAACCATCATGTTAAAAACTTACAAAACATTTTTTTTACATAAACCAGGTTATATAGGGATCAAAAATATCATAGAAATTACAACATAGATCAAAGCCATTTGTCCTCATATCCCTTAATTCCCCAAGGATCCAAAAATCTAATCGATCTATCTCGAATGTACTCAACAATTGAGCATCCATGCATCTCTGGGCTAGGGAATTCTAAAGATTCACAACCCTTTGAGCGAAGAAATTTCTCTTCTTAGTCCTAAATGGTCAACCACTTATTCTAAGTTTGTGACCCCATGTTCTAGATTCATAACCAAAGGAAACATCTCAGCAGTTACTTATCAAATATAGGTTTCAAATTTTTTCTAAATTCTAGGAAATAGAGACCTAGTTCACTCAATCTCCTCTCACAGTATAATCCCTTCATCCCAAGAATCAATCCAGTGAACCTCCATTGCACTCCATCCCTCCAAAGTAAGTATATCCTTCCTTAGGTAAGGAGACAAAAACTATACACAGTACTCTAGTTGTGGTCTCACCAAGACCCTATATGATTGTAGGAAGGCTTATTCATTCTTATATTCCAATCCCTTTGCAATTAAGGTTGACAAACCATTTGCCTTCCTAATTGTTGTACCAGTACATTAACTTTCTGTGATTTGTGCACTCGAAAACCCAGGTCCCTCTGACTACCAACATTCCCCAGTTTCATCTCATTTAAAAAAACATAGAAACATAGAAAATAGGAGTAGGCCATTCGGCTCTTCGAGCCTGCTCCGCCATTCATTAACATGGCTGACCATCCAACTCAATAGCCTGCTCCCACTTTCTCCTCATATCCTTTGATCCCTTTCACCCCAAGAGCTATATCTAGCTCCTTCTTGAAAACATACAATGTTTTGGCCTCAACTACTTTCTGTGGTAGCGAATTCCACAGGCTCACCACTCTCTGGGTGAAGAAATTTCTCATCTCAGTCCTAAATGATCTACCCCGTATCCTCAGACTGTGACCCCTGATTCTGGACTCCCCCACCATCGGGAACAACCTTCATGCATCTACCCTGTCTAGTCCTGTTAGAATTTTATAGGTTTCTATGAGATTCCCCCCTCATTCTTCTGAACTCCAGCGAATATAATCCTAACCGACTCAATCTTTCCTCATATGTCAGTCCCGCCATCCTAGGAATCAGTCTGCACTCGCTGCACTCCCTCTATAGAAAGAACATCCTTCCTCAGATAAGGAGACCAAAACTGCACACAATATTCCAGGTATGGTCTCACCAAGGCCCTGTATAATTGCAGCAAGACATCCCTGCTCCTATATTCGAATCCTCTTGCTATGATAGAGATCTTGCTTTGCTGTTTTTCCCTCCTGAAGTGGATAACTTCACGCTTCTCCACATTATATTCCATGTGTCATGATTTTGCCCACTCACTCAACCTATTCATATCCCTTTGCAGCCTCTTTGCATCCACCTCTCAGGTTACTTCTCCACCTAACTTTGGATCATCAGCAAATGTGGATATGCTACACTCTATTCCTTCCTCTAAGTCACATGATCCTATCCAGCCACCTTCTAAGTGCATGGACATTAGGCAAGGACAAGACCTGGGTGGTCTCACCAACAACTGTCCCCACTGGTAAACAGCCTGTCACTCTTCCTACACATACACACACACAAAACCAACCACAATTAGGAACTTCACACCCTCAGGACATCCCAAAGCATTTCGCAATCTATTAAGTGCTTTTGAAGTGTAGTCACTGTTGTAAAGTTAGGAAATATGACAGCCAGGTTGTATGCAAAATCCCCAAAACAACAATGAAACAGATCGATCAGTTTGAGATTTTTTTTATTCCTTCAGAGAATGTGGGCTTCGCAGGCTAGGCCAGCATTTATTACCCAACGCTAGTTGCCCTTAAGAAGGTGGTGGTGAGCTGCCTTCTTGAACCACTGCAGTCCATGTTGTGTGGGTATACCCACAGTGCTGTTAGGAAAGGAATTCCAGGATTTTGACCCAGCGACAGTGAAGGAACGGCGATATGTTTCCAAGTCAGCGTGATGAATGACTTGGAGGGGAGCTTCTAGGTGGTGGTGTTCCCATCTCTCTGCTGCCCTTGTCCCTCTAGATGATAGTGATCGTAATGTTGATTGCAGGATAAATTTTAGTCAAGGCCAGAAGAATTCATTCACACTTCTGTGCACGATTTGTCACCTGAGAGGGCAGACAGCACCTTGGTTTAACCAAACGATGGCAACCTGACAGTGCAGGGCTGGAGGGTCAGCCTTGATTTTTATGCTCAAGTCTCTGCAGCTGGACTTGAAGCCTCAACCTTCTGAACCCGAGGTGAAAAGTGCTACCAACCAAGTTATAGATGACAGCAAGAATGGCAAGCCAAGCCAGGGTGCCCCAACTGGCTGGTCTTGCAGGGAAAAGAGCTGTCAGCAACTGAGTATTAGTGTGGCACATTCCAAGGTCGAGGACTACTTGCTGAGGAAAGCACTAAAGCTTGAGGTGGCAGACACCACAAAGGTTCAATAAGGAAAGGCCACAGTCTAAGGCTATCTGACCTTAATATAACAAGGGCCTTGAAGCCATGTTTGACATGAAATTAAGATTGTAAATGCAAGTGTAGTCAGGCACCTCAGAGTGCCACGTACTGTATTGAAAGAAACTGATGTGTTCGCATTTTATGTAAAGTCAACATTGAACTGTTATGTAATGTACTTTTATAAATTTTATGAATAAAGCATCTGGGGGGTGGGGGGGACGGGACGCCAGGCCAGGCCAAGGTGTCCTTGGTTATGACGCCCTCGTTTCCCGGTCACTCTGTCCCCAGTGAAGAGGCAGAGACTCCCCACAAGCAAGGTCAAGCCGGACGCCCCCACCGCGGCTTTTACAGGGCCGTCTTTCGTTACGCCCTTCGGCTCCCCTTCTCCTACCTGCGGGCAGTAGGCAGCAGGCCCGGCCCCGCCGCTCAGTCTCTGCGTGAATCCGTTAAATTTGTAGAACATGATTCTCCCCTCGTCCCTCTCCGGGCAACTGCTGCGACAGAAAAGACAGCCGCGGGGGTCCATCCAAGTCCTGTCGCCGCTTGCAGACGTCATCTCAGGTGTCTCTGCGCCGCCTGTATGTTTCTACTTTAATAAAGAAAATCTCTCTGGTCGAAATAGGAGTACTTCAGCAATTTAATTTCTAAACATTGAATATGACTTAAGGTATTTTTAGTGCCTTTATCCACTGGGGCATTGTGTTGAATCCAAAAAAATTGAAGGGGAGTTGACTGCAAGGTAAGTGGTTAATTGACAGGAGCAGGGGAGGTTGGAGCTGTTTGTGCGATAAGGGTGGGATATACACCACCTCACACTTATTTTTCAGTGTGAGTCTATAGGTTTACAGCCTGTGGTTTTTTCTTTGCCCATGAAAGCTCGCTATTCAAAAGAACTCAATCTCTTCCAAAAAATGTTTGCCAAAGAATCATAGAATGGGTTACAGCACATGTAGAAGGAGGCCATTTGGCCGGTCGTGTCTGTGCTGGCTCTCCATATGAGCAATCCACCTCATTCCACTGCCCTGCCTCTTCCCCACAGGTCTGCATTTTTTTTTTTCCTTTTCAGATATTGATCCAATTCTCTTTTGCGTGCGTCTATTGAACCTGCCTCCACCACACTCTCAAGCAGTGCATTCCAGATCCTAACTGTTCACTGTGTGATAAGGTTTTTCCTCATGTCACCATTGCTTCTTGTGCCAATTATCTTAAATCTGTGCCGGCTGGTCATTGATCCTTCCATCAATGGGAATAGTTTCTCTCTATCTGTCCAGATGACTCATGATTTTGTATACGCCTATCAAACCTCCTCCTCCCCAAGGAAAACAGAACCAACTATCCAATCTATCTACATAACTGAAGTTCCACATCCCTTGAACAATTATGGAGAATTGTTTCTGCAACCTTTTAAATGCTTTCACATATTTCCAAAAGTGTGGTGCCCAGAGCTGGACACAATGCTCATATTGAGGCCAAGTCAGTGTTTTATACAGGTTTAATATAACTCCCTTGCTTTTGTACTTTATGCCTCTATTGATAAAGTCCAGGATGCCGTATGCTTTATCAATTGCTCTCTGAACTGTCCTGCTACCTTCAGTGATTTATGCACCTACACATCTGGGTCCCTCTGCTCCTGCAACCCCTTTAGAATTGTACCCTTTATTTTTTTATTGTCTCCCTGCATTTTTCCTACCAAAATTAATCACTTCACACTCCTCTGGGTTAAATTTTATCTTTGACTTGTCCCCATTCCACCAGCTTGACTATGTCCTTTTGAAGTTCTACACCATCCTCTTCATGGTTCACAATACTTTCAAGTTTAGTATCATCTTACAAATTTTGAAATTGTGCCCTGTACACCAAGGTCTAGGTCATTAGTATATATCAGGAAGAGGAGGGCTCCTAACGCTGCTCCCTGGTGAGCTATACACCTTCTTCCAGTCTGAAAAACAACTGTTCACCAATAGTCTTTGTTTCCTGTCACTCAGCCAATTTCATATCCATGTTACAACTGTCCCTTTTATTCCATGAGCTCTAACTTTGTTCACAAGTGTGTTATGTGGCACTTTACCAAATGCATTTTGGAAGTCCATGAACACCACATCAACAGCACTACCCTCATCAGCCCTCCCTGTTACCTCATCAAAAAACTCCAGCAAGTTAATTAAACGCAATTTGCTCTTAACAAATACATGCTGACTTTCCTTAATTAACCTGCATTCGCCCAAATTCTGTATGAATTATCACTTCTAAAAGCTTCACCACCACAGATGTTAAACTGACTGGCCTGGAGTTGCTGGGCTTATCTTTACAACCTTTTTCGAACAAGGTCTCTGGCACCAGCCTTGACTCTAAGGAAGATTGGAAGATTATGGCCAGTGCCTCAGCAATTTCCATTCTCAGTTCCTTCAGTATCCTTGGATGTTCTCCTTAACCAATACTGCCACCACTCTTCCTTTCCTCTTTCCTGAACACTTTGTTTCCAGGAATATTTAATACCCAGTCCTGCCTTTCTTTTAAACAGGCGTCAGCTATCACCACAACATCATATTTACACGTGGCTATTACCTCTGCAACTCACCAATCTTATTAACCACGCTCTGTGCATTCACATACATGGACTGTAACCCTAATTTAAACTATTATTTTCCCTCTTATGCTGAACCCACCTAATACCTTACTAAAGCATTTTTATTGAAAAGTACATTTTCACGAGCAGATGGCAATACAATAGTTATTTCAGTTGAATTTATATACTTGCACTTTTCACAACTATGCCTTTGGGCTAATTATAAATAACCATATTTTCCAACACAATTTAATGAAAACTGGTGATTTCTATATGAATGAGTAATGTACTTGCCTAGAGCTTCTGAAGGGTACTTTTGAATTAAGGGGAGACAGTGGTGTTGTGGTAATGTCATGGGACTAATAATCCAGAGGACCAGGCTAATGCTCTGGGGACATGGGTTCAAACCCCACCATGATAGCTGGTGGAATTTAAATTCAATTAACAAACCTGGAATTGAAAGCTAGTCTCAGTCATGGTGACCATGAAACTATCATTGTTTGCTGTAAAAATCTATCAATGTCCCTTTAGGGAAGGAAATTTGCTGTTTTTTTCGGTCTAGTCTGGCCTACATGTGACTCCAGAACAATGTGGTTGACTGCCCTCTGAAATGGCCTAGCAAGCCACTCAGTTCAAGGGCAAATAGGGATGGACAACAAATGCTGGCCTTCTCAGTGATGCCACACCCCCTGAAGGAATAAATTTATCAAAATCATGTGCTTCTTACATACATGCAATGTATTCTAAGCCAAGACCCCAGCACGTAATCTAGGCTGACATTTAAGAGCAGTGTTCCATTGTTGGATATATAATCTTTTGGATGAGCGTTAAACCAACTGTCCACATAAATTTAGAAGATCTCAAGGCACTATTTGAAAAAGAGTAGGAGTTCTCTGAGTGTCCTGGATGACATTAATCCTTCAGTCAACACCAGGAAAGCAGGCTTGTGATAGATATGTTCTCGGGTTCAGTGGTGTCAGGCACTCCCATATGTGGTCGGACCAAGTTTTGTGTAACTTGACTGTTTAGACTGGTCAAGATTGGAACACCTAGGAGCATGAGCACCACCAGCCCTGCCCAAATCTGCCTTAATGTGGTATGTGGAATTCTGTAACTGGTATAGAACCATATTTAAGGAGTGTAACACCTGTTTCGGGCAGGCACCCTAGATGACTAAAATTCAACTGAGTCAATATAATTAAAAATAGCAATGCAGGTTAGCAAGGCCATTTAAAAAAAAAAGCACTAGTGTTCATTTAAAGAGGAATAGACTTTAAAAGGATGAGAGGATTTTAAACTTGCATGGAACTTTGTTAGACTGCATTAAGGACTGTCCGATCTCCAGATTACAAAAAGATATCAGGGCACTGGAAAAAGAGCAAAAAATATTAACGAGGACGATACCACAACTGACTAGTTTTAACCATCAGGAAAAACTGAGCAGGCTGGGGCTGTTTTTTTCCCTAGAAATGAGAAGGCTGAGGTGTGACCTAATAAATATCCTTAAAATTAAGAAGGGGTTTCATAGGGTATTCACTTAGCTTCATACTGCTTCACAAGTGAAAACAGGGGTCATAAATGCAAAATAATCACTACTAAATCGAATAAAGAGTCCAAGAGAAATTACCATATCCAGAGAGTAGTTAAAATGTGGGAGCCACTCCCATACGAAGTAGTTGAGTCAAATTACTTGGATAAATTTAAGAGGAAGCCAGATGAGCACATGAGAAGAAAACAGAAGAATATGCTGAGAGGATTAGATGAAAAAGGTGGAAGGAGACTTGTGTGGAGAGCATGGGCACCACCATAGACCAGTTAGGCCTGCTTCTGAGCTGTAAATCCAAATAATGACTCACAGGCCGGGATTTTCCGGCCCTGTTGTGGGCGGGACCTGCCACAGGTGAGGCGGCGCCCCAGCCAGAAGTCCATGGACTTGCGGCAAGACCGGAAGATCGCGGCAGTGGGCGGGTGCGGAAAATCCCGCCCACACTGTCCAAAATCTTTGTGTTGTCGTGTAACCTGATTATGTAATAATGCCTGAGTGTCTTCTGCATGTGCACTTCGTCAAGCTCTCCAAAGGCAGACTGAGCCAACTCTTGGTGATGTGAGGCTTGATATGAATCATTCAAGCAGCTTTATTTCAAAGCACAATGATAAAGAGCAACAGTTCTGATCAGATGCACTTATTTCAGTTAGTACACTGCCTTCTTTGCATATGATACAAAATAAAGAACACAACACGCTTCTCCACATCATCGGGTTCTATTTCTTGACTTTAAACACTTCCCAACAATCCTCCAGCATTTCTAACCTCATTAGCTCAGCAAAGGTCCTCACAGTCTCTATTTATAAAAACACAACTCCCCCCAAGCCTGATTCCAATGTCAGCTTTTAGTCAAAAGGACTACCCCGTACCCCAACAACTCAAAAGTAGAATCTACCAACCTAACTTGGCAAAGCCCCCTATTCTGTTTTCATAGCTGTTGTAAGTGAGAATAATTGCTAGAATGTTAAACTATCTTCCACTGTCTACAGCATGCTGTCTTAAACAGGACATCTGCATCTTAATCTAGGGTCTCTCTGCCTTGCTGTCCTCTGGATTTAGCCGCTTGTGCAATACATTTAGTTCAATAGTAGCATTTTGAACATAACTTACACCAAAGAAGCCCCACCCCAACCATGATAGTCAACTGGTCATTCATTTCATTGGTGTTTTTGGGACTTTGGGGTGTGGAAAATTGGCTGTCATATTTGCCGACACAACAGTGTCTAGATTTCAAGAGTGATTTATTGGTTGTGAAGTGCTGGTGATGTCTTAAGGATTTGAAAGGTACCAAAAATGTGCAAGTCTTTCTTTAGATTTTTAAAAATTTATTCATTCACAGAATGTGGATAGCACTGGCAAGGTTGTGAAGGTGGTGGTGAGCCGTCTTCTTGAACTGCTGCAGTATGATGAAGGTACTCCCACAGTGTTGTTAGGTAGTGAGTTCCAGGATTTTGACTCGGGGACAATGAAGGAACGGTGATAAATTTCCATGTCATAACTTGGATGCACTGTTGCACCTGCTGCCCTTGTCCTTTAAGATGGTAGAGGTTACAGACTTGAAAATGCTGTGAAGATGCCTTGGCACGTTGCTGCAGTGTATCTTTAGATGGTACACACTGCAGCCACACTGCATGATGGTGGAGGGAGTGAATGTTTAATGTGGTGGATGGTGTGCTGATCAAGCAGACTACTTTGTCCTGGATAGTGCCTAACTTCTTGAGTGTTCTTGGAGCTGCACTCATCCAGGGAAAGGGAGAGTATTCCATCACATTCCTGACTTGTGCCTTGTAGATGGAGGAAAGACTTTGGGGAGTCAGAAGGTGAGCCATTTGCCACCGAATACCAAGCCGCAATATTTATATCAAAAACAGAATTACCTGGAAAAACTCAGCAGGTCTGGCAGCATCGGTGGAGAAGAAAAGAGTCGACGTTTCGAGTCCACACGACCCTTCAACAGAACTGTTCTGTTGAAGGGTCATGTGGACTCGAAACGTCGACTCTTTTCTTCTCCACCGATGCTGCCAGACCTGCTGAGTTTTTTTAGGTAATTCTGTTTTTGTTTTGGATTTCCAGCATCCACAGTAGTTTTTTGTTTTTATCGCAATATTTATATGGTTGGCCCAGTTAAGTTTGGATTCATTGCTGACCGTTTCCCCCTCCACCCCACTTACCAGGATGTTGATTGTGGTGAATTTGATTATGCTAATGTTATTAAACCTCAGGGTGAGGTGGTTAAACTCTCCCTTGTTGGAAATGAGCATTGTGTGACACTTGTGTGGCATGAATGTTACTTGCCACTTTCCAGCCCAAGCCTGAATGTTGTCCACATTTTGCTACATGCAGGCACAGGCTGCTTCACTATCTGAGGAGCTGAGGATGGAACTGAACACTGTAATCTTCACTGAACATCTCCACTTCTGACCTTATGATGGAGGGAAGGTCATTGATGAAACAACTGAAAATGGTTAGGCCTAGGACACTACCCTGAGGAACTCCTTCCCTGATGTACTGAGGCTGAGGTGCTTGGTCTTTAACAACCACAACCATCTTCCTTGCGGCTAAGTATGACTCCAAGCAGTGGAGAGCTTTCCCCCCAGATTCCCATTGACTTCAACATTCCTAGGATCCTTGAGGCCACACTCAGTCAAATGGTGCCTTGATGTCAATGGCAGTCATTCTTACTGCACCTGTGGAATTCAGCTTTTTTGTCCATGTTGCAGCCAAGGCTGTAATGAAGTCAGGAGCTGAGTGGTCCTGGCAAAAGCCAAGTGGAGCATCGGTGAGCAGGCTATTGCTGTGTAAATGACATTTGATAGCACTGTTGACGACATCTTCCATTTCTTTGCTGATGATTGGGAGTTATCTGATGGAGAGGTAAATGGCCAGATTGGATTTGTCCTGGTTTTTGTTTTCATACCTGGGCAATTTTCCACATTGTTGTGTAGTCGCCGATATTGTAACTGTACTGCAACAGTTCGGTTAGAGGAGAGGCTATGTTCTGCTCTGCAAGACATCGGCACCACTGCCAACGTGCTGTTGGGGCCCATAGCTTTTGCTGTCTCCAGTGTGCTCAGTTGTTTCTTGGCATCACATAAGGTGAATCGAATTGGCTGAAGATGGCATCTGTGATGGTTGGGCCCTCAGGAGGCAGTTGAGATGAATCATCCACTCGGCAATTCTGACTGAAGACAATTGCAAATGCTTCAGCTTTGTCTTCTGTGGTCATGCCGGGCTCTGCCGTTGTTGAGGATGTGGATGTTCGTGAGCCTCCTCCTCGAGTTCATTATTTAATTGTCTGCCACTGTTCATATCTTAATGTGGCAGGACTGCAGAGCTTTAAGGTGCAATTATAAAGCTGCACTATTATCATACTGATTTGCACAGATGTATACGAATGTTTTGATACAAAATATGTCACTTCTCCCTGTACTTGGCAAACTGAAAATAGCAGATTCAGAATTACATCTGTTCTTATTTTATTTGATAATATGGATATTATCCTCTATCAACTAGATAGCACGATAAATGTGAATCAGGAAGTTTATTCATCCCATCTTAGCTGATCCACCTAGAAAAACTAAGATTCTGTTTCATAGAATTCAACAGTCCCTTAAACAAAGCCAAGATTTTAGCCTCCACTACCATACCAAGAGATCCCTTGCATGTTTTTATTCACTGTGTTTGAAGGAGAACTTACTGATCCAAAATTTGCTATTCTCTTATTTGAAAATGGGCTCCCTTGTCCCACTGATTGCATATTTTTGAAGTTGAATGGAAATCAATTTCCTTGTATTAATCTTTGGCCTGTATTATAATCTGCATTAATTAATTAAATAACTGCAGAAACATATGGAGAATACGCTTTGGAATGAGCCAGTTTCATAAAAAATATAACCGCCCTCCCTCCCCTGTGGCTGAGGGGCACGGTATTCTCTGAAGAAAACACTATTTAAATAGAGGCAGCTTGTAATTCTTGAACTGCTGAAGCATGTACAGATCAAAGAGAAAGAGGTGAGGCGTACTGCCAAAAACAAATGGCCCTGGGGTTTAAAGTTGGCGCATTGAAGGTAACTTTGAGAGACATTGATTAGTAGTTTTCTTTTCTGCTTGCTGCTTGGCAGTAGATACATTGCCTACTTGTTCAGTTGTGATTTGTTGCAGTTTATGAATATGAAATTGGAGCCCATCTGGAGGTGAGGTGCCTGAAGTGTCATATAGGAAGTGTGAAAGTGATGGATAGAAAAAGTGTACTACCATACCAATTTATTTTAATACCTAGCAGATCTGCTGTCGTATTGCAGTCAGGATAGGCTACTGCCTAGGGTTCTGAGATGTTGAAGCTGGGGGAGGGGCGCACATCTCCATTGAAAGAATTTGGAAAGAGGTGTCTTTAGAATTCTGCCAGTGGAGAAATGTTCTTTGATTTGTTCTGGGAAAACAGATAATTAGTGTTCCCTTGCCCACTGCAGCCGAATAGTATAGCTACATATTTAAACTTTAATTAAATAATCAAGTTTTTGAATTCTCAGTACAAATGAAATAACACTTGGCGTTCTCATCACCCTCTTTAACTCTGTCTGTGTTTGTGAGACACCCTCTTTAAATAAAAAGTACACCCTCAAGAATACTTCTTTCTCAAAAAGGCTGTCAAAAGTATCATTGGTAAAAACAAAGAACCATAAAAAATCTGTTACACCACTGGTTGCTGGGTCAAAATCCTGGAACTCCCTCCCTAACAGCACTGTGGCTGTACCTACACCAGAGGGAATGCAGCGGTTCAAGAAGGCAACTCACTACCGCCTTCTCAAGGGCACTTAGGGATGGGCAATAAATGCTGGCCTAGCCAGCGACACCCACATCCCATAAATAAATAATTTTTAAAAAATCACACTTCCATATTGAAACTCTTACTTTGAACCCTGAATATTTGAGTTAATTGCAAAGAAAAAAATTGGATGAACAAATTATGAAAAATATTTTGGTCTATTTGATTGCTTCACGTTTTGGTTTTCCTTCGGTATGATAGGCTTTCATCACTTCTGATAATTACAGAGTTTTGGTATGTTGCTTCTGAAAGAATTTTGATTTGTCTGAATGACTTTGATTCATTTTATTTTATTAGTAGATTTTTCTGAGTACAGTACTCTTGGTTACAGAGTACTGATCAATTCTCATTTTAGTGTAACATCAAAGTGCACTGCCAAAGTATGATATTTGAAATGTGAGATCAAACTGGAAACTGTAAGTGTGATTTGAAACCCATATGGCATAACTGTGAATATCCCTGAGAGATGCTACTAGTGGTGTGACAGACATCTGCAGGGAGAGCCAACTGCAGTACCATTTCTATGGTTGACTGCGCAGTATCTATACATTCACCAGAGCCACAGACAATTTGTCAGTAGACTTCTCCACAGTCTCAAACATTTTGTGTTAGCTCCCACACAAGGGGTCCAATGCATTCAGCAATTGCTGGTGGACAGAAAGCATTTTTCTTTAAAAGGTTTGATGCTAAAGTCTGCATCCCTGTCCTCCTCTTCAGCAGAGCTGGGTTCTGAGCTGAATCTCCAGTGAGGCATTTCCTAGGATGTCCATTCCACCCGCTCCTGCTCACTTTTGGCCAATGTCAGATTGATATGCTTTCTGAGATTAAAAAAATAAAGTTAATGGTGGTCGCTTAAGAGCTTAGTTGAAAGTCCATTTAAATTTATTCTGCAGTCCATACCAAATCATTTTCAAAAACACTAAAATTGAACTACTACAATATCTTGCACAAAGACACAAGTTCTCTTTTCAACTGAGAAAAATAGATAGATGCCTGGAATTCAAACTTAAACAAAAGCTGCAAAAATTGATATTGCATTTGAAGTCTCAATTGTTTTCCCTGTCACATATATGCTGATGGCCCTTGTGTTTTAAAAAATAATCAATATAAATTTAACTTGAATAAATGTTGAAATTTGTCTAGTAATTGGAAATGAAAATTGGGCAGATCCACAATATCAGTTTTATGTTGAGATTATCTTATTGACTTTCCCGCACACAGCCTGTTTCTTAAGTCTATGTGTGCGCGCACACATATTTTCTCATGAACAATTCTTCTATCTCCTACACACATACCTGCCCTTACTCTCACATGCACTTTCTCACTGACACACATAGAACATCTTTCCCACATATACAGAAAGAAAACACCCTTTGCATAAGAACCTAAGAAATCAGAACAGGAATAGGCCATTTTGCCCCTTGAGCCTGCTCCATCATTTAGTATGTTCATGGCTGAACTTCTATGTTAGCTCCACTCTCCCGCCCTATCCTCATATCCCTTGAGGCCATGCTGGCTTTCCCTAATCCTCACTTTCCAAGCGATCAGGTAATTTTTTCCTGAATTATTGTCTCTAAAAGTTTTTTAACCTTGGTAGCAGCAAAGCTTTTGGAGATGATAATCCAGGACAAAATTGACAGTCACTTGGACAAGTGTAGATTAATTAGGGAAAGACAGCTCAAATTTCTTAAAGGCAAATCATGTTTTGATGAGGTAACAGAGAGGGTTGATGAAGGTAATGTAGTTGGTGCGGAGTACGTGGACTTCCAAAAGGCATTTGATAAAGTGCCACATAATAGACTTACCAGCAAAATTAAAACCCATGGAATAAGGGAGAAAATGACAATGTGGATATGAAGTTAGCTGAGAGACAGGAAACAGAATAGTGTTGAATGACTGTTTTGTGGACTTGAGGAAGGTATACAGTGGGGTTCCCCAAGGGTCGGCAGTAGGGCCACTGTTTTTCTCGATTTCTATTAATGACATATACTTGGGTGTGCAGGGCACAATTTCAAAATTTGTGGATAACACAAAATTTTGAAGTATTGTGAAGTGTGAAGATGATAATGACCAACTTCACAGGACATAAAATAGGTTAATGGAATGAGTGTACATTTAATGCAGAGAAGTTTGAAGTGATATATTTGGTAGGAAGAACAAGAAGAGGCAATATAAAATAAAAGGGACAATTCTAAAGAGGGTGCAGGAACACAGAGACTTGGGACACAAATCATTGAAAGTGGCTGGGCAGGTTGAGAAGGTGGTTAAAAAAAGCATACAGGACTCTGGATTTATAAATTGACATAAGGGTACAAAAGCAAGGAAATTATGATGAACTTTTATAAAACTCTGTCTCGGCCTCAACTGGAATATTGTGTCCAGTTCTGGGCACTGCACTTTAGAAAGGATATGACGCCTTTAGAAAGGATGCAGAAAAGATTTGCGAGAATGACTCCAGGGCTGAGGGACTTCGGTTACATGGTAGATTGGAGCAGCATTAGGGGGGCATGTAATAAGGGTAATACAGTAATCATGGGGCACTTCAATCTACATATAGATTGGGCAAATCTAATTACCATTATGGCTGTGGAGGATGAATTCCTGGAATGTATAATAACATTTAAGTAATAAAAAGAGCAAAGGTAAATTATGAAAGAAAACGAGCATAAAATGTAAAAACTGATAGCAAAAGCTTCTACAAGTAGATAAAAGAAAGGAGAATAGCTAAAGTGAATGTTGGTCCCTTGGAGGATGAGACTGGGGAGTTAATTGTGGGGAACACAGAAATGGCAGAGACTCTTAATCAATATTTTGCCTCAGTTTTCACGGTGGAAGACACTGGTACCACCCTAGTAGTAACAGGTAGTGCAGAGGGTATAGAGAAGGAGGAACTTAGAACAATCACCATCACTATAGAAAAAGTACTGAGCAAACTATTGAGATTAAAGGGTGACAAGTCCCCAGGACCTGGTGGCCTACACCCCAGGGTCTTAAAGGAAGTGGCAGCAAAGATAGTGGATGCATTGGCTATAATGTTCCAAAATTCCCTGGATTCTGGAAAGGTTCCAGTGGATTGGAAAAATGCTTATTCAGAAAGGTGGGGAAGCAGAAAGTAGGAACCTATAGACCAGTTAGTTTAATGTCTGTCATTGGAAAATTGTTGGAATCCATTATTAAGGAAGTAGTAATGGGGCATTTGGAAAGTCAAAATGCAATCCATCAGAGTCAGCATGATTTTATGAAGAGTGAATCGTGTTTGACTAATTTGCTAGAGTTCTTTGAAGATGTGACAAGCAAATTGGATAATGGGGATCCTGTAGATGTAGTATATCTGGACTTCCAGAAGGCTTTTGATAAGGTGCCGCACAAAAGATTAATACACAAGATAAGATCACACGGAGTTAGGGGTAATATATTAGCTTGGATAGAGGATTGGCTAACCAACAGAAAGCAGAGAGTCAGGATAAATGGGTCTTCTTCTGGATGGCAAGCTGTAACTAGTGGGGTGCCACAGGGTTCAGTCCTTGGGCCCCAACTATTTACAATCTATATTAATGACTTGGATTCAGGGATTGAAGGTACTATAGCTAAATTTGCAGATGACACCAAAATAGGTGGGAAAGTAAGTTGCAATGAAGAAATAAGAAATTTACAAATGGATATGGACAGGTTAGGTGAATGGGCCAAAATTTGGCAGATGGAGTTTAACGTGGATAAGTGTGAGGTCATCCATTTTGGTCGGAAGAATAAAAAGGCGACTTATTATTTAAATGGAGAGAAACTTCAGAATGCTTCAATGCAGAGGGATCTGGGTGTCCTCATGTATGAATCGCTGAAAGCTAGTATGCAGGTAAAGCAGGTAATAAGGAAGGCAAATGGAATTTTGGCATTTATTGCTAAAGGAATAGAGTATAAAAATAGGGAAGTGTTATTGCAATTGTTCAAGGCATTGGTGAGACCGTACCTGGAGTACTGTGCACAGTTTTGGTCCCCTAACTTGAGGAAGGATGTAGTTTCATTGGAGGTGGTTCAGAGGAGGTTCACTAGATTGATTCCAGAGATGCGGGGCTTGTCTTATGAGGAGAGATTGAGCAGTTTAGGCCTATACTTGCTAGAGTTTAGAAGGATGAGAGGAGATCTAATTGAGGTATATAAGATGCTAAAGGGGATAGACAAAATAGGCGTGGAGCAGATGTTTCCCCTTGTGGGGCATTCTGGAACAAGAGGCCATAGTTTTAGGCTGAGGGGTGGTAGATTTAAATCAGAGATGAGGAGGAATTACTTTTCTCAAAGGGTCGTGAATCTGTGGAATTCACTACCTCAGAGTGCAGTGGATGCTGGGACACTGAATAAATTTAAGGAGGAGATAGACAGATTTTTAATTGATAACGGGTTGAAAGATTATGGGGTGAGGGTGGGAAATTGGAGCTGAGGCTGAAATGAGATCAGCCATGATTGTATTGAATGGTAGGGCAGGCTCAAGGAGCTGAATTGCCTACTCCTGCTCCTCGTTCTTATGTTCTTATATTAGACGATTTCCTAGAACAGCATGTTGAGGAACCAACCAAAGAACGGGCTATTTTGAATCTAGTACTGTGTAATGAGAAAGGGCTAATTAGTAATCTCATTGTAAAGGAACCTTTAGGGAAGAGTAACCATAATATGATAGAAGTTTACATAAAGTTTGAAAGTGATGTAGTTCAACCTGAAACTATGGTCTTAAATCTAAACAAAGGAACCTACAAAGGTATGAGAGGCAAGTTGGCTGTGATAGATTGGGAATCTACATTAAAAGTTGTGATGATAAACAAGCAACGGCTAGTATTTGAAGAATTTAACACAAATTTACATTCCTTTAAGGCACAAAATCCCAGCTGGAAAAGTAATCCAACCATGACTAACAAGAGACGTTAAGGATTGCATTAAATCAAAGGAAGAGGCTTATAAAGTTGCCAAAAAAATAGCAAGTCTGAGGATTGGGAACAATTTAAAATTAAGCAAAGGAGGACCAAGAAACTTATGAAAAAAAGAGAAAATAGAATATGAAAGTAAACTAGTCAGAAAAATAAAAAGGGACTATAAAAGCTTCTACATCATGTAAAATGATTAGTAAAGGCAAATTTGGGCCCATTACAGGCAGTGACAGGAGAATTTATAATGGGGAAATAAGGAAATGCTTTGTGTCTGTCTTCATGGAGGAAGACACAAAAAACGTGCCTGAAATACTAGAGAACCAAGGGATTAGCAAGATTGAGTACTTGAAAGAAATTGGTATGAGTAAAAGAGTAGTACTGCAGAAATTAATGGGAATGAAAGTTGATAAATCCCTTGAATCTGATGATCTACATCCCAGAGTATTGAAAAAGGTGGCTGTAGAGATAGTGGATGTATTGGTGGTCATTTTCCAAAATTCTATAAATTCTGGAACAGTTCCTGCAGATTGGAAGGGAGCAAATGTAACTCCATTATTTAAGAAAGCAGGGGGAGAGAAATTGAGGAACTACAGACCTGTTAGCCTGACATCTGTAGCAGGGAAAATGCTAGAATCTGTTCTAAAGGATGTGATAACTGCACACTTAGAAAATAATGATAGGATTGGCAGAGTCAACATGGATTTATGACAAACCTATTGGAGCTTTTTGAGGATGTAACTAGCAGAATAGATAATGGAGAACCAGTGGACGTGGTGTATTTGGATTTTCAGAAGGCTTTCAATAAGGTCCCAGACAGATTCCTGGGATGGTGGGATTGTCCTATGAGGAAACTGGGCCTGTATCCTCTATAGAGTTTGGAAGAATGAGAGGTGATCTCATGGAATTATACAAAATTTTTGCAGGGCTTGATAGGTTAGATGCAGGAAGGATGTTTCCCCTGGCTGGGGGCCTAGAACCAGGGGACATAGTCTCAGAATAAGAGGTTGGCCATTTAGGATTGAGATGAGTAGAAATTTCTTCACTCAGAAGGTGATGAATCTTTGGAATTCTCTACCCCAGAGGGTTGTGGAGGCTCAGTCATTGAGTATGTTCATGACAAAGACTGATAGATTTCTAAATATTAAACATATCAAATGACATGGGGATAGTGCGGGGAAAATGCCGTTGAGGTAGAAGATAAACCAGGATCTCGTTGAATGGTAGATCAGGCTCGAGGGGCCAAGTAACCCACTCCTGCTCCTATGTTCCTTCCTATATTCTTCCTGATTTATGGATATATAATTTCAGCCAGCCAGCTCAAAACGGAAAGGATTTTCCTTATGATTTTACTTAAATTTGCTAAGATAGTGTGATGAAGAAATAAATCAGAAGTTTGATGCCTGATGTGTGATGAACAGGATGTGCATGCAATCATTGAGGTGCATTTTAATGTGACCATATCCAAAGTGAGGGTGAGTGCATTGTTCA
This sequence comes from Cetorhinus maximus, assembly GCF_964194155.1. Lineage (NCBI taxonomy): Eukaryota > Metazoa > Chordata > Chondrichthyes > Lamniformes > Cetorhinidae > Cetorhinus > Cetorhinus maximus. The sequence goes on from NC_135892.1 coordinate 81,424,192, forward strand.
AAAGGAAAGAGTGGAGTGGTAATGGAGGTGAGGATATGGTATGCAGGAGAAGGAGTAGTGGGGAAGTGAGGGGTAGGGGTTGTGAACAGATGGAAAAAAGGATATGTGATTGGGGAAGAGATAGGAATGGGAAAGGAGTCACAGAGAGTTACGTTTTCCCCACAATTTCCATCTGAGATTAAACCACATCTTTGCCATGTCTCCTGACTGAAAGAAGTAAAAAAAAGAATGGGGCAGAAGAGAATGGAGAGAAGCAAAGTGAAAAGTTAAGGGAAGAGAAGCTAAATAAAAAGAGACAAGAGCGTGGGCAGAGAGAGAAAACCATAACATAAAAACAATTGAGACAGATGAGAGACCAAATTCTCTGACTTACCATACGCAATGCCACAGCAGATCAATCAATGATATGCTAAAAATCTTTGTCTGAAATTTCCATGCAGTTACTCCTGATTCCCACCAGAACATCGGTGGAAGATTGGCAGAAACCCTGATAAAATGGTTACAGCTCCCCACCCCAACCCCAGTCTTCCCCCAAAGTTATGGTGGGACTTCAGGGTGTGACCTGTGTCCTGTCAACTGTTTCCATTATAAATTCCAATGCTTCTGCTTATAATGGAAACTGCTTGAGTGGCGGTATATGTTACTGAACTAGTAATCCATAGGCCTGTCCTAATGCTGCAGAGACATTAGTTAAAATTCCGCCACAATAGCTGGGAGAAGTTAAATTCAATTAATTAATAAATCTGGAATAAAATGCCAGTCTCATTAATTATCATGAAACGACCAGATTGTCATAAAAACCCATCTCGTTCAATAATGCCCTTCATGAAAGGAAATATACCATCCTTACCTGGCCTGGCCTACAAATGACTCCAGATCCACAGCAACATGATTGTCTCTTAACTGCCCCCTGAAATGGCCGAGCAAGCCACTCAGTTGTACCAAGCCACTACAGAAGAAAGCACTGTGGGTGTACCTACATCATATGGACTGCAGCCATTCAAGAAGACAGCTCGCCATCACCTTGTCAAGAGCAATTGGGGTTGGGCAACAAACTTGTCAGCCATGCTCACATCCCAATAAAAAAAACTTGGCATACTGTAATTGTACCCATCTCCCCAGTGAGCCTGACAAGTTTATACAGTTCTCATTATAAATGTATAGATATGGGAATTTATAATAGGATTATAAAAACAAAATTAAGACTGAATTCTGCCTGCCTTATCTACCCTCTGCTTGCTAACTCTGATTCACCTGAAGAATAGACTTAACAGTCCTCCTGCCTCACCCTATCTATGGAAAGTGACAGAGACTCTTTGCAATTTTTGGTATTACAGTTGAAATAGCGCACTTAAAAGATAAGGTCCAAACTCCTAGAAGGAGCTTTAACCATCATACCAGACAGTGTTCAGGCACCCCCCCGCAAATACTCCGATATTAAGAAATACGTTTTAAGAACTGGCCATTCCTAAAGCTGTTAGATTTACAGCGTTTGGAGCCCTACTTTGGAACATTTTTTTATGTTGTTTATATCGTCCGCAATTGTCCCATATTTGATTTTTAGTCAAAAAACTGGGCATGTCCAGGTAATATAAAAATATATATCCTATAAAATTACAAACAAATCAATCAAAGCTGCAGGCACGTTATAGCAAATAATTTAATTCTTTAAAATAAATTTTCTGTATACATTGGAAAACAGAATATCAGGGACCAAAATAAGCAAATATCTTTCGCAAGAGTCTGAAACGGACTTGAATTTGCGACAGTAACTTGTCGCATTGTTAGTGGGACCGAAATCTGCCATAACTTTCTCACTGTTTCCTGAACCGAACCGAGCCGAGCTGACCCGCCGCTGCAGAGGCCAGTGTGGAGCTACTGGCCCAGGGCGGGGTCTGGTCAGCTTCCACCACAACCATCTAGCTCGATACTAACCAGGGCGATCGCAGGTCTTAATACCGTGCAGCAACGAGCTGCTGGTCCGAGGGAAGCATTCGAGTTGGTACTGTTTGAATTGCATTTTATATTCTGCAACTATTAGGATCAACCTAAAAGAATTTCCAAAAACCTATGTTAGATCTTCAAATATTCGTCCAAAATACTCTTTCTTTTTGTAGGACTTGTGGAAGTGCTGGTTGCAGGGCCGCGCTGAAAAGCCTGCATACTACCTGCAGGATCCTTTAGCACTGGATTCCCATCCAGCCTTTGTCTCAGATCAGGGAATCCGGACAGAGCTTTGTCGGAGCCAGTTGAAAGGATGATAATCCTCGAGCAGGTGGCCTTGGAGTATCAAAGCCTGTGCACCATCTGCGGTGTGTGTGACACATTCACTTTTCCACATTACCAGGCTGGCTCCTTTTTTTTATATATATATACCTCACTGGTGGCGTTTGCAGTTTGTGTTAAAAGATCTCGCCCAAAGATATGCCGAGAAGAGATTAACAATCCTCAAAAAGACTAAGAGACAACTCTATAACATAACATATAGAGTTGTTGTCATTCCAGATTTAATTAATCGCTTTCATTGTCTGTCGGATGGTGGTGCGCTCTGTCGTTGAGGTTCACCCTGTTCACTGAGGTTGCTTTGGAGATGCGGTGACACATCCTGACCGGATGCTGGGACAATCCCACTGGTTTTGAAATGTCCTGTTCCGGTTTTGAATCTGACTTCAGGGACAGCCCGAATGCATTTTCTCGGTTACCAATGGTACTTGGGGACAAGTTGGTTCCAGGTTGTCTTCCCGTTTCCACTCCCAATGTATGCGGCTCCTAAGCATGAGAATTTCAGCATAATTGGTGCCAATGGGCCAATCTTAAGAGAGGCCCCGCTTGACGGGCAGTTTCAGGAAGTAAGATAGGTTGAAGTAGTTGAATTGTACTTTTTCCTCGCTGATACTTAGGACGATGCTAGTAGTTTATGAAAGCCCTGCATGGCATGTAACTCATGCTACACCTAACCTATGAGGACTGGAAACATCGGGAAACAGTTCATCCCCAGCCTGCTAGTCGCATACTGAGTGCACACATTGCCAAAAAACATTTTTTTTGATTTTTGTTTTAAACCCCTAGGTATCCGTTTGTTGCATGTGAATCAGCTCTGGCCCAGCTCAAGCCTAGAAACTTCTCCCGCAGAGAAGAGTCGGAATTTGGCCCGGAGTATAGTGGAGGCATTTGTTAGAAATGCTTAATATAAACTATGAAAAGACTATTCCCGCTAAAGAATAAATACGTTCCCTTCTCCCTAACCTTTGAACTAGGCAGCTAATTCTGCTCGTACTAACCCTAAATGAAGCGTCGCTTTTGGTCAGCCTTTACCCTAAGACTGCAATTGACTGTTTGTCCTTCTCCACCACCAACCTTAAGGGCAAAGCCGCTTTCACGAATGGTAAAGGTGCCACTGAAATCAGCAGCCGTCCCATTATCCACATAAAGTATTTTTCCATCGAGTTTCGTGTGCTCCTCCTACATTCTACAGCTTAACCAGAGGCCTGAATGCGCTGTCTTAAGTAAGTTGTTTGGCTTCACGCTGGAAATGAGTTTTAGTATATCCATTGAAAAGGCGAAACTCCAAAGTAAGATAGCGAGCGTTCGATTGCCCCACTGGGGGCTGAAAGTGAAACCGTCGCATTTATGAGTCCACTCTCCTGATGGAAGCTTCATTTTGCATCAGATCATGTTCAGCACATTTGAAACGTGTTGCTTAGTTCCTTCGTATTCTCTTTCCCCCCTCAACAAGTTGGCTTTGTGTGTTTACAAGCCACGTGGGTTATCGTGTACATTAAAATGTTTACCAATCCCTCCGGTCTTAGAATGGTCTATCTAAATTTTTGTTGAACAGATGTGAACAGCTTCAGATCTTTGCTGAACTGACATTCGGTCGTGCCAACTTTATCATTTCTGCTGGAGTTAAAGTCATTTCATTGTTTTGCAGTAAAACCATGAATGTTGACCCCAGTGCATTCTGTGATTCAGTATATCCATTACGGAGATCTTCAAATCGGACCTTTCAGCCATAAATGTCTCAGCCTGAATGTCTCAGTGCACAGCCTCTGGATTCCCCATCACTTACACACGGTCACATAAAGTCTACAGCACAGAAACAGGCCATTCGGCCCCACTGGTCTGTGCTGCCGTTTCTCGTCCACACCAGCCTCTTCCCACTTAACTCGCTCCATTAGTTCAGATATTCCAGTGAAAAACTCCTGCCACAGCGAGCTGACCTGAATTTAAGCTCATGGTAACAATGCACGAAGCTGTGGTAGATGAAAGTGATGGGCAGCGCTAGCAGGACGATGCCGCTGACCACACACATCCCTCCTAGGATCCTGCCGGGGACGGTGAATGGGTACATGTCCCCGTACCCCACCGTAGTCATGGAGATGATCACCCACCAGCAGGATGCCGGAATGCTGGCATAGGCTGTATTTTTATCTTCCAGGTCGAGTCCGCTTTCCAACAATTGGGCGAGGGCACCAAATATCGCCATAGCGACGCAGATAAACACCAAGAGCATGACCATCTCCCGGTAGCAACGTTTCAGAGTCAAGCCCAGGGTCTGCAGGCCAATGAAGTGTCGAGCAAGTTTGATCACCCAGAAAATCCTCATCATCCTCAGGACCCTGAGGGTCACCCCAGCCCGCTGCAACTGCGAGTTCTCCCCGGTGAAGAAGGACATCAGCACCGAGATATAATACGGCGTGATGGCCAGCAAGTCAATAATGTTCAGGGGCTTCCTCACGAAATCACACTTGTTTTTCGAGACGAGAAACCTCACAATGCACTCGGCGGTGAACCAGCCCATGCAGATCGCCTCGATTATTCTGTAGAGCATCAAGAAAACAAAGTAAGACAAGCAAAGTGGATTGGAGTGAAAATAAGTAATATGTTTGGATGAAATGGCAAGGAACACAGAGGGCGATAATCTACAGGGAGTGTACTTCCATAACAATCACCCAAAACAACGCCACCACTGGCAGATTTTAACCACCAAAACCTGTGACATGTACAGAGGAAAAGAAGCCCAGTGTTTCCCAGTGCATTGAGGCTGGAATATCGAAAGCAGGGTGACCAAGTCTTATGAAATAAACTAAAGGGCACTTCGACCATGGGACTGGGAGCAGAGGGGTTGTGACCAACTGAGAGGTTTGGTGGGGGGGTTGGGGGATGCTGGTGACCCATTGAGAGGTTTGGGGGGGTACCAATTGAGGGGGCGGGGGTCGCAGCTGGTGACCATAAAGGGCGGGTGAACAGGGTTTACAACTTGTGGAGTCACAACATTATTATCTCTCTGCTGGCCGGCACACAGACTTGCAGTCCCCCTCAAGCACTCAACTGGGACTCCCAGACTATTATCTCCCACAGGCTGTCCTAGAACTACAGGGTAAAAGGCGTCCCTTAAAAACGTCGAACAAATAGTCAAAATAAGGGACAATCCTTTTATCCTTTGATCACCCTGATCAAAAATATTCTGCTATCGGTGCCGGAGTGCAAGTATTAGTGGAGTACATAATGTTTTGTGTCGAAGTTCCTGCCCAGCAACCCACCATACACTCGATCCTATATAAAGTCAATCTGATTTGGCCTGAAAGCGGGACAAAGTGCTTGGAGCAGGGTGACATTCCTGGTCGTAGGAATACAGCTAAGAATTGGTACCTGAGCCTCGATGTTTTAAGAGCTCCCTTCCTTCTTTTCTAACCTCTGATTTTTTGCATCTCACCCATCTCGCCCACAGTAACTTTTTTAAAAAGTGTGTTCCTTTCAAATGTGTCTTTTGGTCCTGGAAGAAAACTTGACTGAGTGCAATATGAAACAAGCCTGAACTTAATTGTAACATCTCGCACGTCAAACCACGCCTTTAAATTTGTGATAAACTGGTTAGGCACGCTTAAACTTTGATTCCATTCCCGTTCAACAATTGGATTTGTGTTTATAGGACGGATTCCAATGTGTATTCCAGGAGAGACGTCAAACTTATAAACTTAAGTCTTGGGCTATGTTAAAACTATAAAGTTACACAGAAAGTCAGTGGTGTTTTTTTTTTAACAATACCCGGACGTCACAGTGCACTTTACTGCCGGTTAAGTACTTTTGAATTGGGGCTTCCCTAATGTGGCAACCAGAATTCCCACACATAGACGACCGGTGGTTTGTTTTAAGCATTCGTTGAGGGATAAATATTGGTCAGAGTGAGAGAACTCCCCCACTCTTTCGGGAATACTGCCCGGGAAACGTTTAAATCTGTTGGAGGGGCGCCTTGGTTTAAGGTTTAAACGGAAAGGCGGCACCTCCAACAGTGCAGGAAACGCAATAGCCAAATTAGCACAGAGCCTGGTCCCACAAGGAGCTGAAGGATGAATACCGGGTAGAGCCCGGTTTTCTTCAAATGCCAAGGGATCATTTATATCCACATATCTCATCTCAAAGGTGGTAGCTCCAATGGTGTAGCACTCCTTCAGTGTTACCCTGAAATGTCAGATTATGTGCTCAAATCTCTCGGGTGGGACTTGAAGCCACAACATTCTGCCCAGAGGGGAGAGAGATACTACCGAGCGGTGAATGACACTATTAGCCCCACTTTACATTACTAAAGTGTTTTTCTCACCTACAGATTTTTACGTTAATTTGACATTGTGTTAGTGCAACCTGGTCAAATAGGAAAGGTGCACTGGGAAAGTGCCAATTATTTTGGAGACATTTGGAACATGTTTAATAACAGTGGGGGCATTAACGTCAGGCGCACCTGGCTTTTGTTTGGGAGTAATTTAAAGGGCGTAATAAGAAAATCTGTGAGCTGCAATTAAGCAGCCGAGAAGCTTTGAGTGTAGGCAGGTTTTTAAACGTGTCAATTATTATCTAATTTCGAGAGTTGTGTGCAGAGGAATATTTTACAGTACTTTGGGCCAGCGTGTCATTCATGCCTGCATGTTCAGAATGAAATAGGCTGCTGAGGTTCTGTACCTTATTGGCTTTCCAGGTGTTTATTTGTTAGTTAAGTGGAAGGACTCATTGTTGGTATTATATAAAATACAAACACTTTGTTCTGCTTTGAATTGTTCCTGTTAACAGCGAGTATATAACAAGGATTGGAAGAGAACAGTTGTATGAACGAGATTTGTATGAAGGGGTTCATTTTTCGGGGGGGGAGTATTTCTCTCCTGCATTCAGTTAGATTCCGAATTCCTAGTTGAAGTATATCAATTATGTAGAAAAATAGAATTGAATATTGATTACACAACCTTAATCCCATCCAATCCATATTAAACGTTGCACATTAAAAATGATTACAGATTTCGCTGATGTTTACAAGTTGCAGTATCCAGCGGAAACTTGCGTCGATTTTATATCCAGTCCCCTGACAGACACGCCAAAGGAAAACAATCTGCCTATGGTGAAAACGGGCTTCGATCCTGTGAAATCTGACACGATTTGGTCGAGGAGGGATCCTCTGCAAATGCAAGGCGCATCTGGCGGCTTCTGGCGTGATTTGCTTTAACACCTGTCATTGGGAAAGGTGTGCAAGGAAGGGGAGAGGTGAATAGTATAGCATTTTTCACGAACCCCAAGCGTTTTTAGGTCGATAAATTATTTTTGTAGCTGTTATAGGAAACGCAGTCCCCCAAACTTGCAGAGAGCATGGTCCCACAAACAGTAAGGAGCTAAGGGGTAAAATGGTAAAGTTGGCGCCTCCAACGCCGCAGCACTCGCTCAGCACGGCACTGAAGTGTCAGCCTGGATTAAGCGCTCGAGAATCTAGAGTGGGGTTTGTGCCCACCGCCTTCTGGTTTGGAAGCCAGTGAGCTAAGGCTGCCACCTTTAGAGATAATGCCTGAAAACAATCGACTCTTATTTGCATGTGAAACTGGCAATCTAAATCTGTATAGGAAAAGCCCGAGCTGTACAACGAGGGAGTTGTGTTTTGTGAAGTTTCGCTTTGTGGAGTCAAAACACTCTGAAATGAGACACAACAGAGTACAGATTTAAACATGACACAGAAATACTTTGAAACCGCATTCATGGACAAAGGACATTCACACCCATGGAGAAACTCAACACCATAAATTAAGAAGGAGTTATAGATACCCTGATGGTCCCATTAAATTTTCTGTGTACCTGTGCTCCTCCACACTGTTGTTCTCGGCTGTTTTCCAGTCTGGTAGTGTGCTGGCGCACAATACCACCATGGAAACGATAACAAATACCACCGACACGGTCGCCAGAATCTGGGCCGCTACAGACGAGGTGGGCTCCTCAAAAGTCCTCCTCATCCTATCCAGCCACTTCCTATTAGACGGCGAGGTCTTTTTTAACTCCTTTTGCTTCTGCTTTCTTAGCTCTTCTTCCTCCTCGGAGTAGAATGTGTAGGTGTCAGACATCCTGTCATCCAAGCGCCTCTGGCAGCAATATTCCAGGTGCGAGCGGTCCAGACCCCAGTAAATTAACTCGTTGTAAAAGGACAACTCGCACATGTGAGGGACAAATCGGAGCTTCCCGTACTTGACGTAAAGCATGATGAACCCGAAAGCCTCGGAGTGCCTGTCAAAAAAATACTCATTTCTTTCGTGGTCATAGTCATCACACACTTCCAGCACCTCTTTCACTGAGACACAGCTGTGAAGTCTGCTAACCCTTCTGAGGGGAAAGTCCTTGATCACATCCTTCGGGAACGAATATCGGGTCCCCCCGACGTTCAGGATCAGGGGTCCGCTTCCAAACTTCATCTTCGAGCAATCCCTGGAGCTGGATGGACTTTCGGCGAACTGTGCATGGGCGCAGTGTCGGGACTTCGCCCTGACTACTGGAACATTCACTTGTGCAGACCCTGCGACGCTTCTGTTCGAGTTTCCAACGCTGATGGTGTCGAAAAGTTGTCAGTCATGTGAACTGGAGCTCAGCATTTTCCTCGCGACTGTCCTCCAGCGCGGGGAGCGATGCGGAGAGGATCAGTTGCTCGCTTGGTGCTGAAGCTGTTATTGGTCCTCTCTCTCTCTCTCTCTCCCTCTCTCTCTTTCTCTGGCTCAGCCCCACAGGCGGGTTAGCGAGCAGGACTCCGGCACTGGAGTGACGCGAAAGGCTTCCACTAACCACAGCGCCCTCCAACCACAGCCTGCAATCGACAAACAAGACTCTGTGCAATCTCATATCCTCAGCACTGATCCGGGCTTACACGTAATAATACACCTACATTCTGACTTCCTTATTTGGACCAGGGAGTGTTTACAACTATATTGGAGCAAAGATGATTTTAATACTAGAATGGAACGCTTTCAATGCTTTAAGGGATACGTTATCACTTTCTGCTGAAGTTCTCTTTCAATGAAATGTCGTATCTTCGCGCTTCTCGTCTTAGCTAGAACTTTCTTTTGATTTTCAATTCAAATGTTATTAAAGTTGGAGCTTTAAAGAGGCACAACGAAAGTTAAAACGGTACTTTTACTCTCAAACCTGCCACCGTGCCACATCAGGCGCTTCCTTCCTACCATGTGCTTAGCTCAGAACAAGGAAGAGGGGACAAAACGTCGGGAGTTAATGTGTAAAACTGGGCATTGACACTGATTCAGGGTGTGATTTTTTTCGATGTCTCTGTCACATTGTAGATTTAAGAAGTAATAGTCCGGCGAAATTTCTCTTAAGTAATAAAATCGCAGTTGAACAGAAGTTCCTTTCCATGGTCAGTATATTATGGCACAAAACGAGATGTAAATTATGCATCAGAACAGTTGCTCTAGAATGGTTATTTGGGCCGGAATCTCCAGGGTCAAAGTAATATGACTTTGACCCCATTTTTAGTAAGAAATATTAAATTGACAATGTATTAAATGTGTGCAGTTAATTTGAGAAGGATGACTTGTCCGCAGGTCTCAAACCAGCAGCAGATACTTTCTCGGAACATAAACGTGCTGCTGATTGCTCTGGCCAATCAATATATGTTTTTTTTTCTCTAGGGAAAGTACACCGACCATAGTTCCGATGTAATTTCCCATTGCAAACAAAAAATAACTTGTAATAAAAGCAAAGAGTAGATAGCAGATAGTAATTGAAGGGATAGTCAGTGCAGCTGGAAATGAGCGACAACCCACCTTGTATTCGAAGCACTCAACGCACATCAGCTTCAGGGGTACTTAGAGTATCAGGAGGTGGGCGAAATGCCCGCGTTCATGCATTACCGCTATTGAAGGCGTTCATCTATTTTCAGGGAGTTAGAAAGTATCAGAAGATCAGGAAAAGGTGGCCAATAAATACGAAGAACGATCACTTCTTTCCAATGACAATGGTAAAGTTTTATTGCCCTTGACCCACCGGGTCATTTAGAAGACAAGTAGTTTTCGAGGCTTTAAGTCAGGCCTCAGAGCAATTTAAAATATTGTGATTATCATATTTTTCCCGTTAGAGCGGGCATGGATTTTAACAATGCAATAAAGAGTACATTATTAATAATTAAAAACCTATGTATTTTGCCTACCGCAATGCTAAGTTGAATCAGGAAAGGTCCAATTCCTGCCTTTAACACATTTGATACTTTCTGCGGATACGGTACAATGGGAACGCAGCGTGGACTACAGCAAAGGGTGAAAGCAGAGCAACACTTTATACCGGCCATCCACTGCAGCTGCCAAGCTACCCAGACGTTTGGGATCCTCCTTGCCTCTGGAACCATGGGAAAGCAGCAGAGAGAGAGAGAGAGAGAGGGGGGGCAGCAACACGCACCCTTCCTCCCCTATAAGCAAATTCCTTAGTGAACATTGAGCTGTAAAGTGTGACCTACAAATATACAATCAAATTCTACAGTGATGAGAAGTGGGCAATGCGACAGTGCAGTCACACTGGCAGTTGTGGTCCTCACCCTGCACGTTGGCGGTCCTTAGATGATGGTTCGTCATTAAATGTACCCTGAAGCAGCATCAGCAGCAGGCAACACTAGATGACAACCCAGCTGCTTTATTTAGGAGAGCACAGTTGGCCAGTTTTCACCCGAGGGACCAATAAAAGGAGACATAAACAAAGCCTGATTACCATGCTTCCCAACATACCACAGCTGCGAGAAACTTAATCCAGTGGCAAGAAACTACATAAATCCTAGAGTGCAAACAATCATTTTGTAGCTTTTAAAGGCTTGGTATCCACAACTTAAGAGGAGTAAAGATTTATTTTATTCAATGGATTAGGAGTCTTAAAATAAATTAAGGGGATTATCTCAAAGTGATAGATCTTTATAAAGCTCTTGTTTGTCCTCAACTGGAGTTTTGAGTTCAATTCTGGGCACCAAATTTTGGGAAAGATGTGAAGGCTTTAGAGAGGGTGCAGAAAGGTTTACGAGGATGGTTGCAGGGATGAGGAAGCTCAGTTATGTGGATGGCTTTGAGAAGCTGGGGATTTTCCTCTCTAGAGAAGAGAAGCTTAAGAGGAGATTTAATAGAGGTGTTCAAAATCATGAGGTGCCTAGACAGTGTAGATAGGGGGAACCTGTTCCCATTAGCAAATGGGTTGAGAACCAGAGGGTATTGATTTAAGGTGATTGGCAATATATCCAATGAGGACATAAGGGAAATCTTATTAATGCCACGAGTGGTTAGGATTTGTGCCATGACCCCGATCCTATTTCCAAATTACTTATGGACATTTTGAACTTTTAAATAAGACATTTGGTTTTTTTTTAAAGGCATACAAGCAAAAGCTGGCTGAGACTGTAAGGTAACCACTTGCTGGAAAATTCCTACTTTCAGAGAGAACTGAATGTCACACCTAAAAGGCATGATATGGCCTACTTCAGACAGAGGCATTTCAAATGAAAATATACAACAAAAACTGAACTGTAACCTCCTGGAGATAATAGATAATGGAAAATGATTACCATCTGAGATGTAACAACCTCCTTGAGTTATATCCCAGACTATGAACATGAACTGAGAATCTGAGAAAACAGATCTGGGTGAAAGACATGTTTGTTTTTTTCCTTCCAGGAATACATAAAGAAAGGGGTTTAAAAAGCCAACTGCAACCTTAGTTCTGTGTGATAGTCTGGTGTTCTGTTCTGGTGTGTGTGCGCTGTGAAGGTCACAGCTGAAGAATAACTGCCCTGCGCTTGCAGATAAAAAAATTATTTCTCTCTGATTGTTGGAAGCAAAGCACATGTCAGCAAAGCCACAGTCGAAAGGAAACAGGACAACACCTTTCAGCTAACCTGCAGAACCAAGAATCTCCAAATCCACTGCTCAACTGCCAAAGTCAGCCAGAATCACCCCAACTTAACAGCTGCAAGGTTTCACCATCTACTCCTCACAGGCAAGCCAAAGGACTGATTTGTATATCTTTTTAACTTTTATTTTTGGACTCAACTTCTCATTCCTAATCTGTGTAAGAGTGTTGCATTTTTATTTTTTTTTGCATTCAGTGACTAATAAACTCAATCTTTCTTTGACTCAAGACAGCCTGGTTAAATTGGCTCCTTTTTAAAAGCATGAACACATTTGGACTGGGAAATGTCATCCACGAGGGAAGAGGTCCTTTTAAAATTAACCTTGTTGCGACCAACCGAGTGGATTGAATAAAGAAGGGGAGCCAGTTCATCCCTCCTCAGCCAGGAGCATAACAATTTGGGGTACCTCATCCGGGATCATAACAAGTTGGGGGAACTTCGCCCAAGGACCGGTCGTAACATTTGGAATGTCCTACTTGAGAGCATGGTGGTGGTAGATTCAATCATGGCTTTCAAAAGGGAATTGGCTAAGCATGTGAAGAGAAAACAATTGCAGGTGGGGTGTGGGACCAGCTGAGTTGTTCTTGCAAAGAGCTGGCAGGAACTTGATAGGCTGAGTAGCCTCTCTTTCTCCCTCCCTCCCTCTCTCTCGCTCCCTCTCTGTGCCTCTGTGCTGTTATCATTCTATAATCCTATTGTGGAAGTTGTGACTCTATATTTTCCAAATCTAGCAATCTCAAGCAGAAGATAGAAGGGATATCTGAAAAATACTCTTATTTTCAATAATATAGCATTTTATTGAGATTAAAAAAATGCTTGATATGGAATCTTTGAAATAGAATATATGCAACAAAAATAAATACTTTAGATTGCCATTTTAAATATAATAAACCTTCTTATTATTACTCATCACTGATACCTAATGGTTCAGCCAAATCTCCCATTTTAATTGTGGGTTCTGTTAAAACAACTAAATGCTTTTGTAGACTACATTGCATGCTAGACCTCTTTTGCAATTTATACTGTTCTCAAGCCATCTTGTCCAAACTATCTGCCTCAGAGTGGCAGTCTACAGCTTACAATTGTTTCTTCTGAATCAACAGTCTGGGAAGTGACTATACATCACTGCATGACAAATTTTAAGGAAATAATTAATGATTTTGACCTAATAGCCAGTACAAAGATGTGGTTGCAGAGTAAACAAGGTCGAGAACTAAATTTTCCAGGATACATGTCTTTTCAAAGGCAAATTGGAAAAGATGGGTGGGGTCTTTAGCCCTGATAAAAAAGGATGGGTTAAGGACAGTAAAAAGAGGGGATTTTAGTTCAGAAAATCAAGATGTATAATCTATTTCAGCGGAGCTAAGAAACAACAAGGAGCAGAAAACACAGTTGGGAGTAGTTTATAGGTCCCCTGACAGCTGTTGCAGTGCGGAGCAGAGTTTAAATCAGGAAATTAGAGGTGCATGTCATAATGATAATGCAGTAATCATGGGGGACTTTAATCTTCATATAGATTGGCCAAACCAAATTTGCAGTAATCAAGTGGAGGACAAATTCATGGAATGCATTCAAGATAATTTCCTAGATCGGTATGTTGTAGTATCAACCATGGAACAGGCTACTTTAGGTCTTGTATGGTACATTGACAAAGGGTTAACTAATAAGCCTGTAGAAAAGGAACCTCTAAGGAAGAGTGATCATAATATGATGAATTTCTATGTTGAGTTTGAGATGATTTATTAAAGTCTGAAACTAGCATCTTAAATGTGAACAAAGCAAAATATATAGGTATGAGGGTGGGTAGGCTAGGGTAGATTGTGAAAGTAGATTAAAGATATCATGGTGGATAAGAAATGGAGCATATTTAAAGAATTAATTCATAATTTGCAACAAATATATATTCTCTTAAGGAATAAAAACCCTGTGACAAACAAGAGAAGCTAAAAATAGTATAAGGTAGAAAGGGAAAGGCTTATAATTTTGCCAAAAAGAAGAGTAAGCCTGAAGATTGGGAGGATTTGAGAATTCAGCGCAAATGATAACTTGATAAAGGAAGAGTAAAGATAATATGAAAGTAAGCTAGCAAAAGACATAGAAACAGATTGTAAAAGCATTTACAATATGTAAAATGAAGAGATTACTGAAAGGAGGTTCCTTAGAGGCAGAGACAGGAGAAATTATAATGGGGAGAAATTAAATGGCAGAGACATTGGCCAGGATTTTCTGGCCCCATTCTGGCCGAACGATCCCGCCCATTAAATGAGTACTTCGTCTCTGTCTTTCACAATAGAAAAAAACATTCTGGAAGTAGTAGAGAACCGAGAGCCTAGTGAGAATGAAGAATTTAGAGAAATTAATATTACTAAAGAAGTAGTACTAGAGAAGTTAATGGTCCTAAAAGCCAACTAATCCCCAGGACCTGATGTCCTCCATCCTAGGGTTTTAAAAGCAGTATCTACAGAGATACTACATGCGTCCATTTTGATTTTCCAGAATTCACTAGGTTGTGGAACAGTCATCATGGATTGGAAGGTAGCAAACATAGCCCCGTTAATTGAGAAAGCGGGAAGAGAAAATAACAGGGAACTGTAGGCCAGTTAGCCTGACACCAGTAGTAGGGAAATGTTAGAATTTATTATGGAGGCATGGTAACAGGGATCTCAGAAAATCATAATATTATTAAGTATAGTCAATACAGATTTATGAATGGGAAATCTTTGGGTTTGACAGACACAAGATTTTTTTTGAAATTGTAAGTAGCAGGAGAGATAAATGGGAACTAGTGAATATAGTATATTTGGATTTCCAAAAAGCATTCAATAAGGTGCCACAGAAGAGGTTATTACACTAAATTAGGGCCAATATATTAGCATGAATTGAGAATTGGCTAACGGACAGAAAACAAAAAGTAGGAATAAACAGGTAATTTTCCAATTTATCGGCTGTAACTAGTGGGGTACTGCAAGATCAGTGCTTGGGTTTCAGCTATTCATAATCTTCATCAATGACTTAGATGAGAAGACCAAGTGTAAAGTATCCAAATCTACTGATAATGCAAAGTTAAGTTGGAAAGTAAGCTGTGAGGAGGACACAAAGAGGCTGCAAAAGGATTTAGACAAGTTCAGTGAGTAAGCAAGAATATAGCAGATGAAATATAATGTAAGGAAGCGTGATGATATATACTTTAGAAGGAAAAATAGAAAAGCAGGTAATTTTTAAATTGTGAGAAACTGAGAAGTTGGTATTCAGAGGGATCGAGGTATCCTAGAAAGTTAGCATATAAGTACAGCAATTAGGAAAACAAATAGTATTTACATTTTATTACAAAGGGATTGGAGTATAAGTGTAAAGAGGTATTATTATAATTATATAGAGCCTTGGTGGGACCGTGTCTGGAGTGCTCTGTACAGTTTTGGTTTCCTTACCTAAGGAATGATGAAGATTGCCTTGAAGAGAGTGCAATGAAGGTTCACCAGACTGATTTCTAGGATGAGGGAATTATCTTGTGAGACAAGATAGAGGATAATGGGCCCTTTTCCCTAGAACTTAAATAGATGAAAGGCAATCACAATGAAACATAAAATTCTTAAGGGATTTGAGATGGTGAATCCTAGAGGGATATCTACCCTAGCTGTGGAGTTAAGAGCAAAAGGTCATACTCAAGAATAAAGATT
Source organism: Cetorhinus maximus (assembly GCF_964194155.1). Classification (NCBI taxonomy): domain Eukaryota; kingdom Metazoa; phylum Chordata; class Chondrichthyes; order Lamniformes; family Cetorhinidae; genus Cetorhinus; species Cetorhinus maximus. The sequence continues at coordinate 81,440,062 of NC_135892.1, forward strand.
CAGTTATTTAGAACAGAGATGAGGAGAAATTTCTTCACTCAAAGGGTTGTGTACCTCTGAAATTCTCTACACAGAGAGCAGTGGTTTCTGTCTTAATGAATACATTCAAGACAGAGATCGATAGATTTTTAGATACTCAGGGGATCATGGAATATGTGGACAGTGTGGGATGGTGAGTTGAGGTAAAGACCAGCCATGATCTTATTAAATGGCAGAGCAGGAACGATGGGTTGAATGGCCTGCTTGTGTCCCTATTTCATGTGTTCTTATGTTATTATAATTGCGGTAATGCGGACATAGCGCACTATACACTGGAAAGAGAATCTGTACTTAGTGCGCTTTACAAACAACTGTTAATAATTAAACATGGAGTTAAACAAATTTATTGTAAAAGTTGACATGCAAGTGATACCTAAATGGAGTTTGGTATTGCCTGATCACTATCCAAGTGATTTATGTGGCAGTGTACCTGACATTTTAGCATTCAATTCCAATTGCTTTCAAATGGTGTTGCACATGCACCAGATTTTATGGTAAAAATTCCATTAAGCATATTTAAGTAACTCAGATGACAGTCTTGAGCACCTCTTAAAAAACATAGATATCGGAATTTTATTTTGGGATTTTTTTATGCTTATCAAGGCAGAGGATGTAGATGCCAGGGAATAGAATGCTTTTAAACTTTGGCACTGACAGCCAACTTTGAGCACTCTCATGTGCTATGTAAAGTTCATTTTGCTACAGTCCAATAATATACTTAACACAGATCCTCAAAAGTACACAGCTGTCATGTCAGTAAGAATGTTTCATTACTCATCATTAATCTTAAATTGCCTGCTTTGGATTCATTTAGATTTTAAATTCAGCACCATTTATTCCTATATTTTATATCACTAGATCAACTAGCAAGCTAGTTAGTTTTTTTTTCAAAGCACTGCAAAGAATAAGATACAACAAGACAAGAAGAAAGCCCACCCTCATCTTCTCAGAGCAACTAGAGATGGGCAATAAAAGCTGGTTTTCCCAGCAATGCCCAAATACTCAGAATGTATTTTTAAAATTACTGAGTGATTCTGGTTGACCATTTTTGTTTTGTTAGACAGATTTGAAAGGTACAAATGTTTCAGAAATACAATCATGCACCTGCCATCTGATTGTTACATAGGGACATAGACAGTGGGAGCAGGAGTAGGTCATTCAGCCCTTTGGATCTGCTCCGCCATTCAATATGATCATAGTTGATCCTCTATCTCAACGCCATTCTCTCACTGTCTCTCCATACCCCTTGATGCCTTTAGAGTCTAGAAATCTATCTATTTCCTTCTTAAATATATTCAGTGACTTGGCCTCCACAGCCTTCTGTGGTGGAGACTCCACAGGCTCACCACCCTCTGAGTGAAGAAGCTTCTCCTCAGATCAGTCCTAAATGGTCTACCCCATACCCTGAGACTGTGACCTCTTGTTCCAGACCCCCTAGCCAGAGGAAACATCATCCCTGCATCCAGTCTGTCCATCCCTGTCAGAATTTTAAATGTTAAAATGAGATCCCCTCTCATTCTTCTAAACTCTAGTGAAACAGGCCTAGTCGACCCAATCTCTCCTTATTCAACAATCTTGCCATCCCAGGAATCAATCTGGTGAACCTTCGCTGCACTCCATCTAGGTAAGGAGACCAAAACTGCATGCAATACTTCAGGTCTTGTCTGACCAAGTAAGACATTGTCCTATTGCATTGAAGGCCAACATACCATTTGCTTTCTTAGTTGCATGCTGTACCTGAAGCTTGTGAACCAGATAGGTTTTTATAACAATTGACAATGGTTTCATGGCCATCATTAGACTTTTAATTCCAGATTGAATTCAAATGCCACCATGGCAGGATTTGAACCCAGGTCCTCAGAGCATTACCTTGGGTTGCTGGATTGCTAGTCCAGAGACTATACCACTATGCCATCACCTCCCCCCAATAAATACTACTCTACCATTCTATCTTTCCTACCGAAGTGGATAACTTCACATTTATTCACGTTATATTGCATCTGCTATGTATTTCCCCACTCACTCAACTTGTTTAAATAGCTTTGAAGCCTCTTAACATCCTCCTCACCACTCACATTCCCACCGAGTTTTGTGTCATCAGCAAACTTGAATATATTATATTTGGTTCCCTCATTCAAATCATTGATATATATTGTGAATAGCTGGGGCCCAAGCACTGATCCCTGCGGTACCCCACTCGTCACTGCCTGCAACTCCGAAAAAGACCCCATTTATTCTTACTCTCTGTTTCCTGTCTGCTAACCAATTCTCAATCCATGCCTATATATTACCCCCAATCTCATGTGCTTTAATTTTTCACACTAACTTCTTATGTGGGACTTCATCAAGAGCTTTCTGAAAGTTACGTCCTCAAAGAACTCCAGCAGGTTTGTGAAACATGATTTTCTTTTCATCAATCCATGCTGATAACCAGCCTGTAATTCACTGTTTTCTCCCTCCCTCCTTTTCTAAATAGTGGGGTTACATTTGGCACCCTCCAATCTGCTGGGACTGTTCCAGAGTCTACAGAATTTTGGAATATGACAACCAACACATCCATCATTTCCATAGCAACCTCCTTTAGTACACTGGGATGTAGATTATCAGGCCCTGGGGATTTATCGGCTTCCAGTCCCATTAATTTCTCCAGCACTATTTTTTTAGTAATACTAATTTCCTTCAATTCCTCCTCCTCACTAGACCCTTGGTTCCCTAACATTTCTGGAAAGTTATTTGTGACTTCCTCTGTGTTTTGCAATGTTCTGCGTTGCTTCTCTCTCTATATGGTTGGCAACCAGTGAACGCCATATTATTATTGGTTACAGAACCTATTCCCTGAGGTTACTGTATTTATTATAGCATCCAGTCATGTTCTTCTTTGCCTGCCTCTTGAATATTACCATCAACTTTCCCAGACAATAACAACATTCTGTTTCTTATGAATAATATGCCCACATGGTATGTTTTGTCTTGTCTTACAATCAACCTCATCGCTTCCTCTTTTTAGTCCTTATAGCCCACTAGTTCATGGGCCCCTCAGTCATAATTCTTCCCGTTCAGCCAATTTCCAACATATATCTGAAGCATTGTGATTCAAATGTACCCAATTATCATCTTACTTCAGCATTGACAGCCCAGTTTTCACATCTGTACACTATTGTTTACTGCATATATCACTTAAGATTTCTACACCTTGTCACCAGTTTTATTTTATAGTTGCACAGAAATTCATGCATTCTTTTAAATGTCCCTTCTGCAATTCTTACCCTCCATTTAGCTTCATTTATGCTTCAGCCGTCTGACGTTATTGGACCACGAAAATAAACAGTTTTATCCACTTGTTCCATTTTTCATATTGACCTAAAGAAGTTTACTGAACAGCAGGAAGCTATTCAGTTCATTGTATCCACTCAAGCACAGTTCCACAGTGTTGAACAATGGAGGACAAGCAATAGTAGAGATAATATGATCAATCAGGTTAAATTATATTCCCCGCATTATTTCCATTGTTGCCCATGTCAATCTTTTCCCTCTGTCCCACTTATTCTCTTTTCCCTCTCTCCCCTTTCTTCCCTAATTGTATTTAACTGTTCTCTGTATGTTATTATTTCGAAATAGATTCCACATTTCACTCTTAACAGTGGATTGTATCAAATGATCAATGTATTTGTTTTGTAATCATGAAGGAGGCTATAAACAGTCTCACCAGCCTGAAAGTTATATTTCTGGAAGGGAAACAGTTGGAAATTTAAAATTAGTCGCGGATAGTCTGAGGGGAAAAAAACAATATATTAGGCACAAAGATAAAAGCAAAAAACTGCGGATGCTGGAAATCCAAAACAAAAACAAAAATACCTGGAAAAACTCAGCAGGTCTGGCAGCATCTGCGGACAGGAACACAGTTAACGTTTCAAGTCCGAATGACCCTTCAACAGAACTAAGTAAAAATAGAAGTGAGGTGAAATATAAGCTGGTTTAAGGTGGGGAGGGAGTGGGGGGGGGTGGGACAAGTAGAGCTGGATAGAGGGCCAGTGATAGGTGGAGATAACCAAATGATGTCACAGACAAAAGGACAAAGAGGTGTTGAAGGTGGTGATATTATCTAAGGAATGTGCTAATTAAGGGTAGAAAGCAGGACAAGCAAGGTACAGATAGCCCTAGTGGGGGTGGGGTGGGGTGAAGGAATCAAAATAGGCTAAAAGGTAGAGATAAAACAATGGATGGAAATACATTTAAAAATAATGGAAATAGGTGGGAAAAGAAAAATCCATATAAATTATTGGAAAAAAAAAGGGGGGATCGGAAAGGGGAAGTCTGGCACACTGACCTCTACCTCGCAGAGGCTGAGCATCAACTCGCAGACACTTCCACCTACCTCCCCCTGGACCATGACCCCACCACTGAACATCAAGCCATTGTTTTCAGGACTGTTACTGACCTCATCTCCTCTGGAGATCTTCCTTCCACAGCTTCCAACCTCAGCCTTCCAACCTCTGACAGCCCGCTTCTACCTCCTACCCAAAATCCACAAACAGGACTGTCCTGGCAGACCGATCAAGTTAGCCTGTTCCTGCCCCACGGAACTCATTTCTTGCTATCTTGACTCCATTCTATCTCCCCTTGTCCAGTCTCTTCCCACCTACCTCCGTGATTCCTCTGACACCCGACATCATATCAACAATTTCCAGTTCCCTGGCCCCAACCACCTCCTCTTCACCATGGACGTCCAATCCCTCTACACCTCCATCCCCCACTGGGATGGTCTGAGGGCTCTCCGCTTCTTCCTCGAACAAAGACCCAAACAATCCCCATCTGCCAATGCTCTCCTCCGTCTGGCTGAACTTGTTCTCACACTGAACAATTTCTCCATAAACTCCTCTCACTTCCTCCAAATAAAAGGTGTGGCTATGGGTACCCGCATGGGCCCCTGCTATGCCTGTCTCTTTATGGGGTATGTGGAACATTCCTTGTTCCAGTCCTACTCCGGCCCCCTCCCACAACTTTTTCTCCGGTACATCGATGATTACTTCGATGCTGCTTCATGCTCTCGTCTGGACCTGGAAAAATTTATTAATTTTGCTTCCCATCTCCACCCCTCCATCATTTTCACATGGTCCATCTCTGACACTTCCCTTCCCTTCCTTGACCTCTCTGTCTCAATTTCTGGTGATAGACTGTCCACCAATATCCATTACATGCCTACCAACTCCCACAGCTACCTCGACTACAGCTCCTCGTACCCCGCTTCCTGTAAGGACTCCATCCCATTCTCTCAGTTTCTTCACCTCCGTCGCATCTGTTCTGATGATGCCACTTTGAAAAACAGTTCCTCTGACATGTCTTCCTTCTTCCTTAACCGAGGTTTTCCACCCACGGTGGTCGACAGGGCCCTCAACTGTGTCCGGCCCATCTCCCGTGCATCCGCCCTCACGCCTTCCTCTCCCTCCCAGAAACATGATAGGGTCCCCCTTGTCCTCACTTATCACCCCACCAGCCTCCGCATTCAAAGGATCATCCTCCGACATTTCTGCCAACTCCAGCATGATGCCACCACCAAACACATCTTCCCTTCACCCCCCCAGCGGCATTCTGCAGGGATCGTTCCCTCCGGGACACCCTGGTCCACTCCTCCATCACCCCCTACACCTCAACCCCCTCCCACGGCACCTTCCTATGCAACCGCAGAAGGTGCAACACCTGCCCCTTTACTTCCCCTCTCCTCACCATCCAAGGGCCTTTCAAGTGAAGCAGCCTTTCACTTGCACTTCCCTCAATTTAGTCTACTGCATTCGTTGCTCCCAATGCGGTTTCCTCCACATTGGAGAGACCAAACGCAGACTGAGTGACTGCTTTGCAGAACACCTTTGGTCTCTCCGCAAGCATTACCCAGACCTCCCTGTTGCTTGCCATTTCAACACTCCACCCTGATCTCATGCCCACATGTCTGTCCTTGGCTTGCTGCATTGTTCCAGTGAAGCTCAACGCAAACTGGAGGAACAGCACCTCATCTTCCAACTAGGCACTTTACAGCCTTCCGGACTCAATATTGAGTTCAACAATTTTAGATCATGAACTCTCTCCTCCAACCCCACCCCCTTTCCGATCCCCCTCCCCTTTTTTTTCCAATAATTTATATAGATTTTTCTTTTCCCACCTATTTCCATTATTTTTAAATGTATTTCCATCCATTGTTTTATCTCTACCTTTTAGCCTTTTTCGATTCCTTCACCCTACCCCCACTAGGGCTATCTGTACCTTGCTTGTCCTGCTTTCTACTGTTAATTAGCACATTCCTTAGATAATGTCACCACCTTCAACACCTCTTTGACCTTTTGTCTGTGACATCTTTTGGTTATCTCCACCTATCACTGGCCCTCTATCCAGCTCTACTTGTCCCACCCTCCCTTAACCCAGTTTATATTTCACCTCTCTTATATTTTTACTTAGTTCTGTTGAAGGGTCATTCGGACTCGAAACGTTAACTGTGTTCCTCTCCGCAGATGCTGCCAGACCTGCTGAGTTTTTCCAGGTATTTTTGTTTTTGTTTTATAGATTAGGCACAGATAGTCATGATACAAGAATGCTTGAAGAAATGGTTATCAAAACCAATCACTTCATTGCCACTATCTTTAGTGACACATTACAAATAGGACTGTGCCTAATTGATTAGTAGTTAATATAATACTAATCTTTAAGAAAGAGATCTGGGATGAGCCAGAGAATACAAGCCGGTGAGCCTAAAGGTAACATGAAAGAAAGGATTAGAAACACTGAGGTAGGTATGGTAAGAGGAAGTCACATGGATTTATGAGTCAGGGGTCTCACCTAACAAGTTTACTGGAGTTCTTAAGGAAAATATGTACCTTGTTGACAACAGAAATTCTGTAGATCTGATAAATTTTATGTTTCAGCAAGTTTTTTGATTCCATACTACACGGGTGATTAATCTAAATGTGGTAAGGCATGAAATACGATGCAGCCTTCTGAGGTGGACCAAAAATTGGTTAAACCAGAAAACACAAGAGGATGGTTGTGAATGGAGCTGTCAATATATCAAGTGATGACTAGTAGGTGCCACAGTGATCAATACTGGGACCATTGCTATTTACACGGTATAGAGATTAGTCAATGCTTCAAATGAAACAAATCTGTCAAAATTTGCAGATTAAACCAAATAGAGAAATGGCAAATTGAATACAAATGGATGTAGGTAGGTTGGGATGATTGGGACAGTGAGAAGAAAATGAGAATTTGGACAAGGGCAATGTAATTTGACGAGAGAAGGGAAATAACAAAGAGAATTTAAATGAAACAGCCTAGAAGTTCTAGCCTTTGGCCCATGGAATACAGGCAATGCTGTAGTAGCGTGAGATTGGAATTTGAGGTAGCACCCAGACCTGCCAAGTTTCTAACCCACTTCTAACTGTCCCTGAAAACTCAGGGTGGGGGCTTGTCAGGCTCCTTTACTGCCTACCCAGCTTATATCCTGTCACCATTTGGGGTCATATCTAGGGGTATTCTCCCATCAACTCAGCTCATTGCATTATTTTTCCACCTAGCAGTTCTTTCTCCTGTTGTGAGCATAAAATAGGCTCAAACATGTGATTGAGCAAAAATAATTGATCCCTCTGGAACTGATTACTCTGTCCTTTCACTCCTTGCAGGACATAATAGAATTTTTGAACATTTCCTTTTTGGTCCAATCAAGGCTTAAGACTCTCCCAGTTCCTTGGAATGGCTGAGATTCAATTGCATAATGAGATAGGTGCTTCTGTTATACTTCTTCAAGCATTGATAGTCTACCCCAATTATTCTAATGACCATGTTTATTCAATTTAGACAAGGTTTTTGTGAGTTCAAAGTGGCAGGAAGATGTTCTCTCCAGCCCCACTCTGCAATCTGGGCTTACAGCAGCTCTACATTATTGGCTGTAAGCCACAGAATGCAACACCAGAAAGGAATCTCGAGAGAACTTGATGGATCACTCACTGATCCTAACAGTTCGTGACAACAATAATAGAAACTAATTCGATCCTGGATTGTAGAGTGATAGAGTACAATCCCAGGGGGTGACAATGGATGGATTTTTTTAATGTTGCTGTCTGAGTGGCAACCTGATGAAGCAGACCATCATACAACACACCCTTTTTGCTCATTGAAATCGGTTCTGAATTTGCTTCATATTTCCAGTATCTGCAGTTGCATTTGTTTTTTGTCCAGCTTGACTGACATATTTAGTTAAGTTACATTAACCCTATGGGGCTTCAGCAGTTATATTTGTGTAGAAATATTACCATTTTGAATGCTATGAAAGTCTGACCACTTGGAGACATTTACGAGAATTACAATTTTAATACCCTTTGCTGTTGTCTATTTTCAGATGAACTGGGACTGTAGTTTGAGAATATGCTCCTGATCCTTCTAGCCCCAGAAAAATCTTTAAAAACAAAATGGAAAAGCATCTTCTGAGAGAGGCCTCCAGTGGTTGATATAAGGACCATCAGTTAGGCCACTCAACATCTGGAGGAAGTGAAGCTGATGTATCCATTTTTCCTTGAAAATTGCAATTGGGATGTACACGGGTGTCCGGGAAAGTCTGCATCTTTTAAAAGCTTCCCACCTGTTTGGTTGGGTGTGCTTGATGCTCATTTAAAGACCACCCTGAAAGTTGATTCAAATGAGTGAGTGGATGCAGTAGGATGTCAACAGATTTTCAATTGTCAGTGTCCTGATTTTCAGGCTACAAATGGGCGGTCAGCAGTTGGAAAGCTCCATTGTTGTGTGGTGCACATTACAACTGGGAAACCAGCAAATATCTGTTGCCATTCTTCCCTTTATTCCAAAGATTTGAAAAACAAACTTGTCACATTTTAGAGCTTTGCCACAGTTATAGTTCTTGCCTGATTCCACATTTCCTTTGCGCTGCTAAAATCAATTTTTGCTGGAGCTGTTTTGTGAAGTACTATTGATTTCAACAACAAAAATAATTGGATTGTTGGCCCAGCTTTCACTATAAATGTACTATTCACTCTTATTAATTATTCAACCCTTTATAATACTTGTTTGTTAATGCAGGGTCTATTAAAGGAGTACATGGACGGTTGCTCTGTTTGGCACTCCAGGACGCTCTCCCCAGCAGGACGAAGTGGTCATGTTCAATGTTGCATGCAAACCTGTGTACAGACATGTATGAAGGTGGTATATAAACTAAAACCATGCAGCAATTCCATTTTCCAGGCTCATGGCCTACCTGTAAAAATCACAAATTGTTGCCAGGAAACCTGTTGCACATTTACTGCTGGCTCATGCCAAGAGCATTGTAACATTTTATTGCTGACCATAAATAATCAAAACACACACATTAAAATTATAACTTTCAATTGAAAGCCTTGAAGCACTAATTCCAAAAGGATTCAGACATGAACACTGTAACACAACCTAGCTGTGTGCTTTAACTTTGAAAATTGCATTTGAGGATTTGCAACAGGCATAGGACCAGATCTGGATATCCATGCCTTTGTTACCTCTAGACTTGACGATTCCAATGCAGTCCCGGGCAGCCACCCATCTCCCATTCTCCATAGGGGAGAATCTTTACTATGGCGGGCGGGCTGAGCGGGAGCAGACGTGGGCGGGTGCGGGCAGGCACAAAGCCGATCACCGCCCGCGATTGGCTGCGCGCTGCCATTTTATGCGGGCAGGCCAATTAAGGCCCGCCCAGTGTAATGCGTGGCCGGTAGCGCTCAGCACTACCTGGGCGGGCGGGGGGAAGAGGGAGAGTCTGGACCTGCACTCTTTCATACATGCGCACCAAAGAGTGCCGCAAGATTCCTAAGGCACAGAGCTGCCTCGGGGAGATTAAGTTGATAATAAAACTTTTTTATAAATAATGTAAAAAATTATTTAAACATGTCCCCTCATGTGACAGTGTCACATGAGCTGGGACATGTTTGTGAATTGTGCAAAATTTATTTAATTATTTTATAAAAGTTTCAGGAAGCCTCATCCCGCCCGTGGATGAGGTTCCCTGAAAAACGCGAAGGCCGCTTGGGCTCTTCGTCTGCCTGTCAACATTAAGGTTGGATGGGCAGCGTTGTTAACAACTTTAATTACTTTTTTAATGGCCTTAATAGGCTGTTGACAGTTCGGTGGGTGCACAGCCACCTCCGGCATGCAGCCGCTGAACAAAATATCGACATGATGATGTACGCCCGATGTCATCGCATGTCACTTTACGCATCGGCGTGTCGAGCCTGTCCCCGCTCGCCGACAGCAATATTCTGCCCATAAGCTTCAAGTTATCCAAAACCCTACTGTCCATATCTTAACTCGTATCAAGTCCTGTTCACCCATCAGCCCTGTGTTCTTTGATCAACATTAGCTGCTGGTTAAGCAATACCTCTATTTTAAAATTCTAATCCTTGTCTTCAAACCCCTCCATAGTCTCGTCCCACCCTATTTCCATAACCTCCTCCAGCCCCATAACCCTCCAGGTAGCCATGCCTTCAGTTGCATGGACCCTAAGCTCTGGAATTCCCCCTAAATCTCTCTGCTTCTCTACCTCTCTTTCCTCAATTAAGATGTTTCTTAAAACCACCTCTTTGGCCAAGCTTTTGGTCATCTCTCCTGATATTATATGACTCATAGTCAATCAAGTTAATTGATCAAGGTTTTGTGAAGGACCTTGGGATGTTTTACCACGTTAAAAACACTGTATAAATGCAAGTTGTTATTATTATGCTATATGGTCCATTCACGGCACCCATGATGAGCTACTGCTTGCCATTTGTTTTTCACTGTACATGTACTCCTTCAGCTTATATGTCCCAGCTACACCTCTGCTTGTTTGACAAAATGACATTTAATATAAAGGAACAGACTCAACCTGGAGGTGGGCACAAGCCCTTTGATGGCTTGGGTAGGGAAATAGGGCGGAATTATCCCAGATTTGCACAAAGTGCGGTTGCGGGCCTGTAAAAGGACATTTGACCCGCCAGCCGCAATGGCGGGTTTGTCCCATTCCCGCCTCTTTAATTATGCAGCCACAGGAAACACGCAGTCTCGCTGGCAGGCAGCCTCCAATTTGCCCACTATGCCATTACCTCGCCGCTTCCTCACGCAGGGCACCATATTTAAACCGTAGCCACACACATGCTTCTCAATGCTTGAAACCCAGAACTTCTCCAGTGAAAATATGGCCTCAAAAGCCAAGAAGAGTGTAGCCCCCAATTAGGTGACGCGCCCCTGGGATGCCTTCTGGACACCGTGGAGGCCCGCCTCGATGTCCTCTACCCCAGTTCTGACTGCAGGAGGCTCATTAGTCTCACCACTCTGTCTTGGGAGGTGCTGGCAGAGGTGGTCAGTGCCAATGCTGCACACAAGAGGTCAGCCATCCAGTGCAGAAAACGGATGAATGATCTCATCCGTGCCACCAGGGTAAGGCAACCATCATGTCACTCTAAACTTACACGCTTACAAGGCCATCACACATTCACTGGCATCTCATTCACTGCCAGCTCAAGGGACAACACCACTCACTCTCTTACACACACACTCTCGCATCTCCATCTGGCCTCATATCCTCTGGAGGCTGCCTCCTCAGCCCTCACCATCTTGAGATCACTTGCACAGCTCAACATGTGCTCCCACACATGCTCTGGGATACCTCCCTTCCCCAGTACAGCCCTCACCCTGCAGCCTCTTCTCTTGCCTGAGTCCACTTCTCCCCCTTCCCCAAGCAAGCCCTAGCCCTTCAGCCATTGAAAAGCCTTCCCTACCTTTTGGCTGGTCTGGTAGGTGGAGGCCTGCCCATGAACCCCCCTAAAAATGATGTGGTGCTGTCGTTAAACCAATTTTTCACCCTCTCGCAATATTGTCCACTCACGCCGCCAAACATGCCTGACGCCAATGGGCACGGAAAATTCCACCCATAGACTATTAAAGCATTGAGAGATGTACGAAATGGTAAAACCATAATTTCCCTAAGCTTTAGGCAAATACCATCTAATTCTTATGTCTTGACTCACTCACATACAATCATATATAATTACCACAAAAACAGCATGAATGGGGTTGAAGTTCCTTGGTTGTTGCATTGGATTTCCAATCCAACTCCATGCCAAATTCACACAGCCTGGAGCTGTATACTAATTAAAAACAATACACTGTGGATGCTCGAAATCTGAAATAAGAACAGAAAATGCTGGAAATACTCAGCAGGTCTGGTAGCATCTGTGGAGAGAGAAACAGAATAGCTCAGAAGAAAGGTCCTTGACCTGAAACATTAATTCTGTTTTTTTCTCCACAGATGCTACCAGACCTGCTGAGTGTTTCTAGCATTTCCTGTTTTTATTTCTGGAGCTGTTTATCACGTGTTCTGATTTGAATTGCAATTCCCATTTGGCCTTGTAAAGAGTGGAGCCTCTGCTTGTCCTTTGCAGAGCCACGAAATGAGATTTCTTACATATCTGCCCCGTAATGGATTAACGTAAGACAGAAGGCCAGTATACCTAGAAAAATGAGGAGTCTCAGCCTCCAGAAGGGCAGGAGTGGGGGTGCGCTCAGAATAGAGAAAGCAATTTAAAGAGGTGAATGGAGCATGATGAATGCTTGAACCTGAGAGTTTAGCAGAATTATACATTTTAACTTATAATTCATGATAGTTTAGCAGTATAAACAATAACACATTTTAAAATATTTTCTGCCCTTGTTTTAAGATTACACTGGAACAACAACACCATGATCAGCTAATAGATGATCGGCCATGATCTAATTGAATGGCAAAGCAGCTTCGACAAGCCGCATGGCCTACTCCTCCTCCTTTGTTCCTATTTCCCCAGAGATGTCCAGGCAATGTATTTCTAGGCTGCTGCCTGAGTAGCTTTGTAATCTGTTACTAGGAGGAATGTGAATGGCCTGGACCATAGGACCTATCAGTCTTCCTCTCATCCGCAGGGAAATACCTAACCATCAATATCATTCTCCACTGACAAAATGGCTTATATAAGGGAAAGATCTATAGCAAGAGCTGAGTGTGAATCTGTGGCCATGATATTTATCTCCATAGCGCTCACTTCTCAGGTGCTACAGAGAGGAACAGTAGGCAGGGACCCATTATGTTGGAACTCTGTGACTTTTACACTGTCTTAGGATTTATGGTGCACCCTGAGAGAGTTGAACCTGGGCCAATACTCATATTAGGTGCAGGCTCTGGCAGCCACTGAATTGAGGAGGATAGGGCATAAGTTTCCCTCATGAAGCAACCAAAGGCACCCATTTTGAGGGGCAACCATTGAAGCTGGCATTAGGCTTTTTTGGTCGGGCTTTTACAGATCAGATTGTTTGAGGGGACAAGGTAGGACTAGGGAGGCTGAAAAAATATAGAGTATTCCATTACTCTCCCAGCATCCACATGAGTCTTTGGACATGGAGGCTTTCTGGTTACTATTCTCCATCTGAAAGTGTGCAGTGCAACCTGTTCTTTTGCCCCTTTTTTCCACCAGAAGACCTGCTGGAGGGCAGGGGGTCAGGGAAGGGGAGGCAGCCTGAGCCAAGGTGTAACTGGACTATGCTGATGACTTGATTCTGAGGTCTGAACAGACAGAGTGCACTTTTGCTGTAATATGTTGGTCCAGTACCCAGACAAAGTGTTGGGAGGAAATATGAGGCCCATATCTCACTACTGTACTGCCCATTGTTATCATTTATCTTTCCCTCTCTCTTTTTCCCAGTTAATCTCTTTCTCTCGGTGGAAGTTAGCAACCAGTGAATTTCAAACTTTTGAGTTCCTGCATAAGTGGATTGTATCATTCCCTGATGACCAAACTATCACATCAATGAATGACATTCTTGTTTAGCTGTCTTTTGATCTATTACTTACAGTTTTCATTTTGACGAGAGTAATGTGCCCACAGTGTGCTTTACCTACTGATTACAAGAACTGATTTTCGATTTAGTTACATTTAGTGAGCAGAAGAAATCTTCCACAGTCTGTCATTTCTGTTTCTAAATGCCTCTTTTGCAATTCCCATCCTCCATTTAACATCTTTGTTGCTTCAATAACCTAATGTTATTGGACTGCCCACAGTAGCAATTTTATCTACTTGTTCCATTCCCATTTCCATATTGTTCACTCTCAAATCAATTTTTAAGAGGCCTTCTTTCTTTTTGATGGCCACTGACTTCACCCGCTTAGAATTTATTTTCAATCCATGTTCCAAACTTGTTTGATTTACCTTCTTATGTCTTTCTAGCACCCGCAATCAGGACTGCACCATCAGCAAACCTTAGGCTGTTTATCAGTTCTCCATTGATCTTGAACGCAACTTCTAATCATTCAAACTGCAGTCACAATGAATTCAGAGAAAGGAATGCGTAATGTAACAAATTCATGTTGCACTCCTTTTCTGATATTTGTCCAATTCTGTTAACTCATTCGCACCTCTTACAGTTGTGTATTGTTCTCAGTAAAGATTCGTAATGGGTCTGATGGGTCAAAAATCTAATCCTCTGAAATACAGCTACTCAATTTAAAACTACTTTTGAAAAAATGTACTTTCTTTAATGGTTTAACCAGTAAAATGGTGCGACTCTTGAGTCTTATAGACCACAGAGGTGAGCTATTTAACCCCTGCGCTGCGCTGAGTGAAAAAAGCACCTGGTGTACGTGCACTCTAATTATTATCCAAAGTCCCACGGCTCAGAGTCAGGTGAATCTGTGGTGGCCCACAGCTGGGCGTTGTGCTTCCACTCACTTGGCTTGTGCCTGAAGATGGTCCACTTGGGTGAGGCACCCTGAAGGATTGTTCCCACTGTGATCTATTTCCTTCAGGATAAAAGGAAAGAAAGTTGGGTAAAAATGTATTTTCCCACACAGGTCTACAAATGATCTTTTTCCAGTTTTCTGGCACATGCAACTCCCCATTTAAGAGGGTAGCACCAGCTTCTTCCTAAACATGTAGGAAATGGAAGATGGCATGGGTTGTCTTGTATTCTATTTTTCTCTCCCTTGCTCAGAGGAAGTGTGCGACCTTTCAGTGACCTCCAGATTATTGGGCAAAGTTCCGAAACTTATTACATGCAGGATTGCATGAGAAAGCCTCATCTATCATCCTGCAGAGCAGCACTTCAGCGCTCTAACTCATAGTGGCACAGAACCACTTCCTTATTATTTTAGACTGTCTACATGAGTGAATGTAATTTACAGATAATAAAATAAACAACATTGTCCTGTGATGTTAATGATTCATTGCTCAGTATCACACACTAGGCATATTCTATCACATTCGCAAGAATGGGGTGAAAGATCCTTGGACAGTAATATCTTGGGTGTTCTAAGAAGAAAGATATCAACAATGAGAGATTCATGCAAGTAGGTGTAAAATAAATTGTGAAACTAACACAGACTCCCAACGTTAAATTCCATGCAATGTAGCAGATATGAAAATATTTTACCATTGTTCTACTTTTTATAGTCACAATATATGAAATATGCCGTTGGAAAAATAAGTAGAAAATGGTCAGGAATAACTCACTAAGATGGATGTAGTTCTTGAATGCTTTGATGTGTATTCCAATCATAAAAGTAAAGTATAGACAAATGAACAATGGCACATAAATAATATGGGACCCGTGCACTCCAGGCAGAATTATTATTTTTGTGAGCTTTTTGTATAGCCAAAGTCATTGAACATAGAAATCCTCACACCAAATGAAAGCATTAGGTCAATAGGAGCATAATCATGAATGTTCTACAATATTTAGTGTAACTTGTGGATGCTAATAACTATGATAGGCATATTCTTATGTGTAGCAATGAGCTACAGAGAAAATGGCAAAGGTTATACTGTTAAAGATATAAAATGTAAAGCCTAGTCACAGAAGGAGGATGTAGGGGTGATCATGTGGGGTCTATATCATCTTATGTAAAGGTATCACTACCCAACAAAATGGAAAGCAGGGACAGATTGGAATTCATATAGGGAGTTAAAGAAAATCATGTTGAGCAGGAAAGCTCCAGTAACTCTTATGATTCTGCAAAATCTTTGAAAGTAAAGACAAATCTAACCAAACTTGACACTTAAGCTCTCTGTAATTTCTCCCAGAATTGAACAACCAACTCTCACTGTCTAGGCTGATTCATAAGCAATGTCCAATTTGATGAGATGCAATGGGACATTCAGTGCTCATGCAATATACCGGTAGCCTAATGTGATTTAGTGTTTTCAAGACAGAAAGGGGGAAAAAAAACAATCAAATAGTGTTAAAAGGTAATTGTGGGAGAAAATCAACATCTTTGTATCTGTTTTATGGATGCACAAAGGGCACAATGTTGATGGATACAGCATTTTGACAGCCCGTGTATATTCGATATGCGTGCTTGGATCACTGTTAAATTTGCCTTGGCTTTTTTCTTAGGCGGCCCTGGTGGCTGCCTCCAACACATGCAATTCTCATTTCAATATGCAATGATGGCCCTGTGCCTGTTTAGAGTGCCTTTCACAACCTCTCAGAAGTCCCAGCTACTGTGAAGTACTTTTGTAATCGATGTTGTTATGTGGGAAATTTCTGACACTCAGTTTGCATGACTACCAATGGTGGCGTGATTAAAATTGGGGATGCACAAGAGGCCAGAATTAGAGGAGTGCAGTTATATCAGAAAATTGTTGGGCCGCATGGAGATTACGGAGATAGGCAGGGGCAAGGCCATATGGAGGGAGTTGAAAACAAGGATGAGAATTTTAAAATCAAGATGTTACTTGACTGGGAGCCAATGTAGGTCAATGAGCACAGGATTTGCTGGATGAGCACATGGACTTGCCCTGACTTAAGACCAGAGTTTTGGATCACCTCGAGTTTACAGAGGGTAGAATGTGGAAGGCCAGCCAGGAGTTGGAATAGTCAAGTTTAGGGTAACGACAGCATGAATGAGGCTTTCAGTGGCGGATGAGCTGAGACAGACACAAAGCTGGACCATGTTGTAGAGGTTGAAATAGACGGTCTTAGGGATAGCATGAGTATGGATTGGAAGATCATTTCGGCATCAACTGTGACACCAAGGTTGTGGACAGACTTGCTTAATCTCAGACTGTCAACAGGGAGAGGGATGGAATCAGTAGCTAGGGACTGGAGGTGTGGAGCAGGTACAAGAAACAATGGCTTCAGTCCTCCCAATATTTAATTAGAGGAAATTTCTGCTTATCCAGTGCTGAATGTCAGATAAGCAGTCAATTTAGCAACAGTGGAGGAGTCGAGAGAGGTAGTAGTGAGGCAGAGTTGGATGTCGTCAGCATACTTGTGAACACCAATTGTGTGTTCGGATGATGTCACCAAGGGGCAGCATGCAGATAAGAAATATTAGGGGCCAAGGAGAGATCCTTGGGAGACACCAGAGGTAACAATGCAGGAGCAGGAAGAGAAGCAATTGCAAGTGTTTCTCTGACTATGATTAGATATATAAGAATGGAACCAGGTAAGAGTAGTCCCACCCAGCTGGACCACAGGGAAGAGGCATTGGAGGAGGATGGTGTGGTCAATCACGTCAAAGGCTACAGGCAGGTTGAGAAGGACAAGGAGGTAGAGTTTACCTCTGTCACAGTCACATCGGATGTCATTTGTGACTATGAAAAGTGCCGTTTAAGTACTGCGACAGGGGCAGGGGCCTGATTGGAATGATTCAAATATGGAGTTCCGGGAAAAATGGTAATGGGTTTCAGAGGCTACCACACATTCAGGGACTTGGAAAGAAAAGAGAAGTTGGAGATGGGATGGTACTTTGCAAGAAGGGTGGGGCCAAGGGTTAGCTTTTCAAGGAGGGGTTGATGAGAGCAGATTTAAAGGAGAGAGGGGCAACACCTGAGGGGAGAGAACTAGAACATAAAATTCCATTCTTCAGTAAGTTAGCAAAAAAAAGGTTCCCAGAAGGATAAAATTGTGTTCCCAATTAAAGCTCATGTCAACTTCTTCACTAAAATGAACAAAGGAAAGAATTTCTTTTGCTTCTCACCAGTTGTTGTAATTTACCCACTGAGCCACAGGAGGGAGCCCTTCTGATCAATTCTCACCAGAAGTTCTTGCAACAGAATTAAACTCAGGCTGTTCTGAATTTTGCTTTTTTTATTAACCAATATTTTTCTACTCTAATGCAATTATTATGGAATTACATCGATTTCAGTGTCCAAAGGCAACTACACCCGTACACCATTCTCAAATAACATTCAATTATTAAGTAGCTAACAGGTTACTACCGATTTATTTGTTGTGTGTAACCCCTGACCCATTATATAGAGTTGGCCAAAATTATCAATACCCAACCTTATTGTGGATGCAGTTAAAAAAGATCCTGGACTTAACACGGAGTTCTCAAGTAGACCTTTGATCCATTGTTCAACAGCACAACAGCATATCTATGGAGTGCTCAAGAAGGCCTCTGTACGCTATTCAACATGCGCAATATTCCGTGTATGTGCACAGCGTTCGAGAAGGCATGCATGTGCATGTGAAAATTGTCCAAGGTAGGTCTGGGATTGGTTTATTTTCTTTCATTATTTTACCCTGTAATACTTGAGTTAAGTCTGCAAGATGGCTAGAAAAAAGTAGAATAAGCGACAAGGACTCCAGTACTCCCAAAATGAACAGGCAAATTGTTACTTAGGAACAGAAATTAGAAGTGCTAAGGTCTGATGATACTGGTGAGAAGTCAGCAGCTGTACTGAACTCACTTGGCTTTCCGCTAACAGCTGTGTGCTCCATCAAGAAGAACAATGATAAGCTAAAGGTTAGTTTTTTTTAACTATTCATTCATGGGATGTGGGCGTTGTTGGCTAGGCCAGCATTTATTTGCCTTTGCTTTGTATGAACACCCATGGTGCTGTTTGGGAGGGGGTTCCAGGATTTTTACCCAGTGACAGTGAAGAAACAACAATATATTTCCAAGTCAGGGTGGTGAGTGACTAGGAGGGGAACTAGGTGGTGGTGTTCTCATGCATCTACTGTCCCGGTCCTTCTAGATGGTAAAGGTCATGGGTTTGGAAGGTGCCTTCGAAGGTGAGTTGCTGCAATGCATCTTGTAGATGATACATACTGCTGCCACTGTGCGTCAGCGATGAAGGGAGTGAACGTTTGTGGATGTGGTGCCAATCAAGCGGGTTGCTTTGTCCTAGATGGTGTCAAGCTTCTTGAATGTTGTTGGAGCTGCACTCATCCAGGCAAGTGGAAAGTAACCCATCACACTCCTGACTTGTGCCTTGTAGATGGTGGATAGGCTTTGGGGAGTTAGGAGGTGAGTTACTTGCTGCAGAATTCCCAGCCTCTGACCTGCTCTTGTAGCCAGAGTATTTATAGTCCAGGCTAGTCCAGTTCAGTTTCTGGCCAATGATAACCCCTGGATATTGATAATGGGGGATTCAGTGATAGTAATGCCATTGAATAGCAAAGGGAGATGGTTAGACTTTGTCTTTTTGGAGATTGTCATTGTCTGGCACTTGTGTGACACGAATGTTATTTGCCACTTATCAGCCCAAGACTGAATGTTGTCCAGGTCTTGCTGTATATAGGCTTGGACTGCTTCAATATCTGAGGAGTTGCAAATGGTATTGAACATTGTGCAAAGATCCCCATTTCAGACCTCATGACAGAGGGAAGGTCATTGATGAAGAAGTTGAAGATGTTTGAGCCTACCCTGAGGAACTCATGCAGCGATCTCCTGGAATTGAGATGATTCACCTCCAACAACCACAACCATCTTCCTTTGAGCTAGGTATGACTCTAACCAGCCAAGAGCTTTTCCCCTGATTCCCATTGACTCCAGTTTTGCTACACTCATGATGCCACACTCAGTTTTGTTCATGTTTAGACTAGGGCAGTAATGAGGTCAGGACATGAGTGGCCCCGACGGAACCCAAACTGAGCGTCAGTGAGCAGGTTGTTCCTGAGTCAGTGCCGCTTGAAAGCACTGTCGATGACATCTTCCACCACTTTGCTGATGCTCAAGAGTAGATTGATGGGGCGTAATTGGCCGGGTTGGATTTGTCCTGCTTTATCTGGACAGGACATGCCAGGGCAACTTTCCACATTGCTGGGTAGATGCCAATGTTGTAGCTGTACTGGAGTAGCTTGGCTAAGGGCGCGACAAGTTCTGGAGCACAAGTCTTCAGAACAATTGCCAGATTATTGTCAGGGCCCATAGCACTTGCACTGTGGAGTGCCTTCAGACGTTTATTGATATCACGTGGATTAGAATTGTCTGAAGACTGGCATCTGTGATGCTGGGGACTTCAGCAGGAGGCCGAGATAGATCATCCATATGCCACTTCTGGCTGAAGATGGTTGCAAACACTTCAGTTTTGCCTTTTGCCCTTGTGAGCTCCCCTATCTTTGAGGATGGGGATATTTATGGAGCCTCCTCCTCCTGTAAGTTGTTTAATTGTCCACCACTATTCATGACTGATTGTGGGAGGACTGCAGAGCTTAGATCTGATCAGTTGATTGTGGGATCACTTGGCTCTGTCTATCACATGCTGTTTCCACTGTTTGGCGCACAAGTAGTCCTGTGTTGTAGTTTCCCTCATTTTTAGGTGCGCTTGGTGCTGCTCCTGGCATGCTCTCCTGCCCTGTTTATTGAACCAGTGTTGATCCCCTGGCTTGATAGTAAGGGTACAGTGGAGGATATTCCAGGCCATGAGGTTACAGATGGCTGAGTACAATCCTGCTACTGCTGATGGCCCACAGGACCTCAAGGATGCCTAGTTTTGAGTTGCTAGACCTATTTGAAATCTATCCCATATAGCATGGTGGTAGTGGCACACAACATGATGTGAAGTATTGTTGAAAAAATACATTTCATCGAAGCTTTTCATCTTGCACTCATCAGGACAATCACAAGAATACCAATGTCAGGGGAAGCAACAACTTTATACTGTATGAGAAGAGAGTGCTGATTGGTTGGCAAGTTGATACTGATTGGTAGAGGTGTTGCCATGGAGAATGCACCAGTTAACGGTGACTGACAGTTAACTGCCAAGCATTGTTTGAAATGTAAACCAGGCAGCTTGACTCTGATTGGACAGGGCATTGCCGTGAAGAATGAACCAGTGAATGGCTATCACTTATTTTGTTCAGCTGAAACAGGCACAATGTGTGTGTACATGTTCTTTCTGCCTGCAAAGATCAGGGCCCTGTGTATTAATATATGTAGCTTCCAGTACTCGCAATTGCGCCACACTGCGAGCTCAACTGACAATCTTAACTTGGTTGTCAGCATAAT
Source organism: Cetorhinus maximus (assembly GCF_964194155.1). Classification (NCBI taxonomy): domain Eukaryota; kingdom Metazoa; phylum Chordata; class Chondrichthyes; order Lamniformes; family Cetorhinidae; genus Cetorhinus; species Cetorhinus maximus. The sequence goes on from NC_135892.1 coordinate 81,461,363, forward strand.
TTTTTGCACACTGAGGATTATTTAGCAAAAGTTGCCCAATCGTAGACTGTGCGGTGGTTACTCCTACCGATACTGTGATACTATCATGGACAGATGCATCTGTAGCTGGTAGATTGGTGAGGACAAGATCAAGTAGGTTTTTCCCTCTTGTTGGTCCTCTCATCACCAGCCGCAGACCCAGTCTAGCAGCTATGTCCTTTCGGACTTGGCTAGCTCAGTCAGTAGTGGAACTACATAGCCACTCTGTTTGCTGGACAATGAAATTCCCCACCCAGAGCATAGTCTGTGCCCTTGCTACTCCCAGTGCTTCTTCCAATTGGTGTTTAACATGGAGGAGTACTGACACATCAGCTGTAGGATTCTGAGGCAACTCCCTCCCAACTGTGTACCACTGTGCCACCATCTTGGTGGGTCTGCCTGTCGGTAGGACAGGACATACCCAAGGATGGTGATGGTAGGGTCTGAGACATTGTAAGGTATGATTCCATGAGTATGACTATGTCAGACTGTTACTTGACTAGTCTATGGGGCAGCTCTCCCAATTTTGGCACAAGATCCCAGATGTTAGTAAGGAGGACTAGTGGCCAAAGTGCTACTCTTCTAAGCGCTTCAAAGATTACCCATTCTAGGTGCAGTGTGTTAGAAAATATGGCATGATTATTGAGTGTGTGGACCAAGGACCACAACCAAACGAACATGCCTGTTACCACACTGACTATCCAAGGAAAGGCTAAGAAGGTGTTTAACAACCTGAAATAGCAAAAAAGATGGAAGTAAAGCAGTCAACCATGAACAGCAAAATCTTCCGTGAACCCTTTCATGACTTCCATGATTTTGATGAGCCAATTGAATCTGTTCACCAAGATAAAGTGACTATGGCCAACAAGGCAAGATTTTCTGAAGTAAACCAAGATAACATTGAGTAGGTGCTGGAGTCCCACAGCAAAACACAGACCAACGAGGAGCTGATGCAACTTGAGCAAGCAGGGGAAAATGAAGACGAGAAGGAAGCATCACAAAGCAAGCAACTAATATTCCAACACATGTTGAAGGCTTTCAAGCTCTTTGAAGGAGCACTGAAAGTTTTCCAAGATAATAATCCTTCTTTGGAAAGATGGACAGTGGAGAGATTGTAAGGGTCATCAGCCGCTCCAGGGAGTTCTACCAAGAAAAGCAAAATAACAAGGTGCAAACAACCCATTCAAACATTCTTCAAACCTGCCATTCACCGAGCTGTTCAAGGTGTACAATTACCAGAAAGTGAGACAGAAGAAAACTTTCCGTCTTCCATCTCCCAGTAACTCCTTCCCACCTCATTGATGGTGAGTTTTAATTGTTCTGGTATATTGTGCATAGTCATTGTGTTTTGTTTATTTTTGGCTTATAAATAAGGTGCATTTCATGTTTATGTGACATAATGGGCCTGAAAATCCTGGGTTGGGAATGCACCTCCCAATATTACGTACATTTAAATTGAAAAACTATAGGTAAATTCAATTCAAAGCAACGGTTTTCGGGTACATATTTACTACCTAAAATGGGGCATTCCTGTGCTTAAAGTGCTACCTTTTAACTGTAACACGGAAATCGTAATTTAAACAGAAATGATGTGCACTGGGCATCTGGAGTACAATTTATTCAAGCATAGAACTGTCATCTTCATTAAAAGTAATGAAATTGTAAATGCATTCAAAAGGACCTAATTATGAGGTCACTAAATATAGGTGCCAGAGCAATTCTCCCCTCAATGAACTTCAGTTGGGAAAGTACCTATCACATGTATAAATTTTAAATTATATTTAATGAGATTTCTAAAAAGATAACATGACAAAGTAAAATTCTGCACTCTTCCTTAAAGCTCTTGAAACATCTGAACAGAACACCCCATTGTGAGTAAATGCGAGCTTTGAATTAATGACTAAATCTAAATGTGCCGTAACGTTGCTGCTGGAAGATTCAATTTGTATTGGCAAGATGTAAATTGTATTGAAGCATGGTGTGTAAAAGAAGAAACAAAAGAAAGACTTGCACTTATATATCGTACATCACCAGACCTCACCTCCGGATGTTCCAAACCATTTCATTGCCAATCAAGTTTTGAAGTATAGCCGCTGTTGCAATGTAGGAAACAGCAGCAGAGAACTCCATTGTATTGGCATTGTGTTGTAATCATAAATAATGATATTCAAATGTGGTAGTAAACATTGAGGTATATAAAGTGGAACCTCTGTCTTGAGGAGCCATGCAAAAAACATATCTAATATGGAGTGCGAAGTAAAGAGGTGTTGTTGAGGCAGCTGTGAGCGGTAGCTGCTACAGTTGAGCTTGTGCAATGTTAGAAAGTGTTTTGGTGAGGGGCCACTTGTTACACAGGAGACAAAAAGGAAAATTCAAGCCTTGGAAATAGTAAAATGAAAAGAAAAAAATTATGGAAATGCACAAATAAGTTAGTCACTGCCTAAAAAAGATAAGCAAATGTTTCCAATGAGCTGCTTCTCTGGAATTCCTCTTACCTGGCTACAAACACAGAAGACTATTGAGTGAAAACCCAGTGTGATTTGAAGTAACTGTGTTGCTCTTTCAAATTGGCATATTTGTGGACCTGGCTTGGGGATCAGTACTTGTTTTACATTTAGCTTTGATTTGTAGGATTGGTGACAGATTGTAGATACTGTGACAGAGAGATCTTTGTGTCCTAAGCATTTTAATTTTAATTTATTTGGCATTTTTAGGTTTTTAACTTCATGATCACTTCAAAAAAAGGTGGGGGGAGTGATATTTTCAGTTCTCCTGCACTATTCTGCTATTCCTTCACCAGCCGGTTATCCCTTATGAAGGGTCAGCCAAAAGAAGCAGGTCTTGCACCCACCCCCATTCCAGTTGGCGGGTTAGTTGGAGAGACAGCAGTCCTGAAAGTATTTAAAACAGAAAGTGCTGGAAATACTCGATGGGGCTGGCAGCATCTGTTGGGAGAGAAAACAGGGACCAGGATTTTCTGCTCCTGCCCGCAGTGGGCCCAATGGCAGGTGGGAGGGGAAAATATTGCCGGAGCCAAAAAGTCAGTTTCCCGTCGGCAGGAAAGCAGGTTGCGATCATCCGCTCCAGCCTCCGATGGCCGGTCGCATTTCCCGCTGAGCCATGTCGGGAAGGCTATTTGGATAGATTAGAATATGATGAATGCTCATTATCAAGGCAGCTCGTTGGCGTCTAATTAGACCAGTGTGCATCACGGCCAGATATAAGTGATGTGTACCTGCCGATCTGCACTTCACTCATGACTTGGAGGTAAGTTCGTCCACCTTGCATTGCGCTGTGCTCACACCTCCACAGACTCCATGCCAGGCTTTAGCACATCGACTTCAGGGGCCTATCTCAGGCAAGGCTCCATATACCAGACCAGCAGGAAAGCAGGGGTGGGTTCTATTGTGCTATGGGGTTAAAGGTTTGACTAGGTGAGGAGAGACAATGCAGAGACAAGGGGAGAGGATGGAGGGCAAAGGCTTGACTGGGGAGGGTGGAGACAAGACAGAGGCAAGGGAAGGGGCTGGAGGGCAAAGGTTGGACTGGGTGAAGGGGGAAGACTGGGGAATGTTGAACGTAGCCACATGACTAGGGATGGAAGACTGGGAGCAAAGAAATCTTGTGGCCAGATAGTAAAGACAGTCAAGGGCAACTCCCAAGGGAGTCCCAGGCAGAATGGCAAGGCAGCTGACTAAAGAAGCGCTTAAGTGGTGATCTGAGCTTGAAAAGACTGTCCTTGTCCCAGTCCCGGGAGAGGGAGGCCATGTCAGTCCACTGTCCAGTATGTTTGTGGAGGACGTGGTCAGCACCTCATGTTTTTATTTCAATGATCCAACAGAGAGGAGAACGTAAAGAAAATTGAAGCTGCATTTGATATTGCCTGCATCATCACAAGGCAGACAGGAGCGCGCACGATCTCTGAGTATGGCCTTTTAGATTGCAGACCCTCAGGGATGACAGAGAGTACATGGAGATAAAGAAGAGGTTACCCTTCCCCATGCGCATCTACATCTCTTGTACACTATACCTTCACCTTTCCACAATGCAGATGAGTCGGGGAAATACATGAGCCTCCATCTTATATAGCCAAGAATCAACATCATTTGTACCTGCAATGCTTGTCAACAAGATATTTCACACAAGCACCTTTTACATAGAGGGTGGTGCATCACTGATGTCAGAGAAAAACTGAGAAGAGACACACACTGTGATGAGGTGGCTTCACACAACATGGACCAGAGGCACATGATGCGAGATCAGAGATAAGTAGGGGGAAGGAACATGGTGTGACCCCTGAGGAGATGTGAAATGAATGCAATTGTGTTGACATGGGTGGAAAGTATATACATATGGTGAACACCCATGTCACCGTTGTGCTCCTACTATTTATTGATCTTCCCAACGCTACGTCTTAGTGCTTCCCTGACATTCACAGTGGAGGTGGAGGCAGCCTGCTGACTTCTACGCCCTGTTGTCTGTGATGACTTTAGCGGGTGTCTTCTGGAGGGCCGAGACTTGGCGTGTCCTGGCTGGCTTTGGGTCTCCTGCTGTGGGGCAGATGCAACCTTCTCAGACTGTTGACCTGGAAGTGATGGGGTGATAGGAAAAGGTGATTGGGATTGGCTGGATACTCCTGGAGTCACCTGGGCAGATGGCCTTGGCGTGTCCAACTGCAGGTTCTCACCTCTATGGGTGCCGGAGGGCGCCCGACTGACTCCCTGAGGAGAAGGGCCACCTGGAATGAGATCAAGGTGCCTTGCCCCCATTCACATAACCACTGATAGATTTCACCAATGGCTAAGGTGATGGAGTTCAACTCCTGGTGCAGTGCAGGGCCTGAGCCCTGGAAGAAGGTCTCCATGGCAGCCACCATCCTACCAGTGTTGACCTCTGTGTCTGGCATGCCAGCACTATGACCTCAGCTGAATGTGGAGGGACTCCTCCATCATATGATGCAATCTGCAGAATGCATCTGACAACTCTGCCTGATATTCCATTGTTGCAGTTCCAACATCTGCCTTAAGACCGAGTCCAGAGGCTTGTCATCTGACTTTCACTCAGCAGAACCCTGGTCTCCAGCAGTCCTCCGAGTGCTTGTGACCTCGGATGACCCTGCCTCCACTAGCTGTGGACCAGATTCTGTGCGGTGACCATCAGACTGTGACCCTGAGCCTGCTCTAGATCTAGGTCACACCAAGGTGTGTGTCTGTGCAGCTGGAGGGTGTTGGTGAGCGCTGTGACATGTCTTCATTTGTTGCATCCTCAGGATCCTCATCCAAGCTGTCAAGGGGGCTGGAGGTGAGGGGCTGGCTCTTGGTGTTCCTAAGGCACTTGGTGAAGGTGCCTATGAAAGAGAGTAGAGATTATTAGTGCATGGAATCAAAATACAAGACATAATATTGCACTCAATCTCGCAGTCTGAAGGATGAGCTGGTGCAGGGTCATCATTTGGGTGCGCGCCGCCGACCTCACTGTCACCACAGGCACGGTTCCGGTCCTCTCCGGCCACGCTCCTCGTACTGGGTGAGAGCTATGATGTCTGCCATGTCCCCACCAGTCCAGGACCTCTCCCTTTTATTATGGGCGAGCTTGGCCTGCAAAAGGAGAGGCGGAGAGTGTGTGAGCATGAGACATGCCAAGGCACATGATAAGGATGAATGTGTGTGTGTGTACTGAGTAAAGCCGTGTTCACGATGAGTACGCAAGCTGCACAGAATGTGAGACTAGATGGAGATGTCAAGGTGCATGCGAGAGAGTGAGTAGTGGTGTCCATTCTGATGGCAGTGTGTGAGATCCTTGTGGAGTTTGATCCTCCGAATGTGTGAGGGGCTTGTGAGAATGTGAGCTGAGAGTCATGAGAAGGTTGACTCACCCGGCTGTGCAGATGAGATCATTTGTATGTTTTCTGCACTGAATGGCCAACCTCCTCACCGCCACAGACACTTTCTCCCAAGCCATGTTGGTTACCTTTATGGACCTCCTTGGGCCATGACAGGGGTACAGAAGGTCTCGACAGGATTCGACTGCACCGAACAGGTGTTCTAGCGTGGCACTGGTAAACTTTGCATGCTTCTTCCCTTTGTGGGCCATCTCTGTCTTGCAGCAGTCCTGGGCTCCAGGCATTGAAAGGTTTATGTGCAGGTGCAGTTTAAATATAGCGTGTGGCGCAATGACCCACTGATGTCACATCAGAGCTGGTGAATCACAGGCTGCCCGCCGCTGCTATGGCATGGTTCTTGTTTATGAAGATTTAACGAGGCGGGAGGCGGACAATCGGGCACAGAAACCTCCTATTGTGGCCGGCAGAGAAAATGCTGCTTTTCCTGCCACCACGCTTAATCCATAGAAGGGAAATCCCACCCAGAGTTAAAACTTCAGGTCGGTAATCCTTCGCCAGAATAGTTCTAACGAAGGGTCATTGACCTGAAACATTAATTCTGTTTCTCTCTCTGCCGACCTGCCGAGTGTTTCCAGCATTTTCTGGGTTTTTTTTCAGATTTCAGCATTTGCAGAACTTTGCTCTTGCAATCCTCTAGGTAAGTTTCTTTTCTGCTTTTGCGAGCCATCAAGCCAGGATCACATTTGTCTTCTGGCTTCTGTTTTAGGGCAAGAAGGTCCCAGCCAACATGGTGCTGCAGGCTGACTAACTTGAGTGGCTAGGTCTCTTCTCTACTTCTAAACACGCGGCCCTGCCAGGCAATGAGCCTGTAGCATGAGTATGGCTGGTCCATTCACATGACCTAGAGTGGCAAATTCAGAGGCACTGATGCCTGGACAGTTACAGTGCATTTCAGGCATACTGTGCCTGTGGAAGAAAACGGCCAGGAAAATTGGTCCTGATTTTCCAGTTTAAGTATTGATGGTAAACAGATTTATTGTTCACCCCAAACACACTACACTCTATGAGGTCAACTTTCTGTTTATAGGAAGCATGAGCCTGCAGAATGGAAGCATCCATTGTGCTGTGAAAAACAACCTTGTCAAGCACCTGAATCATAAACACATCACACTGAAAACCATTTGATTGCTATAAAATTTTATTATTAGAACAATTTTAATTTTAAAAAATTGCTTGTATTATTCTGTGAGGAGCTATCATTTTCAACCAGAATTTAGTGTACCTCTTTGCCGTATTACCAATCAATCAAGCGGCAATTATTAATTGTGGTTCAAGAAGATTGGAGAAATTGGGACTGTTTTCCTTGGAGAAGAGAAGGCAGAGAGGAGATTTGATGGAGGTATTCAAAATCATGAGGAATCTGGATAGAGAAGATAGGAAGAAGCTGTTCCCATTGTTGGAAGGATTGAGAACCAGAGGACACAGCTTTAAGGTAATTGGCAAAAAAAAAAATCAATGGTGACATGAGGGAAAACTTTTTCATGCAGCGAGTGGTAAAGATCTGGAATGCACTACCTGAGAGTGTGATAGAGGCAGGTCTGATCAAGGCATTCAAAAGGGAATTGGACTGTTATCTGAAAAGGAAGAATGCACTGAGTTATGGGGAGAATTCGAGGGGGAATGATACTAGGTGAATTGCTCATTCGGAGGACTGGTACAGACATGATAGGCCAAGTGACCTCCTTCAGTGTTGAAACAATTCTGTGATTCTGTGAAAAGATCTCTTTATTTTTGTTGTTAATCATGTTCTGAGACAAAATATGCACAGGTCCATGGACACACAAACACACACACATTTTAATGACATACCACAGAATCACAGAATTGATACAGTGCAGAAGGAGGCCATTCGGCCCATCATGTCTGCTCCAGCTCTTGAAATAAACATAATGACTCAGTGCCATTCTCCTGCCTTTTCCCTGTAACCCAGCACATTGTTTCTGCTTAAATAATCATCTAATGCCCTCTTGAATGCGTCGATTGAACCTGCTTCCACCACACTTCCAGACAGTGCATTCCAGACCTGAACCACTCGCTGTGTGAAAATTTTTTTCCCACATTGCATTTGCTTCTTTAGCAAATTACTTTAAATCTGTGTTCTCTCATTTTCGATTGTTTTATAACTTTTATAACTTTTCATAACTGAAGTTTCTCATCCCTGGAACCATTCTTGTAAACCTCTTCTGCACTCTCTCCAATGTATTCACATCCTTCCTAAAATGTGGTGCCCAGAACTGTACACAATATTGCAGCTGAGGTCTAACTAGTGTCCTATACAAATTCAGCACAACCTCCTTACTCTTGTACTGTATGCCCCTAACAATAAAGCCTAGGATACTATATGCTTTATTATCTGCTCTCCACCCATCTTGCCATCTTTAATGACTTATGCACATGTACACCCAGGCCCTTCTGCTCCCACACACCCTTTAGAGTTGTACCCTTTATTTTATATTGTCTCTCCGTGTTTTTTCTACCAAAATGAATCACCTCACACTTCTCTGCATTCTCTGCCACTTATCTGCCCACTCCACCACTTATCTATGTCCTTTTGAAGTTTTACACTGTCCTCCTCACAGTTTACAATGCTTCTAATTTTGTATCATCCACAAACTTTGAAATTGCCCCCTGCACACCAAGATCTAGATCATTAATATATATCAAGAAAAGCAAGGGTCCTAATACCAACCCCTGGGGAACTCCACTGCAAACCATCCTCCAGCCCGAAAAATATCTATCAACCATTACTCGCTGTTTCCTATTACTCAGCCAATTTTGTATTCGCTGTCCCTTTTATTCCATGAGCTATAACTTATCTCACAAGTCTGTTGTGCAGCACTGTATCGAATACCTTTTGGAAGACCATATACACATCGACAACATTACCCTCAACAACCCTCTCGTCACCTCTTCAAAAAACTCCAGCAAGTTAGTTAAACGTGATTTTCCATTAAGAAAACCATGCTGGCTCTTCCCAATCAACCCATATTTTTCTATGTGACTATCAATTCTATCCCGAATAATTGTCGCTAGAAGCTTGCCCACCACCAAAGTTAAACTGACTGGTCTATAATTGCTGGGCTTATACTTACAACCTTTTTTGAACAAGGTCGTAATGTTTGTAATTCTCCAGTCCTCTGAAACCTCGCCTGAGTCTAGAGAAGGCTGAAAAATTATAGACAGTGCTCCTGCAATTTCCACTCTCACTCCCTTCAATATCATTGGATGCATCTCCTCCGGTCCCAGTGCCTTGTCAACTTTAAGTACTGACAGCTTATCCAGTACCTTCTCCTTATCAATTTTGAATCCTTCTAGTGACATTGAGTTTCCTCCTTTGTCGCCATGGCCTGGGTAGCATCTGCTTCCTTGGTAAAGACAGATGCAAAATATACATTTAACACCTCAGCCATGCCCACTGCCTCCATGTGTAAATCCCCTTTTTATTCCTTAATCAGCCCTATTCCTCTTTTTACCACCCTCTTACGATTTATGTGGCTATAGAAGACTTTGGGATTTCCCTTTATGTTGGCTGCCGGTCTTTTCTCATAATCCCTCTTTGCTTCTCTTCTTTGCTTCTTCAACCACTCCTCTAAACCTTTTGTATTCAATCTGGTTCTCAATTGTATTTTATATCTGACACCTGTCATAAGCACACTTTTTCTTCTTTATCTTAATTTCTATCATCTTTTTTCATCCAGGGAGTTCTGGATTTGTTTGCCCTACCTTTCCCTTTTGAGGGAACATACCTTGACTGTGCCCGAACCATTTCTTCTTTGAAGGTAGCCCATTGTTCAGCTACAGGTTTTCCCACCAACCTTTGGTTCCAGTCTCAAAACAAAAACAGAATTACCTGGAAAAACTCAGCAGGTCTGGCAGCATCGGTGGAGAAGAAATCAGTTAACGTTTCGAGTCTTCATGACCCTTCGGCAGAACTGAACTTGTTTTGGATTTCCAGCATCCGCAGTAGCTTTTAGCTTTTTGTTTTTATCTCTTTGGTTCCAGTCTATCTGGCCCAGCTCCATTCTTGCCCCATTGAAGCTGGCCCTCCCCCAGCTAATTATTCTTACTCTGGATTGCCCATTGTCCTTTTCTATCGTCATCCTAAACCTTATGATACAATGATCACTAAACGTTCCCCTACTGACACTTGACATATTTGGCCCACCTCATTTCCAAGAACCAAGTCTAGCAGTGCCTCCTTTCTTGTTGGACTGGACACATATTGCTGTAGAAAATTCTCCTGAACACAATCAAGGAGCACTTGTCCCTCACTGCCTCTCACACTACCACTATCCCAGTGGTCTATATTCAGGTAATTAAAGACCTCCATTATAACCACTCTATAATGTTTGTATCTCTCTGTAATTTCCCTGCAGATTTGTTCCTCTACATCCTTCCCAATAGTTGGTGGCCTATAGACTACACGAGCAATGTAATTCACCCTTTTTGTTCCTTAGCTCTAGCCAAATTGATTCTGTCCTTGAATCCTCTGGACATCCTCTTTCTCCAGCACTGCAATGTTCTCCTTAACCAATACAGCCACCCCTCCTCCTTTTCTTCCTGCCCTATCTTTCCTGAACACCTAGTACCCAGGAATATTTAACACCCAGTCTTGCCCTTCCTCGAACTGGGTCTCTGGCTCATTTTCACAGCAGCAAATTTGCAATTACAACTTCCCTCTCTGAATTGTCTCTGGCAAGTAAACACAATAGTTAAAGCTACAGTAACTAATCAGCCATCGTAATTGGCAAGAGAAGCTCTTTAGAGCACAAGGAAGTATTAATGGATGCAAACTTTATTCAAAACACAAAGATGGTAGAAATAGGGAATTGCAGGATATTGATCCAAAGACAATGAGAGAATGATTATGTATGTCTAAGTCAAGATAGTGGGAGACTAGGAGGTGACAATATTCCTGCGATATTGCTGCCCTTGCTACTCGCAACTTAATGATTTATATTTAGCCCTGTCTCACTGAAATGTTTTGATGTGCCTCTGGAAAGATTGGAAATTGCACACAATGAATATGCAAAGAATTCAGATAACTAGGGGTTCCTATTGTTGCACCTATGGATTCAACTATCATGTAATTAGAATTTGGGTAATGTTAACACACCCTTGTTTCTAAGGCACTCACACCACTTACGAGGGTGACCAGCACCATTGGAGACAAGACGAGATTATCCATATCAAATCTCCTCCATAAGAGACCTTCAAAATCATGAGGGGGCTGGACAGAGTAGATAGAGAGAAGCTGTTCCCACTTGTAAAAGGGTCAAGAAAGAGAGGGCACAGAATTAAAGTGATTTGCAAAAATAGCAAATGTGACGTGAGAAAGAACTTTTTCATACGACGAGTGATTCGGGTCTGGAATGCACTGCCTGGAAGTGTGGTGGAGGCAATCAAGAGGGCATTAGATGATTATTTGAATAGAAACAATGTGCAGGGGTACAGGGAAAAGGCAGGGCAATGGCACTAGGTCATAATACTCATTTGGAGTGCCAGTGCAGACATGATGAGCCGAATGGCCTCCTTCTGTGCTGTTAAAATTCTGTGATTCTGAGAGAATGCCTATCACCAATTTGAAACCTGAAGCAGTTCCAATTAATGATAATTTTCTAATAATTCATGTGCTCTAATGAAACTATGCATAGCATCGTCTACTTTAAAATTTGGTATCAAATTAGATTTAATGAAACTATTCCCAGCTGAATTGTGGATTAAATGATCTGTGCCCTCACTTACTGAACTTGCTGCTGCTATAGCTCTGCCACTTCAAGAACATGCTCTTGTAGTTTCCCTTCCTCACCCGTCTCTAACCTATGTCACCCTTTCTCTTCCTCACACCTACAACATCCTTTCTTTTTCTAGCCTGGCATTGTTCTTTCACTGCTACAAGTTTCAGCAATCTGAATTGAAACTCCTGCTCTTTTATTACTTTCCTCAGCAGTTATGAGCTGGATCTAACTCTTTCCTATTATGATCAGGTGTGGAGAAGTGTAATTCCCCCCCTCTTTCCCTACTCCTGGTTTGAACACAATACGTTTTTTTAAAAAGCATGTGCTTGCCAATCAGTGAGTGTTTCACTCTTTATGTGACTCTAAAAGACACAAAATGAGGAGAATTTTCTTGCATTTTTTGAAAAGGAAAGAGAATAGTATTTATTGTACTTAACCTGGTCTAAGAAAAATAATAAAAGTGCCCCAGCTTTCACGCACACACGCACGCTCAGATCCACATATACAAAAATAGGTTACAAAGTGGGAGGATAGATTAAGTGATACTTTTAAAGACCAATAAAGATTAAAATGATACAGTTCTCTGAGGTTAATGACTTGGGTGGATCGAGGCTGGGCTCGGGGGTCCTTCTGGTTTTGGCTTTGAGGCAGCTTAAAGATGTAGGCAGACAATTTATCTGCTCTTCTGGAAACAGCAGTTGCTGGGTTGAGTTCTAAATAATCTCTGTCTGCGGCAAATGAATAGTCAAACAGCAGATAAGGTTCGAATTTGTAAAATTAGTGGAGAAAGAGAACAAGGTCCAAAGAGGGGTCTTGCCACTTCAGTGTCTTTTCTGTTTCTGTCTCTGGTCTGGAGAAAACAGTTCTTAAACACAAAAAGGGTTAGCTAGCTAACTCTCTCCCCAACTGACCAGTGACACAAATATGGTCATGGCTAGTATATTCCAGGTGGATGGTTTCGATTTGATTAGATTACGTCTGGAGTGGATTCTTTTCTCAACCAGAGTTTATTGTCTGAGGTGATTTATATGCATTAAGTAATCCCCATCCAGGTGATTGTTGGGGTGTTCTATGAATGGGTTAGGAGAGGATCCCGTCCACACTCCTTCAAGGTAATTGTCCCTGCTGGGGTTTTCTAGACAGGTTGGCTCCACTTAATGACTTTGGAATTTATCATGTACAATAATGCAAATTTTCAGCCATCTTAGAAGCTGCGGTATCAAATCACTGGATATGGCTTCAGTCTTTGTAAAAATCCGATCAGTGGTTTGCAGCCAGTAAATTCATAAAGTCATTTTTTTTAAAGTGTGCCTTCGTAACACTATGTTTGCTGTTAGATGTTACTGTAATCAGTTATTCTTTTGAAAAGTGACTTTTGGTCTATGGGTCTCTATGGGCACTGCATCAAAATCCTGGAACTTCCTTCCTAACAGCACTGTGGGTGTACCGACTCCACACGGATTGCAGTGGTTCAAGAAGGCAACTCACCACCACCTTCTCAAGAACAATTAAGGATGGGCAATAAATGCTGGCCTAGCCAGTGATGCCCAAGTCCTGTGAATGAATAAATTAAAAAATGTCATAGCCTATCAATCCCGCTGCTGCTGCTGCAGCCACTGTCACATCTTCCCCTTCAATATTTTAGATTTTATAGGCTTTTGAAATTTTTTTCTGACCCCAATATCTAAGTTAATTTTTGATGACTGGTTCAGCATAACAAACAGAATACTTTTTAATATGTTACTTTAGCAATGGGCTGCAAAAAACTTTCTTCCTTCGTTGTAAAACAGCTGATCATTACAACATAAGTCTTTATGTTCAGCTTCAATAAGAGATTGTAACTAAACAATTTAAAACCCAATACACAACAGTAACATAAAACATAAATATGTGCAATACATTTTATGCTCACCTACTGCTCAAGAAAAAAACAATAAGTGAAGCAACACTATAAGTAGAAAAGGAACACTGCAGATTCAAGACATGGCAACAGAAGAAACAGCAAAAAACCGAAGACAGATGGATTGGAGGGACAGCAGCCACGTGACCTTGTAGAAAGGTATAGTGAGTCCAGTAAGTGAGGATACAATTCATTTAGTCAATAGCTCTGTAGTGAATAATTTGATTAAATCTAATTTCATCCAAGTTTTTAAGAAATTAATGACAAGAGGTAATAGCTTCATCAAGGCTTTTGAATTATTAGCAAACCACCATAAGTGGAACAAAAATGCCTGAACTAAAAGGTTGATACCATTACTTAGCAGTAAGTTTGCCACATTTATTCTTATTGATCTGATGGACAGTAGAGCCCTTGAAATTTTAAAATGTGCAATTCTTAATGCAAGCAAGCCAATCCCAGACCACACAGGTAAAAAATGAAGAAGTTGCAGAAAGCTCTGTATGGCCAGAATGGTCAATCCTTGCCAAAATTAAACTGACCACCATAGAAATACATGATCTACAGTTTGCAAATGACTGCAGTGTCATTGCCTACTCTGCACCAGATTCTCAAGCCACTTCAATCTTTTCAATTCTGCATACCAGAAACTCGACCTGTCCTTGAATGTTGCCAAAACAAAACTCATAGGACCACATCTGGTCAGCCAAATATTCCATCTCCCACATATGTTGAAGGAGCGACTCTGGAATATGTTGAGCACTTCCCATACCTTGGCAGCCACTCCTCTCAAAAGGCCACCATTGAAGAAGAGATCCAACACTGGATCAGCTGTACCAGCTCAGTCTTCTGCAAATGACGTCAACAAAAGTCCTATACCATACTCCTGAGCTGCAGTGAGACCTAGACTGTTTATCATAAAAGTGCTAGAGAAATTCCATCAGCAATGGCGCTGCCGCATCCTCCAGATTCAATGGGAGAACTGTCAAGCAAACGTCCTTCTTGAAGCCAGCTCCACAAGCATTCAGGTAAAACTCCTGCAAAATTAACTTCAATTGACTGAACATTGTGTATGGATAGCCAAAAACAGTTTTCCCCACCAGGTCCTGTTTTCGCAATGGTCAAATGGCCAGTGTTCCAGGGGAGGACAAAGAAAACACTTCAAAGACACTCTGAAGCTCTCCTTGAAGCATGGCAGCATTGACATTAATGACTGGGAGGAGTTTGCTACCAATTGTTCAGAATGGCAACAACTTGTCTATCAAGCTGCATCATACTTTGAGCTCCAACAAATTAATGATGAGGCAGAGCAATGGTAGTGGAGGAAAGAAAAGGAAACAAATCCTGCACTCCAGATCCCACCACCTCGTGGGACATTCTGCCCCACATGCCCAAAGATCTGATTGTAAAGAATCAGCCTGTTCAGTCACATGAAGACTCAGGACAGAAATGTGTAACCCTGAGTTCAGGTCATTCTCAAATTGAGGGACAGCTGCCGATGAATGCACCAGAAGAGACCCAATCAGCAGAAATGCATCCACAATCACTAAGCCTGTGGTCTACCCCGAGGTAAGACTTCACGGAGTAACTAAAGTGCTCTGACTGTAACAAGGTTGGACACAGCATGGGAAATCCAAACCTGGGTATAATACATAAGGTTGTGAAATGTGTGTCAACATCCATTTCAAGGATTCTGAAGACATTCAAATGCTCAGTCTTAGAGAATGACCTTCAAAAGAGTCTTAGAGAATGACCTTCAACCCCCTTCAAAAAATGACTTTATTTTTATTCATTCACAGGATGTGGGCTTCCCTGGCTGGGCCAGCATTTATTGCCCATCAATAGTTGCCCTTGAGAAGGTAGTGGTGAGCTGCCTTCTTGAACCACTGCAGTCCATGTGGTGTAGGTACACCCACAATGCTGTTAGGGAGGGAGTTCCAGGATTTTGACCCAGTGACAATGAAGAAACGGCAATATATTTTCAAGTCAGGATGGTGAATAACTTGGAGGGGAACTTCCAGGTGATGGTGTTTCCATTTATCCGCTGTCCTTGTCCTTCTAGGTGGTAGTGGCCGTGGGTTTGGAAGGTGCTGTCTAAGGAGCATAAATCAGCACTAGTGTGGAACAATTCATACTGAGCTGGGGTGGGATGACTCATATTCACATCCAATTGGATCAATTTAAAGCAGTAGCTTTTAGCTTTTTGTTTTTATCTTTGGATTTCAATTTATGTACTGCTGGCTAAGGCACAATGATACAGGGGTGAAAAAAGTAGAGCTGTGGACACATGTGCTCTTTGAGGTTCTGTTTGGGAAGGCTTTGAAGTACAGTATAAAAGTAACTTATGGTTAAAAAGGAGATGGCTTAATTGGTTACCTTGGGCCAGACAAAGGGCAGAATCATCCCAGATTTGCACTAAGTGCAGTAAAACAACATTTTACCCGTCGGTCGCGATGGTGGGTTTTCACGCTGTATCGTCCGAAAACTGCCACATTATTTATGCACTCTCAGGAAACACACCATTTCCATGTTGAGTGGGCTCTCATTCACACCATATTTAAAGTCCAGCCACAAGCAGTGCTTCCAGACCACCACTGCTGCATGGAATACATAGCCCTGAAACGGAAGAAAACTGCAGCCCCAGGTTCAGCAATGCATCTCTCAAGTGCCTTTTGGATGCTGTGGAGGCTCGCCGGGATGTCCTTTACCCCCGCTCTGGCCACAGGATGGGCAGCAACAACACTAATCTGGCTTTGGAGGCGGTGTCTGCCGTGGTCAGTGCCAATGCCCTGCAAAAGAGGACAGCCACCCAGTGCCTCAAGAGGATGAATGATCTCCTCTGTTCTGCCAGGATAAGTCACTCTTCTCATCACTGTCAATTCTCACACTCACAAACCCATCACACATCCACAGAGCCCTTGCTCACTTCCGGTTCAAGGGATATCACCATTCACTCTCTCACACTCACCGTCATTGTCCTCATCCTGTCCATGGGACCACTCATCACCCACACAGGCCAGGCATATCACCAGGCCTAGCAGGCATTCTTCTTACACTTTCTCCATCTCTACTCATGCAGGACAAGCTGGCACACAACAAGAGGGAGAGGTTGCAGACTGGTGGAGGAATGCCCGAAATCAAGGTCCTCATGGACTTTGAAAATAGAGCCATCCAGCTGGCCGGCAAGGATCTGGACCATTCCTGTGCTGAAGGTGAGGTCGACGCTGCTCTACCAAGTAAGAGTCCAGCCGTGTAACATCTATCAGACCACCATGCTGTGAGTGATGTGTCCTGCTTCACAGGCCACTGCCATGCACTAATTATCTCTCCTTGCTTCCGCAGGCACCATCTGCCAAACAGCCGATGAAGTCCATAAACCAGGGCCTCCAATAAAGCCCCAAAGAAATCTCTGGAGGAAACTGGAAGCACCACCCCGCTGAAGTCCTGTCACTGCGCTCACCCTCACTCTCCACCAGCGCAGAGACACACACCTCAGCGGAACCTAGCTTTAGAGTAGCCTCGGGATCATAATCTGGTGAGCACATCGCACTCTCTGATCCACAGCAGGCGGAGGCAGGGACTTCCCAGGTTTCTGGCACTCGGAGGACTCCTGGAGGCCAGAATTTTACTGAGCCTGAGTCAGACAACGAGCCTCTGGACTCGGTCAT
Source organism: Cetorhinus maximus (assembly GCF_964194155.1). Lineage (NCBI taxonomy): Eukaryota > Metazoa > Chordata > Chondrichthyes > Lamniformes > Cetorhinidae > Cetorhinus > Cetorhinus maximus. Next base: position 81,478,586 of record NC_135892.1, read on the forward strand.
GTCACAGTTGCTGGAGCTGCAAAGGCAAGCTCAGGAACATCAGGAAGGGATGTCCGCTGCATTCCTCAGATTGCAAGGCACGATGGAGGAGTCCCTCCACCTTCACTGAGGTGATAGTGCCAGCATGCCAATGCACTGAGGTCAACACTGGAATGATGGCGGCCGCCATGGGGTCCTTGGTCCAGGACTTTGCTCCTGCACTACTGTGCAGGCTCAACTCCATCACTGATGCCATAGTTGACCTCCAACAGTGTGTACACGAGAGGGGTGCCGGGCAGCTCGATCTCGCTCTAGCTACCCCTGCTCCTCAAGGAGTCAGCCTGGGGCCCCCAGGCACCCATAGGAAGGAGGATCAGCAGGTGCACGCTCCGGGGCCATCCACCCAGGTGACTCTGGAAGTGATTGGCCCATTCAACTTCCCTCTTCCTGTGACTTCAGCAGCTCCAGCTCTACAGGCTGAGGAGGGTGCCACTGCCACACAGCAGGACACCGAAAGCAGGCTGGAGCCCTCCAAGTCAACGCCCTCCAGAGGACAACCGTCAAGGTCATCACAGACAGGGCATCGCAGTCAGCAGGCTTCCTCCACCTCCGCAGTGGATGTCCAGAGAGCACCAAGATGTCGTGGCAGGGTTAGGAAAGTTAAGGAGAACAGCCTGGGCACGGGTGTTAATCACTTGTACATACTGTTCACTATTGTCAATAAACTCCTAAGAATATCTTCCTGCCTATGGCTCCTTGTTCTGATGAGCAGTGATTGTGTCATTCAGATGTGAAACCTTTCTGCACAAGATAAAGGCAGGTGTCTAAGTTCAGAGCCTCTTCCCTGTGCTCTGTGCAGCCTTCAGATCACAGTGGTGGTCCAGCCTCACACTCCCTGGGAACATTAGTGATGCCTGCACCTCAGCGGTGCTTGTCATTGCTGCCAGAATGTAGTGGGCAGGGGTCACAGAGTTCTCTCATTCTCTCTGTGTGCTCTCAGCACCTTTAAGGAGGGGCTGGCCCCCATCTCTTCAGCATCTATGACCACTGATACTGTGCTCCAGCTCCTGAAGGGCTCAGGTGCTGAAGGCGGACAGAGCATCAGATACTTCTAAAGTTTCATGGCTGCCTCTCTATGATATGACCCTGATCACAGAGTGCAAGCGATCTGCCCTCAGCCAGACAGGAGCCAGACATTCTCAGAGGCTATGTGAAGATTTATGGAGTATCCTCACTGCATGGTGCCATCATCTTCCTGCAACCGAGCAACTATTAGGGCCTCCACTGCGTCACCATGACAGGAGCATTCTCACAGAGGGTATTCACACTGCCATAAGCCAGATGGAGTCAAACATTCACAGGTGCAATGTGAGGATCTATGGGATTACCTCATTGCATGTCGTCATCATCCTCCACAAATCTAGCAGCTATGAGGGCCTCCTGAGCACGTCTACCTCATCTAGCCAGCGCAAGGGCCTCATCCCTGTCATCGTCGCCTCCGAGGACCTCCTCACCCTCATCCCTGTTGGCGTCCTCCTCATCGGAGGTGACATGCAGCTCCTCCTTCTCCTCCTCAGCCAGCTCGTCTCCCCGTTGGAATGGCAGCTTGTACAGCGCAGCAGATGACAACGAGTCGTGACATCCTCTGCAGACCCCACCAGACCGGTCCAGACGCTGGAACCTCATCTTCAGCATCCCAATGGTCTGCTCCACCAAGTTGAGAGCTGCAGATGAGCTTCATTGTAGCGTCACTCGGCTGCAGTCTGAGGCCACGGCCTCTGCAGGTAGCCCTTGCCCCTGAAGAGCCACCCCTGCAGCTTCTGTGGACCCTGGAAGACTCCAGGAATCTGTGACCGACTGAGGGTGTAGGTGTCTTGCACAATCCCTGGAAACCGTGAGTACAACTGCAGGATGCGGTTCTGATGGTCCCACACCAGCTGCACATTCAGTGAATGGAACGCCTTGTGGTTGATATAGTCCACTGTGTGTTGCGACGGAGATCTGAGTGCCAGATGAGTGCAGTCGATCGCACCCTGCACCTGTGGGAAACCCGAGATCTTGGCGAATCCAATCGCTGTTGCATCCTGGCTGTCCTGGTCCCGGGCAAAATGCACAAAGTTGTGTGCCCTCGCAAAGATGGCATCAGTGACCTCATGGATGCATTTGTGGGTGGATTCTTGTGAGATCCCACAAAGGTCACCTGTGGATCCCTGAAAGGAGCCACTGGTATAGAAATTGAGCGTCGCATTCACTTTCACAGCCACTGGCAGTGGATGCCCTCCATGCCAAATCCTGCAGCAGATGGCAGATGTGAATGACCAGTTCTCTCGACATGTGCAGTCTTCGGCGACACTGGTTCTCAGTCATCTGCAGGAATGAAAGGCGGCATCTATAGACTCTGGGTGTCGCTAGGCACCGGTCTGCGATGGCTCACTGTGGCTCGTGGGTGGTGTGTGCGGGAACCCCAGCTGCCCTTTCTTCCTGAGATTGTTATTGTTGCCTCTTTGCAGCCAGGAGCCTCAGTTGTTCGCTCCTCCATCGTCTTTGTGCTCTGTAGGCCATCAGGCATACATCTAGTTTACCAGGCTCCATGATCCTGATGTACTCGTCCTGAAGAATGAAAGAGAGAGAGACACATGGTTAGCATGGATGTACTAAGAACTTGTCCTGGTTAAGTGTGATGGCCCCTTAACGCTTCCCAGAGAGTGCGGGCCACCACTTGAATGGCCAGAGATTAGTGCGCTGCATGTCTGCCCTGTTAGCTTGAACCATGGGGGAGACTGGTCTCCCGGGATGCTGACATTGCAAGGGGCTGTGAGTGCCTTCAGAAGTGACTGTTCCATGAGCAGCTTTAGTGAGGAGATTGTACAATGTGTGCAGTCATCCAACTGTTCTGCAGTCCACTAAATTGCTCATGAATTTGCAGCCTGAGCCGGGGGTTGGGCGGTGCGGGTAGTGGTGGGGGTACGGTGCAGTGGTGGGGGTGAAGCTCTGGAGCACCTGGTGGTACTTTGCTGCCTCTACGTTGCTTGAATGGGCAGATAAGCTAGAAGCCCGACCCCAATCATATCAATGTGGCTGCGCCTGAACTGTCTCAGCTGTAGAGGAATGGTCACTTTATACAGGTTTCCCTAATGTGTGGCTACTTCCCTTGCCGACCCTGTCCCCCACCTCGAATGCTTATGTGACATATTCAATAGCAGGGCTGCCCTTCCCCCTCTCCCCCCCACCACGAGTCACCTCGACGACAGGGCTACCCTTAACCCTGACCCTCCGACACCCCTGAAGCTTGTAGTCCAAATGGCGACCCTGCTGAGCACTGCACAATGTCACTGTGTACTCACCTCTGAGTTCCCCTCAAAGTGCAGGCTGCCAAGTGCACATCTTTTGTGCTGTTGTGAAACATGTCGGCGTGCTTTCCTGCCGATGTGGACGGATGATCCGGGCTGGAAGGTGGGGTGCTATCAGGCGGGCTGGCCTATGATGACATGCTGATGTATTACAATGAGGTTCCTGATGTCCGATGGTGGGAAAACGTGGCCCACCATTGGCGGGCTGAGCGGATGATTGCAAACTGGTTTCCCGCCATCGTAAAACCGATCGCGCCATATTGTCCGCTCATGCCACTGATCACGCCCAACGCCAGAGGGCACGGAAAATTCCGCCCAAAGACTGAATCAAATTAGACCAAGTTAACAATCACAACAGGATCATAGCAGTGAGCTCAGTCAATAAGAAACCTGAGGCAGCAGTCAGGTACCAAGGTGAGAAGGTTCCTGCTCCTGCATGAGCACCAGATAGCCTAATAACACATGAGAGGGCAAAGACTTCACTGTTCATTCCCTGAGAACAAACAAATTTACCTAAACATTTAGACAAATGAAAACATCCCCCATGACATAGGGGGAAAGGTTTTACCTTCAGTCTAGAGTGCAGAAGGAAAAAATATCTAGAGCAAAAAAGTAAGAAAAGGAAAATTAACTGTCAGCCAATGTACCTCAGATAGAATAAAGCTGCAAGAACAGAGAAACAAGGTAATGATGTTAAGAGAATCTGTGCCAGGATATTTGCATAGATCTTGAAACAGCAACAATGATTTGCATAGGCTGTAACTTTCAGTTCCAGAGCAATGCAGCGGGGGAGTACTCCAAAATTGTGCTTGGTAGCCCCCTGGCCCCCTAGCAGAAGTTTCCAGGTAAGATTTATACGGTAATTGCCTGAGAAGTGCAAACTTCCCTTGGGAAATTGCCCTGCACTGGAATTTAAATTGCAAATGTCGGATGATTCCGATTGTCTTACATCAATAGTTACGCAGAAAAGGTTAGAAGAATTAAAACCATTTCTAACTTCTGGGTAACTGTTCTATAGACAAACACCTACCACCCCATGGGACCCCCTACACCAACACCCCTAACCCCCAGGGGACTCCCCCCCACCCCACGACACCGCCCCCTCCCAACCCCCATGGGGAGTCCCCACCCCCAAGAAGACTCCTAACCACCACGGGATTCTCTCCTGCCCTCACAGGACTCCCTCCACCCCCACGGAACTCCCCCACATTGGGACTCTTCCTCCCTGCTCTCCCCCCACCCCCCCTCACCATCAGGACTCCCCACCAAGGCCCAACTCGTGACTTTTGCTGCCCCCATCCCTCAAATGGCCAATCTGGCCTGAGCCCAACCACTGTGAGACTCGACCCCACCCCTGAGACCCGATCACCCACCCCCTCCCCCCACTGAGGACGCAAGCCGACCTATTTCCTCCCCCTCCTGTCAATGCTACCCACATACCTTAAACACTTGCTTTCTCCTTGGACTGTCAAGGACCTTTTAACTTGGCTGGACCTCTAACTTACCTGGTTCATGGCAACTAGTGCTGTAAAAAAGGGGGCGTAGCCTTCTTGCATCCAACTGAGCTGCCCTTGATGCTAGGCCCCAGGGACACGCTGCACTGCTTGGATATCACCTGGCCTGAGTCGGAAGGTCAAGCGAGATAGAATTGAAAAATAATTCTGGTGAGAAAGTAGGAGCAGAATGGAAATCCGACTATGATAGCCACTCCAAGGAAGTTCAGGCCCTAAGTATCACGGACAGAATGTATGTGCTCTCTTACTGCTCGTAATCAGTGGGTTTTGTATGTTTTAGTGTATTCGAATTAAATAATTCAACAGCAAACCTTTCGTGAGTTTAAAATAAAGAAGATTATTTATGCTCTCACACTTACCCTGAAATAACACAATGGCCTGAATTTTACCTGATTTCTTCTCCGCCGATGCTGCCAGACTTGCTGAGTTTTTCCAGGTAATTCTGTTTTTGTTTTGGATTTCCAGCATCCGCAGTAGCTTTTAGCTTTTTGTTTTGAATTTTACCCTTGGTGATCATGAGCGATTGGACAGCCTGGGACCGGTCGGAGAATGGACTTCCAGCCGAGGTTGAGGGCCACGGTTGGTAGCCTGCTTTCCGACTGGTCCCAGGCCCGCCAATCGCTCATGCCCGCCAAGGGTAAAATTCAGGCCATTGTGTTATTTCAGGGTAAGCATGAGAGCATGTGCGCTGAAATGTTCAGCGCTGCTGGGGTGGGGGCGGAAAAGGGTGGGCGATAACGTCACCGCGAGAGCACTGCGAGAGAGCTCCCTGAAGGCAGACAGCTGCCTCAGAAAGCTGCAGACCTACAAATGATTAAATAAAGGTTTAAAAAGCTGTCAAGAAATGCCCATGCATCACAATCAAGCACCTGAAAATATACCCAATAAAAATGCTGTCCACAGATATTTATTTTAATTTTATTTCATAACGGAGATTTCATCTGGCCCTTGGATGAGTTTTGATGAAAAATGCAAAGTCCGCCTGGCTGATTTGCCAATCCGCCAACTGTAAGGGTGGACGGGCTACGAAAAATCGGGGACAATTGTGCCATTAATGGACATAATTGCCCTCTTAATTGTCGACGGGCTCGCTTCAGACTTTTGCGTGCAGCCGCCGATCGAAATATTGCGCGAGTACACAATGACATCGGGATGCTTGCCCGAAGTCATCTCGCATGATTTTATGCCCGATCGGGTCGGGCGCGCGCCCGCCCACAGGGCATAAAATTCTGCCCAATGTCACACACACAGTCTCACATAACGCACGCATGCACACACATGCAGACACACACACAAATACACATACACAGGCTAGGTACAGATTAAGATAGTGCACTTTTACAGATTATAATTAATTGAGTCTCTGATTTCTGATATCTGATCTCCCACATGGCAGGCAGGTTTCTTGAATGGATTTGATGATTTAAAGTCGAAGTGAGGGTCTTGTAAAGAGAAGGGTTCACAGTGGGCTGTGAGGTTTCTTTTAGTTGAATATCTAGGAGACTGGTTTTCAGGTGAACTTTGAAACTGGAACAGGTTAAGTACTTTGACTGCTTGATGACTTGCAGCTAGTTTCAGAGTCTGGTTCTCTGGCTGGCTGATGACTGATGGGTCTGATAACCTGCCAGGTTAACACTTCTGAGGCCCTTGAAAGGGGAAACCATCGTGATATAGTGGGAGTTGATAGTCTGAAGAAGAGTCATACGAACTCGAAACGTTAACTCTGTTTCTCTCTCCACAGATGCTGTCAGACCTGCTGAGTTTTTCCAACATTTTCTGTTTTTGTTTCAGATTTCCAGCATCCGCGGTACTTTGCTTTTATCTTAGGGATGTTGATAATGGCCACTGAGTTTCGATTTTCCACCTTGGCCAGTATGAAACATGGAGATGGGCAGTCTGGAAACTCCATAGTCTTGGAGCAGCCTTAAATAATGAAATTTGTGATATCCACAGATGGTTGTGAGGCACCATAACCTGTGTCCATATTAGGTATCCGTGGGAGACTTGATATTCTCTGTAGTCCAAATGCCAAAAGTCACATGATTTGCAGCAGCCATTTTAACAGCTTGTATGTGTCCAATTTTTAAAAATATTGACTCTAAGTTCATAATATGATATGCCTGTAGTGAGGACGGTACATGTAAAAAGAGATTGTCCCAAGGTAACCACTGGATAGCAGGCAAATAAAGGATACAAAGAGTGATGACAAAAAAGCCTAGAGAAAAAGTTAAGTCTTATGGAGGACCTTAAGAGGAGATGAAGACATAGTGTGTGATTTAAGGACAGGAAGTCCGAAGTATAGGGCCTAGACTGCTGAAGGCACAGCCACAGGGACAAAAGGAAGGAAGATGTCCATGGTACCTGAATGGGAGCAAAGAAGAGTTCTGGGGGAGGTTGGAGGAAGTTACAGAGATTGGGAGGGGAAAAAAGGGATACAGACTCAGTATGCAAATTTTAAATTAGATTTGTTGGTGGACCCAAACCAATGCAGGTCAGCAAGGACAGTGATGGTGGAGGGACTCAGTGCCATAAACTGGTTCCATTTTGTCTATAAGCAGACTTCATCCAGCTTCTTTAACTTTGGACTATTTCTTATTGTCATCAGGCTTAAATCCCCTTAACAAACCCACAGCTGTCCATTGTGCATCAATCAGCATTCTATGAAGTCTTATCAAGGCACAGTAAGGGAGTGGAATAAGCTTTCTCTTTTTTAAGCTACTATTGTTAATAACAAGTATTTAGCAATAATATGTGTGTAGAGTAAGTTGTAGTTTGCAAATTGTCATGCAAAGTGCAAGAGGATTTGTGAAATGTGAGCTAAACTGTAAACGCATGCAAAATACATGGCTGAAGACAGATAATGAAGAAATTGGTGTGAAATGAATGTCATGCAATATAAGAAGATGTTGAATAAGTTTTACTAATTTATTTGCTCAAATGCTGTTGTAAGGATGAGACTATGTCAATGATAATTCAGTAACGTGAGTAAATTTTAAAGTTAGCAACTAAAGTAGTATTAGAAATGAGGTAGTTTGAGTAATTCTAAAATGTAAACTACATGTTTGAACTGACTTTCCTGTCCAAAGCAAGATGTTGTCTTAGGGAGATGTTTGACTATTGAGTAACTAAAACTTGTGAGTCACATCAGCATTTGATATTGTCTGTAAAAGACCGATGAACTAAGCAAAAATTGTAACAATGGCTGACTGTTGGTTCAGACCAAAACAGGATACCTCTACAAGATGTTGGATAGGAGCAGCAAGTGCCGATGTACAATTGAACTCAAGGTGTGTAAACTTGTTGGGTAAGCAGGAAAAGTAGAGTTTAAACTGGTGTGGAGAAAATGATTGGACTTAGTGAGTCAGATCACCAGTACTTTGGGGTATAAAGAAGAGAGGATTTTAGCAGACAGTACAGAGTTAGAAGAAGATGAGATAAGACAATAATAAAAAGAGATAGGAGCAGGAGAAGATCATTTGGCTTGTCGAGACTGCTCCACATTCAGTATGATCATGACTGAGCTTTGGTTTCAACTCCACTTTCCTGCCTGCTCCCCATATCCCTTGATTCCCTAGGAAACCAAAAATCAGTCTTTCACAGCATTAACTATATTCAACGATGGTGTACCCACAACCCTCTGGGGTAGAAAATTCCAAATGTTCATAACCCTTAAGAAATGTCTCCTTACCTCAATCCTAAATGATTGGCCTCTTATCCTGAAAATGAGCCCCCTTGTTCTAGATTCCCCAGCCAGGGGAAACAACATCTCAGTATCTACCCTTCATAATCTTAAACATTTCAATGAGATCACCTCTCAATCCTCTAAACTCCAGAGATTATAGATCCAATTTACTCGGCCTCTCATCATAGGACAACCTTCTCACTGTGGGGGACAATCTAATTAACCTTTGCTGTACTGCCTCCATTGCAAGTATATCCTTCCTTAAATATGGAGACCAAAATTGCACACAGTATTCCAGGTGTGGTATCACCAAAGCCCCATACAATTATAGCAAAATGTCCTTATTCTTGTACTCCAATCCCTTGCAATAAAGGCCAACATACCATTTGCTTTTCTTATTGTTTGCTGTACCTGCATGCTAACTACTTAAGTTCCTTGTACAAGTTCACCCAAGTCCCTGTGAACATCAACATTTACAAGTTTTATGCTTTAAAAAAATAGTCTGCTTTTCTATTCTTATGACGAAATGAATCACCTCACATTTCTCCACATGGCACTCCATCTGCCAGCTTGTTGCCCACTGCCTTAACCTGTCTATATCTCTTTGCAGCCTCTTGCTGTCCACCTCAAGCTCGTTTTCCTGCCAAGCTTTGTAATGTCAGCAAACTTAGATACATTACTCCCTGTCTTTTTGTCTTAAGTCATTAATATAGATTGTAAATAGTTGAGGCATTCCACTAGTCACAGCCTGCCAATTTGAAAATGCCCCATTTATCCCTACTGTCTGCTTCCTGTCCATTAACCAATCCTCTATCCATGCTAATGTATCGCCTCCAACTCTTTGAGTCCTTATTTTGTGTATCAGCCTTTTGTGTGGCACCTTATCAGATGTCTTTTGGAAATCCAAGGAGACTATGGCGGAATTTTCCCTTTTTGAAACTAAGTGTGATGGCGGCATGGCGGCACTGCTCGGAATGGCAGGAAATTGTGCCCAATTTCGCGCTTGGAAGCTCATTAATTATGCACAGGTGAGTATCTCTCCAAATCACCTGGCGGGCTGGGAACTGATTTGTCCGCCCTGCTGTAACCTGACGGGATTGAAGGTCCAGGCGTCATATTTAAATGCTACCTGAGTGCACACTTCCCACTCTATTCAGGCCACCTGTTTTCAGGAGATGTGTTGAAATATCTGGTGACCAGAGAAAGAAGGCAGCAAGCCACAAGAAGAAGGCTGCAACCCACTTTATCCCCCAATGCCCTCAGGGCATTGATATGAGGAGTTCCTGAGCATAGGGATGTGCTTTATCCCAGGGATGGCCTCCAGGAAGCACACAAGTCTCACCTCTCCGGCCTGGGAGGCCATTGGAGAGGATGTCAGTTTGACTGGCCACCGCACCTGCAACGCCATTCAGTGCAAGAAGATGATCTCATCCACTCTGCCAGGGTAAGTCATCCTTCAACTCCCTCCAATATTAAACTCTCGTCATTGCATCATGTACTCAAAGGGCTACTCTCTTAAGGGATCTCACTCAACCATTAGTGGGGGACACATATCGCCACTGATTGTCTCATAGACACTTTCACATCACCACTATCTCATCTATCATGCTGCTCACACTCCATCCTCAGACCTGCTGGGGCGGTCTCACCACACACAGGGGCATGCATGTTTCCCAACCTCTGCTCCATCCCTTCTCATCACATGCCTTTCTTTTGTCTTCATCCTGGCCCACAACAGACAGGAAAGATCGCAGACTGGGGGAGGGACAGCTGACATCATTCCCCTCGTGCAGTTCGAGAAGGATGCCGCTGAGCTGCTGGGAAGGACAAGGATCGCTCCTCTGGGGAAGGGGAAATCGGATTCTCCCAGAAACCCAGTACGGATCACACCTCCATGAGTTTATCACATGCTGACATTCACAGTGAGTGACAGGCAATCTTGTAATTCGCCTGCTCATGAACTAAACTTCTTTCTCTTTTAGGCACCAGCAGATCAAAGCCAACACGGATAGCCAACATAAACCCCAGCCCCCAGACCACGTTGGATGAGGAAGCTGAGGAAGAACTGTTGCAGCATTCACCCGCACCCTCTATCAGTGCATAACTCTAGATTAGACTTGGGGTTACCAACTGGAGAACACCTCACAGCAGTCGGAGGCCATAACAGCCCAAGTCCCCGGCAGTCTCCTCACATCCTTTAAAAAGTACCTGGATGAGCACTTGGCACATCATAACATTCAAGGCTATGGGCCAAGTGCTGGTAAATGGGATTAGGTAGGTAGGTCATGTGTTTCTCACATGTCGGTGCAGACTCGATGGGCCGAAGGGCCTCTTCTGCTCTGTGATTCTGTGATTCTCACTCATAGGGCTTCTGGAGATCAGTCACACACTGAGTCCGAGTCAGATGATGAGCCTCTTTAAGCGGCCACCAACACAATGCTGGAGATGCAACGACAGGCGCGCGGTACATCAGGCAGAGATGCGGCAGTCACTCAGCAGACTGGAGCAAAGGATGAAGGAGTCCGTTCGCATTCTGTCTGATACCATGGCTGCAACACATGAGCACCTTGGGGTCACCATGAGAAGTTTATGACCGCCATGGAGACCTTGGTTCTGCAGGTTTTGCCGGATTTGCACTCGGCCTTGGACTCCATTGCCGCACATGCTTGTGAGCATCGTCAATGTCTTGGCTAGAGAGGGACGAGGCACCTTGACCTCCCTCCAGGTGCCCTTTCTTCTCAAGGAGTCAGAGGCCTTCGGGCACCAACAGGGAGGATAAGCACCAGCCAGACAACCTGCGGGCCTCCTCTCAGGACACTCCAAGGGTGTCGAGGCACTCAGACTCCCCTCTGCCTGTGACCCTATTCACTCCAGCTGCTCAGGCTGAGGGGGGTGAACATGTCCCTAAGCAGGAGACTCTTATCAGGCCAGGGCCCTCGAGGCCTCAGGCCACCCCAAAGGTCATCACAGACATCAGGACATAACAGTCAGCAAGCTGCCTCCACCTCTGCTGCAGGTGTCGGGACTGCAACCAGGCACAGCAGTAGGGTTAGGAAAGATAAGAAATATTGAAATCACTTTTGGGTCACAGGTGTGCAACCACTGTAAAAATATTGCACTTTTATTAATACATTTGATGTTTTTATGAATGGCTTGGTCAACTGAAGGCATGATTATGTACATATGAATCCCCTTAATTCAAGGTTTAGCCATCCTCCCACTCAGTGTTAGTGTCCCTCTGTGAGATTCACATTCATGTGATGTCAACTTTACTCAATATAGTTTCTGCACCCTTGTGTGATGTCAAGCGTATGTGTTAAAATCTTTATTGGAAGTGAGTGATTAATGTGCTTGTAAATAACCTTTCTTCCTCATGACACACCATTGTGTGAGGGCAGCTCAGCAGCCTTGAGGGATTAGCGGCAGTTGTGTCTCCTCAGTGGTAGTGCCAAAGGACAAGACCTGGACAGGAAATCCCCAACCATGTCCTCATCTCACTGGTCGCCGTAGTTTCTCATTAATGTGGCAGCAACTGCATCAAGTAAGTTGCCTCAATGTTCTCGCTATTGTGTCGACTCTCACTTCCCAGAGCGAGTGCATACAGGGTGCACTGCTGGTCTTCTTAGAGACCATGGCCTGGTGAATCGTGAGGCTAGAATGTGCAAGTCTGAATGCTGAAATTGCTCTCAATGTGACTGGTTGGACATCCCTTTCAATGCAATGGAATGGCATTCAGGGCCAGGAGGAATGTGGCCATCTCCCCTTGCCTTCACTTTACTCCTCTTGGAATCTGGTAGCAATTAAAGTGGCACAGGCACGTCTTCCACATCGTCTTCTTCAATGGCGTCGTCCTGTGACTGAGCTTTATCACCCTCTTCAGGTTCTTGGATCTCCCGTTCTTCATCCTCCGAGGAGCTCTGATCCTCCTCCGTTTCACCCTCTGGCAAGGGATCACCTCTTTGCAGTGCCAGGTTTTGAAGGGCGCAACACAGCATGATAATGCAGGGTACCCTATCTGGAATGCATTGCAGTGTGCCACCTGAGAGATCCAAACATCAGAAGCACATCTTCAGAATGCCAGTGGTCTGCTTGATTAGGGACCATGTATAGCCGCGAGCTGTGTTGTACCTCTCCTCCGAAACACTCTGAAGCCAACACATGGGTGTCACGAGCCAACGTTTCTGTGGGTACCCCTTATCCACAATCAGCCATCCACATAGACGCTCAGGCCTTTTGAATGTCCAAGGCAACTGGGAGTGACTCCCAGGGTATGTGGTACAAACGTGCATTATGTGTTTCCGATGATTGCACACCAGTTGAACATTGATGGAATGAAAGTATTTATGGTTGATAAATATTAGGGGCTGCTGCCATAGAGCCCTTAAAGCCACATGGGTACAGTCAATTGTACCCTACACTCTTGGGGAACCTGAGATAGCTGCAAAGCTGTTGAGCCTCACAGCCTGGCTATCTTCATTGAGTGTAAACCTCACATAGTGATGTGCCTTGCTGTAGAAGGCATCTGTGACCTCCTTGATGCATCTATGTGTGGCGAACTGCAAGATGCTGCTCAGATCCCCTGTGGATCTCTGGAATGACCCACAAGCAAAGAAATTATGTACGGCAATCACCTTCAAAGCCACTGGCAGGAGGTAGCCTCCCACTCCATAGGTTGTTAGGTCCTCACTCAGAATCTGGTAGATGTGATCTACCAGAGCTCAGGACAAGCACTGACTTGCACGGTATTGTCTTTCACTCATCTGTAAATAGGAGAATCTTCTTCAGTATACTCTAGGTCTAGCAAGTCACCTCCGTGGTCTGGGCTTGATCCTCATGTTCTTGCTGTGGCTCCCCTGCACCCTGGACCTCAGGTGTTGCCTCCTCCTGAAGCTGTGCTCAGCATCTCCTATCCCTACTTTTCCTTCTCCATTAGATTAGAACCCTCAAAAATAGCAGCACTGAACCCTGGATCCATAATTGTTTTATCCTCTCTGAAATGATAGATTGAATACATTAATGAATAACGGGTGAACATAGTGAAGCTCAAAATCTTTTTCCATTCTGCCTGACTTTTTGAAATGTTATGTAACCTGGAATATTTATTTCCCAACCTTGGTTACCTTGTAACCTGTCTCTGTAACGGTGATTACATCTAAACCATTTATCTCTACTTGTTCCACTAGTCCATCTATCTTACTGCAGATGCTCCATGCATGCAGATACAGTAACTTCAATTTAATTTTTTACTACTATTCTTGCATGGGCCTTACTCTCTGATGGACCATTACCATTAAACTCCCTGTCTCTTCCTGTGCCACTCAGTTTGTCTTTATCCAAATCGATATACTTTTCTATTGCCTGTATTTTTATCTTTGGATTTCTAAATCTGCCTTCACTTGAACCCTACTTCCCTATTGTTAGTTTAAAGCTATTTTCCCTACTCTGACCATGTTTGCTGGTGCACACTTATATTTGTACACTCTGTCCTTTCTCATCACACTCTGGTTATCATTACCTGTATTGCTACCCTGCACAATAGCCTTGTTTTTCCCCTTTAACTTTCCAAATCTCCCCCTACGTGAAACTTCCCCCCGCCAATGCCCATGAATCAAAACCCACTTCTCCTACACCAATCTTTGAGCCACGCATTCAACTCTCTGAACTTATTTATCCTATGCCAAAGTACTTATTGCTCATGTAGTAATCCAGAGATTACCGCCTTTGTGGCCCTGCTTTTTAATTTAACACTAGCCACTTATACTCTGTCAACAGAACCTCTTTCTTAGTCCCACCTACGTCATTGCTACCCTTATGCACCATGGCAATTAGATCCTTTTCTTCCCAATCCAAGTTCCAGTCCAGTCTGCAAGAGATGTCCTTAACCCCAGCACCAGGCAGTGACTAGTGGGGTACCGCAGGGATCAGTGCTTGGGCCCCAGCTATTCACAATATATATCAATGATTTGAATGAGGGAACCAAATTTAATATTTCCAAGTTTGCTGACGACACGAAACTTGGTGGGAATGGTGAGGAGGATGTTAAGAGGCTTCAAGGCAATTTAGACAGGTTGAGTGAGTGGGCAAATACATGGCAAATGCAGTATAATGTGGATAAGTGTGAAGTTATCCACTTTGGTCAGAAAAACAGAATGGCAGAGTATTATTTAAATGGTGAAAGATTGGGAAATGTTGATGTACAAAGGGACCTGAATGTCCTTGTACAGCATTCACTGAAAGCAAGCATGCAGTTGCAGCAAGCAGTTAAGAAGGCAAATGGTATGTTGGCCTTCATGGTGAGAGGACTTGAGTACAGGAGCAAGGATGCCTTACTGCAGCTGTACAGGGCCTTGGCCCTAAGTATTGTGTGCATTTTTGGTCTCCTTACCTAAGAAAGGATATGCATGTCATTGAGGGAGCGCAGCGCAGGTTCACCAGACTGAATCCTGGGAAGGCAGGATTGCCGTATGTGGAGAGGTTGGGTCGACTAGGCCTGTATTCACTTGAGTTTAGAAGAATGAGAGGAGATCTCATTGAAAAATATAAACTTCTGACAAGGCTGGACAGACTGGATGCAGGGATGATATTTCCTCTGGCCGGGGTGGGTGTCTAGAACAAAGGGTCACAGTCTCAGGATATGGGGTAGGCCATTTAGGACTGGGATGAGGAGAAACTTCTTCACTCAGGGGGTGGTGAACCTATGGAATTCTCTACCAAAGAAGGTTGTTGAGTCCAAGTCACTGAATATATTTAAGAAGGAAATAGATAGATTTCTAGACTCGAAAGGCATCAAGTGGTATGGGGAGAGAGCAGGAATATGGCGTTGAGATAGAGGATCAGCCATGATCATATTGAATGGCAGAGCAGGCTCGCAGGCCGAATGACCTACTCCTGCTCCTATATTCTATGTTTCTTTGTCTCTATGAAACACGGCCTTTAGGACTTAGACTCTTGGCTGCAGAGAATAGTATCTATACCTCCTAACTATATTGTTCCCTACCACATTCACATTCCTTTTTACTCCCCCCACTTGAATGGATCTCTGCACCACAGTGCCATGGTCAGATTGTTCATCCACCCCACAGTATCTGCTGTCATCCACACAAGCTGCAAGAGCCTCGAACCTGTTGGACAATTGTAGGGCTGAGACTCCAGCATTGCTACCTTCCAGATCTTCATGCCTGCCTCACTTGCAGTTACGCTCCTCCTGTTCCTGACCATTGACCAAATCAGAAGCCCCTAGCCTAAGGAGTGTGACTGCCTCCTAGAACAAAGTGCCCAGGTAAATTTCCCCTCCCTGATGCAACACAATGTCCAAAGCTCAGACTCCAGCTCATCAGTTCTGAGTCGAAATTCCTTGAGCTACAAACGCTTACTGCAGATGTGGTTGGGTGGATCACACAAGTGTCCACCAGCTCCCACATGCTACAGCTGCCACACATCATCTGCACAGCCATCTTTATTGTGTTTTATTTAACTAATTAAGTTTCAAGTTTAGAAATATCACTCAAATGTTATATTAAGTAGTTGAACTGGCTAAGCTATAAATTCAATGTGGTACATATATCTCCCAGGTTCTGGTTCTTTCTTTTTATGGTTTCTGGCAAATTCACATCTCTTTGGTGTATTATTGCCACCTACTGTATCGGAGGAAAAAGTGCAACGCAAAGAACAAACTAAATTCAATGCGCTAATCCTGCGAAATATAAAAAAGACAACACAACTTTATAAATATCACAATACTCAAATCTAACTGCTAAAATACTAGCCACCATATCACATTGTACACCCTTCTGATATAAATTAGACTGCATAGTTCCCCTTTCAGCTGCAAACTTAGTACTAAAGTGTAATAAAACATGCTCCACCGATTGCAAGAGTCCTTCCCCACACTCCTGACACAAACCATCAGCATGTTTCACTATTAAATACAGAGATATTTTTAACCCACAGTGCCCAATCCTAATCCTGCTCATAATCACCTCATCCCTTCTAAACTTCCCAGTGAATTTACTAGATAACTTCACATTGATTTGAATCTGATATAAATGTCTTCCTTTCTCATCCATATCCAACTTTTGCTGCCATTATGCATATAGTTTATCCTTAATAGTAGATTTAATTTCCGTCTTCCCTAATAAAATCTCAACATCTGGAATCAAGTGATTTATAGAACTTTTAGCTAATGAATTTGCTGCCTCATTCCCTACCACACCTTTATGCGCTGGCATCCATAAAAAAAAACCCACCATAATACCCAAATGTTGTACACTATTCAATAAATGAAAAATTTCGAAAATAAAATCCTTCATAGATTCAGAAAAACAAGATTGGATAGAGACCAATGCTAATGATGAATCTGAACAAATAACGACTCTCAATGGTTTTACCTCCACTACCTACTCTAAAGCCAATATAATTGCCATCAACTCAACTGAAAATACTGATAAATTGTCAGATAACCTTTTCGCAATCTTCACATTAAATTCAGGAATAAAAACTGCTGAACCTGTCCTTCCCACCCCATGATCCTTAGAACCATCAGTATAAAGGTGAATATAAATAAACCAATTCTTATCTATATATTCTTTTATAAAACTAGACAAATTAAAACATATATATTTCCTTTAAGTTTGTCCAGTATTGTAAAATTAACCTCCAGATGTTGCAAGTACCAGGGTGGAATTACTGACCAGCATGCATGTATGCTTATATTAAAAACTTGCAGGCCCAACTCTTCCACTAAATCACTTACTCCTTTCCCAAAAAAATTCCCCCTTAAAGACCACAGATTGTGCTCTCAACCATCTTGAAGGACACTTTTGGTCAAACGATTGTCTTTCTGCCCTACTAGTTCACCCAATAATTCAAATCCATCCACCTTCTCTTCAATTAAAGAGGCATTTCTCCATTCTCCACCTGTGGAGCTATTATTGGAGAAGAAATAAAATCACCAGAACAAATTCTTAGACTGAGAAAGACTCAGATTGAGACTGAATTATGTCCAATTTATACAATAAGGTTTTTGCCGCTGGTTGTATCATTGCTTGATATATTCTTAGTAAAGTTCCCTTATCTGCTCCCCAATCATATCCAGCAATACATCTCATTAAAATAATCACTTTTTTACACTTAATGACTATTGCTTGAATATGTATTTTCCATGTCTGAGTGCAATTAAGCCAAATCCATAAAAGCTTAAACACTTTTACCACCTCGGTTGGTTTAACGATATAGATTCAAAACATTGCCATCCAGATTTTTCTTTCTTGTAAAGAAAACTGCCTGAGTTTTTGAATTAGAAATGTTAAACCCCCACTGCCTAGACCAGTGCTCCAATGCCCTTAAGGCTTCTTGAACTTTATCCAGTACATACTTAACATTGCTGCCCCTTTTCCAAATTTCACCATCATCTGCAGACAATGATATCCTTACCCACATTATCGTATATATCATTAATCATAATATTAAAATGAACCAGACTAATCACACTTCCCTGTGGGGTACCATTCTCTATCACTACCGTATCCGGCAACTCCATGTCCACCCTCACTTGTAGAATACCATCTACTAAGAAATCCTGTATCCAAGTAAACATGCACCCTTCTATACCCAAACCATTTAACTTAAATAAAAGTTACTTTTTCCACAGCATTTCATATGCATTTTCATTACTCTCACTCCTCCTGAGAATATCTTGATTTTTCTCAAGAAAAGATTTGTAGATACTAGATATTTGGGATCTAATTTATCACTACTATGTAGCTTAATAAAAGTCTTTGCCAACATATTTGCCTTTTCCAGATTGGTTTTAGCAACATCATCTGCATCTACTAATACTGGAATAGTTTTGATCTTACAAATTCCATTAATCCTCCTAATCTTCTCCCAAACATCACCTATAATGTATCTCTCCTATACTATCACAATAACTCCTCCAATGCTTCTTTTTCTCACACCTAATAACTCTACGAGCTATGGTTTACTTCCTATTATAATCTAATACTGCTTTAAACGTATAAACTTTGCGCACCAATTTGAAGCTTTATCCCTCTCCTTTATTCCCAAATCACAACCAAGGCACAATTATCTTCTTCCGTAATCCTTTATTTAATGGAAGAGACACTTCTGCAGCACCCAATGCCATATCACATAAGCCATTATTTAAAGTATCCACATTTTCTGTAAACCCCAGACCTTAATGCTATCCGCACACCTCTTCCGAAAAACCATCCACCGTGCTTTACAAAAACAACACTGTGAATTCATCTTAGTTATTCCTTCATTCAAACGCAACCCTACTCTTCCCCATATAGGAACATGATCACCTCCAATAGTAGTCTTCATAAACGTCCCATTCACATCTTCCTGCCAAAGCACTGGAAACCAGCATTAGATCCAGGCACGGCAAAGTGTTCTTCTTACCAACATTTATTTTAGTACCCCTCCCATCATTCAATCACACCAGATTACAACGGTCAAGTAAGTCTTCCAACAGCAACATCCCCCCCACCCTTCCCCCACCCCGGCATTTCTATCTATATGACCACTACCCCACATCGGACCATGTGCATTAAAACCCCCACACCACATAACAGGCTTTTTGACACCTGATATCAAGACAGCTAAGTGACAGGGCGATTAAGCTGCACATACGGTCACATTGCGAAGTGATTTTGATATTGCACCGATTGGAAGTCGTGCAGCACGATTACGGATATCTGGCATTAGTTCATTTAATGAGGGTCTGGGATCATCTGGACACCATTTCGGATTGGCAAAGATGGCAGTTATACTCCAAAACTGACTTTGATCACTTTTTTTTACAGTATTGTAGTTCCAACACAGCAGAGCTCGGTTGCTTCCTGTCCGCTGCTTCCTTGAAGCCAAGCGAACATCGCGGCTCTTAATAACTTTGTCTTCAGAACCAAATCCTTGTGAAAGTTAAGTACCAAGGAAAAGAAAGTGTGAAGGAACCTGCCATTTTCAACACAGTTAGCGGTTATGTTGCTTACTTACTGATTACAATTCAAAATTCAAATATGATTTATTTTATGAAAAAAATAAGCAAATAGGCAAATGGATCCATAGTGAATAATTTATACGGAACCTCAGTCTTGCCAAATAAGATCACGAGATAAAGGGTTATCTATACTATTTTGTTAGAAGATCGAACCCTGAATCTCGAGGTTTTTTTCTTGGATGGTCCGACGAGACCTCTAAATACTGACAAGTGACTTTGTCTAATTGAAAGTTGAAACGGTTTTTAATCGGTTGTTTGAACCGTAATGTACGTTTATTCCCAAAATAGGAAGATCACATGAAAACAGCATTTGAAGAGGGGGGAAAACGGCAGTGAGACATTTCTAGAACAGTCAATTCCAGTTATTTAAGGTACTCCTTTATTTCTAAATACAAGTTAACTAATATGCAATATATATATGGCCGGATAGAAAATGGTCTGCGTAGGACTTTTCCAAAAATCGAAGAGGCTGAGCCTTTGACAAGTCACACAGTGTTGCACAGGCTCGGGTTCTACATAGTAAAACCGGTCACTCCTTACATCATAGATATACAACATAAGGCTAGTGTCTAACCGTTCGCTTAAGTTGTTGGGTACTCATTTAAGACCAACAGCTTGATCATAAATGTGGCAATTTACTCACCATCTACACGTAGTAATTTCCCCACATTCAGGGCTTTCTGAAAGCTGTTCTTTATTATTTGTTAGAATTGATTTGGAATTTTAAAGAAATCAAAAATGAAATGAAGTTTTAAGAAAAGGATGGACACTGGAATGAAGCATTTTCCTTTTTTATTGCTTAATGCTAAAATAATATTTGAAACATAAGCCTTGCCTGATCTAGACTTCTTGGTGATTTCACAGAAACATTAATTTTAAAGGAGTCCATACAACATTTATTTATGGTTCCTAATGTGATAATTTAATTCTGACTCTTAATATTTTAAATGTACACTAAAATATCATAATCTTGACCTTGTAACCATTTATATCCGGTGTCAATGTGCATATACTACTTGTTATAAACAAGGAGCAGTAGGCCATTCAGCCCCTCGAGCCTGCTGATCTGATAGTAATCAGCCATGGCTGATCTGATAGTAACCTGAAATCTGCATCCATACCTACCTGCATACCTACCGCCGATAACCTATAACCCCCCTGCTTATCAAGAATCTATCCACCTCTGCCTTAAAAATATTCAAAGACTCTGCTTCTACCACCTTTTCATGAAGAGGGTTTCAAAGACTCACGGCCATCTGAGTGAAAAAAAATTCACCTCATCTCTGTTTTAAATGGGCGACCCTTTGTTTTTAAACAGTGACCCCCCTCGTTCTAGATTCTTCCACTAAAGGAAGCATCCTCTCCACATACACTCTATTAAGACCCCTCCGGATCTTATACGTTGTGAAATGTCTGTGTCCAATATTGCAATAAAATATACAGAATGACTAAATACAGGTAGAACATCAAAAATCAAAAGGGGGCACCGGTTGAAGCTTGTATTATGATGTTCCCACTTGTCACCATAAATAATATCTAATTGGATTATAAATCGTAGGGAGTTACTTAGGTAATTCGGAAATGACAATCTTCGACCTGAAGTTAAAACATAAGAGCTCGAAGTGAATTATCAAACATGCTAAAATGTAATCATTTTACTTAAATGGCACAGATTGCCATTGACACACAAAAGTGCATAATATCCTGCCTTTTACTTGTTTAAAAGACCATATTATTGCTTCACTGTTTTTAAAGCAGTGTTGAAAGACTATCAATCTCTACTATCCACACTTTCTGGCCAGCGTTAAAGGTAGAATAGAGGCATTTTATATTCAATGTAAACATTTTGTTGGTGCAAGGTTGTTTTATGTGTTTGAGATAAAAATGGCGCATGAGCATACACAGTGCTGTCAACTTCATTGGAATCTATTGCCAATATGATGGGGAATATTCTAAAAGACTCTGTCTAAATGATTTGAAACATCCTATTCTATAACGTGTGAACAAATATGAGGTTAATTTAAAACATCTGAGGATGGTTGAGCAGCAGTTAAGTCATGTACCATGGAGTGTGGAGCAGTAAATACTCAGAGAGCCACCTCCTCACCCCCACCCACAGAAACATCAATCTGTTGCTATCACAAGTTTTAACTCACAGCCTTTCCTAGACTTGTTCAATTGGTATTTTTACTATACCAAAAGTAACCCGCTAGTTTTGAAGTGTGGAAAAGGACTGTGACCGATCTTTGATTGAGCAAACTGTGCAGAGATGTCAGTTGTGTGATTTTTAAAAATTATTTTTATAAGATCGCAAAATTCTCCAGATCGGCCCCGTTATTTTGATGAATTAATTGGTACAATAGGGAGTTAAATGATGTTTTCCCCTCATTGCCTATTATTTGATAGCATATGACCCCTGGTTCTCATTGACCTCGATCTTGCGTAACGTTGACCAGGGGACAATCCCTCCAGAGACCATTCTAACCGGGTCTCAGGTAAACATAAAACAGACACCCCCCCCCCCCCCCCCCACCCCAAAGTAGCCGCTGCCCCTTTTAATTTGTATTTAATATGTTCATTGAGGTGCTCCGTCATTATAACCCGCTCAGAGGAAAGCGTTGTTGCTGCTGTAAACCGAGCTGAGTGTCTGATCACAGTGCTGCACATCATGATTTCTGGGTCAAAGTTCACCATCGTTTGGGTATTTCCTGCCACATCCGACGTCAAATTAACCCCTTGACAGTTTTTCTGCAACATGTATTTGTGCCCGGACTGCAACATCCTGTCTGCAAGGAAGGGCTAATGTACTGTTAAATGGTCTTGCTGCTCCAAATTGAGCCTGCCCACATTTTTGTTTGAAAGCAAAGAATGTGATGCCAGCCGAATGTTAGAAGGCATGATTAAATCGCACTGGAAAGTGTGCGCGAACTAAAATTAATATTTAGAACGTACGTGTATTACTTATGAATTTCCCTGTAATGATGTATCATTTTCTGTAAATGGGACACGAAAAATCTACAGTATTAAAAAATTGGCTCAAAAGAAAGTCATTCGTTAATAATGTTCCCTGTGGGCACTTTAGAGCCCCGAATTCATCATTATGGACGTTAAGATTTTTTTTTCCACGTGGCTTTTATTTCAACAAAGCTTCAAAGTACAGTTGACATATGACGTGGAATACAATGGCAAAGCCATCCTAGCTCACTAGAAGAAGCAACGCAGGTGAATAAGCTCAGTATGAGTAAAAAGTACTGGGGCTGATTCCTCGAGGAAAATACAACAACGGGGAGATAATAGCAAAATAACGGCGGTCGCTGGAAATCTGAAACAAAACAGAAAATGCTGGAAAAACTCAGCAGGTCTGACAGCATCTGTGGAGAGAGAATCAGAGTTAACGTTTCCAGTCCCTATGACTCTTCTTAATACCAAGGGCAACCTCTATTTCTCTCTCCACAGATGCTGTCAGACCTGCTGAGTTTTTCCCAGCATTTTCTGTTTTTGTTTCAGATTTCCAGCATCCACAGTACTTTGCTTTTATCTTAGGGAAGTTGATAGTGGCCATTCAGTTTCGATTTTCCACCTTGCCCAGTATGAAACATGGAGATGGGCAGTCTGGAAACTCCATAGTCTTGGAGCAGCCTTAAATAATGAAATTTGTGATTTCCGCAGGTGGTTGTGAGGCACCATAACCTGTGTCCATATTAGGTATCCGTGGGAGACTTGATATTCTCTGTAGTCCAAATGCCTAAAGTCACATGATTTGCAGCAGCCATTTTAACAGCTTGTTTGTGTCCAATTTTAAAAAGTATTTGACTGTAAGTTCATAATATGACATGCCCGTAGTGAGGATGGTACATGCGAAAAGAGATTTTTGGAACGGGGAGATAATGTTGCATTTCTATTGGTTAAGCCACACTCGGAGAACTGTGTGCGGTTCTGGATTCCAAACTACAAAAAAGACATCGAAGCACTGGGGAAAGTGTAGGAAATATTCCAAGGCTGTTTCCAGAATTGAGAAGATATAACTATTCGAAAACATTTAAACAAGATAGGCCTTTTTAAAGAGAAAACTAAGGGGACCTAAGATTAAATTTATGAAAGGGTTAAATGTGGAGAAACTACTTGCACCTACTTGCGACTCCAGAACAAGAGAGCAAAAATAGAAATTGATTCTTTACCCAGAGAGTAAGGTGACTGTGGATATCCCTGCCATATAGATTGTATTGATGCATTTCAAGGCAAGCTTGGAGGTTAGATGAGGGGGGAGGGAATAGAAGGATACAGCAGCGTGAGAAGGGATAATTAGGCGTTAAGTGAAGTATAAAGAGCAGTTGGGCCGAATGGCTTGCTCCTGTGCAATAGTCTATGTAATTCTTTGTAGATTAATTTTTTAAATCCATCTTGAATACTACGTTAACTGAGGGATTCTAACATATGCTTTACTGCAGTTTTTAAAGCGTAGAACATAATTATTATGATAAGATGTTTGACACCATACTTAGGTCACTTGGCAATATTCCGGTACACAAAGTGAAGTCCAGTTTCGTGAACCGCACTACATTATATTTTCAGGCTTGAAACTATAAGCAAACTCCATTTAAATACCTCCTAACATATTGTTCTAAATATTATAATGAACCATACAATTTGACAAAACACAAACATCTAGAAAGCAGAGGAAATAACTACTGCTGTAGCAGAATCAGTGCCGTGACTTTTGGGTAAAGGTTACTATTAATTGTAGGGTTTAACCTTAAAACAAGGGTAAATTACAGGTAGAAATGTTGGTAAGGATCTTTCTAGTAGTTTTTTGGTATCGTAGGTTATACACCAAGTGGCGCAAAACTATCGTTAAAACAAATGGCAGTTTTTCACAAATATATATCAATTTATTGCCCTTCTTTATAAAGTAATTCAAAATATATTTATCAGTACTGGAATTAAACGAAATTGCCTACTTAGCACAATGGACAGGAATATAGGGATAGGTCTGAAATTCCTCCTAAGGCCGATACACTGTACATTCCTGTTGAAACATCTAATAACATTTTATTCGCTCCAAAGATTTGGTATATAGAATCAGTGTTTTAATAGAAAGGGGTTTATTTGGAAATAATTGATTTGACTGTTTCAATGCAGACTAAGACTGCTGAGAAGGTTCAGAAGGTTCACTGAAAATTGAGGCCATAACATCGTCATTTCAAACAAGCAATTCATTGCATTTGTGTTCAGAGATGGGGGTGTAAGTATAATGCAGCTTTTGCCATTACACTTAATTCGTTTAACGCCACAGAAATACATTGAACAATGTTCCTGCACTGCAATCGATTGCACACTCAGAGGGCGAACATTTGGAATATCTAATACTTCACACCCAACGTACTAAGAAATAAACCGCCGAAAGCAGTTGTCCAGTGTGTTATCTTTTTTAATATAACTCGAAAAATCAACACATGACTCAGTTTTTGGAAGCGCCTGATCTTAATACATTTCCATGCTGGTAAGTAATATTTACCTAGATCAGTTGATTGCTCTTGTGAAGCTTTGTGAAATGATTTTAAGGCTAGTAGTAGAAGTAAGTGTTTGCGTTCCTGTATGTTGCAGGGCTATTTCGCGGAAAAACAGTGCGATAAACTTTTTCATGTCTAGTTCAGGTTTTGAAGTATCTGCGCCGTGTTTCCGTTTTTCCCTCAATAATACCTTATTTCCATAACAGCGATATTAACTAAACTCCCTCTGATAAAATCGGTATTATTTTCTGAACTTTAATCAGATTTACTCTCTTTTTACATTGAAATTATATTTACTTTTTCACATGCTGATTCACTGACCTAAGTATATATACTTTGTGCAGCCTCTGCACCAAACTAATTTGTTTCAGTGCTGTAACTGGATCTCGCAAACACTCGTCCAGGCGCTGCATGCAGTTGTTGTACAGTGAGGGAGTGGCAAGGGTTAAAGAAAAGGCCGAATACGATGCACGGGGACATTTTATCGTTTCTACGTCAATTATGGCATTCTCTGTGCACCTTTAAGGAAATCGATTTCAGGTTGAGAATAAAAGGCCTTTGCAAACTGAGAAACGTCGGTTCAGTAAATTGTGCAAATATTTTTTTTTGATCATGGGCATGAAGTTCTGCATTTAAGCGTCCAGACCAGCCGCCTATCAAATGGAAAGCACTGAAGGTGCATTGCAAGATGTTTTCTATGGGATTATGATTTCTTCCGGGAGAACATTTGATATTGATTAAACTATTTGATGTGCATTTACACACGACAGATATTCCCATAAAGTACCAAACTATCGGGATTCCAGGTCACAGCAAAAATAAGTCTTGGCGAGTGTCAGCCGTTGCAGAGTGACTTTCAGACCCCTTTGTACCTGACCCGGGAAACGTAGCCTTGCGACCGCGCTTCCCATGATGTATTTACACTCATGGCACGTGATCCAAATCTAAAACCCGCTGTAAATTATAACTCGGGAAATGACCACTGAAACTCTCCGCTGTTTTGCCCTGCGGTTCAATAGAAATTAACTTTGTGATGCAGCGTGCAGGATGCATGTTTTATCTCAAGTCAAACAACCCGGCTCCAATTGGAAGCGATTTCCACACTGGCCATTCTTTTCAGAAATACTCATCTCAGAAAGTGACATATTGGAAAGTTTCACTCAGAACAAGACCTGAATCCATCAATACAAAGCACCTGTTGCTATCGGTGCCAATGGCATTATCGTTAATGTTGATTACTCTTGCCACCGTTTAAAAGTTCTGTACCTTGCTGCTCTTGACACCGTTAAACATATTATAGAAACTCCCCGGAGCCCCATCTGTTTGAATGTGTAGAATTATTTTCAAAGTCTTAACCTTCACTGCTACCTAAATATCCACACGTAAACCGCAGCTTTGGAATTCGGATTCTGTTCTTGGACGACTGGAAACCATCACTGAAGATTGAATATGATGATATCCGGCCCAATGTTGCTGTGGGATGATTCATCCTAGAAGATGCCACCCATCAAACAAGTGCAGAGTGATTTGAGGGCACTGATTTTGGATATGATTTGAAAAAGCGTGCAAAATTGGCTGATTGAAATAAAGGCCTTCAATGTATTAGCAATAAAGCCCGTAACGTTACATCAGAATAAAATTGAATTTCTCAAATTGGGGTGCCATGAATAGATATTTTGGAAAATTGGGAAGAAATCTCTGGCGCATCCATTTTGGCCCATAACTGTCAGTTTCTAGTTTCTAGTTGGACTAAGATTGGGAATAAAACTGAGAAGTATTCAAAAGAAAATATTAGACACGTGTCAACAAATTTAATCCTAACCAAATGTTTACTTTATAAATAATGCTGGCATTACACCATCCTTGTGGTTCCTGCAATAAGACCCAACTTCACCGTATAACCGAGTTGATAATGCATCAGAAATATAACAAAGCTAATAATCAGCCCACCCACAAAATTCTAAATGACACCGCGCGAGATTAGTCATTCCTGGCACTATTCGACCATGTTATTATTTCGGGGTTTATGGCTGTACTTTCCCGGTTGTGCTGTAAAGCGCAGTATAGGATTGCGTCCAATATCAGCATGTTTGTAAATAAACACACATGAAGTACATATCGGGATCTGATTCAAAAATCCGCATTGAGACGCAATCCTGGCATGAGTATTATGATTTGTTTGAGCTTTGGAAACCTCCCTCCCCGTCCCCTCCCCTCCCCTGCTACACTCTTGTGCTCCACGTTTTTGGCAGATTGTGAGCATTATGTGTTAAAACAATAAACATTATTGTATATACAGGCTTAATCTCTATGTTATACAAATTCTAATTTTGAAGCTTTAGAGTCATGTCACAGTGCTGGCATTTTGCCACTTTTTTGGGGTGGGGCAGTCTGAGTGCCACTGTTCAGTTCCCTGTAGCTCAGACAGTTTTGACGGTCTGAATTCACTCGATTTTGCAGCAAACCTCAAATTAAAGAACGGAATGTGTGTGTGTATATATATATATATTATATATAGTTCCTTGATGAGGAAACTTTTATGGTGTTGGTGTAGGTTCTGTGAATAGACTGCGCAACATTCACCGTGTCAGGTGCTAATGTGCATCCCCTCTCTCCTCTAAGCAATGGTCCCCACCTTGATCAACACCGGACTTTCACCCACTCCACTGAATTGCCGAGAATTGTCGTA